>NC_141159.1:22785915-23432344 GCF_053477565.2 Lygodium microphyllum
ATGGCTGCCAAAAGACAAACAGCTAGGGTTTTGCTCTGTGTGAACAGTAGAGGAATAATTTTGGGAAACCCTCTTGGGTGAGATTAGCCCACTTGGGGGGCTACCAAAGCCCTATGGTGGCAGCAGCAAGGATTGTGTCGCATGCAGGGAGAACAGCAGTAGGAACTGAAAACGGCGCAAAACACGCAGTGATCTCCAATTTTCATAGTGTTGGTACATAGAGCAGCCATGTCGGGCTCTGACATGCCAAGTAGTTACGCCCTGAGCAAGAAAAAAAGTCTCTAGAAGAGAGCTAGCTGAGATAGGCTCTGGTTGAGGAGATCCAAGAGCTCAAACAGAGGTGGGTG
The DNA here is from genome assembly GCF_053477565.2 of Lygodium microphyllum. Lineage (NCBI taxonomy): Eukaryota > Viridiplantae > Streptophyta > Polypodiopsida > Schizaeales > Lygodiaceae > Lygodium > Lygodium microphyllum. The sequence continues at coordinate 22,786,263 of NC_141159.1, forward strand.
TAGGATGGCTATGGCAAACACAAGGTCAAGATGAAGGTGAAGTTGAAAATGGAGTCATGAGTTGGATGTGAGCTGGACAAAGATGACCAGAGATGAAGAGAGACTAGAGAAGCAGTGTATGGAGTTGTGCCATGCTCAGCTAAGCTCTGATACCATGTTGAAAACACGGATCTAGAGCATGGCAGCTATGGAGGTTGGAAAATGAAGACTAGGTTCATGGTGACATGGACAATGACCAGACCAAATGTTACACAAGTGAATTAGGTTCCAAGATGGAAGCTTGGACTCATAAACACAATCTTGTGTAAGAGACTGATAATGACAATGACACTAGCTCAAAGTACAAACCTTCATGATATTGCATTACTCATCTTGAAAGTGATAGTCAAGTACAATGCTTTATAATAGTTGGATGGTCCCACTCTCCCCACTGCGCATATGGAATTCGTGACATCTCTTCCTGGAGCATACATCATTTGTCATTTCTCAACATGCTGGACATGCACCACCTACTCGTGTCCCGCCTGCTTGGTCGCAACCCGTCAAGCCGTCGCCTGCACTTACCTGTCACGTCTGTCGCCCACTCACCAACTATCACCTACGCTGGCTTGAACCTACGTGTCGACTGCCTCCGTCAAGCAATCACCTCCTCACCCAGCATGCCCCTACTGAGCACTTGCGATTGCTACCATCACCTCGCGTCTGACGTCGCCTGACCTGCCTTAAGAAGCGTGCACTCCTCGCACTCTGATACCAGTTCGTTGCCATGGACACGAGGATCGAGACAGAGTGCAACTGAGATATGCACAATGAGAGAGAGAGAGTGAGTGCAAAGTACAGAGTGAGAAAGAGAGTGAGAGTTCGACACACTATATTTTGCTCAATAGCATCCAGCTGCTCCATAGCCTTCTTCCAATGCAGTGATTGCAAAGCCTCCTTAATAGAGATGGACTCCCTATCATGTACGGCACGGATCATCAAACAATAGTTAGTACAAACAAGCTCGGTAGCATGTGCCTAGTTCCTTCAAGACTGTCGCGGTCCATCCTGCGGTTGCCACTCCTTAGGGACTCTCTCAATCCCTAAATCACGAAGAGTGCCTCATGCCCAACGAGGAAAAAGTCAAATCTCCCTCTCCATTCACCATCTACTGAAGTCTCCGATACATCCACCAGCAATGGCATAGGTGGGGAAGCCAGTGGAGAAGGAGTATCCTCATCCAAAGATGAAGCATCTCACGAGGCGTGGGCTCCAAAGGTACTCATGTAGACATCCCATTTAACGGGATCATGTAAACAGTAACCCTAGGACTGCAAGCTGTAGCCCACAAACACCTGACTTCGGAAAGCTACTTCAATTTTATCACGCTGTGTCTTCAAAATGTGTACATAAACATCACATCCAAAGACCCTGAAATAAAAAACATCAAGCTTAGACCCAAAATAGGCCTCATAGGGTGTCATACCAACAACGACCAAAGTGGGGAAGCAATTTAGAATGTGGACTACAATAGCCACAGCCTCGGCCCAAAGACACCAAGGTGTTTATCAATGCTCCATCATGGTGCGAGCTATCTCAATCACACTTCAATTCTTCCGCTCTTATATACCATTCTCTTGAGGTGTGTTTGTGTTTGCAAACTCCTAATGGATACCATGATCTGCAGAAAACCTAGCAAGCTCATGAGAAACAAATTCACTAACCTTATTTAATCCTAATGTCTTCAGTTTCTGGCCTGATCGGTTCTCCTCAAAGAGCAATCAATCCTTGAACTGGAACAACACCAGTAACTTCAACTACAAAATGAAGAGTGCAAGAGGAAGCGATCAAAATATGTGCATAGATCGAGGTGCGTGTAGTAGTTGAGAGAGAGCAGTGAGTGAGAGTGAAGAGTCGAGGGATAGGTGGGTACTAGTGTGGTACACACAAAGAATAAAAGAATATATTTATGCTTAGGGTACCCCGTACACTTACACCTGCAAGAGTGTGTTTACATGTGTAAAGCAATAATATACACTCAGGAGAGCATAAGGGCCTTTACACCCAACAACCTCCCAGTTAAAGGTCCTAAGTGAACCTTTAATCAACTCCCACCAGTCGAACGCAATGCTCATGTTGAGTCTTTACAAGACTTTTAGTGAGAACATTTGCAAGTTTATCCTGTGATTTTATCTTAGTCAATATGACTAGACCATCATCCAAAACCTGTCTGATAAAATAGTACCACACACCAATATGCTTGGTACGTGCACGAAACATGGCATTCTTAGCCAGGCATACAGCACTTTGGCTATCATATCCAAGTACAAGTGTGTTGGTGGGCAACCCAAAATCCTTAACCAAACAACCAAGTCAAACAGCTTCTTTTAAAGCTTCCGTGGCTGAAATATATTCAGCCTCAATGATAGAAAGTGCTACTATCCTTTATAATCTAGATCACCAAGAAACTACCCCACCAATCAAGGTAAATATGTACCCGCTAGTAGAGTTGCGAGTATCCAAATCACCTGCCATGTCTGCATCACAATACCCTTGCAGATCTAACGTACCCTTTTTCATAGCAAATACATTTTCTTTGTATGCCCTTAAGGTACCATAAAATGCATTTCACTGCTTCCCAATGTGCTTTGCCAGGATTTGACATAAACCTGCTCACAACTCCCACTGCATGAGCAATGTCAATTCTAGTGGCAACCATAGAATACATGAGTGAACCACAAGCTGAAGCATAAGGAACACCCTTCATAGAGTTGGCTACCTTATCATCTTTTGGGCAATCTACTTTGCTAAGCTTAAGATATGGTGGTAAAGGAACATCAAGGTAGAAAAACGATCAAGTTCTTTGCTGATGTACTTTTCATTGTGAGAGAAATAAGAGTTGCTGCTCTCTATCTCTTGTTACACACATGTCCAAAATGTGTTCAACTGCACCCAAATCCTTCATGGAAAAGGCTGAATTCAGCTGTCCTTTCAATTCATTAACCTGACTTTTATGCTTACCACCAATAAGCATATCATCCACATAAAGCATAAGTATAATAAGGCATCCATCATCAGCCTTCTTGATATATAAGCAATGATCTACATTGCTTCGTTTAAACCCATGTAAGAGCATGAAGACATCAAATCTTTTATACCATTGTCTAGGAGCCTATTTCAAACCATACAAACTTCTCTTAAGCTTACATACCAAATGCTCCTTTCCTAGTATAACAAAGCCTTCTGGCTGCTTCATGTATAGCTCTTCTTCCAAATCACCATGCAGAAATGCAATTCAAATATCCATCTGATCAAGTTCAAGATCCGTAGATGCTACGATAGCAAACAATTCCCGAAGAGTGGTCATTTTAACATGGAAAAAAACTTCCTAGAAGTCAATCCTCTCTCTCTGTGTATAGCCCTTAGCCACAAGCATGGCTTTGTATTTCGGTTTGCCATCCACACACTTGATTTTATAGACCCATTTGTTAGGAATTTCTTTCCTATCTTTGGGTAATGAAACCAAATCCCAAGTATCATTCTGATACGATGACTTCATTTCTTCTTGCATAGCTAGCTCCCACTTTTTCTTTAACTCACATGATAATACCCATTTATATGTAAGAGGCTCACCTTCATTAGTGAGTAAAATGCAGTCCAAAGAGGGTCAAAACCTTTGTATAGGTCTCCTGACACAAGTAGACCTTCTTACCCAATGATCTATGTTATCAGGTAATGGATCCACGCATCCAAAGGAATGTCAATGATCTCATTATTTGGAATTTTGGCTGCTGAACTGCATGTTCAGGTTGCTGCAATACATTTCCAGGCTGTTGTAATTCATTTTCAGCATGTTGTTTTTGTTGCCCATGCTAGTTTTCAGCATCCCTTTGCTGCCCATTTTCATCTGGCTCAATGATAATACACTGGTTATCATAACCAGCATCAAATGGAGCTGAATTTTCAGTGGCTGATGGCTGTTCAAGTGGCTGATCATACTGAAATTTCACTTTCTTTTTGTCCAAGTCATTAGATGTGACATTTTTTAGCAGCTTTGACTCATTAAATACCACATCCTGGCTATGTAGCACATTTTTCATGCTTGGAACCCAAACTTTATAGCCCATTTCACCTTCATCTCCCTAACCCATGAAGATGCCTCTATGGGATTTCATGTCAAGTTTAGTTCTGCTATCAAAAAGTAAATGTACATAGCATTCACAACCAAAGACCCTTAAGTGGTCATATGAAGCAGGTTTGCCAGACCAAACCTCTTCAGGGGGATGGCACTTTCAAGTGCACGATGTGGAGATCGGTTGCAAATATGCACCGTGGTTTTAAGTGCCTCTCCCCTAAACAATTACAAGAGAATAGCTATGGACAGCATGCACTAAATCTTCTCGCATAACGTGCGATTCATTTACTCAGCCATACCATTAGATGATGGATTATAAGAAGCTGTAAGCTCTTGTTTAATCCCATTGACATCACAAAACTTACTGAATTATTTAGATACATAATCTCCCCCATTGTATGTTCTTATACATTTTAATTTTAAACCCTTTTGAGTACTAACAAATGCATAAAACTTTTTAGAAGCATTCAATGCCTCACTTTTCTGCTTAAGCAAGTAAACCCATAGCTTTCTAGAATGGTCATCAATAAAAGACACAAAATAAGGAAAACCAGTATGAGTTTTTATTAGCATGGTGCATACATCAGAATGGACTAAATCCAAGATACATGCCTTCCTAGAGGCTCCATGAGAATATGAACTCTTTATATGTTTTCCCAAAACATAGTCATCACAAAAGTCAAGCTTTGAGTTTTTCACATGAACTCTTCCAAGTGAAGAAAGTGCCTCCAAATCCTTTTGGCTCATGTGTCCAAGATGCTTGTGTCATAGCTCCATATGTGACTGCACTTCAGCAACTGCAACAAACTTTCTAGGAAGAGCCTTGCAGTAGAGATAATATAGGATTCCCTTTTTACCACCTCTAGTGACTAGCATAGACCCTTTCTGTATCTAAAACATTCCACCACCAAAAGTAGTGAAGTAACCCATGCTGCCTAGCTACTCAATAGAAAGCAAACTCTTCTTAATACTAGGTACATACCTAACATCATGAAGGATTAATTCCTAATTATTTTCAAGAGCCAAATGTATGGTGCCTATTCCTTCAATATCACATGTATGGTTGTTGCCTAGATAGACTTTTCCAAGTTTACCTTCTGCATAAGACGAAAAACACTTCAAAGATGGAGTTACATGAAATGAAGCACCACTGTCAACAATCCACAACAGTTGCAAACCATCATGAGCTGACAGCAAGGCCTCTATCACATTCCTTTTAGTGATATACATGTCCTCCACTATCATAGCATGTGGATCTGAAGATGCAACCAGAAAATCACCATCTTTATCTTCTTCTATCTCCTCAATAACAACAGTAGATACCACATTTGTTTTTTCTGTTATTTTAGGGGTAGAGTTGCCATTCTTTTTGCCTTTTGCATGTAAAATATTACACGGCGCAGCGAACAGAATCTGAGAAAGAGATAGAGAGTATACAACAGATAAGAGGAGAATCAGTAAATTCTTTAACTCCAAACAACTGTTACAAAGATGGCTCTGTACACCCGTGCGCTTTCACTGTGTGAAGCTTAGATGGCGATCTAGACAGAAGATAGGTGAAGAGCTTAAGGCTAGCTGGAACAACAACTCTGACTGGGTGAAAGATAAGTGAGAGATGGCTGCGAAGGGGTTTAGCGTTTATAGCCCGCGAAGGTCGTTAGGTCGGCCTACTGACCGACCTACCATATGAGCCTCCACTAGTCGGCCAGGGAATATTCCAAGGAATATTCCCTTTACCAGCGGGGCCCCTTTTAACTCCCTTACACCACAACTCGATGCAATGCGCCTCGAGTTGCTACCAGCTTAACCACTCCGTCTAACCCAAAGATTAGACCCACAACAGTCACCTTTTTGCCATCCGGTCACATAGACCTCATCTAATATACAAGTCAGGACTCAACCAATGTCCGGGCTCACATTTGGCTTCTCCTCATAATGCGGGCCTTACAACTTTGAGCACCATGGATCATTGGTAGCACCTAATGAGGGTGGGGCATTGATAATTTCTAACACCCCCCCTCAATGTCCAACCATAGGTGAACTATCTCCTCGGCCCAATGCCGAGTCTCTGAAGATGAACTTGAAGCAAATCCTTTGTAAGTGCTTTGGTGAAGATATCTGCTCCATTCTCCTCTGTTGGACAGTAGACCAGCTCCACTATCCCATCCTCCATCAAATCACGCACATAGTGATACTGGATCTCTATATGTTTGGTGCGTGCATGAAACACTGGATTTTTGGCAATGGCGATGCAACTCTAATTGTCACATCTCAGCACAGTTGGTTCTTCATCCTGCACTCCCATATGCCATAGAATCCTTCTTAACCATACGGCTTCACATGCAGCAAAACAAGCTGCCTTGTACTCTGCTTCGGTAGAAGACAATGCCACTGTTGGTTGCTTCTTACTAATCCAAGAGAAAATTCCTGAACCCAAAGAGAAACAATAACTAGAAACTGACTTCCTGGAATCAATGTCTCCTGCCCAATCTGAGTCACTGTTCCCCACAAGAGAAGTTCCAAAACTGTATGTGATACCATAGTCAAGAGTTTCCTTCAAGTATCTAAGCACCCACATCCCAGCCTTCCAATGACTCTCATGAGGTTTGTTTGAGAACATGCTCAAAACACCAACAGCAAAACTGATATCTGGTCTGGTGTTACGCAAGTAGATCAGACTGCCGACCAACCTCCTATACCTCCCAATGTCTGCTAGTGCTGATGTATCCTCGACGGATAACTTTGCATTCACCTCCATAGGTGTAGCTATCTCCTTGCACTCGGTCATGCCAAATGCCTTCAAGATCTCCCATGCATACTTCTTCTGAGAGATGAAGATCTTTCCTGGCTCTTGCCAGACTTCAATCCCCAAACAATAGTGTAGCAAGCCTAAGTCTGTCATTTCAAACTCAGAACTCAAAGCCTTTCGAGTTTGGTTGATCATATCTTCATAGTCACCTGTAATAAGAAGATCATCCACATATAGGACAATCACTACAGACTTTTTACCATCCCTGTAAACATACAAGTTAGCATCTGAGGCACATCTTTTGAAGTTTAGGTTTAAAAAGAACCTATCTATACGCTAATACCATGCTCTGGGGGCTTGTTTCAGCCCATACAATGCCTTCTTCAGCTTACACACTTTGTTCTCAGAATGGGGGGCCTCAAACCCTGGTGGTTGAGCCATGTACACCTCCTCCTTGAGGTCACCATTTAAGAACGTTGACTTCACATCCATTTGGTACACTGGCCACTTCTGGTGGGCAGCCACTGCAAGTACCGTGCGAATAGTGGTAATTCTGGCAGTTGGGGCAAATGACTCTTGAAAATCAAACCCTTCAACTTGTGAAAATCCTTGGGCAACTAGTCTAGCTTTGTACTTTTCTAAGGTACCATCAGCCTTGTACTTTACCTTCCAGATCCACTTGGTGCTAATAACCTTCCGCTTTGCTGGTCGATCCACTAGCTCCCAAGTGTCATTCTTCATTATGCTGTCATACTCCGCCTGCATAGCAGCCTTCCATGATGGATCTGCAAGTGCTTCTTCTAAGTCAGTTGGCTCCTTTACTTCTCTCATAATCTCAACCATCAAGGCCATATTGACTATGTGAGCAGAAGCCCTCCTCTATTCTCTGAGGCCTCCTTGGTCCGTCTGCCTTCTCCTCAACAGATGCAGGCATAGGATTATTTTGGTCATAGAGCTGCTTCACCCAGCGCGGCAATGGCTTTTCCAGTGGGGTGATGTCAGGTTGGTGAACTTTTTCCTCATCATCTGAAGATGATGCTTCCTCCTCCTTAAGGATAGGGATAGCTCTCAGGACAGGTTCATAGGGACTACTTCGCTTGATGATAAAGTGGAAGAACTTGCCTTCTCCTCCTCCACTGTATGCGGCTCCTCCTTGAACACCACATCACGACTCGCGATGATCTTCTTTGCCTCTTGGTCATATAACTTGTAAGCCTTCTGCTCATCACTATAACCCAAGAAGATACATTTTCTACTTTTTGGTTGTAATTTATTTCTCTTCTCATCTGGAACATGTGCATAACATTCACATCCAAAAATTCTGAAATGTGAGACAGATGGTTTCTTACCTGTGTAAGCCTCATGAGGTGTTTTTCCCTTGAGAGCCTTTGTATAGCTCCGATTTAGAATGTAGACTGCAGTATTAACAGCTTCAGCCCAAAAATGGTTAGGCAATCCCTTGTCCTTTAGCATACATCTTGCCATCTCCACAATGGTGCAATTCCTGCGTTCCACAACACTGTTTTGCTGAGGTGTGTGAGGCGTTGTCAATTGACGCTTGATCCCTTTGCTCTTGCAAAAGCCTTCAAACTCCTTTCAGTTGAACTCACCACCACCATTTGTTCTAAATTTCTTCACACTTTTCCCTATTTCATTCTCAACAAGTATTAGCCATTCTTTAAACTTACCAAAAGCTTGAGCCTTATCACGAAGGAAGTACACCCACATCTTTCTACTGTAGTCGTCGACAATCGACATAAAATAAGAAGAGCCCCCCAAGGCCTGTATAGGCATCTTACCACACAAGTCAGCATGCACCAACTCTAGAGGAGCCTGTGCTCTATTCTTGCTTTCTTGTGGAAATGCCTTTCTCTGTTACTTGCCCATCATACAAGCTTCACATGGTTCCTTCAATTCAGTTATTGTAGGTAGGTGAGCAATCATACCTTACTTTTGCATCTCCTTCAATACTGCAAATCCGATGTGTCCAAACCTTTCATGCCAAAGCTTACTTGTGCCCACTCCAGCGGTGGCTGTAAGAGCACTTAGCTCATACAGGTTGTTCCTTCTTTCTCCTTTGCCAACAATTGTGCTAGCACAATCAATAATTTCTGCACCTGTCTTCTTGAACCTCATTTCATGACCAAGATCAGTTATGGCAACAACTAATAAGAGATTTCTCCTGATTTCGGGAACATACAACACATTTGAAAGCTTTTTGACTTCACCATTTGCAGCAACAAAAGAAATAGTACCTATGTCCGCAGTAGGACATTTAGCATCATTTCCAACCATCACAGTGATGGATTCTTGTAGAGGCTGCATAGAATTGTATAGACCTTTCTTGTTGGTCATGTGACGGGAGGCCCCACTATCCAACACCCATGAGTCAGTGGTAGATTCTTCTTGCGCCAAGAAGCACACTTCCTCAATGGTCGCCATGAATAATTCCAACTCTGCTTCAGCCGTATTGGCTGTCTCTTTCCCTTTACTTTTAAGGGTACCATTCTTTTCATCTGCCTTCTTAACACGACAATCTGCAATTGCGTGTCCTTTCTTCTTGCAGTAGAAGCACTCTCCTTGAAACTTCTTCTTGCCGCTCTTCTTCTTTTTGTCACCATCATTTTTTGTGGAGGAAACACCTTTGCCTATTGCATTGGCAGAGAATGCAACATCTCCATTGTTGCTTCCTTCTCGGGCTTTCAGCCTCAACTCCTCCTCCATTAATAATGCACAAAACTCCTCAAAAGTCAAAGCTTGAGGTCTCACCTGAGTATTAAGGGCAGTTCCTAGTCCATCAAACTTTTGTGGACAAATCCGAAGACACCTCCGAGCTAGCTCTTCGCTAGTCTTTTGTATCCCAGCGCCAGCCATCTGGTCGCGTAGATTCTTAATCCGAGTGATGAATGCTTCAACCGTCTCTCCTTCAGCAAACTTCTCCGCTGCTAGTTGATTCTCCAAGTTTTAAATCCTTGTTTGGTTTCGTGTTTCATACTGGCTCCTTAGTACATTCCAAGCCTCTGACGCTTTGGTTGTATGCTGAATCAAAGTCAAAACCCTGTCAGAAGAGCTTGTAACTAAGGCACACAATGCATTTGCATTCCTTCGTTTCCAAGCTCGTAGAAGATCTGCATTCGGAGGAATCATCACACTAGGATTTGATGGGTCGGGAGTAGGCTGTGGTTCTGCGTAAGTCCCTAGCACAGTCTCCAAAAGCTTATAAGAATCAAGGATAGTTGTAATTTTGAACTTCCACAAGGTGTAGTTTGTACCATCTAACTTGCCTTCGCTGAAGGTTGGTGGACGAATCCTCAGTGTTTGAATAGCCGGTATAGCAACACCACCTCCTGCACCGCTTCCGGAAGTCGACATAGTTTCTCTTTGCTGTTGAAGCCTTTGCCTCTTGCACGCTCTCCGATCTCTAGAGCCCCCTGGGCTCTGATACCATGTAAAATATTACACGGCGCAGCGAACAGAATCTGAGAAAGAGATAGAGAGTACACAACAGATAAGAGGAGAATTAGTAAATTCTTTAACTCCAAACAACTGATACAAAGATGGCTCTGTCCACCCATGCGCTTCCACTGTGTAAAGCTTAGATGGCGATCTAGACAGAAGATAGGTGAAGAGCTTAAGGCTAGCTGGAACAACAACTCTGACTGGGTGAAAGATGAGTGAGAGATGGCTGCGAAGGGGTTTAGCGTTTATAGCCCGCGAAGGTCGTTAGGTCGGCCTGCTGACCGATCTACCATATGAGCCTCCACTAGTCGGCCAGGGAATATTCCAGGGAATATTCCCTTTACCATCGAGGCCCCTTTTAACTCCCTTACACCATAACTCGATGCAATGCGCCTCAAGTTGCTACCAGCTTAACCACTCCGTCTAACCCAAAGATTAGACCCACAACACTCACCTTTTTGCCATCCGGTCACATAGACCTCATCCGATATACAAGTCAGGACTCAACCAATATCCGGGCTCACATTTGCCTTCTCCTCATAATGGGGGCCTTACAACTTTGAGCACCATGGATCATTGGTAGCACCTAATGAGGGTGAGGCATTGATCATATCTAACATTGCATTGGCCTGCTTCTTGCGTTCTTGTTTCTTTTTTTAGTATCTACAATCGGGCTTTTTATACCCTTTGTGTTCATGCTAATAACAAGTGACATCTTGCTGTTTTTCTTGCTTTTGCAGTGACTTTTGTTCTTATTTGCAAAATTTGATATTTTTGAATTCTTTCTCTTACATTATAGGTTAATCAATTGTTTTTCCCACTTGCCTTGCATCTAATCTCTTCATTAAGAATAGAACCACACACACCATCAAATGTCAAGTTGGGGTTGTTGCTCGATGACACAACCAATGGTTCCCACGAATCGGGCAAAGTCGTGAGCAAGAAAATAGCCCTCAATTGAGGATCAAAAGCTGGCAAGCCTGCATCCTGTAACTGACTCAAAATACCAGTGCAAGCATTCAAATGCTCTGAGGCAAGCTTAGACTCATCAAGCTTCAAGTTGACCAACTTTCACATGACATGTACCTGATTGACAAGAGTTGTATTCTCATACTTAGTCTTGAGTTTCTCCCAAACTCCATAGGGAGTAGCGAGTCCCTTGATATCAACCAGGATATTATCTATGACAACCATTTTAATGTAAGTAATGGCATTTTTATTCATTTTAGCCCAATCCTCATCTGACAAAGCAGCAGGCTTATGTTCTGTCAGAGCATCATCGCAATCCTTCAGAAAGAGTATAACCTGCATACGATCTTTCCAAATATCAAAGCCATTGCCATCAAATTTATGAATCTCAAAGAGATTCTTTGTGTTAGATATAGATGTACTCCCAACCATCTTTAGCAATAAAAGACTGCAATAAAATGCTGGATAGTTTCAGCCAATAGCAAGGTTACTGAATGTAACAGCAAGTACACACACTTGTACTTCCAAGATGTCTAAGAAGTAAATGTTTTGCTGCAATTTCAATCTCAAGTACTGATTACAGCATATACATGAATCAAATCTGATACATTTGCATTAATGACAACTCCCACTTCAATAATACATCACCATAATGCCCAAATGCAATAACCCAAGTGTTGTATATACCACTGTTTCATTGCATAATGAGCATTCAGCTATACATATACCAAGAGAAGCTGCCTTTTTCCAACATTTGAAACATCCCAAGTTCAAATTTCTCCCACTCAGCAGTGAATTTTGCTGTAATTTCACTATCAAAGCTCGAATCGGCTCAAAATGCATCACCGATGCGAAAAGCCCCAAAATTTTTGCAGTGAATCTGCCCCAATCGCATCAATACATCCTCCCGAGCATCAAATACGAACAAATGTTGCAGAAATTTCACGAATTCTATAAAACCCCCCAAATTTCAGGATCCAAATGTGCACAAATTACAATGAAATTGGCTCAGTTGAGCAAAAGTTCACTTGTACATGAAAAGCCCCAAAATTTCTGAGGCATGTGCACCCAATGTCTACAATTTCTGGGTCAAATGTCACTATTATGCAACATTCAGATGTAAATTCGAACAGATTTGAACCCTGTGCTTGCGTGCATGAACAGCCGGTAAAGGAAAATAGAAGAAAAAAATACAAAATAATAAAAAAGAAGAAAAAACAAGTGTCTGTCATGACATTGACCAGGCCTTGTCACTCGCCACAGACCTACGCGCATCGTTTGTTGGACCTGCCTGCCACGTCGTTTGCTGGACCTACCTGCAATAGACTCGCCTGCCTGTCGCCTATCCAGCTGGCTTCTGAATGCACCGCCAACAGCTGCAGTTCGTCCCCTGAGAACTACTGCCGACAGCTGTAACCTACAAAAATTGTCTTGCCTATTGTCACGATGATCACGACTGCAATGACTACTAAACATGACTGCCAGCACCGGTTCTCATGCTTTGATACCAGTTTGAAGAGTACAAGATGAAGCGATCAGAATATGTGCGTAGATCGAGGTGTGCACAACAGTTGAGACAAAGCAGTGAGTGAGAGTGAAGAGTCGAGGGATAGGTGTGTACCAGTGTGGTACACACAAAGAATAAAAGAATATATTTATACTTAGGATACAGTACACTTACACCTGCAAGGGTGTGTTCACATGTGTAAAGTAATAATATACCCTTGAGAGAGCATAAGGACCTTTACACCCAACACAAAAAATAAGCCCATGTCATCTTGCTAAAATCGTCCACAATCAACATGAAATACAAGATCACCCTAAGGGACTCCATCCTCATAGATCCACACAAATCTGTAGACACAAGCTCCAAGGTGCTAAAGAAAAGACTGCCTTGAAGCTGTGCTAGGAATAGCATCACAATGCTAGTTCCCACAAATGCAGGATAAACACAATTGTTGGCTCACCATAATGCCCACGGCCCGCCAAACCTCGAACAAGCTGTCCCCTAGAAGGCTTCTAAAGGTAATCATAATTTAGGTGGCCAAACCAAGCATGCTAAAGCTCAGACTGTGTCTAAGAGGTAAGAAGAAGAGAGGTTAAGGAAAAACAAGAACTTAACTTGTAGACTCCGTTCTCCTCATAACTGTAAGTAAGCACCTATCTCAATCCACGATCAAGAATCTAAAAGGAATCCTCCTCAAACTCAACCAAGAGGCCGAGGGTACAAACCTTGTGTAGCGAAAGCAAGTGGTAACCCAAGCCTAGCACATAAAGCATCTCTAAAGTATGAGCACCACCCTGCCCATCTCAAATAAGCTGCATATTACCACTATCAACAATCCACTCACGAGAATGTGGGGTTGTCATCGCAGCATCAAAAGCCCTAGGGATTAATGCCTCAATCACCTGCAAGTGGAGGAAGACAACTAGTGAGGGAGCAACCACTGCTCCTAAATTCTTTGAAGAACTCCTTGTTGAGCCAATCCTTCTTCCAGTGACCTGTCTTGCTACAGATGTGACAAGTGAAATCCTTCCCTTTGTCCTTCGATTTGTCCTCCCCCTTCTCTAATCCTTTCCCTTCTTCTGAGAGGACCGACCTGTCAATGCCTCCAATTTGAATTTTCTTTGTTGCTTGCCCATCATACAAGCTTCACATGGTTCATTCAATTCAGTCATTGTAGGTAGGTGAGCAACCATACCTTGCTTTTGCATCTCCTTCAACACTGCAAATCCGATGTGTCCAAACCTTTCATGCTAAAGCTTACTTGTGCCCACTCCAGCGGTGGCTGTAAGAGCACTTAGCTCATACAGGTTGTTCTTTCTTTCTCCTTTGCCAACAATTTTGCCAGCACTGTCAGGAATTTCTGCACCTGTCTTCTTGAACCTCACTTCATGACCAAGATCAGTTATGGCAGCAACTGATAATAGATTTCTCCTAATTTCAGGAACATGCAACACATCTGAAAGCTTTTTGACTTCACCATTTGCAGCAACAAAAGAAATAGTACCTATGTCCGCAGTAGGACATTTAGCATCATTTCCAACCATCACAGTGATGGATTCTTGTAGAGGCTGCATAGAATTGTATAGACCTTTCTTGTTGGTCATGTGACGGGAGGCCCCACTATCCAACACCCATGAGTCAGTGGTAGATTCTTCTTGCGCCAAGAAGCACACTTCCTCAATGGTCGCCATGAATAATTCCAACTCTGCTTCAGCCGTATTGGCTGTCTCTTTCCCTTTACTTTTAAGGGTACCATTCTTTTCATCTGCCTTCTTGACATGACAATCTGCGATTGCATATCCTTTCTTCTTGCAGTAGAAGCACTCTCCTTGAAACTTCTTCTTACTGCCCTTCTTCTTTTTGTCCCCATCATTTTTTGTGGAGGAACCACCTTTGCCTTTTGCATTGGCAGAGAATGCAACATCTCCATTGTTGCTTCCTTCTCGGGCTTTCAGCCTCAACTCCTCCTCCATCAATAATGCACAAAACTCCTCAAAAGTCAAAGCTTGAGGTCTCACCTGAGTATTAAGGGCAGTTACTAGTCCATCAAACTTTTGTGGACAAATCCGAAGACACCTCCGAGCTAGCTCTTCGCTAGTCTTTTGTATCCCAGTGCCACTCATCTAGTCGCGCAGATTCTTAATCCGAGTGATGAATGCTTCGACCGTCTCTCCTTTAGCAAACTTCTCTACTGCTAGTTGATTCTCCAAGTTTTGAATCCTTGTTTGGTTTCGTGTTTCATACTGACTCCTCAATACATTCCAAGCCTCTGATGCTTTGGTTGTATACTGAATCAAAGTCAGAACACTGTCAGAACAACTTGTAACTAAGACACACAATGCATTTGCATTCCTTCGTTTCCAAGCTCATAGAATATCTCCATTCGAAGGAATCATCACACTAGAATTTGATGGGTCGGGGGTAGGCTGTGGTTCTACGTCAGTCCCTAGCACAGTCTCCAAAAGCTCATAAGAATCAAGAACAGTTGTAATTTTGAACTTCCACAAGGTGTAGTTTGTACCATCTAACTTACCTTTGTTAAAGGTTGGTGGACGAATCCTTAGTGTTTGAATAGCTGGTACAGTAGCACCACCTCTTGCACCACTTCATGATGTGCCAGACCCGCTTCCAGAAGACGACATCATTCCTCTATGCTGTTGAAGCCTTTGCCTCTTGCGCACTCTTCGATCCCTAGAGCCCCCTGGGCTCTGATACCATATCAAAAATTACACGGCGCAACGAACAGAATCTAAGAAAGAGATAGAGAGTACACAACAGATAAGAGGAGAATAACAAAATTTCTTTATCTCCAAACAACTGATACAAAGATAGCTCTGTCCACCCGTGCGCTTCCACTATGAAGCATAGATGGCGATCTAGACAGAAGATAGGTGAAGAGCAACTCTGATTGGGTGAAAGATGGATTAATTGATGGCTGTGAATGGGTTTAGCTTTTATAGCTTGTGAAGGGGATCATGAAGTATAACCTTCCATATGCACCTGTGTCTGTTGACCTTCCATGTGCCCATGTGTCTGTTGATCTTCCATATGCACGTGTCTGTTGACCTTCCATATGCACCTCCACTAGTTGGCCAAGGAATATTCCCTTTACCATTGGTTAGGGCCCCTGATAACTCTCTTACCCCGCAACTCGATGCAATGTGCCTCAAGTTGCTACCAACTTAACTACTCTGTCTAACCCAAAGATTAGACCCACAACGGTCACCTTTTTGCCATCCGGTCACATAGACCTCATCTGACATACAAGTCAGGACTCAACCAATGTCCCGGCTCACATATGGCTTCTCCTCATAATAGGGGCCTTACAACTTTGAGCACCATGGATCATTGGTGGCACCTTATGAGGGTGGGGCATTGAGCATATCTAACATACTGTAGGCGATAACTCTCAACTGCTGGCGACTGCTCCAGACTGTCCCAGACTGTTGTTCAGCCTGCTGTCCATCATCTCCAGGGTCAGTCAGCCTGTGTTTTCAACATTGCAGGCCTTGACACTCTCAAATACTATTTCAGCCTGCTGTTTACAACAGACTGTGCACAGTTTCCAGCCCCCGATCGGTGGTACACTGCTACGTTTACCAATTTCCAACCTCCAGACTGCTGCGTTTTGGTGACCAGCCTATTGCCATTCACTATTCAGCACTCCTACACTCCGACTGGTGGTCACAGACTTGGGATCCGTCTTCGTGGACGTCACACTCCAACATTGCTCTGCCCTTGAGCACACTGTACACTCTTACATTCATTTACAGCATTCATTCACTTCAGAGTTGTGTTCTCTCTCTCCCTTCTTCTATTTGTGTTTGAGTTTTGAGTTTTGCGTTTAGGGAGAGTTTTGAGTTTTGTGTTTAGGGTTTGAGTTTTGCCCTCTGTGTCTGTGTCTGTGTCTTTGTGTTTCTGTCATGGCCGTACACTCTGCGTGTCCTCAGTGCAAACCCTAGCAGTCTTCAACTTTGCTCCTTCTCCCCGTACAACTTGTTCACCACAACCTCCAAAGGTTGAAAACTCAAACTTTTGTCACAAAGAATCCTCCCAATCAGATCTGCCCACGACCAACAAGCCATCCTACACTGCTTTGATACCATGTCAGAGTGTAGCAAGTGCGGAAGCATATGGACAAGACTGAAAGAAAATGAACAAGAGAGAAAGGGAGAGAGAAAAGAGACAGAAGAACACAGAAATCTGCACTAAATGAATGCTGAAATGAAGAGGGAAAATATACAAGGGCTGTAGATGTATCTCCTCGAACTGAATCTCTCCCACTAGCACCTGGAAACCAAGTGTGTGGAGCAGGCTGCCAAGTGGGCTAAATAGGAGAAAAAAATGCAATAAAATAATGCAGTCGGCCAGCAAAAAACTGGCCACGACTTAATCAAAAACTGCCGACTACAACATAAATGAATAAAATAACCAACAATCAGTCCTACTACCATGTGGCACCATCGCCTCTCCTAACAAGCTGCCCGCACATTGTATCTACTGAAAATGCCCACTAACTGACAAGAATAATGAAGAATGCCCCCCAAGAGTACCTTTGAGAGAACTGACTGCAACAATGGTAACTTGAGAAATGCTAGTCCAAGGGATGAATAGTCTCTAACAAAGATAGTGAGGACAATGCTACAGCATCAAAAGGTGCCTCACATGGAGACGAGGGTGAGGAGCACCCCATGATTGGAAATCTAGGCAGCAGGTGGTCACCACAGCTACTTCCGTGGAGCCCATCAAAGTCTAAGGCTCTGAAAGAATTTGCATTGCCAGTTTCGGTGGATCCTCTCAAAGTTTGAGGCTCTTGGGGAGATTGCACTACTACTCAATTCCCAATCTAGTGGCTGATCTAGAGACAAAGTCTAGGACTAAGGAGCAAGGTGAGTATTGGCCTCCTCCTCAATGGGCTCATCAAACCCTCCACGATGCAAGAATTGAGGGTATGTTCAAGTAGCAAGAGTGGCAAGAAGAGCCACAACGTCTGCATCATAATCAGAGACACACTAGAGAGATCTACTTTTTATTGACATCATTTTCATGTTCTTTTGTTTTCTTCTGATTCTGTTTCCTCTTAAGTTTGTACAATCTATTGCAACAATCTTATACGCTTGCATCATTGCACCACTTCTAGCAAGGTATCAGACGTCTCTATTCAAGCTCTAATCAGCCTCCTATTGTATGCTACAGCCTAGGCGACCTAACCATGTTGCAGATCTCGGCTTGATTTTCAACCCCTAAAGCCTGCATTTCATCTCACCAATGTTTGCTACCTGTTTTCAACCAGATTTTGCACTCATTTTCTAATCATCTTCTCTTACTACGTGTGAACACCCAATAGTGCGGTCTATGTTGTGTTTGGCTGTACTCTCTCTATTCTTTCCTTTTATCTTCTCATCCTATCCTCTTGAAATGGCACCTCCCTATTGTTCTAGTGATGACAAACTTCATTGCCCTGGTTACTTAGCATGAAGTGCTGTTATGAAAGCATGCTTTATATAGAAGTGAGTATGGTACGTGGTTTCTAGAGCTACTAAGTG
Organism: Lygodium microphyllum; assembly: GCF_053477565.2. NCBI lineage: Eukaryota > Viridiplantae > Streptophyta > Polypodiopsida > Schizaeales > Lygodiaceae > Lygodium > Lygodium microphyllum. The sequence goes on from NC_141159.1 coordinate 22,804,607, forward strand.
GCCCCAACCTCCCATTCCTCTTCTAGATGATTGGGGCCAATCAACCATGAGAAAATTGTGCTTAAGTGGGATTCCGATGATGCCCGAGTGTATTCCACTCTTCTCCAATGTATCTTTAAGAGGTTCATCCTGCAAGACAGCTTCAAGGATACGGGAGAAAGCTTCAACTGTTGTATGAGGCTTCCTCGACTATACATGCAACGAACCTCTATGGTCAGCTCCAATAAATGAGATTCGAGCCAAAGAATACTATCTAGTCATTCTTACTTCGTGTTACACAAGTAAAGGATCAGCTTCATCACATGCAATACGCCCTTCCAGAGGCTCATCTTGTGGAGACAATGCTCTACAAGCTCCCTTCGGAATGATGGAGTAGCCAATGCTTTGTAGGCCCAAACATCATCGATGCCAATAAGCTTTACCCATATGTTCTCGATGTTGCTTGAGCATTAGGTGTCCTTGCAGTTACAAGGGAGGCTTTCATCCCAGTACGGTGCCCAAGATGAGGACTTTGCAACTTCATAGAGAGTTGCCAAGAAGAAGAAGTCAAAGGCCCGATGCTATCACTGTCATACTTGTGTTGAGAAACCCTTCACCCTTCACCTGCAATTTGCGTTTTTGCATTTCTGCATTTTGCGTTTAGGGTTTACAGCCCCAAAAAGGGGCACCACCCTAGACTGACTGTGCCTATTTATAGGCCACTCTCTCATTCATTCCTTACGGCTGATTCATTCAGTCTGTCACCTCTTCTCTCCACTACCCTCACACCCCTTCAGGAGGACATTGTTGTTCGTGGTTCGTGATTCCTGGTTGTCTTCATCATCTTCCTTGTGCTATGGCACCCTTGTTCCCTTGTATCACATTCACTCCATGATTCAGAACTTCATCATTCCATTCATCAAAGTTTATTCTCTCTTCTCTTCTCTTCTCCATGTTTGCCGAGTTCACTCCGTGTTTCTCCCCGCAAACCCTACTGTCTCGCTAGTACGTCATTTTTTGACATGGTATCAGAGCTAGATCTTCTCAAACAATGGCAAAGATCCTCCACTCCAGTGAAGGCAAAGACCAGTGGCGGGTTCTACATCCACTTCTCTTCTTCGTCTGTTGCATCAACACCCTAACTAGCGGCTGCTCCATCCTACGTTTGTTGTTTTCCAATCTGCATTTAGGGTTGTTGCTGTCACCTCCACCTCCCCTTTGCTGCATTTACTGCTAGCAGCTCTTCTGCTGCACCTCGCAGTATTCCAGCACCTATCCCCTACTACGTTTCAGCCAGGCAACCACCGACAGCACCTCCCCCTACCTTTTCAACCTGCGTTTTGGCCAAGCAACATCTGGCAACAACCTTCTCCCTCTCATCCCTGACTGCTGCCTGTGTTTGACAGCTGGTAGCTCATCCCTTACTCCTACAAGTTGCGTTTGGAGCTGGCAGCTCCTCCCTACAACGCTGGTAGCTCACTTCCAACCCTTCCACTACCCTCACACCCCTTGTGGCGGACATTGCAGTTCATGCTTCACACTGCCCTCTGTCAGAGTGCAGCGGTGCGGAAGCGTAGGACTGAGAGAGAGAGAACGCAGAGAGAGAAGAGAGAGAAAGAGACAGTGGATGATGAAGATCTGCTGTATAAAGAATGCTGAATACAAAGATATGCAGATATATACACGGGCGCAGTGCGCTAGACTGCGTGTCTCCACCTCGACGATGCAACCTGCTGTTCACCTCGAAGTCCGCTGCAGTCTACACTGTCTGCTGTCTGAAATCTGCGAACAGAGACGAAATCTGCGCGTATCACCGGTCTGTAATCTGCGAGCAGAGAAGTGTACCAGACTGCCGAGAATGTCGGGTATAAATAGCCGAAAAACCGGGCAAAAGAGGGCACCAGAAATGCCCAGTCGGCTGCATTAAATGCAGCCAACTGCCTGCTGCAGGTCAGACTGCCATGTGGCAGTCCGACTGCACCAGGCCACCTGCTGCCCTAATCTGATCTGATCTCTAACACCCCCTCTCAGAGCCTGGGCAGGGCAGAAGCCTGCGGGATCTGGAATGTCTCCGAAGTAGAGCCTGAGGAAGCGCCTTCGTAAACAAATCCGCAAGATTGTCCTCCGTCTTGCAGTACTCCACAGTGATGGTCTCATCCAGAAGCTTTTCTCGGATGAAGTGGTACTGGATCTCTATGTGCTTCGTCCGGGCATGAAAAACAGGGTTCCTTGCCAAGGCAATGCAACTCTCATTGTCACATCGCAACAAAGTAGAACGAGTCTGGGGACACCCAAGCTCCTCCAATAAACGCCGAAGCCACACAGCCTCACATGTGGTGGAAGATGCGGCCCGATACTCTGTCTCAGTAGACGAAAGGGCTACCGTGGGCTGCTTCTTGCTACTCCATGAAATAACACCTGCACCCAAAGTAAAACAGTAACCTGGAGTAGACCGCCTGTGGTCCACATCACCGGCCCAATCCGAGTCGCTCCAACCTGCAAGTACAAGATCTGACCCATCTGTCCCTGCGGGGTAATGAATCCCTAAATCAGACGTCCCCCTCAAATACCGAAGTATCCTCTGAGCAGCCTGCCGATGCACCGTCTTAGGTTCACTCATGAACCCTGCCAAGAGCCCAACAGCAAAACATAGATCAACCCTCGTGTTAAGAAGCCAAATCAAGGACCCAATCAACTGACGATAGCGGGACGCATCCGCCAAAGGAGAGGCTGAATGGGAAGTGGCCTTCCAGTTCGGATCCATAGGAGTAGATAGGGCCCGACAATCCTCCATCTCAAAAGACACCAAGAGCTCCTGTACATATCTCTGTTGAGAGATAAAGATCCCCCTCTCAGACTGATAAATCTCATGGCCCAAAAAGAAATGGAGTAGACCCAAGTCCGTCATCTCGAACGTCCGATGTAAAGCTGACTTCATCTCCTAGACCTACTGTGCATCATCACCTGTGACAATCAAATCATCAACATATAAGACAAACAGTACACAACCATCCTCGGAAGTGTGAACATACAGCTGCGGATCGGCCTTGGACCGCCGATATCCCAACTGAGATTGGAGGAACGAATCAATCTTCTCGTTCCACGCACCCGGAGCCTGCTTGAGGCCATACAAGGCCTTCTTCAACCTATAGACTTTCCCATCTGAAGATCCAAAGCCAAGAGGCTGCTCAACATAGATCTCCTTCTTCAAATCACCATTGAGGAAGGCCGACTTCACATCCAACTGGTAAACAGGCCATCTCCTATGGCCAGCCAAAGCAAGAACAGCTCTAATGGTCGCCATACAAGCTGTGGGGGCAAAAGTGTCATGACAATCAATCCCTGGGCGCTGTGCAAAACCTTTAGCAACAAGGCGGGCCTTGTGCTTATCCAAAGAACCGTCGCTAAGGTATTTGGTCTTGAAGACCCACTTGACTCCAATCACCTTCTTATTCGGGGGGCGGGGCACGAGTGACCAAGTGCCATTCCTCTCAATAGCCTCCAACTCGGCTTCCATAGCTTTCTTCCATGGGGCGGACTGTAAAGCCTCCTTCACGGAGGTGGGCTCTCGATCCTGCATAACACGGGTCATCAAACAGTAGTTGGAGCAAACAAGCTCCGTGGAATGTGCCTGGTGCCTCCGTGACTGCCGCGGACCATCCTGCGGTCCCCACTCCTCAGGAACCCCCTCGATCCCTGAATCACGGAGTGTGTCACGGGCCCAGCGAGAAGGAGACCGAACCTCCCCTCATCTTTTTCCATCAGCAGAAGACTCTGGAACATCCACCAGTGGTAACTCCTCAAAGGTGTCCGGTGGAACAGTAGACTCTGTGTCAGAAAGAGAATCATAATCAAAAGGCACGGGCTCCAGTGGAACTGTAGAAGGAGCCCAACTCTCCCCTGGATCTCCAAGAACGGGATGCTCCTCACCCGTTGAAGTAGCCGGAACCTCCACAAACCGCACATCACGGCTAGTGTACACATCCCGCTTGACGGGATCATACAGTCGGTAGCCTTGGGACTGGGAGCTATAGCCAACAAATACCTGTTTTCAGGAAGCTGCTTCAAATTTATCACGGTGAGCCTTAGGAATGTGAACATAGGCATCACACCCAAAGACCCGAAAGTAAGAAACATCTGGCTTCGTCCCAAAATAAGCCTCAAATGGGGTCGTCCCTTCCACGGCCGAAGTAGGGGATCGATTAAGGATGTGAACTACAGTAGCCACAGCCTCGGCCCACAGAACCTGAGGGGTCTGTCGGTGCTCCATCATGGTGCGCGCCATCTCGATCACACTGCGGTTCTTCCGTTCAAGAATACCATTTTCTTGAGGAGTGTTGGTATTGGCAAACTCCTGGTGAATTCCTCTATCTGCACAAAACTGAGCAAACTCATTAGAAACAAATTCACCTCCCTTGTCGGATCGCAAGGTCTTCAACTTCCGGCCCGATCGGTCCTTCTCAAAGAGAAGCCAATCCTTGAAGTGCGAGAAAGCTTCTAACTTTAATGCCAAAAGTAGGCCCATGTCATCCTGCTGTAGTCATCCATGATCAGCATGAAGTAAGAGCTCCCACGCAAGGACTCATTCCTCATAGGGCCACATAGATCCATAGATACTAGCTCCATCGGTGAAGTAGACCGCCGCGAAGCTGTGTGGGGAATGGCATCCCTATGCTGCTTCCCCCGAATGCAGGAGACACATGGCTGCTGGCTCACCACTATATCCGGCAACCCTCGAACAAGCTGTCCACGTGACACCCTCCGAAGATAGTCATAGTTCAGGTGACCAAACCGAGCATGCCATAACTCTGACTGTGACTGAGAGGTAAGAAGAAGAGTAGAGAGGGCGGTGGAAGACTTCAGTTTGTAAATGCCGTTCTCCTCATATCCGGATAAGAGAACCTTCCTCGATCCACGATCAAGGACTCGAACTGTAGTACTATCAAACTCCACCAGAAGACCAAGAAAGCAAATCTTATGAACTGAAAGGAGATGGTACCCTAATCCTAGTACATGCAAAACCTCTGAGGTATGGGTACCACCTCGTCCATCCGGAATAAACTACATCTTACCCCAACCTGCAATAGATACTGAAGAGCTGTCTCCAATGAGAATCTGCCCACGCGAGGGTCGCAACTGGGCAACACCATCTGAGGAAGGAGTCATGTGCCGTGAGGCACCACTATCAACGATCCACTCTCGAGCCTAGGGAGCCGTCATCACAACATCAGAAGCATTCGGTGAAGCGTCCTCAATGACAGCTAGATGAAGAAATGCAGCTGATGAGGGTGCAGCCACCGCTCCAGAATCCTTGGTGTCCTTCTTCTTGGTGTCCTTCGTGTCTTTGTCAGGGCAATCCTTCTTCCAATGGCCAGTCTTTCCACAAATATGGCATGTGGAGTCTTTGTCCTTGTCCTTCTTGGACTTGATATCTCCCTTCTTCTTTTGGTCCTTCCCCTTCTTCTGAGAGGCTTGACCTGTCAGTGCCTCCAACTTGGAAGCATTCTGTCCCTTTAACTGTTCCTCTTGGTCCAAGACCATAGGAACCAACTCTTCCCACCGAAGAGTAGACTCTCGCCCCGAAGCAATAAGGGCAGAGGCAAATGTACCGAATCGTGGCGGCAACTGGGACAATAGTGTGATCGCCATGTCTTCGGAGGAAATCGGCTTTCCCGCATTCTAAACCTGCATCTGAAGCTGCCTTAGCTTGTTAACGTGCTCCCGTAGCGAAGAAGACTTATTTACGGACAAGGTCCGCATCTGTACCTCCAAAGAAACCCGCTTCATTAGGGTCATCCGATTGTACATCTGATCAAGCTCCAGCCATATCTCCCGAGCCACAGTCAAGTGCTCGATGTGAGCGATCACGGCTGTAGTGCATCATAGAAAGAGAAAGGATCGTATCCTGGCATTCAGTTTGTCCCAATGAGACTGGGCCTTGGCCAACTCCGCACGAGTGTCGGAAGAGAGTTTGGACTCATCTCTTACCGAGGGCCGGTCAATCTCCTCCTGTACTAGCTCCGCCAAATCATAGGACTCAAGGATGGCCAACATCATGACGCGCCAAATGCGGTAGTTGTCGTCGTCGAGCTTCTGATTCGCAGGAAGAGCCGGTAAGACAGGCACCTTCCGGTCCATAATCGCCTGGAACTCCAAGTCAATCTCTGTAGACATCTTCATCTGCAATGCCTTCACAAACGCAAAAGCAGCCCCCTCTGACTAGGAAAACTCAGCCTGCTACGGCTCTTCCGCGTCCTGAACCTTCTTCACCCGCCGGAGGCGATGAAAAAGCAAAACCTGCACTTGTAGGCTGAAAACTCAAACTTCCTCCACGTCAAACAGCAGTAAACAGCAGCAAATCCACCACCTGTACTCCTTTCCTGTGCGCCCACACTCGTTTCAGCCTTGTTCCAAGGCGCAGCCCTCCTGTCTGCCCTTAAACGCAAAAAATGCAAATTTGTATCACGATGGAAACTCCTCTTCAGGTTGATTCTGCGCTCAGTCAGCCCTCAAACACTGCTCTGATACCATGTCAGAGTGCAGCGGTGCGGAAGCGTAGGACTGAGAGAGAGAGAACGCAGAGAGAGAAGAGAGAGAGAAAGAGAGAGAGAAAGAGAGAGAAAGAGACAGTGGACGATGAAGATCTGCTGTATAAAGAATGCTGAATACAAAGATATGCAGATATATACATGGGCGCAGTGCGCTGGACTGCGTGTCTCCACCTCGACGATACAACCTGCTGTTCACCTCGAAGTCCGCTGCAGTCTGCACTGTCTGCTATCTGAAATCTGCGAACAGAGACGGAATCTGCGCGTGTCACCGGTCTGTAATCTGCGAGCAGAGAAGTGTACCAAACTGCTGAGAATGTCGGGTATAAATAGCCGAAAAACCGGGCAAAAGAGGGCACCAGAAAAGCCCAGTCGGCTGCATCGACTGCCTGCTGCAAGTCGGATTGCCACATGGCACTCCGACTGTGCAGTCCGACTGCACCAGGCCACCCTCACACCCCTTGAGGCGGACATTGCAGTTCGTAGTTCGTGGCTGACTTCTTCCACCTCTTCCTTCTTCAGCAAGGCACACACGTACCCATGGCTTCTTCCCCAATAGATGACCAATCTACTAAGTGTTCCTACTACGGCAAGAACAGTCATTCAAGAACGGTCATTCCACTGATGACTGTTGACTTCGACCCTAGCTCCCCACCCCCCCAAAAGTATATGCATCGTCTCCCACCAAGCACTCCTTGTGCCACCTCTCCTTTTTGGGCAACAGAGATTGTTCTGCATCAACTATCAGAGTATTATGCTCAAGCCAATAAGCCAGAACCAACACCCACTAATTCCTTTTGAGCATACGAAGGCTCTAAGGCCTTACAAGGCGATAAGCCCTCCTGGAGACCACCCCATTGCGCAAAGGTTTCCCCCATCCACTTTTGGGTACAGTGGCTTCCACGGCCCACATCCCTCCACAGTCAACTCTCCTGAGAGCCCGTGATTGTCCCCCACCCTTGGCTCATCCTGAGCCTCCTTCTTCCCTACCCTCTTCCACTCAGGTTCGAGAGGAAACTTCTAGGTGCTTTTTGGCTTCTTCTTTGGAGCCCCAAATACCTTCTTTGACACAACCGACGGCACTTCCTTCGTCATTAGATGCTTCGCAATCTGTGAGCCATGAGTGGTTGGATTCCCTTTCTCTCACAGACTAGGATTCAAAGGGGGATTTTCTTACTTCGCCCTCAGAGGGGGCTTCTAGTTCTTCTTCGGCTTCAAAGGGGGCTCCTACTTCTTCTCCTTCTGATTCAAAGAGAACCCTATGTGCCATGAAGTTCTTCACACACCACCACCTTTCACTTTCAAGGAGCGGCTCTCCTTTGAATGGTCATTTCCTCTACTCACACCCAGGATCTAGAGAATCTACCTAGATAGGGGCCCTTGGGTCTTTAGTAGCAACTTGGTGGCTAGGCTTTCGTATTCCTTCTAGCATGGAGTCACAGAGCTGGTGGCCTCTCTCCCGAGGTTGAGTTTCGGGTTCTACAACTCATCCAGTCTCCTGACTATCTTCAAAGGTCTCCTTTCAAGTGGTATTCTCAGATTACACGATGAATCTTCTTCGTCCCTTGGTCAGCATGGAGCCAACTCCCAAGATCGAGTACAGGCATATCCTTATGGTTGTCGGTTCCACACAAAGTCCAACATTCCTCCTATGCATTGCATGTTTTCATCATCTTTGTACTAGGGCGCTTGGGCAAGTGAACAATTTTCCCATGAGGGACATTGTCCAAGTGGCACCTACTGCATGATCATTCTTCAGCATGTAGCATTGCATCTCCACCTCACTCTTCTCTTGTTCCCCTTTTGGGGCCTGAGAGGAAGCGTTGAGAAACCTTTCACCCACAGTTTGAGTTTTTGCGTTTTTGCATTTTGCGTTTAGGGTTTGCAGCCCCAAAAAGGAGCACCACCCAAGACTGATTGTGCCTATTTATAGACCACTCTCTCATTCATTCCTTATGGCTGATTCATTCAGTTTGTCATCTCTTCTCTCTAGCCTCTCCACAACCCTCAAACCCCTTCAGGAGGGCATTGCAGTTCGTGGTTCGTGGCTGTCTTCATCATCTTCCTTGTGCTACAACACCCTTGTTCCCTTGTATCACATTCACTCCATGATTCAGAACTTCATCATTCCATTCATCACAGTTTCTTCTCTCTTCTCTTCTCTTCTCCATGTTTGCCGAGTTCATTCCGTGTTCCTCCCCACAAACCCTACTGTCTCATTGGTACGTTATCTTTTGACAACTTGCCTTTACTTTTGGAAACGATGGAACATAAATGGATTTCAGAGTTACAAAACAAAGTTTTGGCTCGAGTCCGAAATAGCGAAATGGATTTTTCATGTGTTTATAGGAATATTTTAATATCAGATATATATAAAGGGCTATTACCATTTGTATGTTGAACCTCTACACCACAACACTGAAATTCCTCAACAATATAGAGTATACATGATACGTTAGAAGAGATTTGACAAGTATACATGATTCTACCAAAGATTTAAGACAGTAAGATTGTAAGATCACAATCCATGAGTTTTAAAAACTTTCAAGATCAAGATTGAGAACGCAATACAAAAGACTACATTATTCCATGGCCCATAAATGATGACGATAAATGTCAAAATTGAAGACTCAATAGTGAGCGGCCATAGACTCATATTATGTCATGAAGTATCAAAAAAGAGAGTACTCAGTAAAACGATACGTGAAAAATAAATACAACAATGATGTATCATGTATCAATGTCAAATAATCACAGTATCCCATCCAAATGCCAATGAACCATGAACATACTCAACTAACAACAAGTCTACAAAGTTCAAGTCTATGAATCATAATCTATAATCTAATGAGGGATGTAGGATTTCAAAGCTATAGACAGCAATAGATGTCAAACAGGGGAAGCAAACAACAACTAAGGAGACTGATCAGTTGAGAATGAGGGTGGGGAGTAGAGGAAAATAGGAGGAATCAGCACGCAATAAGGCAAAATGAGCCAGTCATCATGAAACTAGGATAAAACCCTGCCTGCCCAAAACACTTGTCTCGAAATGCATTTTGGCATTGAAACATTTTGGGTATTTTGGGCAGCCTGAAACAACATTTCAAGCAACTATGATTATTGTGGTACGTAGAGACATTTGTGCAAGAATTGTAAGGAGTTAGTGGCTTCAAGGAAAAAGCAACAACAAGATACGAACGCCTCTACTAAGTCTCCTCCTCTCGAATTCGCCAACCAAGAAGACCAAGGCACAATAGAGGCCCTCGTCATCAAAGAAGGGAAAGGAGTTGGCTTCCCCTCCTTGTGTTGCTTTCTAGTGTAGGTGATACAATCATCCCTCACGACTCTCCAATGCCAACGAGGGAGTGAGGGGGTGGTGGGATGGGGCACTTGAGCCTCATCCATACAAGTATACAAGTGCAAAGGATCCAAAGAGAAACTTCCCTTCCGCATCGACTAAAATCTAGCAAGTTTTGAAATCCTAGAGCTAGGATTGACATCCAAGTTCATGATGGGTTGTTCCTTGACAAAGAGTGGGATCGACTCCTAGTCTGAGCTCACATGAGGGGACACTTTCGTAGTTTGGCTCAAGGCGGGGAATCCATGGTCAAATATGCTCAAAGGCATTGTTGGCATGATGGTCACATATGCTACTACAAGGTGTTGTTTGACAAACATAGAGAGCTGCTTTGATTCTTCTCTATTTTTAGGTTAGTAGTGGGTATCCATAATCCTATTCTAGTTGTCTTTGTTGTATGGACTATGATGAGTCATTATCATTGTATCATGGTATTGTATCACATCACCCATGATTTGAGAGATGATGTTAGCAAATTAGTCATCTCATGGGTGAGTCTAGGCATGTGCATTTGTGGGCTGGGCACTGTAGTCTATTTTAGGTACTTTTTTATTGTCATCATTTTGATGATTTAGACCATTTATTGCTAGCCAACTACATTATTATACTAGTCGACCAGTTTATTTCTTAGTATTATTTTATGCCTAAATATTCTACTCCCTCCTCAGTCTGTATCATCATTCACTTGCAAACTTCCAATGCAGGTTCTATTGGAGAGAGGGAGCCGATGCTAGTGCCCACACAGCCACTGACTACTATTGTACACAACTGTCTCATGTTTGGTATATGGATTCCATTTCCTGAGCATATCTCTAAGTTTTCGTTTTACAGTATTCTTTTGTTTTCTTCCGTTTTCTCTTCTCTCTTGTGTTGTGCAGTCTATTACAGCAGTCTTCTACACTTCCATCACTGCACCCACTTCTGACACGTCCCATGCCATAGCAGACATGGAACCCACATTTGTTGGAGAGGTCACCTCCTACACAAGCAATTGAGCTGCACGGGCACAGTGGGCAGGCGGACGGTCAAAGAAGCGGGTTCGACAGGCAGTGCAGGTAGCAGCATGCGTAGCAGACAGCATCACAGGCAGCATTGTGGGCAGGCAGGCAGGTCCATGCAGTTGGATTGCAGTCAGTCAGCCAGATTTGCTGGCCAACCTAGTCATTTTCTCTCTCCTCCTGCTGCCTATTTTAGGTGCTGCCAGCCACCTGGTCAGATCCTCATTGTACTGTGAGAGAATGAGGTTTCCAGCTAAGTGCATATCGACACACCAACCCCTCGTACATACCTCTTTCAGATTATTCAGTCTTCAGCATTCTCGTTTTCTGATTTCTCTCTCTTTCTTGCTGCATTCATCTCTTTCACTCAGTGCATGCATCCACTTCCGCAATACTGCACACGACACCAAGCTCAAGTATGCTCGTAATTTGTGCTTCTTGTGCATGTTTGCATGAGGGAATCATTGAGTGTGCTCATGCTCATGAAAACGATGCCACGTTTGTTATATGGCAAGCTTGTCGACAACTTGTGTGACTTTGGTGTGCAGCACTTTTACATCTTCTTCCTGCACTTGACCTATTGGTGGGGCCTTAAGTTCACTGTTCTACTCCAAGGTGTATCCAGCAGAGGCCTATATTAGAGTGTCCATGGTGCTTTGTTCCTCTTCAATGTCAACCTATGAGCCAACAAAGTGTGTTAGAGCTCATTTTAGCATCTCATTTGTGTCCACATTAGGAGGACGGGCAGCCACTCTTTTGGCCACTTTGCATTTCTCTTGTAGGGTGTGGTCACGGACATGAGATATATCTATATGTGTGCCCTTGCTCCTTTGTGGATATACTTGCACCCTGGCATATCATTGTGGGAACCTTGCATGTGAGAGTTGTTATTGGTGGTATGGATAGCAAGCTGCCATTATCACTCCTCTTCACTATAATGTTATTGTATAATATCATGTTGCATACTCTGCATTGCATCATTTTGACACAAAGACCCTAGTCTTGCATTGGTAAGAAAAGTCTGGTCATGTCCGTATGTCAAAGATAGCACAATGTGGATTGAGAATTGGATCCTCAACGTCTTAGTTATCTGAAGGCACAGATCCTAGCACTAAATTGAGGTATCTTCATATCCACCCTCTAGAAGCCTGCAATCATGGCTAGTCATCACTGAATACTTGATTAGATTGTAGTCGACATCAATCATCTCCAATAAAACATCCTAATCAAACTATATCGAGGGCATTTAGTAGTTGCTCAACTCTTGCTTTTGAGCTACCATGACTTGGCAACAGCTGAATCAATGAAGATATTTGAGTGTGAGACTAATTGATAATGATGTAGCTGCAAATCCCCATGAGGCTAACCGTGAGCAGTTATCCTAAGGAGGTCCACCCTGCCTGGAAGGCATTAAAATCAGGTTTGCCAGCAAAAATAGAATACACATCCTGTTTTCTTTTAAACTTTTACTACTAGTGAGAACACCTAACAGGTGACCTTTGAAATTGTCCATTTCTTCATTTTGTCTTTGGAAGCTAACCAGGAGCAGTTATCCTAAGTAGGTCCAAGCACTAGAAAGGACCTGTCAGCAAGACGTCAAAATCAAGTTTCCCACCAATACTAACATCCCATTTTCTTCTTAACTTTTACTTGTCCCTCCCTCCCTTTTTCTCTCTCATGGTACCACAGTAAATTACCAGCTTTTTTCGCAGCACGAAACAAAAGCTCTTCGATAAGATGCTGTGCAGGATCACCCTCTGGAAATTTCTCCATGAACCATTCCACATGGGAAACAACTTCCTCATTTGTAAAGTATTGGTAAAGTCCATCAGAAGACAGGATTAAAAAACGATCATTGGGACCCAGCCTATAGTGACAAAGGGCAGGCATGCAACTGATATATGGGGCTGTGCCAACATACTCAATTTGGAACATCTTCAGTATAGCATTATTCCACCTAGGCTGTACACATGAAACAGGTAAGTAAGGTACACAAAACAACATGAACATGTAACCTATTTCAAACACCTAGATATGTTGCTAAGAAAAATGTTCAAGATGTACAAGAATTGCTTCCCTAAATGTTTAAGGGTAAAAATCTTAATTTAATAAGTTAGGAAAATTGTCTTTATTGTCAGTCCAGAAGCTTTTAAAGTAGCCAGTCATGTTCTCAGCTAGAGAAAAAAACACAAAACATGCAAGATTCATGCGAAAGCACTTAGCACTTTTCACAATCAATCTTCAGGAAAGAACAAGTTGGTCTCTTTTTTAAACATCATTTCTGTCCTCTATCCTTCACATCTTTCTACCCTAGTATAACTGACATCATGAGAGACATTAACACAAAAATTCTGGCAGATCTCTCGTATTATATCAAACTGCAGAAGCTACCCAAGCCTCAAAGGGCAAGTTAGATAGCAACTGAGAGTCCTCTAAAGAACTGTATAATTTTTCACGTAGTCAAATCTCTGCTTTCTTCTGTCCTCCATTGTACCACAGGACAAAATAAACAAGAAAAGGCTAGAAACAGTTTGCGCACCTCTCAAGAAAAGGCTAGAAACAGTATGCACACCTCTCAAGAAAGTTCCAAGCATAATGATTGTCACCATGTAAAACAGATAGCAGAAACAACGGTGCCTCCAAATTAGTCGAACACTCAATAGTAGTCCAAGGTGTAAAAGGTCAACTGATTCACCTGGTTCTCATCTAGCATTAAGATCAAGCATTCCATGATAATTTATTTCAAGGGTATACTCTTCCAAGATTTCATCCTGAATTTTCTTTCAATGCTCATTAATAGAAAATAGACATGACACAAACACCACCTTTATTCACAAATGCAGGGTGTCCAATAATTCACAAAATCAGAACCCAACAAGAAAGGGGTCAACAGATTTCCTGCCTCTCATCTAAAATTGGCATGAAGCTTTCCAGCAATAACTACATGTTTCCGGGCCTACTACTATGTTTCATCCCCCGTACTTTTTTCATCCTGCCAATTTCTTCCCATCGCCCCCACTCCTAGCCCCTTCCTCCCCCTCAGGAAAGAAAAAGAAAAGACTAATTAAGAATATCCAAAGCAGAGGTCCAAATATATTTGCTAAAGACTAACTTAAATAAGCAGTGTCATAACATTGAAATCCAACGATATTGAATGAAATCACACAATATGGACCTTGCAAAACATAGATTTAGTGTGTTACAACCACCCCTTCCTGCTACGAAGGGGTCTGACCGATTAGGAGATTTTCGCACTCTTTCAACAGATTAAACAAGAAAACAGCTGGGTTGCTCATTAACAAGCATGAGAGAGACAGGTGGACAGACAGACAGACAGACCAACCTGTTTCAAAAAGCCAGCACCAAAAGCACGTGTTACTTTCAACCGCCCCTTAACACGATCATTCAGAATACAGCAATTGTCGTCAGGATGCTCAGCTTTGATCCTGCATATTTCCTAAATATAAACACAATTCATGTTATAACTGTACTTGCCTCCGCATACTGTTAAAATGAATATGTCTATGCAAGCCTCACTGACTGCATCAGTAATGCATTTTGGAACAGCAGAAAATGCAGTACCACACATAGACCTTGCATATTTAACATCTAACTATTTCAAATAATAAACTTGAGAGGAGATATGGTGAATTCCTGAGATGCTTAGTATGGCAGCTGCCTTAACCAGATTCTGATCACAAACATGCCCAGCCTGCATTATGATTCAGAGCATACCTCTTCAATGCTTGTGTTGTGGTCAGTAGAGAGCTGTATTGCTTCCAGGAAAAGGCTGCACGCTGGTGGTCTCATGTTGTTGGTAAAGTCCAAGGTGGCACTACTTGCTAAGCTCGTCGGGCTTTCCTCTACAATGCGCTCAAGCTCCTGAGGTATTGAGCCAATCCGACTCTCATAATCTGAGCCATTACTTATAACACAATTTGACCTTCTGTTTTGTGCAACAATGGCTCGACTGTCTCCAACATTCATAACATACACATCTTTATCTTTCACCAGCGTGACCAAGACACAAGAACCAATAAGTGCCAACTCTGGGTTCTCTTCCAAAGCATGATCAGCCATATCCAAGTAAGCTTCTTCGGTTGTTGTAAGTGCATGAGCTAAAGCCTCGAGCACCGCACTGTGGTTGACTGTGCCTTGCCTTTTTGCCCTCAGATCCCCTTGCTGTGACTCCTCCACACACACCTTCTCATGCTCTTTGCAATCATGTGAGAAGTCATACCTTTGAGGATACATTTTCCTGTGGCCCTCTTTCTTCTTACTGTGTCTGTACCTAAAATGATTCCTAATAAAGGACCTACTCCTCCACATACTGGAACCCTTTCCTACTGTTAAATGGTTTGAATCTGGCCCCAACAAGCTCAGATTTGTTACTCCAGTGATGTCACTTTGTGCATCAGAGCTTGACCTGTCAACATCAGTGTCAAAACCAACTCCAGCTTGGAAGTCTGTATTGGAATTGGCATCTGTGTTGTGATTGAAGGTCTGCCTTGCCTGCTCAGAGCCATTTGCTTTTGTGCTCTCCCTATCTACGGAGGTCTGACTTGACCCCAATTCCTGCTTAGCCATTCCCGTCTGATCCTTTTTCTTACATACATCTGCCTGGATATCATTTTGTCCGTCAGGCTTGCCAACTTGAGCCACTGCATTGGCAAGCTTCACCTGCCCCGTCAATGTACAGAGGTCAGTATATCCCATGCTTTCAGTTGCCTGTTCCTCCATGATAAGACTAGAATTTGAGGAAGCCAAACTGTGTGTCAAAAGCTGGGAACTCTCACCACCGTCTCTGCGGTCCCACAGCAGCCCCTGCAGTTCCCTGTGAATTGCTCTATAAAGATTCCTCATCAGGAAGTCCGGGGCATCAGGACCATTGAAACCATCATAGATCCCAACAAAGAGCCAACCATGCTCCTCCGAAACAACAACATGAACTCGATCTTCCCCAGCCTTACCTTGAGCCCACTGAAGGCTGTGATTCTCCCTGGAATCCACATCAGAAGAAGCATAGCCCAAATCTGATGGAAAATCATACAGACTTCTTGCTCGTCTGTGGAAATTGCGCCAAACAAACTGCCTAACTGGAGCGAACAGGGACCTTTGAGTCCATGTAACACTAGAGCTTGTTTTGGATAATGTGCGGCTCAATATTTTCTTCACAGGCTTGTGGACTGAGCTGATAAACTGAGAAATGGATTTGTTCCTCCTCCTGCTGAGGTAGACCCCAGCTAGAGGAGCTGAAAAATGGCTCCGATCAACATTCATATCAAGAGGACCTGACATAAACCCCTTCTCCAATGGACCTGACATTCGCTCTAGGGGTCCAGACATGAATCCACGTTCAATAGGTCCTGACATGAAGCCTCGCTCCACAGTTCCCTGCATAGGTCCAGAGAAGGTTCCTGAAATTGGCCCAGAGAATGTAACACCCCTGGGGATGGGTTGTAGAGGCAGGGAGGTGAATGAAGCAGTGCTTTCAAATGCAGCATGGCGATCATCTGGAACATTGGTGAAGGAATGGAATTGATCGTGACAGACGGCCGTGTGTGGGGTGGAAGTATTGGCACTGACAGAGGCTCCAGAAATTGATTTGAAGACGCTCTCAGAGAGAGTCCTGTGTTTGTCTGTTGCACTTTCACAGGCGCTGGGTTGGAAGGATAGGCTATGAGCCTCGGAGTCAGCACAAATGTCCGAATGGCCAGGGGAGAGATGTGGGGATTCAATAGAGGGGCGTATATAGCAAAAGGAATGGCCTAAGCCTTCATCCAAGGGCTCTGAAAAGCATACAGCAACTCGTTCTTGATTGCGTGCAACAGGAACAAAGCAGCCAATAACACGTGATGCGGAATTCCCCATCGTACATGGTTCTTGATCTTCTAAGTTTTTGTCTCTCTTCTTTTTTGCACTTCTTCTTCTTCAAAAAGAGCTGAAGTTGTTTCCGTTTGTGGATTACTTGAGGAAAATACGAAAATCCTTCACTGAATGCCTCTGAAATTGGTTGAATCTGGTCCTATGGCCACTTTTCTGATGGAAGTAAGATGCATATAGGTGAGTTTGTGAGCTGCGGTAACCAAAAGGAGGCTAACTTCTTTCAATGTGGAAGAGCGCTGAGCCTCATCATGTTAAGCGTATAGAAAGAAGCAGCTTTTGTTTGACAACAGCGATCTCCACCTTAGAGAGATCACCGTCCTTTGCGACAAGTTTCCCCGGCGCTTCATTGCATCTAGCCCCCGATGCACATGTCTGCCTATAGATACGACGATGAATAGATGAGAGCAGCCCATGCAACCTCTACATCTCCTTGAACAACCAGGAAGCCTAGTTGTATCGCCTCATGGCCTGCCCTTTCGCTCGGGCGATGACTTGATTGCGCGCCTGATGCTTCAGACCACTCGCGCACATGCACAAAGAGCTCTCTGCTGCTACTTCTTCCCCAAAGGAAGGCAGCAAGGACTGCTCTAAACCGGACAATGCGCACATGCGCCTCGCCAATTCGTCATGTAGGAGAGCAGAATGCGGACGGATAGCCTGTATTACTAACTGACAGGCTTGGTTTGCAACTAATTGCAGCTCGGGCCGGCCGTCAGAGAAAACGCCTCATTGTGCTTGAAAAGAACTGAAAGGCTGACTTGTCCATGGCCGCTTCAATCAAGGTAGACAAAGCACATCCTCCGAACGGCAAGGGGACAATGGAAGAGGCTTCAGGTTCAGGGGGATGCAAAAGAAAAGTATGTTTCGGAAACGTGCTGCGGACGAAAGAGGAGCCGATGCAAGCAGGCACAGAGGGACAGGAGAGAGAGAGAGAGAGAGAGAGAGAGAGAAGAAAGGAAGATGAAAGGAGCAGAAGAAAAGTAAAACCTCGAGAGGCGAGACCTAGAAGTCGTCGTCGCGACTCGTCGACGCCTCCTTCTTCTTCTTCTTCTTCTTGTTTCTTTCTTTCTTCTGCGTGCTGTGCAGTGTGGAGTCTGGACAACTTCTTGTTCCGTTCTTCCTTTCTTTGTTCTCTGTGTGTGTGTGTGTGTGTGTGTGTGTGTGCGGGCCTTTCTTTTCTTCCTTTCTTTTCTGCTGCAGGAGGAAGTGTGGACAAACCAAAGTCGTCCTCGAAAGGAGAGGAGTGACGAGAGCAAAGGCCGTTTGTCAAAAAGGGAGGAGAGGGAGATCTTGGAAGTATTGACTGTCTGTCTGTCTCTCTCTCTCTCTCTCTCTCTCAGAAGACAGTCACCATTACCAAACTCCGAGAGGGAAATCTCTTTTCACCGCAGCAAAGCACTGCTGCATGCATGGGTTGTTGAGACACGATTCTCTTTTTCCCCTCCTCTGAGTCCTCTTCCTCGCAACTCTCGCAGACACACGCGCACACACACACTCTCTCTCTCGTCACAGACTACATATGTGTGTCATCTCATCAGTCCCATGCTTTGAGACTGAAAGATGGCCTTCATTCAATCAAGGTCAACATTTAGCACCCGCCCTGCATTGATTTTTTTTTTTTTAATTAGGTAGGTAGGCTTTCGCTTTGCCAAGACAAAAGCCCCCCCGTGCCTTTTAATTTATCCAACAAAAGTCAAAACTTGCATGATTCCATTAAGGAGTCAGGACTCCACGTTGAAAACTTTGAAAGAAACTGTACAGGTACCCCCTGGTGTGATTTGTCCCTTACGGGTGCGGTGTGAAGGAGCCCTTCGTAACTACACACCATTGACTCTGACGTGGCGAGAAGGTCACGTGGACAAAAAACAAAAGGTACTAACGAGTATTGTAGACACAAAATGATGGAGTATGTACTAATGACCCATGAGTATTGTAGACACAAGATGATAAAATCTGTACTTAATGAGTATTGTAGACACCAAAATGATAAGATATGTACCCATGAGTATTTTAAAAGGAAAGAAAATATATAACTTTGTGTAACAAAAACCCGCGTTCATGAAGTACATTTACAAAAAAATTTAACTCAAATTTTTGGAGAGATTTTTGAATTAAATTAAATATATCTACCATTTTTATAACTAAGAATTTTCAAATCTTCAAGGTTGTGAACCTTCTTCTTTGAATTTTGAAATTTTTGCAATTCACATTGCATTAGACCTTGGTTTTTCGTAAATAGTGAACAAAACTAAAGCTAAGAGATAAGATGTATCCTTCATTTCAAAGGCATCATCTCTACTGATCAAATTGAACCAAATTACCAAATGTAGGTTCCAACAAATCTCATTCTTATCAGATTTCAACTAAACTTTGGATCTGTTTAGCTAATGTTTCTTGAGTCTTAAAAGATTTATAACATAACCAAATGAACCAGAGATGAACAACAACTGCATTAAGGCCACTGAAGCATACTTTTAGAAGTAAAAGCAATACGATTGATAGGAATTTTCCCCGGTCCAGATGGCTTTATGAAGAATCAGCCACAAGAGTATCGACATTTTTGGTTTTATGGCCCGATCCCATACTTTGATGAATTTAAATTTCCATTGACACCTGTCAAGAGAAACACACTGTCGTCAAGTGTATGTTCTAGGTGCAGGCAGGGGGTGGAAACTATCCGTCACCTCTTTCTACTATGTCCACTATCCAAGGCTGTTCTCAGCCCTCTCGTTGGTGCAATGGGGAGGACTCCCTCCTAGAAGCAGCTACTATTAGGGGACTCTATGGGGGTTCTGTCTTCTGTCTGGAACTTTATAAGAGTTCAATTCTTTTGGATCATATGGAAAATGAGAAACAAGGTTTTTTTTAAAGGTGCTTACTAAGTCCCAAGCCTGAACATACTGTTTGCTTATATCAATTTTCAGTTAATCAATCGCAAGATAAAGCATCTAAATACTCTACTAATGCGGACAAGGATTCTGAATGACGCTGAATTTGCTCACTTGGACAAACCTGAGGATGTGCGCCAACTACCCCTCAACCCCCACCAGCTATAGCGGAACTGAAAAGGATGCAGTCTCTCAACAAGGATGAATTTGATGCTACCCACCTCATTTTATCTAGATCAGGTGACCTAGTTGATAACATCAAGGAAAAGATTAACTCTATTCGAGCCCTGAATCAACCTGCAGTCTAATCTGTTGGACAGCCTTCAGCTGTATCTTGTAATGATGTCATTATCAGTCTCTGGGTGGTTCACCCCCCCCCCCCTTCCCCTTTTTGTATAAACCTTTTGCTCTTCACTAATATAATATGATGCCCCCCCATTTGGAAAAAAAAAAAGCAATACGATTAGCCCACTAGAATGGTTCCTGAAGATAGTTACAGTATCAAACCTCACCCAAGTCATCACTCACATGTGACTAATCATCTGTGTAGTTTTAAATCAATTGGGGATAATCGCTTTTCAATCTTGAGGTGATGTTATGATATTTAATATGAATTATTTTTATCAAAATCAATTAGAAGTTAATGGATTTAATTTTGTGCATCTTATTATATTTATATATTCGCCTTATGATCATGACTTGGTATAAGTGTATATGTGTGGCACTAATCACATTGTGCTAAACAAGGAGGTGAGATTAATGTGTCTCATGCTTTTGGTGTGAGCTGATTAGTAGCTGAAGTAATGCAAATGCTATAATTTTCTTTTTACTAATGTGACACCATTGGTGGGTAGATTGTTATTTATGAGTGTGCTTATTACTTTGATATTGGGAACTACTTTCTATTTCTAATCTTTCTATACTATTGTTAGACTATGGCCTTTTGGTAAGAAATTTTCTTGTAAGATTAGGAGCATAATTTAAACCTTAGAAATTATTAGAGAAAGCAAGATATTCTCAAAAAAAAAGTCAAAAATGATGCAAATTACTATTTTGAAAAGTGATAATTCAACTTACTAAATGCATACATATATACATGAGGTGCTCACTCATGCGTGGGAGGAGATTGTACCAAATGTCATGCCTTCTTGCCTATTTGCCTAACTGGGAAACACGATTTGTGGGCATTGAAATGTGAAATGCCTTGAGTGAAATGATTGACTAAAACAAGATTTTTTAATGGAAAACAAATGTTTTTCTGTGCTTTTTTGGGAGTTTTTAAACACTCTACATGTATGATAAACATCATTTCTTGACATGAAAGGATGTGCATGGTATAAATGTGTAAGTTGCAACTATTTGTTTATAAAGAAAACTATCTCATATATATTACTAGGCACTCTGTGCCTAGTCTCTTCTTGATGCTTGGCATTGGGGCTAGCACTATGCACCAGCTTTTGGCGCTTCGTGCCAAACTTTGAAGCACCAATGTTGTTCTCTTGGTGATTTGTCTTGATGCATGTCTTACATGGCAATATCATGAAAGAAAGAGAAAAAAATCATAAAGCTAAAATTACTTAAGTAGCTTAATATCAAAATTGAAGTATAAAAGCAAAATAGAACACTTTAATGAGAGTGACAAAGTTAGAGAGTGGAGAGCTTTAAAAATGAATCATAAATATATGCGTCGAGCTCTGCAAGAAGACTCCCAGCATTTGGCACAAGTGCCCCACAAGCACCACATGGCACCCCTCTGCCATGCCATGTGTCCCCTCGCGCCCACCCCCATCGCTTAACAATAGTATAGATATGTTACTCTATAAATTATATATGTATATATTATGCTATATAATATATTTATTTATGTATGTATACACACACAAAATAAATCAATATACAAATATATAATATATATAAAGATTAAAATAAGGTAATACATTAATAAGTATTATATATAGTGTGTTAATATTAATATTCTTGTATAATTAATATGTTAATATAAATAAGTTAATATAAATATATTAACAATCAATACTTAATATAAATACGTTATAATTTTTTTAAATCTCGTGTGTGTTTATAATGTTAATATATAATGCATAATGTATATCTAATATGTTGAAACATATTTATATATGTTAATATATAAATAATCCATCTCTACCTTAATCATGTGCCAAGAAAGGGAGTTGCAAGCATTGCCTCTCTCCAAATGATGAGTTGCATCATGGGGAACTCATATCATAGACAGAGCCAACGTCTCGTTGTACCATACCCGAAAGACGAGTGGCATCATTTCTTGAGTAGATTCAAACCAAGAAGAGCCCTTATTCCTCCCTTTGTGGTCTAGGTGGTTTTTGCCATGGACAACAAAATTACTTTTTTTACTTTTTTGGATCATCAAATTTAAAATGTATGATCACTTTCGAGTACTTGCCATTATTTTAAAATTGCCTTTATAGTTTGTCAATTACTTTTTTAGATGTTCTAGTGGAAGCAAATCAATAGCAAAAGAAGTGGTGGTGGTATTTTGGTTCAATGATATGTGAAAATGATGACAAATTGTTGCCATATGATTGTTTGAATCTATTTGTGTGCTTGCTATAAAGTTTCCTAAAGTTAATTAAGTCATCTTTTTTCTAGTGAAAATGGATGTCAACTAAGAGAAGACCAGGGTTCTAGATGTTGCAAAGGCTCAAGATATAAACATTGGTGAGGAATTTCTAGTTGATCAAGGAGGTTCAAAGATTGGAGAGAAGGAGGCAAGAGAAATACTTGCACAGTCTTTAGATCTTAACATTGGGGAGAACATCTATGTTGGAGAAGAAGTTAATGTAGGAAATGAATCCCTAATAAAGAATCTATTCTCCTTCTTCATACTATATTCTTTGAAAATGTAGAGACAATGTTCAATGCTCCCTTAAACACAAAAGAGGTCATAATGTCCAACATATATTCTATGGAAGATGGCTTCAATACCTTCAAGGATTTGGTGGACTTAGAGAAAGTTATTGAAGATTCTAGGATATTCGTACACTACCTTATGAGGGAAGAAAGTACAATCAGAAGAGAGTTGTAAAGAAAAGGCTCCAACAACTTTCTAAAGCTTACAAGAAACCATTGCAATGTCCATTCTACAGAAAAAGTTGTGAGGTTTTGAATTCTACTATGGGCTTTTGATTTACTTGGCTTCTTAGAAAGAACCATTAAACTCGAGTTGCTAGACTTTTTCCACCTATAAGAGAATAACAAATGTTGAGGATGTTGATATGGATATTAGTAGGTCCTACCCATTGAGCAAGAGGAGGAATTATCAAAGGAACTTGACATTGTTATTTTGAAAATTGATGATCTAATTGAAGAGGAATATAAAGACATAACAATGTCTATTGAGTCCCTCACTTTGGCAAATCTCCTCTCCTTCCCTACCATAGGGTAGGACTGGAAGCATGAGCGGAAATAAGAAAGAAACAGGAGCTATGGAGGTTCAAGCAAGAGAAAGCAAGACGGTATGTGGGAACTCCTAAAATCACAATGTGTGACTTGACTTCCCTTATTCTATTATCATGTAAAGAATAAAGAATAAAGTGACAGTGCCAAGCAGCTACCACATGTAGTGTATAGGTGTGCAAGTAGTACAAGTAAATGTAGGTGACTAGGCATAGACCACCAATAACCTCCTACTTAAAGGCGAATGTACTTGAGGGTGGAGAAAACGAGAAAAAAGTGACAAAGTACAATGTGTACATATAAATGAAAAAAAATAAGGAATAGACGCCATCTCATCATATGCCCATCATCTTCCTAAGAAAGGCATAATGTTCCATTGGGATACTTTTAATGAGCATATCTACAGGATTCTCATCAATGGAGATCTTGACAAGCTCTATGTAATTGTTCTCAATCACCTCTCTGACACCTCAATTCACATGAAAGACTGGATTACGTGCCAACTAAATGTCACTCACAGAGTTTAAATGTGATGTAGGAGACATAGTCATACCAAGGTTGACACAACCAAATGGCCTAACCATAGGGCCTCCTTGCAAGCCTTAGCGCTGCAATGTACTTATCCTTGGTAGTAGACAAAGCCATGCATTTATGCACCCTAGACATCCAAGAAACAATACTTCTAGCAAAGATGAAGACATAACTAGAGGTGGACTTCCTACTATCTGCATGTCCTGCATAGTCAAAGTCTGTGTAGCCTACGACATTAGTATCCTAGCCACCATAACAAATGCACACATCTATAGAGCACTTAAGGTACTTCATGATACCCTCACAACTTCCCAATATCATCTGCTAGGTATCACCATATAACAAGCCACGACTCCCACTGCAAATGCTATGTCAAGTCAAGTGGCTAGCATGGTATACATCAAGCTACCCACTAAGATACACATGGGAACTTGTCCATCTCGACCTTCTCATCATTTGAATGGAGAAAATATGCTTGATTGACCTTCACATTAGAAGGTAAGAGACATCCAATAGACTTACCACCTTGCATATAAAACTTCTTGAGGACTTTATGAATGTACTCATTCAATGATAGGTAAAGGAATCCTTTAGAGCAATTATGCATAATGCACATACCAAGTATATAAGAGGTATGCTCCATGTCCTTCATCTCTAAGCTTTTCTTGAGCTAAGTCTTCAAAGCATGTAGCTTATCGTGAGCACTCCCAAATTAACATGTCATCAATATATAACAACAAAATGATAATACTACTATCATGGGTCTCCTTTGTGTAAAGACACAATTCTATATTACTAGGGAAGTAACCCTATGAATGCATAAAGGCACCAAACTTATGATACTAGTTCCTAGGTGTCAACTTAAGTCCATAACAACTCTTCCTTAACTTATACACTAGGTGTTCTATGCCCTTTTCCTCAAAGCCCTTAGGCTACTACTACATATAAATGTCCTCTTGTAAGTCCCCATGACGAAAAGATGTTTTCACATCCATATGGTACAAGTCTAGATCCATCTACACATCAAGGCCAATACCAAGCATATGTAGTCATCATGACCATAGAAGAGAACATCTAATCAAAGTCAACTATCTTCTCTTACTTAAAACCCTTAGTAACCAATCTAGGATTATATGCTAGCTTAAGGCGACCAAGAGTATTCTTCGACTTGTACACCCACTTGCATGATAATAAATGTTTTCCATTGGAAAAAGGAACCAAATTCCATGTATGATTTTTTTACAGTGAATCATACTTTGATTGCATGGTCCTCTCCCAAGAGTGCCAATCACCTCTATACATATCCTACTCATAAGTAAGGGGCTCACTAGAATATGTCACCAACCATGACATAATGCATAGAGGGCTCAAAATGATCAAGAGGATGTAAGGCTCTAGTGGAGCATCTCAAAATTATTTGTAGGCCTATATGGCCTATCCTCTTGATCCAACATCATAAGTATGTGCCTTAGTCTAAAAGTACTGTGATAAGCCTACCTAACTAAGCACACTATAAACTCTTTCCTAAATACTCCTATTCATACACTCTGCAACATCATTTGGGGTGGGGTATACAGGGTGATAAACTAATGCTTAATATCCCTCTCATCTCACAAAATTTCTCAAATGCCTTAGAGATATATTATCCCCCTTTATTAGACTGTAGACATTTTAGCTTATGCCCAGAATGGTTCTGAATCATAGTAAGAAAGTGCTAAAAAGTAGCTAACACCTTTGACTTTTGCTTAATAGGATAGGGCCAAACATTATATGAGTAATCATCAATAAACATCACAAAGTACTTAGCACCACCTAATGACTAACATGGCATGGGACCACAAATGTCTAAGCATGTATAAAACTAGACTTTTTATGTGAGTTACAAGTTTGCGTGCCATATAAACCATGATCATAAGAGTCAAAGCATGAGTAGCCAAGAGGTAGCAAAGACTGCAAATGAATGAGTACTTTCATTCCTTTAAGGGACATATGCTCAAGATGGTGGTGCCAAAGTAATGGCCAAAACATGATCAACAGATCAAGATACAAGCTAATGATATAGGCTGCCAACCTTGGCATCTCTAGCAAAAACAAGGCTACCACAAGTAATCTTCCAAGTAGAATCACCAAAAGAGACATGGTACATGTCATTATCCAACTAGCTTTTAGTCAAAGCTAGAACATGACATATATCATGAAGCACAAGTGGAACACTAGTACCAAACTGCAATCTCACATCACCTATACCGATAATATCCAAGTGTCATCTCCCAATCTAACCAAACCTACAATAGAAAGGTATCTATAAAATCAATGATAATAAAGGGGGTAGGTTAACTGAGTAGCATCAACTAATGAAGTAGCAATTATTAATCACATCAGAGATGTACTCCAAGTCATTTATCTCCTCTATCCTAACATTGGACTTGGGAACAATGCTACAATCATCAAAAGATCTGGCCTTATCCTATGCTTTCCATTTGTCTTCTTACTGCCTATCATGGCACATCTTATGGCACTGACATCGTATGTGACCTTGATGCCCATAATAATTGGTAAGAGAGGACTTAGGATCACTAAAATTATTATGTAACCACAAGACTTAGACTTGTCCTAATTATGCTATGAGTCTCTACCATGATTATTATTCCCATTATCGCCTTGTCTACCTCTCACTGTAAGTGCATGAAGAGTATGGGCTACATTAACATTCATCTTGTTCACTTATACAGTGAGGAAATTATCCTCTACATCCTTGAGTTGAAAGTTACATTTAGTAGGATTTAAACTGATGGTAGTGTGAAAGGTATCATGAGACTTAGGCAATGCGACAAGCAAGAAAAGAGACTTAACATTCTCCTTAAACTTTAGGACCTACAAAGTAAGCTGATGAAAATGGGATGAAACTCATTCAAGTGAGAAGACATATGTCCCTTTCTTCATACAAGGTCCATGAGTTTCTTAAGTCAATACTATTGTATTGCATTACTCTACTTATCATAGAGATCGCAAATCTTTTTCCATATTGCATAAGCACCATCCTCAATCTCAATGACATTGAAGTATACTTGCTTTGATAATGACACAATGATGGTAGACTCACATAGCTCATCAAGCTGTTTCCAATCATCTACATCCATAAAGTTCTATCTTTATTCCCTCTAACTTCAATGCTTGTCTTGACACTTTTTCACCAGAAACTTGCCAAATTTGAGGCTTCCAATACCTACCAAATCTGAATATTCAAATACAAAAAATTATGGCCATCCAACTACTCTATGTTGAAGATAGCACTATCATTGGAAGCATTTGAAGCACTTACCATTATGTCTACTAAACAAAGAGAATAAGGGCTTCTATAATAACAGAAAATCAGCCCCAAAATCATGCAATAGGAGAAAAAAATGAGCCAATACATTGTTGTCCACAAGTAGGAACCACTAAAGTACTAAAGATAAGTGTCTGCTCTCAAAAGAAATGCTCAAAACTAATTGTTAGCATGGCTGTCCATAAAATTGCAATAAATTAGTATGTAGCATTATACAAACATGCAAGAGAACAAACTCCCATTTCTAGGAAAATTTGAGTAGCAACTTGGATGAATAATGTAACTAGCAATGTAGCATAACCACTAGGTATCAAAGATTGTCAAAGTATCCAATGTGTCAAGTACATAGATGCACACCACAATACATGCCAAGCATATATCCACCACTAAAACCCCATTGACAATAAGTGGTATAAGATACCAATCATCCCACAATCACAAACCTCTCTAGTGACAGTATATGCATAAAGCAATAAAGTATAAGAGAGTCTCCCACTGACTTAAATGAATCAAGCTCTACATAACAATACTAACTACTCCACTAGAGAAAATCCATAGCATCCAATGTAGCAAAGGAAGCTCAATGCATAGAGCTTATAGCATATGAATGCCCATAATACATAATGTATACATCTAGGAGCATATACATTCAATAAGTCTTCAAGCCCCAAGTGGAAATCAATGAAGCAAATAGTTACTTCTCAAATGCAACCAAGTGAGTTCAAATCCAAGATGCAAGGCTTAACATAAGTATATCCAAGCATAAACAACAATGCCAAGCATTAGCATAAGCATGTAGCATACCCAAATAGCATGTAGACATTCAATACATAGATATTAACTATAAATGCTTTGCTATCAAAACTAGAACTATTCTATTTTGCGTAAAACAAAGAACTAAAAATTGCACCAAAATCAGCTTTGCAATTGCTCAAATCTATAGTTCTTTTTGTGCTCTTTATTTTGAGATATAGAGCACCTTAATATGATATCGTATACAAAAGTTATGGCCAAAATATGGACATGCTGTCAAGCTGCCATAGTTGTCCATGACCTACAACATGCTCTCTATTGAATCAAAATGGATAGAGTGGTTTCAAACTAAATTCTTGAAAGGTATTTCTACTTTCTCCTTTGTTGTGCATATATTTAAGAGGAAGAAAATGGAAGAGCATGCTAATTTCTCTTCTCTTGAAAGGCTTCAATGTTGCTCAATCTCTTTGAGTATCCAAAATCTGTTTCCAAGCATTCAAAGCCAAGCTATTTTACATCATTTCCAGGGACTAACGGCTATCCAAATCAATGCCAAAATGGGATATTGCAACCTCCAACCAAGCCCCAATGGCTCAAGCACTTGCTTGACTTAGATCTAGATTCCATCTACCAGAATAGTACCTCTATCAATGTGTAGACAACAAGCATCAATGTTGAAGAAGAAGCTCTGATCCTCAACCTTCATGAGACAAAGCTTCACTTCTCACAGTTCTCACTCCATGCATGAGGTTCCACAAATACCAAACACTACTTTGATACCAATTGAAAGGTGGAGCAGGAGTGGAAGCACAAGTGAAAGCAAGAAAGAAGCAAAAGCTACAAAGGTTCAAGCAAGAGACAGCAAGACGATATGTGAGAACTCCTTCCCTCATTCTATTGTCATGTAAAGAATAAAGAATAAAGAATAAAGTGATAATGATGGGCAGGTACCACCTATAGTGTAGAGGTGTGCGGATAGTAAGCACAAGTAAATGTAGGCAACTAGGCACATGCGGCCTTTAACCCCCAACATGTTATGGTGGCATAAAGACCACTTTAGGGTAGGATTCTATCCTTGCATATTACTTGTCCAAGCTCAATATGAGCATTGTGAAGATTTATCGTGCAAAGTATTTTGATGAGCCAACAATATCAATATTTATTCTTAAGACTTTATCTAAGTATTTAGGGTATTCTCATGTATCTGCAAATAGAGACAAAGTCATATTGATTGAGAAGTATGCAATAATTAAGTATTTTGGCTATGATCCAAGTCACAAAGGCTCAAGAAGTGCATACTTCTTATGCTACAATGCTTATGCCTCGGTAGCTAGTTCCCTATAGACCCCCCCCTCCCATTGCAAGGCTACAAAAGGCAAAGATACCTTCTATAGAACAAAAGGAGTGCATTCCTACTTGAAGACAAAGAAAAAGATGGGAAAGAAGAAACTAGCAAAAGAAGATGACCTTTGAGAATTGCAAAAGAATAAAATCATATGTATTATACAATCTTGATTGTCAATACAAAACGTTACTTAAGTGACATTTCTATAAAATAATGTGATTAGAAAGTGTCCGGTACAAAGTTATTATATTAACAAGAAGCTCCACTTTGAGTAAGATTTGGGCCCTACATGGTGCATTCTTTATTTTTTTGTAGATTATCATTTGATAAACATATCAAAGTTGTTTTCTATAAAAAGTATTGAACATTTCACAAAGTGATTTTTCTTTTCTTGTCCCACCATTGCATCTTGTGATTCTAAAGTACATTATTATTACTTGGTAGTGGGATTTCTCCATGCTTTGTGTATTCCATGTTGTAAATGACCCATAGTTTCCAATGAAGTATGTTTTGTGTCGTCACAAAATGTGATGCATAAAGAAAAAAACTAGTCAAGACTATGAATAGTATTTTTATTAGATGAGGCAGTAGATAGACATACTTGTGCCAAGTAGAATGTGATGTGTTTTTTTGCCCAATTTTTTACCATTGCTTCTATCAAACTTTTTATAGAATTCTTGAAATTTGAACAATAGCTTGCAATGTTCTTGCTTTTCCTAAATAGTCGTATGAAGTTAGCTCTATCCAAACCTTCATACAATCATTTGCTACAAAGGGATCACTGGCCACATTAATTGTATATTCCCATAATTATTTACATTAATTATATATTTCATTTTGTTGTATATTATCAATATTGGAGAGAGATCTTCTAGCCTCTTAGCCCTTGTCATTGATATGGCGACCAAAATATCACTTGGTTTTCCAAGTTACACATGGTTCCCATGAAAACCCATTCTTGAAAGGAGTTCTTTACACTCCCTAATACATGTATTTGATAGTGATACATGCTTGATAGAGTAAACATAATATAAATGCAAACTTCAAAGCTTATCGAGAGTATGGATCTCTATACGCAATGTAGCAGTATGTACTCCTTCCAATGGAATTTAAAGAATGGTCTCCCAATTTGGATTTTGTAATTCTTGGATTACACACATTTGGATTTTTTTCATTGTCGAAGGTCATCACTCCACTATTCTTTGTCCCTTGATGGGGCAACCTTTTTGTGTTAGAGCTGTCAAAAGACACGGGATCTAGAGCATGGCTATGGCGGATAAAACACAAAGAGAATGTTTATGATGACATAGACTGAAGAGATCAACTATTACTCAAGTGAATTAGGTTCCAAGATGAAAGCTTGGACTTATAAACACAATCTTGAGTATGAGACTGACAATGACCAAGACACTAACTGAGATGAAAAAGCATCATGATATTGTATTCATCATCTATGAAAGTGACATCTAAGTACAATGTTATATAGAGATGGGTAGGTGTTAGTCTTCCTCTCTATGCACATGGGATTCCTACAGCCTGCATGTCTTCAGCCCATCTGCTCCTACAAAGAGGCAGCATGGATGTGATTGCAAATCTCAACACCCCTCCTCAATCACAACTAGAAGTATAAAGTGTGTAGAGGCTTTAGTGAAAGCAATACTGGCAAAGTGTGGGCACACCATAGACATGACAAGACACATGAGGCTATCGCAAAAAAGACTAAGTGTGGATACCACAAACATGGTGGACATCCAGAGGCTGTAACAAGGGCCTCACAAAGTGTATAGAGGCTGTATTACAAGGCTACATGAGGAGTTTACAAGCTTATATTAGAAGTGTTAGGGCTAGGCATTACAAGGCTAAAAAAGTCTAGTAAAAAATGTTGAGATATCGAGCTCCACTCGTGATATGCCAGGGTGACCGTTGTGCATTTATGTCACCGACTTGTTAGCTGCAGATGTGGTTGGTACACCGCCCATGAATAATAGCTAGATGACAGCTATCCTTATCTACTCTAGTTCGTGGCTCAGTTAGTATGCCACCTTAGTTAGTTGAGTTTGGTTTGAGACCCATATATAGGGTTCTTCTATTTCTTTGTACTAGAGTTATTTTGGCTTACACAACTAAGAAGAGGAAAACTGTTTTCAGCTTCCACCTTTGTGTATATTCCCCCATTGTGTAAGTGAGAAAGCTACAAGTGAGACTCCTTCCTTCTCTCCCACAATCTTGACAAAAAATTGGGTCAAGGACTGGCAAGCCCTTGCAATTTTCAGTATTTCTTTGATCTTTTGGTCCTCTTCTTCTAGGTTCTCCTGGTCTGCTTCTTCATTGGCTTTGCTTGCATTAGTTACATTAGTCTTCATGTCCATGTCCCCCTCAAGCAAAGATATCATTATCTTTGAGGCAACAGAAATGTCTTCAAAATCTCCTAATAGATTCATTGATAGCTCTTTAGAATAAGGAAATCCATCCATCCCTGTAGGTAAAACAAAGAAGTCTTCCATATAGTGTTGATAAGCAACATGAGTCATGCTACTCTTCATGAAGTGTATCCACATAGAAATCTTCTTGCTTGTCATTAACATGACCAGAAATCAGTACCCACAAACTAAGAATAACCAACAATGAGTTGATCTTTGTATGTGTTAAAAGACACAAGTAATGGCAGCGTAGTATCAAAAGATATTAGTTTGAAATTTGATGTGAAAGCAACACCGGCAAAGTGTGGGCACACCATAGACATGACAAGACACCTGAGGCTATCGCAGAAAAGGTTAAGTATGGGCACCACAAACATGGTGGACATCCAGAGGCTGTAACATGGGCCTCACAAAGTGTACAGAGGCTGTAGTACAAGGCTACATGAGGAGTTTACAAGCTTATGTTAGAAGTGTTAGGGCTAGGCATTACAAGGTTAAAAAAGTCTAGTAAAAAATTGGGTCAAGGACTGGCAAGCCCTTCCAGTTTTCAGTATTTCTTTGATCTTTTGGTCCTCTTCTTCTAGGTCCTCTTGGTCTGCTTCTTCATTGGCTTTGCTTGCATTAGTTGCATTAGTCTTCATGTCCATGTCCCCCTCAAGCAAAGATATCATTATCTTTGAGGCAGCAGAAATGTCTTCAAAATCTTCTAATAGATTCATTGATAGCTCTTTAGAATAAGGAAATCCATCCATCCCTACAGGTAGAGCAAAGAAGTCTTCCATATAGTTTTGATAAGCAACATGAGTCATGCTACTCTTCATGAAGTGTATCCACATAGAAATCTTCTTGCTTGTCATTGACATGACCAGAAATCAGTACCCACAAACTGAGAATAACCAACAATGAGTTGATCGTTGTATTTGTCAAAAGACACAAGTAATGGCAGCATAGTATCAAAAGCTACTAGTTCGAAATTTGATGTTTGTTGCTTGAAATTTGATGTGAAAGCAACACCTGCAAAGTGTGGGCACATCGTAGACATGACAAGACACCTGAGGCTATCGCAGAAAAGGCTAAGTGTGGGCACCACAAACATGGTGGACATATTGAGGCTGTAACACGGGCCTCACAAAGTGTACAGAGGATGTAGTACAAGGCTACATGAGGAGTTTGCAAACTTATGTTAGAAGTGTTAGGGCTAGGCATTACAAGGCTAAAAAAGTCTAGTAAAAAATTGGGTCAAGGACCGGCAAGCCCTTCCAGTTTTCAGTATTTCTTTGATCTTTTGGTCCTCTTCTTCTAGGTCCTCCTGGTTTGCTTCTTCATTGGCTTTGCTTGCATTAGTTGCATTAGTCTTCATGTCCATATCCCCCTCAAGCAAAGATATCATTATCTTTGAGGCAGCAGAAATGTCTTCAAAATCTTCTAATAGATTCATTGATAGCTCTTTAGAATAAGGAAATCCATCCATCCCTACAGGTAGAACAAAGAAGTCTTCCATATAGTTTTGATAAGCAACATGAGTCATGCTACTCTTCATGAAGTGTATCCACATAGAAATCTTCTTGCTTGTCATTGACATGACCAGAAATTAGTACCCACAAACTGAGAATAACCAACAATGAGTTGATCTTTGTATGTGTCAAAAGACACAAGTAATGGCAGTGTAGTATCAAAAGATACTAGTTTGAGATTTAATGTTTGCTGCTTGAGTTTGACTTGATGATCTTCAAAAAATCTTCACAACTTCCCTTTCTTGCTGATTTGATACTGGGACAATAGATCAGAGTGGCAATGTGTTGCTCTAGGTGGTAGGAGAGAGAAAACGATGAGATTTTTGAGCTTTAGTGAAGTTTGGCTATGACTTCCTGGATTAGGGTTTTAACCCAGGCCTGGTTTTTTGCAGATATCAGGAGCTATACTTGATCATTTTTAAAACTTTTTTAATGGAAATGAAGCTTATCTGATGCTCTATCAAATCCTTGTACTAATCATCTAGGTCACTTTTGATTCATGATGCATAGGGCTGGAGAACGTGAACGTGCGCAGTTTTAACAACGATCATGAATTTTCATAATGTTGGGCTGATTGAGCAGTAATGTTGGTGTTTGATGTGCCATAGAGAAGCCTTATGATTCAGAAAAGAAGTCCACAGAAGAAGTACATAGAGATATGGCTTCTGTTGAGAGATACAGGAGCTCTAAGGTGGGTATGTCTTGCAGGTCATAGTTGCAAGCTATGGCAATGACTAAGAATTTTGACAATGCTGAGCCTATGGTTGCCCAATGTCAGTGATTGAGGTGACAATAAGAAGCTCTCGAAGTAGGGGAACACTTTTCTAGAAGAAAGCTTTAGGAGATTTGACCTGTGGAGTGAGATATAAGAGCCTCAAGCTGTCAGGGTGCTTGTGACTATGGTTGCTCAAGCGAAGGAAGAGTTGAGAGATGAAGTCATGGGCCGGAATTGAGTTGCTGACCAGAGTTGAAAAGGGACTGAGAGAGAGCAGAGAAAAGCTAAGTGAGCTAAGCCGAGCTGAGCCATGCCCAGCTGGGCTTTGATACCATGTCAAAAGATGCAGGAACTAGAGCATGGCTCTGGCGGGTGGAACACAAAGAGAATGTTCATGATGACATAGATTGAAGAGACCAACTGTTACTCAAGTGAATTAGGTTCCAAGATGAAAGCTTAGACTCATAAACACAAACTTGAGTATGAGACTGACAATGACCAAGACACTAACTAAGATGAAAAAGCATCATGATATTGTATTCATCATCTATGAAAGTGACATCCAAGTACAATGTTATATAGAGATGGGTAAGTGCCAGTCTTCCTCTCTATGCATATGGGATTCCTGTAGCATGCATGTCTTCAACCCATTTGCTCTTACAAAGAGGCAGCATGGATGTGATTGCAAATCTCAACAAGAGCAACCCAAGAAGGCCATTCCATGCATACAATATAAGCATGATGTATCATTATTGGTCCACCAAAAATCCCAGACCTATATTTTAGAGCTTGAAATCATCACTTAAATGCCATTCTACTTGAATGGTCCAATAGTTTCTATCTCAAGTAGCTCTTCTTTATCTTATAATACTTGGGATGTTTGTGTGATTGAAGATCCATTTGAGGATCTCAAGAATCTCATTTAGGCACTTGTGCTACATCTATTCACTACAGTGCATTCTTGAATTGAATGTGTAGAGCCCTATTCATGAGTGAAGAATTCTTAGCATTACAATCATACTTGCGATAAGCTTTAGAGACCTAGCCTTATCCAAGTTAGATACATTTCTTGCCCTTGGCTTCTATGTTGGTCCTTTTCTTATCTAGGACATGAATAAAACACTCACATCTGAATGTTCTAAAATGTACAATAGATGGCTTCTCACCAAAGTAAGCCTTTTGAGGCATTTTTTCCTTCAACACCTTGTCATATCTATGGTTGATGATATATAGTGTTCTACTATTAGCTTAACCCCAAAAATAATTTGGCAATTCCTTCACCTTTAGCGCATATCATGCCATCTCCATGAAAATATGCTCCATGATGCCATTTTGTTGAGGTGTATAGGCTATTGCAAGTTGGCACTTGATGCCAATATCCTTCATGTAATCAAACAAATGAATGTGAAGTAAACTCTCCTTTTCTATCATTGCAAAATTTCTTGCTACTTTCATTCTCCAAAAACTTTTATGATTGATTGAACTTTCCAATAGATTCAACCTTATGGTAAAGAAAATACACCCCATATCTTTCTATTATAACCATTGAAAAGTGGCATATAAGAAAGATTGGGTAGTTAACTTATCATAGAGATCAACATACACTAGCTCTAGAGGACTCTTTGCTCAATTGAGGCTCTATTTTGAAAATGAATTTCTTTGTTGCTTGCCCATTAAATAATCCTCACATGTTAGTTAGGTAAGTGTACAACCATTTTTTGTTTTTCTTTGAGCACAATGAAGTTAATATGGTCAAATTTCACACGACAAAGATTACTAGTGCCTTCTCCAAAGGTGTTTGTAAGAGATGTGGGCTCACATTGGTTGTCTTGCCTCACTCCTTTGTTGACTACATTATGAAAACCATCAATAATCTCTATTCCCATATTATGAGAGACCATTTTGAGGCCATAATTTTCAATCGAGGCTATAGATAGCATTTTTTTCCCAATCTTTGAGAAATATATAACACATTTGAAATTTTTTAAGATTTTCTACTTAATGTCAAAGTGGAAATAGTACATGTCCCTTCAATCGGGAATTTTTTGTTGTTCTCGATTGCCATGATGATGGGTTCTCTTAGAGGCCTTAGGAAACTATACCATTTTTTCTTATTAGTCATGTGATGGGAAGCTCCATTATCTAGCATCTAGGATTTACCTATCCTTGAAGTTTGAGGTAAGGGACAAGACCATGTACTGTCATTCTTTTCATCACTCTGTTCCTCTATACATTTCTTCATCATGTGATGGGTCTTTCCACGATAATTATACTTTCCTTTGAGTCTCTTCTCACCATCGTTCCCCTTCTCAATTTTAGCTTTAGTGTTTTCCATGAGTGTAGCGTCTCCACCATTGTTTCCATCACAAGTCTTTGATCACATCTCCTCTAGTAACATGACACTTAACTCTTCAAAAGTGAGAGCAAGAGTTCTAACATGTGTATTTTTTGTGATTAGACCAACACATTGGGGAGGCAAATTGCATGTGTATCTCCTTGTGCCAATCCCTCAATGGTCTTTGATATCCTTATTGATACTTCTCCATCAAAAAGTTTAGTAAGACGATTCTCTAGGTTTTGAATCTTGGTGACATCTCTATAAGTCCCAAGCTTGGTTAGCTTTGGATGTTTGTGAATCAAAGTGAGAATAGAATCATATGCAATAGATGGTGTAGAGTGCATATAGATTTCTTTATTTCCAAGTACGAAGTAGAGTTGAGTTAGGTGGGATTTGGTTTCTCTTTTGTTGTGCATTGTACCACCCACAAACATGTACATTAAAAAGAGGTGTTTCCTTATGTGTTGTTAAGGTACCTTTTTACTTGAGTATTAAATACAATCATTATGATCATTGGTCTTGTATTTAAGGTCTACCATTAGATATCGATACATGTAGAGACCTTACTTTGTCCCCATTTAATGCCTTTTACTAAATTGTTTACTTTTGTTTATTAACTGTAACTTCCACATTTGGAAAGGAATCTAGAATGTTTGTTCCCATTACACTCTCTATTCCCTATTTTTCTCTCCCTATATATGGAAGGAAAATAGCCAATCTTTGTCTCTTTTTCTAAAATGCTTCACACAAGGTGGTATCCTCCTTGAGACTACATGATAAATTAACTATTTCAAATGTGCAAAGTTTTGTTCATTTTCTCAATTTACAAAAAGAAGAATTGGCTTTCATTATAAAGGTATAGGAGGGCTCCTAAAGCATAGTCTAATTAAGATATATTAAAGCATAAAAGAATAAGAATCATTTTCAAGGGATCAAACAAAGGGGTATTTGAAATTTAGAATCGACAACATCATTGTAGTTAGATTTGTATTCCCTTGGCTCAATTCTATGAAACTAAACCTTTAGAGATAGACATGTACTTGGAATAATTGCCAAGGGTACTTTCAAAGACTTTGCACTCAAAGGCTTCCCTTAAAGTCAAAAATTGGCCACCCAATCGTCTCATGAGTGTGGCTACTAAAATTTACATTTTACATGCACATTGGAAATGGTCCCACACGTATCTCTTACAAATTTGAAATTTATTTTAGCATTTGTTGAGCATTTTGAGATATGTTCAAATTGCTTCTCGGAGTGTGAAATTTTGATATAGCATGTTAGCTCATGAGCCCTTTATATTCTTTGAAGTTCTCACAAGCAAAAACTAATGATGGTTTTGGAGTTGATCTAGTTGTGTTTCTCCTGTTTCACAAAGAGAGAGAGAGAGAGAGAGAGAGAGAGAGAGAGAGAGAGAGAGAGAGAGAGAGAGAGAGAGAGAGAGAGAGAGAGAGAGAGAGAGAGAGAGAGAGAGAGAGAGAGAGAGAGAGAGAGAGAGAGAGAGAGAGAGAGAGAGAGAGTGCATATGTCCTTAATAGTGTACATGCATGCATGCGTAGATTGGTATCTTTGTACATGCATAGACATAGATTGGTATCTTTGTACATGCATACATAAAGACAACAATCATGTACATTTATGCTTTTTATGTATGTGCATGTAAGTATACATATTATATATGTCATAACCAAGGATGTATGTATGCAAGTGAGTCATGACTTTATAGAAACATGTATGGAGATAACCCATTATTTTAATTTGGTTGCACAAATCTAATGAGAGATATATGTCTAAGTGAATATATATAAGTTTCATCGAGTGTTAGCAATATGTCCTTTTGATAGCATAAAGTGAGTTGGGAACAAGGACAGAATCCATGAAAATAAAAAGAAGAATCTTAGATCTTTTTGAATTGGGAGTTCAAGCTCGCGTGCACCAAGGAATCAATAAAAATTCTTATCATACTTGCTATAGTAACATCATCTCAATGGTATGAAGAGAGGATATTACTATCAAAGGTCTAGTGGAATTTAAAGTATCTTGTGGGCAGGGATAAGTCGCATGGCTTTCTTGAAAGTCATAGAATGGACATTGATTTCTCTTAGTTTAGGAAGTGTGGCTAGGCAAAGAAATGCTTTGAAAGCATGCTTTATGCACCTACAATTGACCTATTGGACATGGTGTGGACAAGACAAACGTGCTTGTAAGAAAAATGTCACTTTCTTGACTTCAAAGCCTTCCTCTTTAGTATCCAATCGATACGTAGAATCTCTTTGCAAAGCTCCTTTATAATCAAATTTTCTTTCCTACAACCAAAACACTTTTATACGAACCAAACTTTCATGAGTGATTTGCTACATTCTCTCAAGATAGTGTATCCTTATTGTTTGTTTTCCATTTTTGACTCTAGACGTTTAGTTTAAGAAATCTACATTTTAAAATTTGATTTTCAAGGATTCTATTAACCACCATAGATTTAAGATATCAACTAAGGTATGCAATATAACATAAGAGAAAAAAGAGACTAAACATTATGATTTTGTCCTATAGGGAAATAATACCTATACCTATCTTGTTATGGGTGCAACTAGACTCAAAATGAAGTTTAAAAAAAAAAAAACTCACATGGATCATTCTTTTGTAACTAGTATCTAGTCTTTTATGCTTTGGTATGTAGGCTAACAATATAATGTTGAAATAGAGAAAAATCAGCCATACAATAAATTGAGAGCAAGTTCATGAATGTGAAATGAAATCAAGTTGTAAACTTTCAAGACAACCTTTCTTACACAATAGAAATGTAAGCACGAACATACTCAGTGTTGTGTATGCTAACGTGTGGGGACCTATGCAGAATGTGTTTCTTAGTGGCAACAAGCATTTTATTATATTCATTGACGATTATTCTAGAAAGCTATGGGTATGCTTCATGAACGAAAACACTGAGGTGTTTGAGCACTTTAGAGCCTTCAAGGTTGTTATCGAAAAAAAAAAATCTTGAAAGTTAAGTGCTTGAGGTTAGATGGAGGGGGCGAATACTTTCTAATGAGTTTAGTGACTTTTTGAGGTCTCATGGTACAAAGCAATAGTTTATATGTAGGTATATCTCATAGCAAAATAGGTTGTAGAAAGGAAAAGTAGGCATGTTGTAGAAGCTCCATGGGCACCGATGGCTAAAAAGAATGGTATTTTTTGTATGAAGTTGTTCATACTACATTGTATGTTATGAACAGAGCTCTCACAATTGTAGTTTATGGTATAACACAATTGTAGTTCATACCACCTTGCATTATGGACTTTTCTATAAGTCAAGTAAGGATATACGTGTTTGGGTGTTGCTTTATTGAGTATAGAGATTGAGTATAGAGATACTGCTATGGTAGCATGTGAGGTGGTATAGTTGCAAACGTTATAGGGTGATTTGGATGTGTAGAAAGATGGTCTGGTTGTCATTCATTGTAACGACATGGGTAGCATATAATTGGTTAGGAACCCTATGTTCCATGCCAAGACAAAACACATTGAGATGCATTACCATTTTATGAGAATGAAGGTCCTTGCAAGGAAAATCAATTTAATGTATGCCACCACACACAAAATCAGGTAGCTAAGATTTACGAAGGCATTGGGTGTAGAGAAGTTTTAAACATTTTGAGGCTTACTTAGAGTTGCAATGATGTAGTTGAGCTTGAGGGGGAATGTTTAGGTGGAAAGCTCAACATGTGTACAGATTAATAATGGACCAACTAGTTAGATGGGTTCGCATGTCTACACTTAGCGTGTCAATGGTCACTAACTTGTCACTTGTAGCATTTGGCTAATTGAATCTACCTACAATTGGTATAGTTATAGTGCCAATTACTTAGTATAATTAGTCATACAATGTTTGACTTAGTAGGCCACTTCCTTTCATGTTGTACCTTATCTATACTTTGAATACATTGTGCAGTGTGTAGAAGAAAAAAGAACAATCAATAAGAAAATGGTTTAGCCTCTATCTCTCTTCTTGTATTCTTGAGTGATCTCTCCTTGCATATATATTGTGAGCGTGCAATAGTTCAAGCTAACTCTCCCACCACATGATTCATGACACATGCTAATGCATCATACATGTTAGGCCAAGTGTGTTGGGGTTCCTTGATCAAATTCAAATAGCATGCCAATTATCCAAGAGTCATTGTTGCACGTCATAGAAATTATTTACAAGTCTAAGCTCCCTTACTTGGTCTACATAATGCTATTACCACAAAAGTGTGTGCACTCTTTAAGTTACAATAATGCTGCAAAATTGGAAGTATGATACTCATTTTGTTTCAAAGTTTATCTAAT
Source organism: Lygodium microphyllum (assembly GCF_053477565.2). Taxonomy (NCBI): domain Eukaryota; kingdom Viridiplantae; phylum Streptophyta; class Polypodiopsida; order Schizaeales; family Lygodiaceae; genus Lygodium; species Lygodium microphyllum. The sequence continues at coordinate 22,844,984 of NC_141159.1, forward strand.
GACATTGGATAGATTTCTTCCCAATAGGAAGCATTAGATAGCCTTTTTTTGCATGCTAACTAACACATATGGCCATATTTAATGGCTCATACCCATGTGATGCAAAAGTTAGTAGTTAAGTACCATGTGATGACCAAACCTTAGGCAATGGCACCACATATGAAACCACTCCAAAATAGTAAGCAAAGATTAAATAGTAAGAACAATTCTACGTTAACATATAATGACACAAGAGGGTAAGCTGTTGTACATGTATATGCATGAGTCAGAGAATAAGTCAAATATTTAAACCATAGTTGGAAAGCTTTTAAGTCATTATGTGGAAAAGTACTATGTGAAGTCTTAGGAGAATGTGTAAATATTTGGGAAACCCAAAAGAATGTGTGTAGTTGGTACACTTGAGAAAAAAAAGGGGAATAATGAAATAGATCATGTGTTTGTGTGTGCTCACACATGTGTGTTTGTGTTTCACTTCTTGTTTACATCCCATTTATCAAAGCAAAAATTATAACCTTTAGAATTAGAGATTCCATCACCAATGCATTTAGGATGTTCTATTTCCATGAAAGGAGGAGGAGAAGAAGAAGAATAAGTGAAATTACAATGATAGAAACAAAGCAAAATATTATTAAATCTTGTTGAAATCCAAAGTAGTTAGTAGTCATGAACCTTTTCTTGTAGCAATTGAGAGTCAAATTTGAGCTATTGAAGTATTGTTTTATTGCGCGCCTTCACTAGTATAGATCAAGCTCTAAAGGAAAAAATTATTCATCATGCTCACTAATCTTTTCTCCCATATCAACATTATAATTTATGATATTAGTCATGTTAATGCTTGAGAAAATATAATCCTTGACCTAACCACTTTCATTGAGCTACTTTTTAAGCACTAACCAAAAAATTTTCTCCAAAGTTGAGGTTATGGGCTTTTCCAATGTTTCACATCAATCTTTCATTGTACCACTCCATCAAATGGTAAATCACTTTCTTTATCATTATTTCACACTTACAAATAGTACATGTGGCAATTAGCACAACTCGTTTCATTGTACCACTCCTTCAAATGGTAAATCACTTTCTGTATCATTATTTCTTACTTACAAGTAGTACGTTTGCACATTGTTTCATTGTACCACTCCTTCAACTGGTAAATCACTATCTTTATCATTGTTTCTTACTTATAAGTAGTACATGTGGCAATTGGCATAACCATTTTGTGCCTATATTTTGCTAATCTACAAACTAATGAAGTCGTTGTTAGTATTTTGGAAAGAATGGAAAGCATAAATGACTTGTTTGTAATTTTATGCCCAATGCCAGAACTTGATGGCACAAAATATCCCACATACATCATGAAGCATGCCTTACTAACAAAAGGGCTTTGGAATAATGATATGGCCATTGATGCAAATTCATAACAAGTAAAGTCATGTTTCTATTCCTTCTAGCTCATCAAAAGCTACATCCTCTTTATCTTTAGTCCCTACTCCTTCAACTATAAAGTAGCTATGTTGGGATGGAAAGGTGCTTAGGCACATGCACTTATTACCAATAGAGTGGCAATTATATTGCATATATGATCATGCAGAACTCTCAAAAATGCTTGGAACACAGTGGCATCTCTCTACCAACTTAGGAATGAGGCACGTATGCCATTCTTGAGAGGTGACGATATGATCTCTATTTAACTCTAGTTGAAGACTTGAAGGAGAAAGCTACAAATATTGATGATGTTGTGCTAGATAGTCAACTTGTATATGGAATTCTTGATGGATTCCTTGAGTCTTATAGGGGATTTTCTACTACTTTCAAGTTGGAACTTCTAAAGGAAATGCTAATCTTGTTTGCATTCGATGAGCTAGTTGCATAATTAGCATAAAAGAGATAAAGCCATGCTTGTTTCTAGATTACTTGATGGTTTGCTTGACTTTTATAAGGTTTTGCTACTACTTTGAGGTTGAAATTGCTAAAGAAAATGAAAATATTTTACATTACACTAGTTATTCACATAAGGATTGTAGGCGAAATAGTCTTCTAAATCTATTAGCTATATTGGCAAATGATCAAGTATTTTCTTCCTCATATAAAGAAAGGGAAAAGTGGACTTGTCATCTAGTAGATAGAATAAGGGAAATAAGGGTTCATCACCTTTTATATAACTAAAACAAGATGAAAAGAAAATAATTGTAGATGATGTGGTAAATCTAGCCATAGTATTTTAGACCATTGCAAGCATAAGGCTTCTAGGAATAAAATCAATTGTGCTAGTTTGTCCATCGCAAATGCTCAAGATGGTGGTAAAGATGAAGTATCAAACCTTTAGAGGAATAGTCATTTTTTGTCTCATGCTTTGTATAATCTTTCCACATCTGATGTGGGTTAAGGATAAATAAAAAGATGTTATTTGATAGTAGTACCCTTCCATTGTATTTTAGGGTGTACATTTAGGGGGCACTACCACTTGTCCCAATAATGTCTCATATGCAATAGAAGGAACTCATTGAGTCCATATTGTTGTAGTAAATGGGAATTTTGTCAATGGGAATCTTGTCTAACCAAAACAAAACTCGATTTTGGTTATGATCCTAGATTTTTTGCAAATGGCTATATAGATTTGAGGCCTTTGAGTGAGAATCTTATTCTAAATATATTGCTAATGTGAACACCTCTTCTAGCTAAATTATTGAGGTATGGAATACACACTACTCAAATTCTAGGAGCTTAGTATGCACATATAATGCACGATATGGTGCATGAGCTTTGAAAGATGCAACTACCAAGGAGGATATTTTCAATGAATGCTTGCTTGGAAAAACAAATAAATCCAATTTCTAAAAGTATGGGCATGTTTTGTGTGACCCAAAAGTGCAACTTGTTCATGATGATGTACATGTTCCTATTTGACACTCCATCATAGGGATGTGTCTACTTTGTCACGTTCATCGATGGCTATACTTGGCACAAACAACTCACTCTAGAAAAGTGGGAGTTTGGTGTGACTCAAAAGTTGCAACTTGTTTACTAGGATATATGTGGTTCTATGAACAATGTACCTTATAGGGATGCATTTACACCATCACTTCCATTTATGGCTATACTTAGCAAACATGGGTTGTTGGTGTGGGGAAAAGTTAGATGTGTGTGTAGATATGTAGCATTTCCTTGCCATGGCAAAAAATAATAATGGTTGCAAGTTGGTCAACCTTTGTAAAGATAAAAGTGGAGTAGATGTGAAACAAATCTACTTTCTTTCTCTTAACTTGTGGCATTATATATCAATGCACTTCACCTCATACACACCATAAGAAAATGGAGTTATTGAGTGGAAGAACTAATCATCATAAAAATGGCTAGATTTATGCTACAAAGAAAGTCTTTGCTTGAGAATATTTTGGTAAGATGTAATTATGATAGCATTTTATGTGCTAGATCATCCATTCACACATAGACACAAAGTAGGTTTTCAAACTAAAACATAGAGGTGATGGTTGCATTGATAGAAATAAGTACCACTTTATTTCAAATGTGCATACCTAAGTAGTGTGGAGGACTATTGCACCCACTTTGCCTATGCATGACCATTAATTGAGTCATACATGACCATTACTTTAAGTGCACATTATAAATGCCCTCTATATTAGTTGGACATCAAAACAACCTTTCGATAGAGATCTTCATGAATAGGTTTGTCACTCAAGCACTTGTAGTTGTTCAAAGAGGTGAAGAAGAAGAAAGTTACAATTTGAAACTTGTGCATGCTTTTAAGTAGGCTCCACATGCTGAAATGACAAGCTCAACTTGTGTGGATATTGATTATGGACTGCTTGGTTAGATAGGTCTGCACATCTACACTTAGCACATTGATGGCCATTATGATTCTCACATGGCCACTAACTTGCCACTTGTTATATTTGGTTAGTTACACCTACCTACAAATGACATAGATATAGTGCTAGTCGATTATTAGCATAGTCAATTATGCACCATATGACTTAGCACGCCACTTTCTTTTGTGCTATATCTTATCTATATTTAGTGTATATTGTATTGAGGGAAGAAGAATGAAGAAAAACCAACAAGAAAGTATTTTGGCATCCATCTCTTTTCTTATGTTATTGAGCGAGTTTCTTTTTGCATGTATTGTGTGTGTTCAACATATTAGCTTGAGTGAGTCTCCCTATCATGCGATTTGTGACACCATAGGCTTGATATGAAGAGATAGATACTTATGTTATTGGCCAAGGTTTTGAAGTAGCCTAATAGAGAGCACCCTCTAAAGCATACATGATGGATAGAATTTCATCCTCGTTTTATATTTCTTACCTTGCTCGTTGATGATAGGTTTTTATTTAGAAAAAGTTAGTAAAAAATTGCAGCTTTTAAAACAAGCTAATTTACAACAAGTTTTGTCACATTGGACTTTGGTCACTTGGATTATTATCTTGGCATTATCATTGGGGGAAGGTATCTGCATGCAACAATCCATTGGGTAATTAGCATACATGTTTCTACACATGTGGATTGTTTTATGCCCCAAACTACCAATATAGGCAATTGAATGTTTGATTTACTTTTGCAATACAAGGCTTAAAATTTAGCATTAAATTTCCAAGTTGAGAAGATTTGTGCACATCCTAGGTTTTGGCATTAAAAAGGATCAAATATATGTTTGATTACTTGAAAAGCATTGACACTTTGGGGTTATTTTATCTATGCAGATCTTCTACCATCTTTGCATGCCTTTACACAATGATTGGGTAAGAGGTTTGGGATGTTTCCACTCAAAACAATTGTTGCATGTGTATCTTTGTAACATACGTCCCAAATTTTTTCAAGGTCATATAATTGGTTACCATCCAAAAAATAATTAAATTAAGGCTATTAGTAAATATTTAGGATTAAAGTAAAATTTCAACAAATTAATTATGTTTTTTTTCTAAAATTTTGTTAATTTACAATAATTAATTCAATATTTAAGGATTTATTAAAAGCCAAAGTTCTAGTTTATTTTAAAAATTAGGAAACTTCCATAATTTTATCAAAAGAAAATTATTTTGAATTTTTAAGTAAATCTAAGGAATTCAAACAAATTTTCTTTCATTTTTTTCTACTATAAAATCTCAAAATTTTTCTCTTAAATATGATTTTTTTTAAAAAAATAACTCAAATTTTTTGTATATATAAAAGTGTATATGTGTATAGATTAATTATTAGAAAAAAAGGATTAAGGATTCTTACCTTAGGGGAGGGAGATTAAGGGGATAAAGAAGAAGGAGGAAAAGGCATCACCTATGTGCCCCCATAAAATAGTAATGGTAATAATTAAGAAGTTATTAGAAAAAAAAGATTAAGGATTCTAGCATGAGGGGAGGGAGATTAAGGGGATAAGGGAGGAGGAAAATGTGACAATCCTAACAAGGAAAAACAAAAGACATTCCCCAAACTAATAAGAGACAAAATAATAAGTAAAATTTTTCATAAAACTATTTAATTTTTAGTAAAAAAATAAAAGGGGATGATTTTAAAACATAACAAAAATAGTCCCCCTCTTCCACAAGCTCAAAAAAAGATAAAACAAACTCCCCCCCCATACATACATACATACATACATACATATATATATATAATCAACCCTTATGAGTGAGTGAGTGAGTAATAATCTCGAGTTGGACATGAGGAAACTTTGCCGCCCCTCAGGTAGCCATGATGCTGAACTTTTGATTGTCAAAATGATTGAGGTAGAATATTTAATTCTGTATTGTTATTAAATAGTCAAAATAATGTTCACTTTTTTAGAAAATTTAGATAGAAATCTAAATTTAATCATTTAATTATCAAAGTAATATAATTTTTAAAGGAAAAGTAATGTAAAAGTAAAAATGATATAATATTTAAAATTATATTTTACTTAACTTAATTAGTAATTTTTAAAAAATTAATAAAATAAAATAATATTACTTTCATTATATTTTTACATTTTAAAAATTAAAAATATAATAAAAATAATATATGAAATTCTAAGAAAAATAAAAGAAAATTAAATAAATTAAGTTAAAAAATAGAATTATTTAAGTATGATAAAAATATTAATTTGATAAAAAATTTATTGTATGATTTTAAAAAATTACTAGAAAAGTCCATGAATTCACATAAAAATCTGATTTTTTCTTAGGTTAAGGGTAAATTCTAATAATTTCTTTTGAAGTTATAAGTCTAATCTTCCTTGTAAATTAAAAACCTAAAAGTTATTTATTTGCATTAATAGTATTTCTAATTAGCCAAAAGTGTGTTTTTAATAAGATGTATTCGTATGCACGAGTTTGACTACATTTTAAAGGGATCCTTTACATATATCGATAGTGATTGGAATTTCCACAATAAGTGAAATGGTAACTAAAGTGTGTTTGTATGAGTGAAAAAAGATATTTAAAATATTGAATTTTAAATGTTTTATTTGAAAGAGAAAGGAAAAAAGGTGGAGTAATGTGCATGCGAAACTAAATATATGCAAACACACGAGATGACCTTGTGTTGTGAATTTATAAATAAATTATTTTTCCTATCTTACTTTGAAAAGCTTGATTGGTAGAAAAATTAGCAATTGTTTATGATTGCTTTAAAATGTGATAAAAATCTTACCAATTACATCCATAGTTTGAGGAGCCATATGAGAATGAGGTGTGTTGCCATCCCCAAGACCACCTCGATTACTCCTCATATAGAGTTTGAACACGACCTGTTCCGGTTGACCATTGCTAAGTATGTTTTGATACTCATAGGAAGGTTCCTTATGGCATGCGAGAACCAACTGGGCTTTGATATGAGTTATAATCTCTATCTCGATCCTAAGATAGGGTTGGAAACCTATACTAGCCCAACGTGGTTTAGTGTTGGAAGGCCCATCGAGGAGAACATGACAAGGCAAGGGTGGAATTTGACTTATGATTTGATTCACTCTTAGAGCAATTGTATATATGAACAATTAGAAAAATCAATGAGCAATTGCTTTTTCAATGGATTGCTTAGTGTATGTAAACTAAGGATGTGACAAGGAACCAAGTGCAAATATTAATTAAGGAAGCTATTTTTATAAGTTATAAATAACATGGTAGCATGCCTTGTTTAAAACACTAAAATATACTTAGAGGAAAGTGGGTGGATGATGGAATCACCCTAGGTTGGGTGGACCCAATTAGCCAGGGGTGGTTTTTGCCAAACCCATTAAATCAAGACCTTCCTATGAAGTTAGTATTAGAACTAGTAAGCACCATTTTAGGGGGCAGGTGTGAGACTATGCCTTATGGGTAGAGGGGTCAATACCTAGCTACCCCTCGTTTCTCACTCTTGTTGAACCAAATGTGGTGCTTGCTTACCTCGAATTGGGGTGATTCACGAAATGTGTTTATCTTAAGTCTAATGCTAGACAAAATTTGATAGTGACCTTAGTTGTGTACTAAGAACCTATAGGTCATCCTCGTGGGATGAGGCTAGATACTGCATATTTGAGGTAGACCTAGGAATTACCTAGCCATCTAAATTTGAACGCTAAAAGTTTTTGGCACAAATGGTGATGATTAGGATTGATTCCTAGATGACTGTCAAGAACTATCTGTCCTAAACGAACTTAGGCATGGGTATGTTTCAATCCTAGCTCAAGAAATAAGTTGAGATAAGTTATTATAATTTTGCACAGTTGACTCTAGCATATGAAAATAAAGAAAATTAACCATAATGTCAATTCACAAACATCAAAAGGACAAGATCCAATTTGGAAAGTCTTGAGACCAATATCCCAGCAAATGTTCCATAATCCAACTCAAAAATATCTTAATCACAAAAATGTCCATTGAAACCCCCAAACAAGTACAACCATGTACACTAAGATTTTAAAACATAAAATATTTGAGGTCAGCTACTCCTTGCAAGGTAGCTATTTCAATCAAAAGAATAATGAGAGATAGGCTTTTCAAGCTTTTTCTTGCAATATGATGCTAGAACAATGATATTAAACAAGGGTATAGAGGGGAGAGACTAAACCCAATTTTGCAAAAATAAAAATCCAAATCAACCCACCATCACACATGGACCCACTCTAACAATCTAAAGAAATACAATTGCTAAACAACACAAGAGAGACAATGCCCCTAGTTATAGATTGTGTAAGTATTAATGGGGTGTGGTGATACCTAATTGAAAAGCTCAAGGTGTGGCATGATAGTAGAGCTATTGTCCTTAGAAGTTTAGAAAATCTATGTCAGTGTTGGATACATGTAGCAAATTAAGAAACCCCAACTAGATAGAAAATCATCATCATTCATAATTATCTCTCACTACCTCTTTGAAACACCAAAGAGTATTAGGTAGCTCTAGAGGATTCACTTAGAGCACAATTAGATGCAATGAGGTATAGTGCTCAACAAGGGTGGCATACATGGAGATGCTAGGAATGTAAGGTTATTACTTTGTTTTCTTCTAGTTTTTCCACCTCATTCCTCTTCTCCATTATGTTTCTATGGAATAGATACTACTTGCTTAGAAACAACTAAGAATTATTTTGGTAATGCCTAGGATGAATAAGAAATGTGTAATGATCTTGTTCATCTAGGAGTTGGTTGATGGGTAAAGAAATATGGACTTGATGTCCTACCCAATCTAAGGAGTTGGTTGATGGGTAAAGAAACATGGACTTGATGTCCCACCCAAGCAAAGGAACCTAGCCCTCACCATTGAAGACTTTCAACTAAGGGGCCTTCTAGATATTCTACCATTGTGAGAATGTTGGGCTCTTGAATTGTAACATAGAAGGTGGCAAAAGCATTCAAGCTAGGCAAAATCCAATTTGACCATCATACTTGTACCTATTGCTGAAGTTTGTATCATGCATCTTAGGCTCACAAAGTAGGTGCTATACATGGCTATTTGAACTATTAATGAAAATCCCCTCTTGCAGGTGAATGTGGGTCTCTACCTTTATATCTCAAAAGCAATTGGGTATATAACTTATGTTTGAAAGGGAAATTGGGCAAGGTTTCCTATTTCATGAGCAATAGGGAGAGAGAAAAACCAAAGAACGAGCAAATGTATAGGCAAATAGATCAACAAAGTGAGCCAAAAGTGGACTGAAGTTAGCAATCTAGCCTTTGATAGAATTAGAAAGACATGCAATGTCTCTTTGATTAGAATTAAATTCGCCTTTTTAAGTTAGATTCCATGAAGATAGAACCTAGAAGTAATTGGCTTATCAAAAGAAGACAAATGTTTCTCTACTACATAATAGATCTAGAGAAAAGTAGCTTGCCCCTTTGACACCCTTGAATCTATTTAGAAGGACATTTTTAAAACCATTGCTCTTATAAATGATCGCTACTTGATTCCATTAAAATAAACCAAAAAATTTAGTAATTCTTGCAATACCATTGCAAGTACTAAAGTTAAGGTCAAAGAAAAATAACATATATCAAGTTACAATATCCAAGGATCGAGTCTTGGGTAGACTTGCAAAAACACTATAATATAGTCAGAAATACTTTATTGATGAATATATATTTAATGATGATCAACACTATAATATAATAGCATCATTAAATAAACCAGTTTTTCTTGAGCAATTTGTGCTCCATTACATAGCTCTTGAAAGTTTTGATGCAGAGAAAAAATAACTTGCACTTTTTGAACCTTTCATCAAGGATAAAATCACATTCCAAAGTCCCATATATAACCACTCATGATGTTAAAAAGTTGAACAAAAGTTAGCAACACTAGTTGTACCCTTATTGATGCCACATGTCAAAGTATCAGAAATCTCATATCATTGCCTAGTTTGCATGACAAAATGGACCTAACAATGGTTGGAATAGCTCCAACTTTGTTAAAGCTTGATGGCACATAAACTTACAGATAGCTTCATCAAGGTTCAAAACTTGCAAGAAAATGTAGTATATGTGTTTGCAAGGGAGGCATGATACATGTTTTTCTTCTCTTCTCTATTGAAAATTTAGATAGGAGCAACTCGGATTCTCAAGCAATGTCACTACATAATTCACCTCACTTAAATCCCTTTGTACTCACATGAAAATATGACAATATATATGCTACTCTTAAGGACATAGTTTTGGATTTTCTGTACATGTAAGAGAAAAGCATGTTGCAAAACAAGGTGTCATGTTGTTTATTGTTTGAGATGCTCTTCTTTATTGCACCTAATGTGATGTGGAAATAAGTAATCATGACCAAAATAGTGACATGCATAGTATAGCAATGCATTGACTAGATCTTGTTTTGCTCCTTGAAGGAGTAGTTCTTCGCAAAGTCCATAATGGAGATCACCACCTCATCTAGAAATAAAGAAATGAAGTCCTTGAACTATTGTGTTTGCCACTTGAATACAAAATTGTGAATTATATACTTCTTTAATTGGTCTCAATACACTTTTGGAAATTCTAAAGGCAACATTTTCTTCTGGTCAATGTCTTTCATAATGCTCTTCTTGCCTTTGTTTTTTGATCCACCATTACTCACTATATTTTGAAAGGCTTGATAAGTACTTGTTTTGCTCGAGATCTTATCTTGGACATAACTATAATTTACTTACACCACATGTATTACATGTTCCCATTAAGCATTTTCGATGATGGAAACTCTGTTCAAAAGGAATAGGAAAGAGGATAGACTCCCAAAGTAAAGTACTACTATTACTTGTATTCTTGGATGCAAGACATTCATTACTGACAACTCCATCATGACAACTCCATGAAAAACAATTGCATGTGCAACAAGAATCATGAATATCAAAACTTTGCATTATAGGGAATATGGAATCAAAAAAGGACTTTAGCTTAAGAGTTAATGAATCTCCTAATAACAAGATATTTGAGGTGGACCAATGGTAGAGGGGGTGGTGTGCACATTTTATCCACTCTCTTTTTTCCATTGTCCCTACTACTTATAGGCTTGTCCCTTTATGTCCTATTTATCCCCCTCCCCCCACTTTTACCACTCCATGCTACGTGGATCCCACTAAGTATCCAAAAAGCTAACCAAAAATTTGAAAATCCTTCCTCCTCACCCCTCTGAAAAGGCCTCCCTCCTCACCCCTCCAAAAAATGCCTCCCTCCCCAAAATGTGTCTTTATACAAGAAATGCATCCAGTTGATCATTCTCTTACCCGGCTTCCACAAATCTTCTCAACTTTCTATGCTCACACAACCATAGCCACATAGCCTCTAGCCATAGGCACATAACACCTAGCTTCTCTCTTTCTTCTATCATTATTCTCTTACGAGGATTAAGTTTAGTATCATTGAGCACCTTCCAACAAATGGCCACAGAACATGATTTTAAGTGGAAATATTGAGCCAAATAGCTAAGGACTTTTTTCTTTCACTTGCTAGAGGAAGGTGTTGAAGGAAGTTTTGCTATGACTACGTTTTTGTTGCAATTTTTTGCTTCATTAAATGGTGTGGTTGTGTAGGACCTCTATAATAATTTTACGAGAGTATATTGAGTTCATAATAGCCATCAGAAGTCTTGGCAATCCAATTCTAATGTTGTATTGTGTTATTGAGTTGTATGCTTTCATCAAATGTTGTGGTTATCTAGCATGTCTAAAAGACTTTTTAGAGAGTATAATGAGTCCATGATCCTGACATCAGACTTGGTAGTCCAATTCTAATGTTGTGTTGCATTATTGAGTTGTATGATTTTTTGGATATCTTTGCTTAGTGTTGGTCTTCCATACAAGTATGTATTATTTCTATTTCAAAAAAAGCAAGCATGTCCCAAAAGCATTAATGCTTGGAGGCATTAAAAGATTGTACACCTTATATTATTCTTCATTATTATTTTTCTTAAAAGTCTTTCATAGTCTATCTCATTTGTATCACTCAAGGATTAACTCATATACAACATGCTTTCAATCCCTTCAAATTCTTAATTTATATGTTCTACAATGTTAACTTCTTTTTCTCTTTGTGTCTCTAGCAATGATCAAGAAAATCCTCCACTTATGTAAGCTTTGTAAAAAATAAAGTTAAGATGGTGTCCTAACATTTAGCAAGCTCAAGTTGAGACAATATATGTGCTACTTTGAAGGACATAGTTTTGGCTTTTTTGTTAAAGTAACTAGAGAGAGAAGGAGAGATTTAAAAAACCAAGTGAAAGTTAAATAGATAGAGAAAGAGTGAAGAAGAGATAATGAGTCAAATCATACATACATACATACATACATACATACATACATACATACATACATACATACATACATACATACATACATACATACATACATACATACATACATACATACATACATACATAGTGAAATGACAAATGATGTATGCTCCAGGAAGAGATGTCCTGAATCCCATATGCATAGTGAGGAGAGTGGAACAACCCAACTTCTATAAAGAATTGTACTTGACAATGGAATGAATACAATATCATGATGCTTTGTACTTTCACTTAATGCCTTGTTAGTGTCAGTTCATTACACAAGATTGTATTTATGAGTCCAAGCTAATCTATCTTGGAACCTAATTCACTTGTGCAATAGTTGGTCTCTCTTTGTCTATGTTAACATGAGTCTTGTCTTCATCTTTCATCCTCCATAGCTCCTACCATGCTCTAGATCCGTGTTTTCAACAACATACATACATACATACATATGTTTGTATATGTGTGTCTCTCACTATGTGTGTGTGTGTTAAAAAGAAGAAGAAGAGAAAGAGAGAGATACAAACGTAATGAGAGTTAGATAGACATAGACATAGACATAGACATAGACATAGAGAGAGAGAGAGAGAGAGAGAGAGAGAGAGAGAGAGAGAGAGAGAGAGAGAGAGAGAGAGAGAGAGAGAGAGAGAGAGAGAGAGAGAGAGAGAGAGAGAGAGAGAGAGAGAGACCTTACCTGATATGGCATTCCATTAATGTTCTACAACATCTTTTAGGCTTGAGTGTAAATACCCTTTTGGATGTGATGACCTTTGAGGTCACGTAGGGCAAGGTTTGCCATTTCCCTTCACAATGTATGTGTAAAAAGAAGGAATCCCCCTTTGTGTTTGGATTCTATTTATCTCCTTTTCATGCACTTGAGCTCAAGCCATGGATTCCATTGTCTATCATCACTTGCCTCCCAATAGTAGAGAACACAAAATTGCTAGAAATAGTTAGAGGGGGAACATGCGCAGGAGTCACACTTTTGCATCTTGCTACTTAGAGCTTCTAGGTCACTACATCACTCCTTTGATCTTGCCTCCAAACTAGTTTGTTTGATTATTCCTATGGATGCTAATGAGATACTTTGCTAATCATATGTGACAAATAGTGCACATGCTACAAATGATATAGTGTCATTTGCTACTTATAATTTGTGCTTGTTGTAGTTCTTCTCTCATTTTATTATTTGTGTCATCTATGAGTACAATATATAAATGGATAATAATTACTAGTGCATCTACCTTTCATAGCAAGGGGAGTTTCTTTCATTATTTCATTTTGTGCTTGTTTTGTATTAAAGCTTTATGGTATGGATATGTACATGCTAAAAAGATACATGTTCTATGTATATCTCAAGTATTTTTCTAGAACACATGGGGACTATTACAAGGGATATGTTCTGCACATGTCTCAATTGCTTTGCTAGAGTACATGGGCACTATTACAAGGGACATGTTTTGCATATGCTCAAGTGCAAAGTACACGGGGAATATTGCAAGGGATATGGTTGAGGATCCATGTTACAATAGGAGAACCAAGGGGCATCCTCGTAGAAGTTGATGCATATTTGTGGATGATGAGAGCATTGTAGACAATGATAGTATTTGAATCTTTGAGAATATTATTGGAATTGGAGTGGGAACAAGTCAAATTTTAATCTTTATAAAGATCGGTATTTTGTAGTTTGCCCCATTGTAATGCTATGTATAATGTCTCTTAAATACTATTCTATCTATATTCACATCTCATTCTTATTATGTATTTATAAAGTGAGAGAGTATATAGAATGAGCTCTTCTTTATGGTAGATAAGCTGTAATTTATCCAATTATTATGTATGTACTATCTAAAAGAAAATGCTTTTGCTCATTCTTTTCCCTACTCGTCCCACCTTGCTTGTTGTTTGGGGTACCTCAAATTGGGCTTTAAGGTTGCTATTGAGGATAATGGATCTATCAGCTTCTGTATGATCAATTACTCGTACTTTATCAATGTTAATTTCACATAGTTTTCTCAATTTAAACTAATGATGTTTAGATTAAATGAAGCTACATAAAATGAGTCCCCTTTCACAAATTAAAACGGTGATGGGGCTTAGCTTTGCATCTCAAAAGTGGTGGTATTTCACCTATGCTAGAAAGGGAAAGGTAGGCTTGGATGTAATTATTGAGATCTTTGTTCCATTAGCTTACATGATCATTTGCTCATACTTTCACCATCCCCAATAGCACATTGCAATCTCATCACACATTTATCCAAAATGGTGGTTTTTTCCACATTTCTTACATTTCTTTATGCTTTCTCCAAAATGTTTTTTGCATTATTCTATAATACAAAAACTCATTGCAACTTGAATGAAAAAGAAGAGATGGCTAAGACCACAACACAACCTTGCAATAAAGTCTTTCAAGTTTGAGTAGTCATTATAAGTAACTTGAATGAAAAAGAAGAGATGGCTATATCACCAATGTATTTGTGCCTTAAACTTACTACTTCGAAAGAAATCATAGTCAATGCTCTCATTCACAAAGTAGATTGCAACACCTTTCACGAGTTTTGATATACTAGGATAGCCCTCACTAGGACCATTTGATGCAAGGCTAAATCCATATAGAGGCTCACCTTATTTCACTATGGACAAGTGTAAGTTGATGGTAACCTTTTGAAATAGAGAGCACCTTGATACTTTTCTATATTATTTGCAATCTAGAGGGTGTGGGATGAGATATCTTACTAAGATGCTATTTCGAATACAAGATACAATGTTAGGTTAATTTTGTCAAGCAATATATTCATCTAAACCTCCTTAGGGCTAGAATAAGTTCTACTTTCAATAAGAGAGAATTGGGTAGTAAACAACCATTATTGACTAGACCTACCCAACCAACAAGACCCACAAACAAAATGAAAGTCTATTGCAAGAACTTGCATTGGCCCAAGATAAATAGGTCTTGCTAGTCAATTGTTGAAAAATTGCATGATGTTGCGATGATCCACACAACATGATTGCAGGAACTTATCCTAAGCCATGGAAGGAATGCAAAAAGAAGAAAGCCTAAACCTCACACCAATCACATATGGGCACCTAAGGCTTTGCTGACTACACAAGACTATTATGAGGGTACTCGATTCTTATGGATTCCAAAATAAACCTCTCGCGATTGCCACAAGTAACCAATAAAGCCTTACAAATGAAATCTTTCATATCAACAGTCTAGAACCCATTTCATGAGAGCTATGCCTTTGCAAACTATCTAGGTATATAGAAGGAAGGCATTCAAGATGCAACTACATGCAAATCAAGTCGTATCCCAAGCACAAGCAACTAAAGAAATGTCAACCTACAAAAAAGAGAGTAGAAAAGATGCCTATATCTTGTAACACATGCCATAGGGATTATAAGAATGTTGTAACCAACAACCAACCGGTAATGATTGCTATAGTACACTTAGCACGTGTTCCAAAGTCCCCCCCACACACGTGCACGCACGCACGCACACACACGCGCACACACACATGCACACACGCATGCACGCATGCATGCACACACACACACACACACACACACACTCTCTCTCTCTCTCTCTCTCTCTCTCTCTCTCTCTCTCTCTCTCTCTCTCTCTCTCTCTCTCTCTCTCTCTCTCTCTCTCTCTCTCTCTCTCTCTCTCTCTCTCGCACATGCATGCATGCACCCCAACTAGGAGAAAGCCCCCATCTCTATTCACTAGTTAGTCTATCAAATGGCCACAAAACTAGGTGAAAGGATCAATATTCCAATTATGGATTTTTTCACCTAACTTTACAATACATTCGAAACACTTGCTCGGGTATATGTGATGATAGACTTGGGAATTTCCAACTAAGCTTGTCTCCTATTGGAAAACTATATGGGAGGATAGTGAACACATCTTTTGTAAGACTAAAGCTATTCAAAATGATATACTCATGACAATTCCAAAATTGAGTGCTAAAGCTATGCACCTTGTCCCAAATTGGGCAACGGTCTCATGAAAGCAAATGACCCTACAAAAATGTCTAAAATTTGACAAAGGTGTGAGTCCAAACATTCTTTTCTCCAGGTTTGATTTGGTACAATCACCACTCAATATTGCCTGCAACAATAGTTGATTAATGACCAAGGTGGAACAACAATGTGCTCTATATGACCCAAAACATTGCAATGGAATTTTTCTCTATGTACTTTCATACTCTGCAATCTACCATACCCTTCACCATACTTATTTGGTGTTATAATTGCATATTGAATCAATTTTTAGATTCAATGCACTCCATCCAAAATGTAAAATTCAATGGCATTCTTTCAAATCATCGAAGCCTTTCTTTGTTTGTTGAGTAAAGGATAGACATATGTGTGGCTATGAATGTCAATGTTCAAATGACATTCTTGAAGGATGCACTTAATCACATGTACTCTCAACAATTTGGTCTCCATGTATTTGGATGTCCATAGAATTGTGAGATATGTGGGGGAGATGGTACTCAACAGAACATGCTCATCTCCAAGGTATACTTTTAACATGTTATGCAACTGTGGGAGTTAGTAGTCTATCCAAAGACAGAAGAAAAGCCTTTTCATGATATGAAGTGCTTCATGGGAGAATGCAAATAATATGGTGTGAAGATATTGGCATGCTACCCTTTAGAGACAAGAGAGGGAGGTCCTTCTATTATTATGAAGATATTTGCATATGTGGAGATCATAGATAAACACATAAAATAAAGAAAGTGCAAACATATTTGAACAAAGAGATGAAAAGTTCTGAGTTTCTTACCTTGCCCAAGTCCTTCAATACTCACAATGATGTTGCTTGTGTTAAGATGGCAAGCTTAACACGTGTGCATACATTGATGATGGACCACCTAGTTAGATGGGTTTGTATGTCTACACTTAGCATGTTAGTGGTCATTATGATCCTCACATGACCATTGACTTATCACTTATTATATTTAGTTTGTTACACCTACCTACAACTAGCATAATTATAGCACTAGTTGATTAGTATAGCCAGTTATGCATTGTTTGACTTAGTAGGCCACTTTCATTTATGTTGTATCTTATCTATACTTTTTTGTACATCGTATTGTGTGTGGAAGAAGAAGAAGAAACCAACAAGAAAAATTTTTGGCCCCTATCTCTCTTCTTGTGTCCTTGAATAAGCTTCCTCTTGTGTGTATGGTGTGTGTTTGGTGCAAAAACTCAAGCAGGTCCCTCCACTACATGATTCTTGACATGGTATCAGAGTAGCGCCATCAAAAGAGATTGAAGACTAAAGTGAAGCAGAAGAGGCGAGGATTTGAGAAAGCAAGAAATGAGTAAGAAGCTCTTTGATTCTTCCACTCTTTCTCTTGGATAGTGTCCATGGAGGCACCGAGCAGGGTAGAGCAAAAATCTCAGATTGCTGTGAGATTTAGTGTGTGAGTAGAGTATTGTATATTTTGCAAACAAGCTCTTTAGGGCTTATCTACTACTTTTTTGGGCATTTGAGGCCATTTTGAGCCCCGTGTTTTAGAGCCATAAGGTTGTGGATAGTAGCTTCAAGGTATAATATGATTTTAGCTGTGTCAGCCAAAAGCGGGTGCATAAGATATGCATTTTAAACTTCTAAGTTCTAAGGCAAATTTCTAGCAAACACAAGTTTTATATGCAAACAGGTTGCAATTTACATGTACTATTAAGCAGTTAGTGAAAAAGATTGATTGGTATATTGCTATGCACTTATTGTGAAAGTTTGTAGAAGACTTGCTTACTGTTTTTCATTCTTGTGATAATGGTAGAGAATAGTGGAAACCCCATCATTAAGAAGCTAGATAAGAACAACTACCCATCATGGAAGTTTCATTTGATAAACTTTCTTATTGGAAAAAGCCTTTATGAGTTCGTTCCAAGTGAAGAAAATGAGTTAGAGCTTAGTAATCCTTCAATTGTAGATAAATTGAAAAGAATGGAATGTAAAGGACAAAAAGGTGATGTATTGGCTATCTGCAGTCATTGATAATGCTATGCTAGGGCATATAAAAACTGTAGAAACTTTACATGTAGCTTGGACAATTTTTGAGAACATGTTTTCAGTAAATGCAAAGGCATAGAAGATTTAACTCAAGAAAGAGTTGAATACTTTGAAGAAAGGAAAAATATCTATCAATGAGTATGTTTTGAAGGTGAGGAGCATTGTAGATGCTTTGGCAGGGATTGATACAATGCCTGATGATGATGATGATTTGGTTTCATATGCTTTGGGTGGCTTTAATTATGAGAAGGCTTGAAAATCATTTATCACTTTTTTGTATGTATGGAAACCATAGGTCCAAGCTTTTTACTCAAATTCAAGAAGGGGATGTGGTAGATCCTCGTTAAGAGGTTATAGTATAGGACATGTTGGTGATAACCAACAAAACAGGTTAAATCAACAATTCAGTGAAATGCAGGTTTCAGGAGGTAGTGGAAACTTTAGAGGTAGGGGAAGCTCTAGAGGAAGAGGTAGATGGCAGAATAGAGATCTTGAAAATTTTAGTATTGTTTGTCATTCTTGTGGAAAAACGTATCATATTACAATCCATTGTTATGCTAAGAAGAATGATATCTACAGTAGTAAGTTACAATAAGGAAACTATGCATCATCTTCACAACGACATAATGAAGACAAAAATGAGCGTCTGTTTGTTATACAACATATGATGAATGCTATTATAAGAAAGGGGACACATGATGATGTTTGATATATCAAATCAAGTGCATTCAATCATATGACTAGTCATGTTAAGTGGTTTGGAAAGATACAGGATTTACAAAATCTAGGTTATGTGTAGAGATGATGATTCATGCCACCCTATTTCACACATTGAAAAGGTTCCCTTGTTCCTACAAAATTGCCATACAAAGAGTTTTTCAAATGTATTACATGTGCCATCAATCACAAAGAATCTAGTGTTTGTTTAGAGCAAGGGTTACGTGTTGAATTTAATACAAAATGTTGTTTTATAGAAGACTTTAATGATAAGTGCAAGTTGATTGCAAAAGAAAGTAGCGCTAGCCACATGTTCACTTTAGATACTGGAATTCTTGCTATGAATGCTGCTATGTATGCTGAGGGAAAAGGAGCGATTGTTTATAGACATTGAAATATGACATAAACATATTGGACATGAAAATGTGCAAATGATGAAATTAATGGAGTTAAAAGGATTGGTTATAGGGTTGCTTTCTTTTAGAGTTGTAGAATTTCATAAAGTGTGTGAAGTGTGTCAATTGGTAAGCAGGCAATACAACTTTTTTTGCATGAGAGAAATGTGAGCAAAAATATACTTTATGTTGTACATACAAATATTTTGGGGCCTACACAGAACATATCTCTTGGTGGCAGCAAACATTTTGTCATGTTTATTAATGATTGTTCAAGAAAGCTGTGGCTATATTTCATGAAGAAAAAGAGCAATGAGTTTGAGCACTTCAAAACTTTCATGGTTGTAGTTGAAACAGAAACATGCTTGAAAGTTAAGTACTTGAGATTAGATGGAGGTGGAGAGCATGTATACCCCATAGCAAAATGGGGTCATAGAAAGAAAAAATAGACATATTGCAGAAGTTGCAAGGGCATTGATGGCTGAAAAGAATATGCCAAAATATTTTTGGTCTAAAGCTATTTATACTACTATCTATATTATGAATAGTTACAGCTCATAGGATACCCCCCCCAAAGAGTTCTTTATAGGTAAAAAAAACCCTGATGT
Organism: Lygodium microphyllum; assembly: GCF_053477565.2. Lineage (NCBI taxonomy): Eukaryota > Viridiplantae > Streptophyta > Polypodiopsida > Schizaeales > Lygodiaceae > Lygodium > Lygodium microphyllum. Next base: position 22,864,945 of record NC_141159.1, read on the forward strand.
GTCACACTTGAAAGCATTTGGCTGTATTGCATATATTTATGTGCTAGATGAGCTATGGAAGAAGCTTGACCCAAAGGTTGAAAAATGTATCTTTATTAGATACTCTTTAGAGTAGAAAGGGCATTGTTATTATAATCATATCACAGGTGAGTTCAAAGTGAGCATGACTGTTATCTTTGATGAGATGAGTAGTTGGTATACATCTAGTGGTGATGCGTTGGATAATGATGATAGTCATGTGCAAAAATAAAAGTAAGAATCACGGAGCTTAGTGAACTAGAAACATCATCTAGTGTTATATCTACAATTCGACCTTAGTCTAGGAGGAGACTAAGGAGTAACCCCACATCTTCAAGTGGATCTACAAGTATTGCAAGTAAAAACAAAGGAAAAAAAAGTGTTGGATGATAATGATGCATCTACTACTCATTTGGGATTTGATGGAGATTCCAGTGGTTTAAAGAGCTTGGACGAAAGCTTGGTATTCCTTCAGTTAGGAAACCAATTGTACAGAGAGCACATGGCAACATAAGAGTAATCCTGTGGTTCGTAGGTCTAGCAAGGTCAAAGACCCTATTAAAAGATTTGATTTTAAAGGTTATACAACTCACTATTATGCTTATATGGTCAAGGTGCTTGAGGGTGTTGAGCACACTTGCTTTGAGTATGCTATTAGTCATGCTCATTGGGATGTGCAATGGATGAGGAGATGGCTACATTAGAAGCCAATAAGACTTGGGATCTAGTACCATTGCCTAAGGGAAAGAAAGCTATTGGCTGTAAGTGGATTTACAAAATTAAGAATAACACAGATGGTTTTGTTAGCAGGTATAAGGCGAGGTTGGTTACAAAAGGCTATAATCAAACATATGGCATAGATTATGAAGAGACATTCAATCCAATTGCTAGAATGGAAACTATTAGATGTGATTGCTTTGCAACAACCAAAGGTTGAAATTTACAACAAATGGATGTCAAGAATGTCTTCTTGCATGCTGAATTGCAAGAAGAGGTATATATGGAGCAACTAATAGGTTATGAGGATTTAGAGCATCTTACATATATGTGTAGATTAAAGAAAGTGCTCTATGTGCTGAAGTAACCACCTAGACCATGGTCTGATAAGATCCAAGAGTATCTTGTCAACATTTGATTTTATGTTTTTGATGCTAACTACTCATTTTATGTGAGAAAGGGAGATACATGCTTGGTCATCATAGTCATCTATGTGGATGACTTGATTATTACATGTGATAGTGATAGTGGGATTGCTAAAGTTAAGAACTTTTTGAAGAAGAAGTTTGAGATGAAGAAGAAGTTTGAGATAAATGATTTGGGTGAGCTAAGGTACTTTCTTGGTATTGAGGTGATCAAATGTGATGATGGTATATGGCTTTCCTAAAGGCAATGCGGCTTAGATATGTTACCCAAGTATAGTATGATAGCATGTAAGCCTTGTTCAATACCAATTGGAGTAAAATGTGAAGTTGAGTGTTGATGTTGGAGATGAGGTAGAATACCTACTATGTTCAGGAGGATAGTAGGGAATTTGATTTACATAACTATGCAGATACCTAGAAAGCCTCATTTGGATGTAGTTACATGCATATTGAGGTACATGAAGTCCACTTTACATTATGAACTTTTTTATGAGGTAGGTAAGGATGTATATGTGCTTGGATACATAGATGCAGATTGGGATAGTAGCATGTTTGACAAAAGATCTACCAGTGGATTCATGTTTTCTATTGGTAGTACAACAGTTACGTGGAATAGAAAAAAACAACCTACAGTTGCTTTATCAAGTACAGAGGCTGAGTATAGAGGTGCTGCTATAGCAGCATGTGAGGTGGTATGGTTACAAAACTTATTGGGTGATTTAGATGTGCAAGGAGATGGTCCATTTATCATTCACTGTGATAACATGAGCAACATATAGCTAGCTAGGAATCTAGTATTCCATGCTAGGATGTGGGAGCTTTCACTCACCCGGCAAGACCCACGGACCGCTTATTGTTTCAAGCGTTCCAAGCCGAGCACTAATGGCTACCTCTCACATAGCCGACGCGCCAACCACATCTACGGGTGTAGTGAGCTTACCTCCATGCCGTTCAAGTTACCTCCTCTCCCGCACACTCCGGTAGCTCCACGATCCAAGTGCAAGCTTCAAGCAAGCTTCATTCTCAAGCTTCACGCTCCAAGCTCCATTTCCGCGAGCAAGAGAAGAGAAGAGAAGAAGAGAGGAGAAGGTGGAGAGCTTCTCCTTCTCGGTCCCTCACCCTCACACACTCACTCCCTCACACTCTCACACTCCCTCTCTCAAGCACAAGCTCAAGCAAGCAAGAAGAAGAAGAAGAAGAAGAAGAAGAGGAGAGCTACTTTTGGTCACACACAAGAATGAGCTTCTCATTCACTTTTCAACTTTATATACAAAACCCTAAATCCCTTTTGGGCGGTCATCCCCTTTTCCCCTTTTTTACATGGCCGGCCGTAGCCTAGGCCCTTTTTCCCATTGTCCTTCTATCTTCCTGGCTTCCTTTCCACCGCCCGTCTACATTTACAAATTACACGGGTGAGAGCCCGGCGCTCCTTGAATTAAACCATGATGCAATTGCGCTCTTTTACAAAAGTTTTGACTTGCGCTTTTCCTTGTGCGCCTTTCTCCCTTATTTAGGACTCTTCTCCTTGTACGTCTTTGTCTTCCGTTTCTCTTTGCCTTGGCCTTTGTCTTTGTCTTCTGCTTTAGCTTTTCCAGATTTTCCACCTTTGTTCGTTTGAGGGTTAACATTACCCCCCTCTTAGACGAGTGCCAGTCCCATGGCACTCACCGTCGTAGGTAGCAAGCGTTTAGCATGCACCGAAGACATGGGTGACGAGGACGCCTGTGGTTTCCGTGGAGGAGTATTGGTGGTAGTGTGGCAGAAGGTCTTGGGGGCCTGTGTGTGGCCAAGGTGGTTGGTGGAAGGTTGTTGGATTTGGTGGTAGGGCTATTCTGTATTGGGGATTGCATTGATGGCCAGCACAAGTGTTGGTTTGTTGGGGATTCTGCATATGAAGATTCTTTGCGGGCTTGTCGGATAGTAAGGGATAAGCATTCAGAGTTGGGTGTTGATGAAGAGCGAATGACACTTTCATTAGAGTCTTCAACACCTGCAATTGAAAACCTCTCATGTGGTCTCTCCCTAAGGGGTAGTGCTAGTCTTCTTATCGTGCACAAGATATATTTTGATTAGTTTGGGAGACAGGTCGAACTCTAAGCAACTCTAAGCAAGCCTGGAGTATTGTCCTGCACTTGAGGACCCAAACCGTGTATATTCTTTGGTGCAGATATTATGTGAGTGCTCGTGCATATTTAGGTATTACTTAGCTAGAAGACTGCCGGTCTGGCTCCTTGTATAGCAATGGGTCAGTGAAGCAAGGGCTTAGTTGATGGAAAAATTTGTCGATGAAGACGGGGAGTACACTTAAAGATTGCTTGAGACATCATTATGGTCTTGTCAAGGCAATGTAGCACAATTAAGCTCTGTGATGTCTTAGCTTTTGGCTACTCGTAGTGCTTGAAAAGTATGGTGTACTTTTCCATTGTCTTTCATGCTGTGCTTACCATTGTTGATTGTAATGGCATTGAGATGGAGTGCAAAAGAATTGTGCAAGTGGTCCAGGGTGACAGGTCTAACCATAGGCGAGGCGAGCTCCCTAGGTATGTCCTGCCCTTAATGTGCCCTGAACAATTGTGGGGGATGTACAAAGGGCTAGGGGATTAGGGACGGAGCCAGCCGACCAAGGTCACTGGACGTACCTAATTTGAGGACCCCTAGGTGCAGTGCTGTGATCATGTGTGGTTTTTTTTTCCATTTTTTCCTTTCCTTTCCTTTTCTTTTCTTTCTTGCTTTCTTTCTTTCTCTTTTTTTTTTGGTGGAAAAAAAAAGAATACAATCAATGCCATTTATTGAGGCTATTAGCCTTTCATTTGGATTGAGAAATGTTGGAATCCAAAGGCTATGAAGAATGGATATTATAGAGAGGATTGTGTCACCAGCCTTGATGGTAGAGGAATTGTTGTTGAGATGAAGAGATACACTTGAGATATTGCAAACCTCCTTGCGACACATGCGATGTTGGTACAATTGAGATAACGACTGCCGTGAGCCAACTATAGAGCTTGACCCGGAAAGAGAGCGTAGCCCATGAATATGCTTTGGGCTATGCGATGTGGGCGGTCGGTAAGGGTGATTTTTGCTTTTGGCAGCATGGCTTTGTCGCGGCTCTTTGTGGGGTCAATGGTCTTGCGGTGATTGGGCATTGAACACTTTCGCACAAGGACCTGTATTATCTTGCATCCACTTGTCACTTCGTGAGAGTATATCCTCGCTTGTGTTAAGTGCATTGAACAAATGCAATCATGATAAGACATAATTTTTCAGAATTCTATGATGTCTATTGGGATGCCTATTTCATTGCTTGTTAAGGTCGCATACATTACGAGAAGTAACGGGAATGTGTACAAGTGGGGATCTTGCCCCTTTACTCATCAAAAAACAAAATGTTCTAGCATGCTAACTTGTCGAGCTACTTGCACATCGTAGGGATTTAGTTGATAGGTATGAGGCGGGGTGAGTCCGATTGGCTAGGCGACCGGGCCGGTGCTAGTGCGGGGCTTCCGTGAGGCTGGGCAGGGAACATGTCGGTCGGGACATGAATGGTGTAGTCCCGGGCTGCTACCATTTCCAGAATTTCTTTAAACAATTCATTAAATTATGCCCTATCCCTGGATGCCTTGTCACTTCGTGAGCACCTGGTGCCCGAGCGTACGTTGGGGATTTATGCCACTGGTGTTGCCACATTGTGTGCACCTCCTTGAGCGTCTGCTCCCCTGGCCTGCGGATTCTTCGGCCTTCGTCCAGGGAGGTGTCGCTTGGGGTCGCATTTCTTGGCGTACCTTTTAAGAGTGGGCACGTAGTGCACTGGCGGAGGGGCGTGTGCTGCATGTTCCCTTCGATTGCAAAGAACGTCCTTGCAAGCTAGCTGCCCTTGGTTCTCCATGCTTTCCTCGCAGGGGGACCTGTAAGATGCAAATCAATGATTAAGATTTGTTACATGATAAGACCATTCATACGTAAGGGATTACAGTGCAGGTTATCAAGCGCATAGGACGAGAAGGAAAGGGGTAGGGCATGCAGTGCTTGTTGTAGAGGGATGGCCCCCGTGATGCATACTTAGCCTCCTGCCATTAGTAGATCTTGGCTCATGCTGAGTTACATTTGTTGGCGGTCATGAATTTAGGCAGGGCTCAGCCTTGGAAGGATAGATCGTGAAGGGAAGAAGGTGCATAAAAAAAGGGGCTGCACCCTGTCTACACCATCAAGTTGTTGGTCAAGGCTTCCTATGGCGGTAATGTGGGTTGCATGCCCTTCACTTGGAGGTGGGGATGGTCACACGGCTTTTAAATGCGTGATGAGAGGAGGACTTGAGGAGCTTAGCCTATCAGACTCAACTCTTCTCCCTGCGCTTGACTATCATTGCTTGTGTGTGTTGATATTGTTTATACACGGTGACACACAATTCAGTGTTTATTTATATACATATTTATGAATCCATGTCACTTCACGAGGATAAGAACCAATTGTAGAACTCGGGATTGTACTGGAGCGTGGCACACGCATCTAGTATTCGTGGCAGCTTACTCAATACCGATAGATATTTTGCCACATCGAGTAGCATGGAACCTTGTCTGAGTCTACTAGCTATATGTAACTCCTCCTCAGTGAGAACCTTATTAAACAGAGCATTCTCTTGGCTAGTTCCAGCTAAGTCCATACCTGAATGGCAGTCAGCACTCGAAGGGAAGTTGGTGCCACATAGGTTGGGTCTCTTTGAGACCGCCATTTGGCCAATCGCTCCTCTGAGACTGTCATGATCTGAGCCCCTAGTTCAGCCATTACAACGCGGTTTTCACACCAACGCTGTTCAAATTGACTTTGGCCTGACAGTCGCTTTAGTTGCTCTAGGTCTACGAGATTTGGTTGGCAGAGCACTTCATTGAACGTGACGGTTAAGCGCAGTTCATCAGCCTCCTCGTTAGAGATGACTCGCATGCGTTCATGTAAGAGCTTGTTATAATGCTCGTCAAGATGTTCTTGCTCTTCCCAAGATAAGGGGAATGGCAAGTAATCTCCAAGTTGCTCCTTGGGGATTGTGCCCACGTCCACAAGGATGTAGACACGTGTGAACACTTTGAGCTTAGCATCCAACTCAATTAAGCATTCCGTGACACTTCTATGTTCAATGAGGGCTTACTCGGTTGCTATCTCATGCAAAGTTCTAAGAGTTTCCTTAGGCTTTAGCATAGCTGGGGGCTCAGGCCTAGATGAGCAAGATTGGTCAACGCTACAATTTCTTATGCTCCTGGGGTTCTCACGTTTCTCCTGAGGTTTTGCTGCTATTTTGTCATGGTTCTTCTTGGATGTGACTGGTATAGATTTTTCACCCTATTGTGACGACGTTGTATCCACTCTTGATTGGTTGATGTGAGTTCTATTGTCAGTGGATTGAGTGTTGAAAGCAACTGTTGATGGCAACGGTTGCTTTAGTTTTTCAGAACACACGGATATGTCTGAGGTTCCACCGCTATTAGGAGAGGCATCAGTGGGCTCACTAGTGGGTGGACTTGATGCTTTATTCCCCAGCTCTCTAGCGCTCTTGGTGTCAATGTTCTTGGGATCCACAACCACCTGTGATTGTTGTTGTCTTCGTTGTTTTCTCCTCTTTTTCTTGGTCAGTGAAGGTGCATCTCTCAATGACTGAGGACCCTGGAATAGGTCAACCATTGATGTGCTTGGTTGGGCCTCAGCATTCTCTTTCTCTAGTGTGTCCTTATGGGACATGGCTGTGGCCTGCTGAATAGCCTCGCTAGGTTGTGAGGGTACAACTGTCTCCCTTTTGGGAGAGTCTAGCTCTTCAGCCAACTCCCTTGTGTTTAACTCCTCCAGCCTAGGCTTTAGGCACTTTGAAAGTGTTGGAGTTGTCGAGGAAGTTGGTTGCGACACCTCCTCCGCAGTCGAACTATCAAGGACATGTTCCACAAGGGGCATTGTCATGGCCAAGGGCTATGACTGCTGTGATCCCTGATTGGAAGTAGTAGCAGCTAGTTTAGTGGACTAGCTACCCTTGGTGGATTGCGGTATCAAGTCCCTAAGGCAATCAGAAGTGGTCGTGTCTTTTGTTTCCATTTGAACATTCACCTGTGTAGATTGAGCATGAGTTGATCTAGTCACCTTAGATTGCATAGGCATATCCTTGGGCCGAGAGCTACAGATGGTGTCATGTCCCACCTCTTGGACATTTGGAAGCTTGGATGGAGATGGAGATTGGGATTGAGCAGCTGCCCTTGATGACTGTTGTTGTGCTTCCTGTGTCCGTTTGGAAGAAGAGAATGTAGGAGATCTAGGACTCTTAGGTGGGCTTGGCACTGGCTGAATGATTTGCTCGAGGCTATTAGACGATTGTGCCATTTGCTTTCTTGAGCGATCAGCGTTGCCTTGAGCAATGTTGTGCCTATGATGCTTATTCTCCCCTTGGGAAATCGAAGGCTCTTTGGGCCCTAATGATTTTTGTGCATGCTCAATGGCTACATATGACATCTGTTTATTTAGCATGCTAGGCTAAGGCTCTTTCTTTCGAACAATCATGTCTGGTTTGTTGCCTCGAGACCTAGAGTTTCTCTTAGATTTTCTCTTGTGCTTCATTTCTTTTGATGCGCTTTGGCCTTCAGCTGATGGGGGCGGTTTGGCAAGGGATTTTGGTACCCAAATCCATCTGTTACTTACGTAGTACCCTTGAGCACGTAGCAAGGCTTTGGATATCCATCGCAGCATTGTGCTGACCCTCCATCGATGCCTGCGTCTATAAGGCTTGGGCTTCTTTTGGGGTCTTCTACAATATCTGTAAGTCCAAAGCCTGTCCTTAGCATTGTCTCTTGACCTTCTTGTTTCAGGACCGGCCTCACTCACTGGTTCTCGTTATTCGACATGTGCTTGTATCAGTTTTTCCAACAAGTCCTTGCTCTCGTTAGTAGGCTTGAATGTTACGTCAGCACATTCCTTGCGTTTCCCTCGAGGTTTGATGAGGTCACCCTTGCTAAAGGTTGTGAGTATCCTCACACCCGGTAGTGTTAGGTGTATCCTCTGTGCTACATAGTCGGCCTCACACTTGGTCGCCCTTTTGAAGGGTCTTTCTAGGAGGGTTTCTTTTCCGCAGCTGCACTATTTGGAGGAAGATGAAATAGGATAGGCAAGCTTTTTGTTTCAATTGTTGCAAGGATTTTGCACTTCCATATGAGTACTTGTGGGTGTCCCCCATAAGGGCTAAGAGTTGCACTAGTCGGTATGAGCTCTGGTTGGCCTAGTAGGGTCCATGATTCATAGGTCAAGATGTTAAGATCTGCTCCTTCATCAATCAGAGCATCGATAGTATGCTCTCTTTTTGCAGTGAGTTTGACCCTAAGATAAGTAGGTGGTACTATGTCTTCATCTTCTGGGTCTTGGCTTGTAAATTTAAGCCTTTTGACATATGCCTTTGAGTCCCTAACTGCACAGTCAGATGTGGATTCTCTACTGAGGTCTTGGCTCATTTGTGCAATGCTACTCAAGGTACATCTATCATCAGGACTGTCATGTCTAGTCATCCTCGCATTGATAGCTTAATGATGTTGCATGCTGCTTCGACTAGACGCAGTTTGAACACAATGTACATGTGTTCTTGTGGTGTGGCCTTTTTGCCCTGGATGGCTAAATTGGCCCGTTGAGGTTCTCGGGTCTCTGTTTCTCTCTATTCGGGTATGGGCTTTTGTTTGCTCTTTTACAAGTGAGGATCCATGCTCGTGTAGAGCCATTACTACTCTAGGGTCCAATTTGGAGGACCTGTCATGGCGCGCGTTTTCCCTTCAACCTACTTGGGGGAGGTGCGGAGGGGGCAAACCCCTTTGCAGGGGTTCGGGGGGGCAGTCCCCCCGGCCCGCAGGGCCGTTACTGTAAAAGCCATGCACAATTTGGAGGACCGTTTGTAGCCAAATTTTGAACTACGTGCTCTAAATTTTAGCCCAGTGATGGATCTGTGATGTGCCTTTAGCTCTATGTAGCTGGAGCCCCAAGAGGAATACCAAGGAAAAGGGAATTCTCTTGCAAGAAAATCTATCTTGTAACATCAACAAGCTGTTTATCATGTTTCATATGATCACAATGAAGAAAGAACACCAGGCACAACAAATCTTCATGCAACATCATGTAGATCTCCCACGGATTTAATAGAATTAACCATATTCTTCAATATCTTCACAAAATCCATCAATAGAACAAAGAAAGCAAAAGAATACACCATCTTTGAATGGAAATACATCACATAGTATTCATCTTCAATATCTTCATAGTCTTCTCTCTCAATCTCTCATATACAATCACTCTGTTTTAGTAGAATTGGCTATCTCTGACTCTCTCTCTCTCACTTCATCAATAATACATCATATCCTCACTACAATCTCTCAAAATCACACTCAATAATCCCTCTTAGGTCGTGGATACCCCTCCCAAGAGGTATGTCTGATATGAAGAGTCACTAGAGCCACTACCGTGTCCTTTCATAGCTCACTACTGTCACTGCACTCTAGTCTTCACTTGAGTCTTCAACAGCTACTTCTTCCACTTCTTCCAGCTCTTTTGCACTTGTATTCACCTCTTTCCAAGGCTAGAAAACTTTCCCAAGCTACACTCTCATCCATCAAAACACATACAGAAGCATACAGAACAGTCACAGAACAGTACCAGAACAGCTACAGTATAGAACAGAACAGAATAGAAGCTCTACAGAAGACCTACAGAAGGTTACAGAAGGTCATCAAAACAACATAACTCATACTCAACCCATTCCAAACTCTCACAAACCATTCAATAAGCTTTCACAAGATCTCAATCTTCATCAATCAATACTACATCCCTCCTTACAGAAGACAATCAGAACAAAACATACCAAAACAGAGCAAAACAGAAGGTATACAGAACCAATCAAAACCTATCAGAACATCACAGAACCACCAATAAACATCATGAACTTTCAAAACACCATCATTATCATCCAAAACACTCTCAAACCACTTCCAAACCAATCAATCATCTCATAAAATCAACCATTCAGCTCTCAAAAACAACAAATATCAGCCAAAAAACAAGCCATTTCAACACTCAACATATCCCCACACTTAATAAGGAAGCGTCCTCGCGACCCAGGAAAAAGGGAATACAAGTGCATTTAAAATCGCAACATTAATCTTCAATATCTTGTCAAAAAAATCCATCCACCACGACCCCAACTTATAACCTATTTCTGATATAAAAATACAAAGAAAGGAAAACCCTTTATACATTAACACCGCTTAGCAAACAAAAAATCAGAACAAATTTGTAAAGGATATAAGAGTTTTCTTCTTCTTCATCAGCATCAGCTTCAACTCTCCATCCACGACCCCATCACCACAATTCTCCAAAATGTAGCTCGCACACAAAATCCAATCCAATAGGAAACCACCACGCTCGTATGACATAAAGAAACTCACAACACAAACACTAATACACAACCATCTGAATGACTCCTCCAAAAAGAGAGATTTTCATTAAAAAGCATCCACCATACATTGGAAAGGTATCAATGAAGACGATCCCTCTTAAAAGATTGATGTTGTCGGAAACGATCCATAGACAAGGATTCATCTACAAAGTTTTTGGGAGGATTTTGAAAAAACTGGAGACAGCACATCCTTTCCAACAGGACCAAGTATCTGCTAGGCAAACAAAGGGCATGAAAATATAATATATCCAGCTGTTGGGAATCAATGCTTACATTGACATTCATGCACAACTTTGGAATAGGCTTGGAATCATTATGAGAGTGCCTATGCATATACGCCAGGTACCAAGCAAAGTGAGCGGTTAATCTCACTGAAGGATCTGCAGACTGTGAATACTGCTGAGCAAAATGAACATAGTTTTGATAAGCTTGACTGGAAGCTGTCGATTCTCCTGGAATTACTGGCCAATTGATCTGAGGTCCTGTAAGGCAATCATCCGAACTCCATCCCCTTCTTCTGGAAATCTGATTATCAAACCCGTCACAGTCACTAACCAACTGAGGTGGTTGAGATATATAAGAGATAGGAGAGGGTAATGAAATAAGGAAGAGTGGATGAAGGGAGGGATAGGAAAAATCATAAAAGGAAGGAAAGGTTAAAGAAGGAGTGGCAGAAATTTGGAGGGAATCACTAAGGAAGGGTGTTAACTGATAAATAGGAAATGTGGAGGGTACATTAATGGATGGAGAAGGACAGGGTGGAGAAGGGGAAAATACCCAATCCTCAATAAAGGAATAGTATGTAAAAATGGAAATTTGAGGAAAAGAGGAAGGTTGGAAAAGAAGGGGTAAAATAGTTGTGGAATTAGATTGACAAAGGGAAAGATATATAGCATATCGGTGAGCCATTTGTTGGTAATATAGAAGGGTAGGAACAGAAGGTCCCAAGAGAGATCGTCTATGATAGGCATCAAAGAAGGTAGCATCAAATGGATTATGTTTTGAAAGATAGGCTAAGAGATCCATCCTCAGTTGATTAGTACTCTGGGCAGAGATAGGAGCTGCGTTTTGTCTTTGATTGAGGACCACAGAATCAATCATGGGATGCCAAGAATTATCATGACAATCAGCCACTTTGGAGGAATAACTCTGGAACATGTCAGCTATGCGCAACTCCAAATGATTGACATATAAAACAGCCTATAAGACCACAGCCCCCACATACCATGCCATATCCACCTCATCTGGAATTAACAAGTCTCCTCGTAGATACATGTATGACATCAACATGGTATCTGGCGTGACAGAATCTTCAAACACCATCCTTACTACCTCTGTCAACAACTCAGTAGACCAAGCCCCACTCCATCCATCCTCTGGAAGAGGTAAATCCATCGTGGAAAGCTTCATGTAGAATACCAACTTCTGTAAGTGGTAGTGGACAAAGACAGAATGGTCTGGTAGAACATATTCCTGAAACTGCTCAAATGTAGACCATAACAAGTCCATTCTGGACTGCAAGCTTTCCACTTTATCTTAGAATAGAGGGCACAAGGTAGCATGTCTCTGAAGAGCAGCCAAATTCTGCTGTGAAAGAGAAGGAATCAAGGGAACATTAGGGCTTGGAGGAACAGAGCGGGATTTGGCCAGTTGATCTTGCAATTGCTGGATTTGGGAGGCTTGGGATGCCACTGTGTCATTAGCAATCTGTAAAGCTGAAAGTTTGTCATCGAAGATAGCTTGGAATTCATGTGCTTCTCTGGACATCCTCTCCTTCTCCTCTGAAAGGCTAGTAACCTGGGATTGAGCCTCTAGTAACTGGATCTTCAAAGAAGAGATCTCATCGCTTTGGGTGGCAACCAGTTGGGTTTGTTGTTCCATTTGCTTAAATAAATCTGCTAGGGTATCCTTAGTAGAAGCTAACTCAGATGTTGCCTTATGCAACTGGTCCTTAGACTGCATGAGTTCTTCATAAAAAGACGCGTACAACTGTTGAACATAGGCTGTCACTGACAACTCAATGGAACTTTGAATATCTTTACAGAGGAAAGGAATGGCATCTCCTGAGACTAGATTGTTCAGGGAGGGAACTGAGATGTCCAATGATCCTTCTCGATGTGCTCTGAACAGGTTATTACAAGTGAGATACCCAGGGAGATCACTGCGAGAGGTAGCAGGGATAGGTACTGAAGGAAGTATGGAAGGAGCTTTATCCGCTACCCGCTTCAAGCGTTTGCACTGGATGACCAGGGGAGGTGGAGAATCATCATCCTCTATATCAATGGGTTCTGACTCATCTGAAGGTGGAGGAGGAGGTACGAGATCTGATGGAGGAGGTGGAGGCACAGTCTTCTGTAAACCTGAATAGGTCAAGAAGGCAGATAAATATGATCCATATGTGACATTGGTAACATTACCCCTAGTGACTTTAATGAAATGTTGATCCATTTTAGTGAGGAGGTAAGTGCTCCAATCAATAGCAACTCCTTTCAACACCATCCTGGAAGCTGTGAAAAGCTCTTTGGACAAGTACTGGGATGGCGTTTTGGCAGGCATAAACCCGTCCTGGAGAAACTGACAGATCGTCTTCCATACGGGATCAGTGATCATGGAAAAGGAAACTCCTGAAGAGTTGATCACCTTCTTAACATCGAGCAATTCCCGTGTCTGCTTTTGCAACAGCTTCAGAATCTCTTCATTAGAGAAAAGCTGACGAGTGGTAACAAAAGGTTCACCTTTGGAGGGAAGAGACAGAGCCTTCCCTAAACCTCGAGGTGTCAAAGTCATAGAAATACCCTGGACTAGTCCCGTCTTCTTGCTGTAAGAGGCCAGAAACTCATCACATAACGACGGATCCTCTGGAAGCAATGGAAAAGAAGCAGCCACAAAAGCAGCAAGTCCCGCCTTCGTGAGAGGCTCAAAAGTAAGTAGGGAAGAGTAATCCCAACTAACTAATGGGACGTATTGGATAGGGGGAGGAGCATGAGAAGGCGCCATTCAGATGGTTACATACACACCACAAACACAGACAATCAAGGAGAATGCCTGCAAAGCAACAGACAAAAAACCAAGGATAAGAGAACAACCAAAACAATAAAACGGGACTTGACCAACTAACCCCAAGCAATCCACAGCCTAGAAAAAATTCGACATGACCTCGAGACTGAAAGCTTCATGCGATGCATCAGACAAACACCCAGAACCCCGTATCAGGCAAGAAAAGAAAAAAACTGCATACCATACCCGTAACAGTAACAAAGACAGTAAACCAAAACATCACCACATCCGACACATATCAAGACTACATCGGTGAGAAACCAGGACTGGACCAGGAAAATAACTCTAATGACTGCGCATACTCATCCCACGAAACGGTTCATTAAAAAAAAGGGAATTAAGTGCAGTGAGGGGGAATTAAGTTAATGAAGGGTTAATTTTAAAAAATTATTAAGAATGGGTGAATTTTTATTAGGTGATAAACCTTAGCAAGAAAATGGCGGTTCCTTCTTATAAATTTAATTACCAATTATTAGGTGAAAACGGTGCGTTACTTCGAATCCCAGACTTCGATACCCAGACTGGGTCTCTAAATGCAAGTTCATTGATTACAAATTAAGGTGATGTGGAGCGCTTTTTTGCCAGCGCGTGCTCATGTGACGGCTGGTTCATTTTAATTAAAAATTAAAGTGCCTCTGTAGCGCACGTAGCGCGTGCTAAGTGAACAGCGGGCTTAATTTAATTAAAAAGTATGGTGTGTGTATTTAGTGTGAATGCGCGTGGAAATTGTGGGTGAATAAAGAGTTCATTTTAAGAATTAATTTGTGATTAAGGGGAAAATGAAAATAAATAAAGCACATAAAATAAATACCTGGAAGGGGTGTGTATGTAATGCAGGAATGCGCACGGAAGAGTTCCCCAAAAGAAGTGAATCCAGTAAAGGAAAAGTAAAGACCACTGACGAAACAACAAAGACAACACCTTAGCGGATGTGTTGATTGTGTTTTTGGGGATTTTTTTTAAAAAATTTGTGTAATGTGTGTTTATTTATGGGTGGTTTTTGGTATGTGAGGTTGTTATGTGTTGTGGATGTGTTTTGTTTTGTTTTTTTTGTTTTGTTTTTTTTTGTTTGTTTGGTTTTTTTTTAAAATAATAATAATAATAATGATGAAATCAAGATATATAACACATGAAGATGTGATGAAGGGAAAAAATGAAAATGCAGCCATGGAGGAAATATCCACAATTTAGGGTATGAAAATAAGAGGAGGATTTTTATGATTAATTGTTATGTGTGGGGTTTTTTTAAATTGTTTTTTAATAGGGGTTCCATGTATGAAAATATTTAAAAGTGAAAAATAAATGGAAAATGGTCAAGGGGGTGAGGGGAATATTGTAGAATTTTTTAGAAAATTTTAAAGAATTTTTAACTATTTTTAAATGAATTTTTCTACATTTGTTGGTAATTTGGGGGATAAATGGGGAAATATTTAATTTTCAAAAATGTTGGGGGTGGAAATTTCCAGTTGAAAATTTTCCAAAAAATTGGCAAAAAGCGAAGGGAATCTTGAGAATTTTTTCTGAATTTTTATGATGTGAAAATTAATTTATAAATTAATTAAATCAGGTTAATCTGATTAATCTGATAAATAAGTGGAAAGTAAGTCATTTAAGTCCTGTTAGTCTGTGTAAGTCATGTTAGTCTGACTAGGTCAAGTCAGGTTAGTCAGATGGAATTAGGTTAGTCTAGGTGAAGTTAGATAAGTCAGTTAAGGCAAGTTAGTAGAAACTAACCTAAAGGGGGTTAGTTAACCTAAGGTGGGTTAGGGTTAGGGTTAGGGTTAGGGTTAGTGTTAGGATTAGGGTTAGGGGGAACCTAACTAGGGGTAATTTAAACTAACCTAACTAAGGTTAATGGAACTAACCTAACTAAGGTTAATTAGGGGGTAGGTTAAGTTAGGTAACCTAACTAATGTTAATTAGTGTGAACTAATGATAATTAACATAACTAATGTTAGGTTAGTCAGATGATGGTTAGGTTAGTCTAACTAACCGTGGTTAGTTAGGGTGGAGGTGGAGGTGGAAGAGGAGGAGGGGGCGGCGAGGAGGAGGGTGGCGGGGGCTTCCGGCGTCGGCGGCGCGGCGGCAGGCGACGGCGCCGGGCGTGTCGACAGGCGACGACGGCAAAAGGCGCTGTCGGCGGGCACCGTGCAGGAGGGCGTCAACGACGGGGCACTCGGCGGATGGCATAGAACGCAGGCAACGGCGACGGAGGTGGCGGGCAGGGAGGGCGACGTCGTCTGGCACACGGGGGCGTCGATTGCGGGGCGACGCCGGCAGCGAGAAGGTGGCGGGCAGGGAGCCGAGGGGGCGCAGCGGCAGTCGGCAGCGGGAATTACTCCACGGCGGGCAGCGAGCCGAGGGGGCGGCGCTGCAGAAGGACAGTGAGGGGAAGGAGGGGAAGGAGGGGAGGATGAGAGGGAGAAGAAGGAGGTGAAGGAGGGGAGGGAGAAGGAGGAGGAAGTGGGAGAGGAAGGAGGTGGAGGAGAGCAGGAGATGGAGGGACGGGAGGAAGACGCAGGGAAGGGAGAGGGAGAGAGGGGATGGGAAGCGGTTGGGGTGGGGAGGGGCAGGGTAGGGGGGATAGGGAAGGGTGTGGGGGGGGGTGGAAAGGGGGGGAGGGCGATGGGAAGGGGGGGTGGTCATAAGGGAATGGGCAGGGGCCCATAGGAGGAGGGTGCCCGAAGGGTGGGGCACCCAAGGGGGGGGGTAGGGGTAGGGGGTAGGTTAGGGAGGGGCCCAAGGGAGGTGGGGGGTGGGGGGGTGCCTATAGGCGTCTGAGAAGAGGCCATGGGAAAGAATGGGCGGGGGGGCCCATGAAAGGGAAGGGCGTACCCCCGTCCCGCACCCGTGCGCGGGGCGGGGTAAAAAAAATTTGCCGTGACGGGATTGAAATAGTGTCGGAATGACAATACGGGTCATGCAGACAAGACCGGGGCACGGGGAGACGCGTAAAATCGAAAAAGGGCACGTTCACGCGCAAGACGGAGCGCATGAAAACACGTAAAATTAAAGAAAAGTTAATAACTCCCAATTCAGACGTCAAAACGAAATAGCGTAAAAACAAAAAGTGGGCAGGATGGCAGGTGGAAGACAGGAAAAATATGCGACGGAGATTCCGGGAGGGGTAAAGGGTGGTCACGCGTAAAAAACACAAAAAACGCACCAAAAAACGCAATTAAAAATTAATATCGGAAAATCCGTGCATCGGAATGAGGTGCAGAAAAAAGGAAAACTGTGCAGAAAGATGTGCTCGACAATCCTATCACATCAAAACATAATTCCGACTGAGATAAGATGTGTTCACGTGGGAAAAAACCCAAAAAACAAACCCGAAAATGGGATCAGAAATTAATATCGGACGAACCGTTTGCCGGAATGTCAGGCTGTAAGAAGGAAAAATGTCCGTAGGAAGGAATGACACAGGGTTGTCATGGTAAACCGTAGTTCCGGTGGAAGGAGGAGGGGTTCACATGCGAAAAACTCCAAAAAGACACTTGAAAACACATTTAAAAATGAATAATAAAAAATCCAGAAGGCGAAAGAGGGTGACGGGAAAAGGAAAAAGGCGGGGGAAGACACAAGAGACACGGCTGTCAAATCAAATTGGAATCCCGATACAAATAGGGCATGTTCACATGGAAAAATGTCAAAAAGACGCATGAAAAAGTCGTAAAAAAACTGAAAAATTAATAATGGACAAACCGTGTATCGGAATGACTCGGAGGAAAAAGGAAAAATGTCAAGGGAAAAGTGGATGGTAGGGCTATGACATCAGATCATAGTTCCGAAGCAAGAAAAGCGCGTTCACATGGAAAACCGGCTAAGGTGCTCAAAATGCTTCAAAAATTAATTACTCCGTGCATCGGAATAGGGGTAGGTAAAAATGAAAAATAGTCAATTCAAAGGGAGGAACAGGGCGATAAGGTTGGATTTGGACTTTGGTAAACGTAGGGTGCATTCACATGGCAAGACCTCAAAATTAGGGAATGAAGGAAAACTGCAAGGAAATAGCCCCAAGGGTGGGTGGAACATAACCGGGTGGGTGGGAAGGGATCCCATTAGGGTAAAAGCAAGTCATGGCATACGTGCATGAACAGGTTAAGGCATATGCAGAGGGGTATGAAATATAGACGCGCAGGGACGCGTCCCCACACTTAAGACCTTAACGGATAGGGTTAACCGAGCAACAGGGACCTAGGACCACACCACAGACTATCCACTAACGTCCCCACACTTAAAACATGACTGTCACGAAGAAACCAAAGTGGGAGGGTTAGAAAAACGTGGCCCATTTTGTCAAGAAGCAAGGTTGAGTGTCAATGGCACGTCCAGTATTGTTGTCGGCGCTGGAGGGACCAAAAAATCTTCTCGGCATACGTCCGTCATGAAAGGGACCACGCGGCAGCACCCAGGGAGGTAGCTGATGGAAGGAATCGCAGGAAATGCGTTGTCGATGATGAGGGATACTACACTCAACTCGCAGTCACTCAAATGGAATGAAAGAACAGTCACTCGCCCCATGACTAATATCACTCGAGGAAGAATGATTGAAACCCATATCGCATACCCGGTTTAGAAATCAACAGGGGAATGGTGCAGAGGGGGTATGCCAGGGTACACAATTGATGGTGCATTAGTGCGTCCAACCCGTCTGGCATAAGGGAGCCTTACAGTGCAATGTATAGAACAGGGTGGCGTGTCTTGTGATGACGGCAAAGACCCATCCCGTGGGTGCATAGGGAAACGGGAACATACCTGACTCCAAGTGTCGTAACGTCCCTCAATCTCACCTCTCGGTAATTGATTGAAGAAACTCCAGTCACACTCAACCCACCCTGTGTCTCACGCTCTGTTGATAGATACAGAAGGGCAGCCTTTTCCTGAAACCCATTGAGGTAATCCTCACGGTCACTTGTGCAAAGGTTGTATGCCTTGTGCACATTTGATGGTGCAATTGTGCATCCCTCCCTGTGCCGGCATATGGTGCAAGAAGGAAGGCCAGGGAGCCTTATGGTGCAATGCACAGAACAAATTGTGCTTTGTGCATTGAGAGGCCCATCCCGTGGGTGCAACACTTCATTCCCATAAGGACCCTGGAATAGGTCAACCATTGATGTGCTTGGTTGGGCCTCAGCATTCTCTTTCTCTAGTGTGTCCTTATGGGACATGGCTGTGGCCTGCTGAATAGCCTCGCTAGGTTGTGAGGGTACAACTGTCTCCCTTTTGGGAGAGTCTAGCTCTTCAGCCAACTCCCTTGTGTTTAACTCCTCCAGCCTAGGCTTTAGGCACTTTGAAAGTGTTGGAGTTGTCGAGGAAGTTGGTTGCGACACCTCCTCCGCAGTCGAACTATCAAGGACATGTTCCACAAGGGGCATTGTCATGGCCAAGGGCTATGACTGCTGTGATCCCTGATTGGAAGTAGTAGCAGCTAGTTTAGTGGACTAGCTACCCTTGGTGGATTGCGGTATCAAGTCCCTAAGGCAATCAGAAGTGGTCGTGTCTTTTGTTTCCATTTGAACATTCACCTGTGTAGATTGAGCATGAGTTGATCTAGTCACCTTAGATTGCATAGGCATATCCTTGGGCCGAGAGCTACAGATGGTGTCATGTCCCACCTCTTGGACATTTGGAAGCTTGGATGGAGATGGAGATTGGGATTGAGCAGCTGCCCTTGATGACTGTTGTTGTGCTTCCTGTGTCTGTTTGGAAGAAGAGAATGTAGGAGATCTAGGACTCTTAGGTGGGCTTGGCACTGGCTGAATGATTTGCTCGAGGCTATTAGACGATTGTGCCATTTGCTTTCTTGAGCGATCAGCGTTGCCTTGAGCAATGTTGTGCCTATGATGCTTATTCTCCCCTTGGGAAATCGAAGGCTCTTTGGGCCCTAATGATTTTTGTGCATGCTCAATGGCTACATATGACATCTGTTTATTTAGCATGCTAGGCTAAGGCTCTTTCTTTCGAACAATCATGTCTGGTTTGTTGCCTCGAGACCTAGAGTTTCTCTTAGATTTTCTCTTGTGCTTCATTTCTTTTGATGCGCTTTGGCCTTCAGCTGATGGGGGCGGTTTGGCAAGGGATTTTGGTACCCAAATCCATCTGTTACTTACGTAGTACCCTTGAGCACGTAGCAAGGCTTTGGATATCCATCGCGGCATTGTGCTGACCCTCCATCGATGCCTGCGTCTATAAGGCTTGGGCTTCTTTTGGGGTCTTCTACAATATCTGTAAGTCCAAAGCCTGTCCTTAGCATTGTCTCTTGACCTTCTTGTTTCAGGACCGGCCTCACTCACTGGTTCTCGTTATTCGACATGTGCTTGTATCAGTTTTTCCAACAAGTCCTTGCTCTCGTTAGTAGGCTTGAATGTTACGTCAGCACATTCCTTGCGTTTCCCTCGAGGTTTGATGAGGTCACCCTTGCTAAAGGTTGTGAGTATCCTCACACCCGGTAGTGTTAGGTGTATCCTCTGTGCTACATAGTCGGCCTCACACTTGGTCGCCCTTTTGAAGGGTCTTTCTAGGAGGGTTTCTTTTCCGCAGCTGCACTATTTGGAGGAAGATGAAATAGGATAGGCAAGCTTTTTGTTTCAATTGTTGCAAGGATTTTGCACTTCCATATGAGTACTTGTGGGTGTCCCCCATAAGGGCTAAGAGTTGCACTAGTCGGTATGAGCTCTGGTTGGCCTAGTAGGGTCCATGATTCATAGGTCAAGATGTTAAGATCTGCTCCTTCATCAATCAGAGCATCGATAGTATGCTCTCTTTTTGCAGTGAGTTTGACCCTAAGATAAGTAGGTGGTACTATGTCTTCATCTTCTGGGTCTTGGCTTGTAAATTTAAGCCTTTTGACATATGCCTTTGAGTCCCTAACTGCACAGTCAGATGTGGATTCTCTACTGAGGTCTTGGCTCATTTGTGCAATGCTACTCAAGGTACATCTATCATCAGGACTGTCATGTCTAGTCATCCTCGCATTGATAGCTTAATGATGTTGCATGCTGCTTCGACTAGACGCAGTTTGAACACAATGTACATGTGTTCTTGTGGTGTGGCCTTTTTGCCCTGGATGGCTAAATTGGCCCGTTGAGGTTCTCGGGTCTCTGTTTCTCTCTATTCGGGTATGGGCTTTTGTTTGCTCTTTTACAAGTGAGGATCCATGCTCGTGTAGAGCCATTACTACTCTAGGGTCCAATTTGGAGGACCTGTCATGGCGCGCGTTTTCCCTTCAACCTACTTGGGGGAGGTGCGGAGGGGGCAAACCCCTTTGCAGGGGTTCGGGGGGGCAGTCCCCCCGGCCCGCAGGGCCGTTACTGTAAAAGCCATGCACAATTTGGAGGACCGTTTGTAGCCAAATTTTGAACTACGTGCTCTAAATTTTAGCCCAGTGATGGATCTGTGATGTGCCTTTAGCTCTATGTAGCTGGAGCCCCAAGAGGAATACCAAGGAAAAGGGAATTCTCTTGCAAGAAAATCTATCTTGTAACATCAACAAGCTGTTTATCATGTTTCATATGATCACAATGAAGAAAGAACACCAGGCACAACAAATCTTCATGCAACATCATGTAGATCTCCCACGGATTTAATAGAATTAACCATATTCTTCAATATCTTCACAAAATCCATCAATAGAACAAAGAAAGCAAAAGAATACACCATCTTTGAATGGAAATACATCACATAGTATTCATCTTCAATATCTTCATAGTCTTCTCTCTCAATCTCTCATATACAATCACTCTGTTTTAGTAGAATTGGCTATCTCTGACTCTCTCTCTCTCACTTCATCAATAATACATCATATCCTCACTACAATCTCTCAAAATCACACTCAATAATCCCTCTTAGGTCGTGGATACCCCTCCCAAGAGGTATGTCTGATATGAAGAGTCACTAGAGCCACTACCGTGTCCTTTCATAGCTCACTACTGTCACTGCACTCTAGTCTTCACTTGAGTCTTCAACAGCTACTTCTTCCACTTCTTCCAGCTCTTTTGCACTTGTATTCACCTCTTTCCAAGGCTAGAAAACTTTCCCAAGCTACACTCTCATCCATCAAAACACATACAGAAGCATACAGAACAGTCACAGAACAGTACCAGAACAGCTACAGTATAGAACAGAACAGAATAGAAGCTCTACAGAAGACCTACAGAAGGTTACAGAAGGTCATCAAAACAACATAACTCATACTCAACCCATTCCAAACTCTCACAAACCATTCAATAAGCTTTCACAAGATCTCAATCTTCATCAATCAATACTACATCCCTCCTTACAGAAGACAATCAGAACAAAACATACCAAAACAGAGCAAAACAGAAGGTATACAGAACCAATCAAAACCTATCAGAACATCACAGAACCACCAATAAACATCATGAACTTTCAAAACACCATCATTATCATCCAAAACACTCTCAAACCACTTCCAAACCAATCAATCATCTCATAAAATCAACCATTCAGCTCTCAAAAACAACAAATATCAGCCAAAAAACAAGCCATTTCAACACTCAACATATCCCCACACTTAATAAGGAAGCGTCCTCGCGACCCAGGAAAAAGGGAATACAAGTGCATTTAAAATCGCAACATTAATCTTCAATATCTTGTCAAAAAAATCCATCCACCACGACCCCAACTTATAACCTATTTCTGATATAAAAATACAAAGAAAGGAAAACCCTTTATACATTAACACCGCTTAGCAAACAAAAAATCAGAACAAATTTGTAAAGGATATAAGAGTTTTCTTCTTCTTCATCAGCATCAGCTTCAACTCTCCATCCACGACCCCATCACCACAATTCTCCAAAATGTAGCTCGCACACAAAATCCAATCCAATAGGAAACCACCACGCTCGTATGACATAAAGAAACTCACAACACAAACACTAATACACAACCATCTGAATGACTCCTCCAAAAAGAGAGATTTTCATTAAAAAGCATCCACCATACATTGGAAAGGTATCAATGAAGACGATCCCTCTTAAAAGATTGATGTTGTCGGAAACGATCCATAGACAAGGATTCATCTACAAAGTTTTTGGGAGGATTTTGAAAAAACTGGAGACAGCACATCCTTTCCAACAGGACCAAGTATCTGCTAGGCAAACAAAGGGCATGAAAATATAATATATCCAGCTGTTGGGAATCAATGCTTACATTGACATTCATGCACAACTTTGGAATAGGCTTGGAATCATTATGAGAGTGCCTATGCATATACGCCAGGTACCAAGCAAAGTGAGCGGTTAATCTCACTGAAGGATCTGCAGACTGTGAATACTGCTGAGCAAAATGAACATAGTTTTGATAAGCTTGACTGGAAGCTGTCGATTCTCCTGGAATTACTGGCCAATTGATCTGAGGTCCTGTAAGGCAATCATCCGAACTCCATCCCCTTCTTCTGGAAATCTGATTATCAAACCCGTCACAGTCACTAACCAACTGAGGTGGTTGAGATATATAAGAGATAGGAGAGGGTAATGAAATAAGGAAGAGTGGATGAAGGGAGGGATAGGAAAAATCATAAAAGGAAGGAAAGGTTAAAGAAGGAGTGGCAGAAATTTGGAGGGAATCACTAAGGAAGGGTGTTAACTGATAAATAGGAAATGTGGAGGGTACATTAATGGATGGAGAAGGACAGGGTGGAGAAGGGGAAAATACCCAATCCTCAATAAAGGAATAGTATGTAAAAATGGAAATTTGAGGAAAAGAGGAAGGTTGGAAAAGAAGGGGTAAAATAGTTGTGGAATTAGATTGACAAAGGGAAAGATATATAGCATATCGGTGAGCCATTTGTTGGTAATATAGAAGGGTAGGAACAGAAGGTCCCAAGAGAGATCGTCTATGATAGGCATCAAAGAAGGTAGCATCAAATGGATTATGTTTTGAAAGATAGGCTAAGAGATCCATCCTCAGTTGATTAGTACTCTGGGCAGAGATAGGAGCTGCGTTTTGTCTTTGATTGAGGACCACAGAATCAATCATGGGATGCCAAGAATTATCATGACAATCAGCCACTTTGGAGGAATAACTCTGGAACATGTCAGCTATGCGCAACTCCAAATGATTGACATATAAAACAGCCTATAAGACCACAGCCCCCACATACCATGCCATATCCACCTCATCTGGAATTAACAAGTCTCCTCGTAGATACATGTATGACATCAACATGGTATCTGGCGTGACAGAATCTTCAAACACCATCCTTACTACCTCTGTCAACAACTCAGTAGACCAAGCCCCACTCCATCCATCCTCTGGAAGAGGTAAATCCATCGTGGAAAGCTTCATGTAGAATACCAACTTCTGTAAGTGGTAGTGGACAAAGACAGAATGGTCTGGTAGAACATATTCCTGAAACTGCTCAAATGTAGACCATAACAAGTCCATTCTGGACTGCAAGCTTTCCACTTTATCTTAGAATAGAGGGCACAAGGTAGCATGTCTCTGAAGAGCAGCCAAATTCTGCTGTGAAAGAGAAGGAATCAAGGGAACATTAGGGCTTGGAGGAACAGAGCGGGATTTGGCCAGTTGATCTTGCAATTGCTGGATTTGGGAGGCTTGGGATGCCACTGTGTCATTAGCAATCTGTAAAGCTGAAAGTTTGTCATCGAAGATAGCTTGGAATTCATGTGCTTCTCTGGACATCCTCTCCTTCTCCTCTGAAAGGCTAGTAACCTGGGATTGAGCCTCTAGTAACTGGATCTTCAAAGAAGAGATCTCATCGCTTTGGGTGGCAACCAGTTGGGTTTGTTGTTCCATTTGCTTAAATAAATCTGCTAGGGTATCCTTAGTAGAAGCTAACTCAGATGTTGCCTTATGCAACTGGTCCTTAGACTGCATGAGTTCTTCATAAAAAGACGCGTACAACTGTTGAACATAGGCTGTCACTGACAACTCAATGGAACTTTGAATATCTTTACAGAGGAAAGGAATGGCATCTCCTGAGACTAGATTGTTCAGGGAGGGAACTGAGATGTCCAATGATCCTTCTCGATGTGCTCTGAACAGGTTATTACAAGTGAGATACCCAGGGAGATCACTGCGAGAGGTAGCAGGGATAGGTACTGAAGGAAGTATGGAAGGAGCTTTATCCGCTACCCGCTTCAAGCGTTTGCACTGGATGACCAGGGGAGGTGGAGAATCATCATCCTCTATATCAATGGGTTCTGACTCATCTGAAGGTGGAGGAGGAGGTACGAGATCTGATGGAGGAGGTGGAGGCACAGTCTTCTGTAAACCTGAATAGGTCAAGAAGGCAGATAAATATGATCCATATGTGACATTGGTAACATTACCCCTAGTGACTTTAATGAAATGTTGATCCATTTTAGTGAGGAGGTAAGTGCTCCAATCAATAGCAACTCCTTTCAACACCATCCTGGAAGCTGTGAAAAGCTCTTTGGACAAGTACTGGGATGGCGTTTTGGCAGGCATAAACCCGTCCTGGAGAAACTGACAGATCGTCTTCCATACGGGATCAGTGATCATGGAAAAGGAAACTCCTGAAGAGTTGATCACCTTCTTAACATCGAGCAATTCCCGTGTCTGCTTTTGCAACAGCTTCAGAATCTCTTCATTAGAGAAAAGCTGACGAGTGGTAACAAAAGGTTCACCTTTGGAGGGAAGAGACAGAGCCTTCCCTAAACCTCGAGGTGTCAAAGTCATAGAAATACCCTGGACTAGTCCCGTCTTCTTGCTGTAAGAGGCCAGAAACTCATCACATAACGACGGATCCTCTGGAAGCAATGGAAAAGAAGCAGCCACAAAAGCAGCAAGTCCCGCCTTCGTGAGAGGCTCAAAAGTAAGTAGGGAAGAGTAATCCCAACTAACTAATGGGACGTATTGGATAGGGGGAGGAGCATGAGAAGGCGCCATTCAGATGGTTACATACACACCACAAACACAGACAATCAAGGAGAATGCCTGCAAAGCAACAGACAAAAAACCAAGGATAAGAGAACAACCAAAACAATAAAACGGGACTTGACCAACTAACCCCAAGCAATCCACAGCCTAGAAAAAATTCGACATGACCTCGAGACTGAAAGCTTCATGCGATGCATCAGACAAACACCCAGAACCCCGTATCAGGCAAGAAAAGAAAAAAACTGCATACCATACCCGTAACAGTAACAAAGACAGTAAACCAAAACATCACCACATCCGACACATATCAAGACTACATCGGTGAGAAACCAGGACTGGACCAGGAAAATAACTCTAATGACTGCGCATACTCATCCCACGAAACGGTTCATTAAAAAAAAGGGAATTAAGTGCAGTGAGGGGGAATTAAGTTAATGAAGGGTTAATTTTAAAAAATTATTAAGAATGGGTGAATTTTTATTAGGTGATAAACCTTAGCAAGAAAATGGCGGTTCCTTCTTATAAATTTAATTACCAATTATTAGGTGAAAACGGTGCGTTACTTCGAATCCCAGACTTCGATACCCAGACTGGGTCTCTAAATGCAAGTTCATTGATTACAAATTAAGGTGATGTGGAGCGCTTTTTTGCCAGCGCGTGCTCATGTGACGGCTGGTTCATTTTAATTAAAAATTAAAGTGCCTCTGTAGCGCACGTAGCGCGTGCTAAGTGAACAGCGGGCTTAATTTAATTAAAAAGTATGGTGTGTGTATTTAGTGTGAATGCGCGTGGAAATTGTGGGTGAATAAAGAGTTCATTTTAAGAATTAATTTGTGATTAAGGGGAAAATGAAAATAAATAAAGCACATAAAATAAATACCTGGAAGGGGTGTGTATGTAATGCAGGAATGCGCACGGAAGAGTTCCCCAAAAGAAGTGAATCCAGTAAAGGAAAAGTAAAGACCACTGACGAAACAACAAAGACAACACCTTAGCGGATGTGTTGATTGTGTTTTTGGGGATTTTTTTTAAAAAATTTGTGTAATGTGTGTTTATTTATGGGTGGTTTTTGGTATGTGAGGTTGTTATGTGTTGTGGATGTGTTTTGTTTTGTTTTTTTTGTTTTGTTTTTTTTTGTTTGTTTGGTTTTTTTTTAAAATAATAATAATAATAATGATGAAATCAAGATATATAACACATGAAGATGTGATGAAGGGAAAAAATGAAAATGCAGCCATGGAGGAAATATCCACAATTTAGGGTATGAAAATAAGAGGAGGATTTTTATGATTAATTGTTATGTGTGGGGTTTTTTTAAATTGTTTTTTAATAGGGGTTCCATGTATGAAAATATTTAAAAGTGAAAAATAAATGGAAAATGGTCAAGGGGGTGAGGGGAATATTGTAGAATTTTTTAGAAAATTTTAAAGAATTTTTAACTATTTTTAAATGAATTTTTCTACATTTGTTGGTAATTTGGGGGATAAATGGGGAAATATTTAATTTTCAAAAATGTTGGGGGTGGAAATTTCCAGTTGAAAATTTTCCAAAAAATTGGCAAAAAGCGAAGGGAATCTTGAGAATTTTTTCTGAATTTTTATGATGTGAAAATTAATTTATAAATTAATTAAATCAGGTTAATCTGATTAATCTGATAAATAAGTGGAAAGTAAGTCATTTAAGTCCTGTTAGTCTGTGTAAGTCATGTTAGTCTGACTAGGTCAAGTCAGGTTAGTCAGATGGAATTAGGTTAGTCTAGGTGAAGTTAGATAAGTCAGTTAAGGCAAGTTAGTAGAAACTAACCTAAAGGGGGTTAGTTAACCTAAGGTGGGTTAGGGTTAGGGTTAGGGTTAGGGTTAGTGTTAGGATTAGGGTTAGGGGGAACCTAACTAGGGGTAATTTAAACTAACCTAACTAAGGTTAATGGAACTAACCTAACTAAGGTTAATTAGGGGGTAGGTTAAGTTAGGTAACCTAACTAATGTTAATTAGTGTGAACTAATGATAATTAACATAACTAATGTTAGGTTAGTCAGATGATGGTTAGGTTAGTCTAACTAACCGTGGTTAGTTAGGGTGGAGGTGGAGGTGGAAGAGGAGGAGGGGGCGGCGAGGAGGAGGGTGGCGGGGGCTTCCGGCGTCGGCGGCGCGGCGGCAGGCGACGGCGCCGGGCGTGTCGACAGGCGACGACGGCAAAAGGCGCTGTCGGCGGGCACCGTGCAGGAGGGCGTCAACGACGGGGCACTCGGCGGATGGCACAGAACGCAGGCAACGGCGACGGAGGTGGCGGGCAGGGAGGGCGACGTCGTCTGGCACACGGGGGCGTCGATTGCGGGGCGACGCCGGCAGCGAGAAGGTGGCGGGCAGGGAGCCGAGGGGGCGCAGCGGCAGTCGGCAGCGGGAATTACTCCACGGCGGGCAGCGAGCCGAGGGGGCGGCGCTGCAGAAGGACAGTGAGGGGAAGGAGGGGAAGGAGGGGAGGATGAGAGGGAGAAGAAGGAGGTGAAGGAGGGGAGGGAGAAGGAGGAGGAAGTGGGAGAGGAAGGAGGTGGAGGAGAGCAGGAGATGGAGGGACGGGAGGAAGACGCAGGGAAGGGAGAGGGAGAGAGGGGATGGGAAGCGGTTGGGGTGGGGAGAGGCAGGGTAGGGGGGATAGGGAAGGGTGTGGGGGGGGGTGGAAAGGGGGGGAGGGCGATGGGAAGGGGGGGTGGTCATAAGGGAATGGGCAGGGGCCCATAGGAGGAGGGTGCCCGAAGGGTGGGGCACCCAAGGGGGGGGGTAGGGGTAGGGGGTAGGTTAGGGAGGGGCCCAAGGGAGGTGGGGGGTGGGGGGGTGCCTATAGGCGTCTGAGAAGAGGCCATGGGAAAGAATGGGCGGGGGGGCCCATGAAAGGGAAGGGCGTACCCCCGTCCCGCACCCGTGCGCGGGGCGGGGTAAAAAAAATTTGCCGTGACGGGATTGAAATAGTGTCGGAATGACAATACGGGTCATGCAGACAAGACCGGGGCACGGGGAGACGCGTAAAATCGAAAAAGGGCACGTTCACGCGCAAGACGGAGCGCATGAAAACACGTAAAATTAAAGAAAAGTTAATAACTCCCAATTCAGACGTCAAAACGAAATAGCGTAAAAACAAAAAGTGGGCAGGATGGCAGGTGGAAGACAGGAAAAATATGCGACGGAGATTCCGGGAGGGGTAAAGGGTGGTCACGCGTAAAAAACACAAAAAACGCACCAAAAAACGCAATTAAAAATTAATATCGGAAAATCCGTGCATCGGAATGAGGTGCAGAAAAAAGGAAAACTGTGCAGAAAGATGTGCTCGACAATCCTATCACATCAAAACATAATTCCGACTGAGATAAGATGTGTTCACGTGGGAAAAAACCCAAAAAACAAACCCGAAAATGGGATCAGAAATTAATATCGGACGAACCGTTTGCCGGAATGTCAGGCTGTAAGAAGGAAAAATGTCCGTAGGAAGGAATGACACAGGGTTGTCATGGTAAACCGTAGTTCCGGTGGAAGGAGGAGGGGTTCACATGCGAAAAACTCCAAAAAGACACTTGAAAACACATTTAAAAATGAATAATAAAAAATCCAGAAGGCGAAAGAGGGTGACGGGAAAAGGAAAAAGGCGGGGGAAGACACAAGAGACACGGCTGTCAAATCAAATTGGAATCCCGATACAAATAGGGCATGTTCACATGGAAAAATGTCAAAAAGACGCATGAAAAAGTCGTAAAAAAACTGAAAAATTAATAATGGACAAACCGTGTATCGGAATGACTCGGAGGAAAAAGGAAAAATGTCAAGGGAAAAGTGGATGGTAGGGCTATGACATCAGATCATAGTTCCGAAGCAAGAAAAGCGCGTTCACATGGAAAACCGGCTAAGGTGCTCAAAATGCTTCAAAAATTAATTACTCAAAAACCGTGCATCGGAATAGGGGTAGGTAAAAATGAAAAATAGTCAATTCAAAGGGAGGAACAGGGCGATAAGGTTGGATTTGGACTTTGGTAAACGTAGGGTGCATTCACATGGCAAGACCTCAAAATTAGGGAATGAAGGAAAACTGCAAGGAAATAGCCCCAAGGGTGGGTGGAACATAACCGGGTGGGTGGGAAGGGATCCCATTAGGGTAAAAGCAAGTCATGGCATACGTGCATGAACAGGTTAAGGCATATGCAGAGGGGTATGAAATATAGACGCGCAGGGACGCGTCCCCACACTTAAGACCTTAACGGATAGGGTTAACCGAGCAACAGGGACCTAGGACCACACCACAGACTATCCACTAACGTCCCCACACTTAAAACATGACTGTCACGAAGAAACCAAAGTGGGAGGGTTAGAAAAACGTGGCCCATTTTGTCAAGAAGCAAGGTTGAGTGTCAATGGCACGTCCAGTATTGTTGTCGGCGCTGGAGGGACCAAAAAATCTTCTCGGCATACGTCCGTCATGAAAGGGACCACGCGGCAGCACCCAGGGAGGTAGCTGATGGAAGGAATCGCAGGAAATGCGTTGTCGATGATGAGGGATACTACACTCAACTCGCAGTCACTCAAATGGAATGAAAGAACAGTCACTCGCCCCATGACTAATATCACTCGAGGAAGAATGATTGAAACCCATATCGCATACCCGGTTTAGAAATCAACAGGGGAATGGTGCAGAGGGGGTATGCCAGGGTACACAATTGATGGTGCATTAGTGCGTCCAACCCGTCTGGCATAAGGGAGCCTTACAGTGCAATGTATAGAACAGGGTGGCGTGTCTTGTGATGACGGCAAAGACCCATCCCGTGGGTGCATAGGGAAACGGGAACATACCTGACTCCAAGTGTCGTAACGTCCCTCAATCTCACCTCTCGGTAATTGATTGAAGAAACTCCAGTCACACTCAACCCACCCTGTGTCTCACGCTCTGTTGATAGATACAGAAGGGCAGCCTTTTCCTGAAACCCATTGAGGTAATTCTCACGGTCACTTGTGCAAAGGTTGTATGCCTTGTGCACATTTGATGGTGCAATTGTGCATCCCTCCCTGTGCCGGCATACGGTGCAAGAAGGAAGGCCAGGGAGCCTTATGGTGCAATGCACAGAACAAATTGTGCTTTGTGCATTGAGAGGCCCATCCCGTGGGTGCAACACTTCATTCACACTTCTCACCTCTCATTTGATTTGAAGGGAAAAGATTGGTCTCTCACCCCACCCTCTGTCTCACGCTTTGTTGATAATTATAGAGGGCAACCAAACTCACTTCCCCATCCGGTTAGGATGAAAGCTCACGTCACTCGATTGTTTGTCGATGAAGATCGCGTCGTTAGTTGTTGAAGAGGCGTACCCAGGGAGGTAGCCATCAAATCGAACGTTGTATTGGACATGAATATGTCATCTGCTAAAAGACAGTTAGTCACTCTGCAGAAAGAGTCAGGACACAGCGTACCAAGGGAGGCAGCTTCGGAATTGGATCCTGAAAATTTCAAGTGATGAATCCACTTGCTGGACTGCTGGGTGTTACTACCTTTTCCACAGCCAGCTTCTCGCTCAAGGGTGTTTACCACCTTTTCTTGGAACGAGGCCAGCTATGACAGGGAATTGCTTCCTTTTCTCTCATAACAGATTTTTTTTTCTTTTTTCTTTTTCTTGGTTTCCCCTATTCCCGAGGGTGTTTTCACCTTTTCTCGAAGAATAGGTCGGCATGACAGGGACCTAAGTCATTTTCTCCCATGACCGATATGTATACTGTGCTTTTTGGTTTTTTTTTCTTTTCGAATTAAGCAAGGGAATGGTAGAAAGACCATTTGTCAGAACCAACCTCGCCACTGATGCTGGTGGAAAATAGAGGATAAGAGATCAAGGCTGGAAGGTGGAGTTGAGGGGACAGAGGGTTGCGTCCATTTCATCAGGAATGACTGAAGAACGGCTATCAGAAGTAGCATCATAAGAAGTACAGTGCTGCGCCAACGAGGGAAAGGATCAAGTGTTCGTAATTGTCAAGATCCCCAAGAAGGGAAGTACTTCTTCAGGCGATATCCATTGATCAGAAAAGGATCATCAGAGGCATCAACGGTTTGCACTTGAACAGAGCCATTAGGGTTGACGGCAAGTACCTTATAAGGGCCCATCCACCGCTGTTGGAGCTTGCCAGGAAACTTGCCAAATCATGAATCATAGGCTAGGACCAAATCACCTTCTTTGAACTCCTTGTGCTTGATGAAGCTATCACGGTAAGGCTTGCGTCGAGCTTGCGTGGCTTCCATGCACTGTAGAGCCATCCTACGAATTTCGTCCAAACATTCCAAGTGCAGGAGACGGCGTTGCAGTGAATCATCGTCCCCCAAACGCTCTTTGATAGCTACTCTCAAAGAGGGTAATTCCAGTTCAACAGGAAAAACAGCTTATGTACCATATACCAGCTGGAAGGGTGTCTGTCCTGTTGCTGCTTTATGGGAGGTTCGATACGCCCAGAGGGCCTCTGTAAGTCGATCATCCCAATCACGACGATGTGCGGCAATCGTTCTTGTCAGAATCAAGCAGAGGATGCGATTGGTGACTTCGACTTGGCCATTGGCTCTAGGGTAATAAGGAGTGGACTTGCGATGGCGGATCTTATACAACTCTGTCAACTCTTCCATGACTTTGTTAAGGAAATGAGTGCCTCTGTCACTTACCAGCTCTAAGGGACTACCAAAACGGGTGATGGTATTATCGTACATGAACAGGGCCACGCTGTTACCATCGTCCCGCTTTAGGGCTTTAGCTTCACACCACTTTGTAACATAATCTGTACATACAAGGATGTATCTGTTCTGCTTCCTTCTGGTAGGAGGGTCGATTGGGCCTACGAAGTCAATACCCCACTTCTCAAATGGCTTCAGGGGAAGGATAGGTTGCAGTGGCATGGCACTTGTCTTTGTGGGTTTCCCCATTCTTTGATAAGCATCACATCTTTTACAGTAATCATAGGCATCCTTATGAATGGTAGGCCACCAATATCTTGCTAGTAGAGCCTTCCTGGCTATAGCTTCTCCTGCAAAGTGATCTCCACATGGCTCGTCATGGCAAGCCTTCAGAACAATCCCAATCTCATTTCCTGCAACACATCTTTGGAGCACTTCATCTTTGCCTTTCTTGTACAGTGCGCCACCTAGCAGGGTGTAGGGGGATGATTCTAACATGAGCTTCTTCCTTTCCTGACTAGAAATACCAGGAGGATACTGTTGGGTTGCCAGTAGATTGGCAATGTCTGCATACCAGGGAGTTACAGTTTCTACCAAGAATAGGGAAGCATCAGGGAGGTCTGGATCATCCTGCTCCTCATCTGCAGTTTGTGGGATACGCGACAGATGATCAACCAGAACATGGGAATGACCAGGCTTAGTAATCACCTCAAAGTCGAACTCCTGGAATAAAAGGAGCCATCTCATCATTCGTCCTTTCACATCCGCTTTATTCATCAGAAAGGATAGGGCCTCATGATCCACATAAAATTTAAAGTGGGTGGATATGAGATAGTGGCGAAACTTCTCCAGGGCAAACACCATTGCCAAGCACTCCAGCTCTGTCACTGTATAGTTCCGTTCCCTATCAGTGACTTTTCGGCTTGCATAATAGATCGGTTGATCCAGCTTCAAGGAACCCTTCTGGCAGAGGACAGCACCTAAGCCTTCAATTGATGCATCAGTGTGTACATGGAACTCTTTCGTCCAATCAAGAGGTTGCAGAATGGGTGCCTCAATCAAACACTGCTTCAGAGTGTGAAAGGCTTTGTCACATTCTTCCGTCCAAGTAAACTCTGCATCTTTCCTCAAAAGCTTGTGCAAGGAGGTTGCCTTTGTTGCAAAATGGGCTATGAACCTTCTGTAGTAACCCACATGGCCTAGGAATCCCCTCAACTGTTTAAGGTTGGTGGGTGTTGTGAGAGTTGCAATCTTTTCGATCTTTGCAGGGTCTGTTGATATCCCTTGTGTAGAGATAATGTGGCCCAACAGGACTCCAGAAGAGACCCCAAAAATGCATTTGTCGGGGTTGAGGGAAATCCCATACTCCCGGCATCGGTCAAAGCATTGTTCCAAGTGCTCCCAGTGTTCACGGATCAAACTATAGACACAGAAGTCATCCAAATATACCTCAATGAAGTCGTGCAGATGATTCTGAAATGCGGCCATCATGACTCGTTGGAAAGTAGCAGGGGCATTGCAGAGTCCAAATGGCATCACTCGGTAAGCGTAGGTCCCCCATTCTGTGGTGAAGGTTGTTTTGGACTGGTCTTCTTCTGCGATTTGGACTTGGTTGTATCCACTGAATCCATCCAGAAGGGAATAAAGCTCATGTCCTGCCACTGTGTCCAACAGTTGGTCTGTGAAAGGGATAGAAAAGTGATCCTTCTTTGTCTTGGAAGTGAGCTTTCGGAAATCCACACATATTCACAATTTGCCATTCTTCTTGGGTACAACCACGATGGGTGAAACCCATTCACTATTTGCCACTGGATAGATGAACTCGGCTTCCAGAAGCTTCAGCAGCTCCGCTTTCACCAATGTGAAATAATTTGGGTTCATTCGCCTCTGTCGTTGCCGTACTGGCTTGGCATCAGGCTCCAAGTCAATACGATATTGACATATTGTGGAATCAATCCCCTTTAGGTCTTTGTAGGACCATGCAAACATGTCCAAATTTTCTTTCAACAAGTTGTACAAGGTTGACAACTCCTCTTCTGGGAGACTGCTACCCACCTTCAAGTGGCGTTCAGTGCCTTCTGCATCCACAAAGGTTAACTACCTTTCACCTTCTACTTCACAGATGAAGGTCCCACGGACTGCTTCTGGATACAGATCCGACTCCTTCAAGGGAGTGGTGTCCTCTTCTGATGTCCCACTAGAACCAACTTCTTCTTTTGGTGGAGACTTAGGTTGCTCCTTAAGATGTTGAAATGGGATTAGAACCGTTTCGGGTTTGGTTTCAAGATTAATTACCTCTTGACTTGAAGACTCCTCTTCTGAAGATGACACATCCAGGAACGTCACATAACATGGACCCTCTGATGCTTGTTGGGTTGGTGGGATTGGTGCTTGTTGGCACGGTGCATCATCATCATCTTTCTTTGGCAAGGATGGGTTAGGACGGTAGGAGTCACTGCTAAAAGACGGCTTGTTCTTCTTAACCCACGTCTTATAAGAATTTTGCATATGAGAATATCCATTTACTAGACCAAATGGTACCATCACCATTCTGTCCCATAGCATGAGCTCGTCTGCTTCTGAAGCTTCTGGAACTTCTTCCTCAAATGTATCCTCTTCAGGTGGGATAGATTCTTCTGGCTCACTTTCATCACCTTCTTTGTCCATATCATATTCATCCTCTTCTGTCTCTGCTTTTGCTTCTGTCTCTGCTTCTGCTTCTGCTTCTGTCTCTGTAGGCGCTTTGTAACAGAAGAATAGATTCTCTATTTCCTCTCTTGCCTCTGTCTCTGCTGTGGCCATGTAACAGGGAGAGCAGTACATCCATGCTTCTATCTCACTATCAGAAGTGATTTCAGAAGTCATTCCTGGTTCAGGCAGGAAGTATTCACCCATTGATAATGGCTTTGCATCTTTTGGAAGTCGGCTTATAGTATCCACTGTTA
Organism: Lygodium microphyllum; assembly: GCF_053477565.2. Lineage (NCBI taxonomy): Eukaryota > Viridiplantae > Streptophyta > Polypodiopsida > Schizaeales > Lygodiaceae > Lygodium > Lygodium microphyllum. Next base: position 22,900,135 of record NC_141159.1, read on the forward strand.
AGGAATGTGCCACTGTTTTCTTGGGAAGGATCGGTTTGACAGCATCTTCGTCTGCTGATGTTCCATCCGTAGCCTCATTAAAGGAGTCAGAAGATAATTCCAAGGAGGTGGATCCATGTCCTATTTGAGAACCATACAGTTTCAACACCACTTTGTTGGGTCCTCTACCCAAGGTCAAGGTTCCTTTGAACCAATCCGTCCTTTCTCGGGCTTCAAAAAGCCATGGTCTGCCCAGTAACAGAGGATAGGATGGGCCATAAGAGTTTGGCTTCACCACCAAATAGGTTAGCCAATAATGTTTTTCAGCCACTGTAGTCTTCACATATGGGAGAATGCCCAAAGGCTTGATTCTACTCTGATCCGCCAGTCTGATGAGCCATTGGGTGGGTTGCACACCTTGTAGGCCTAGATCCTTCATTGTCATATCCGTCATGATGTTCATTGATGAACCACCATCAATCAGTGCATTTGAAATGAAGCAGCCTTCTATCCACACACCAATCTCTGGGGTACCCGGATCTAGGAAAGCGTTAGCCACATCCACTTCTTTGACAGGCTCTGGAGCCTTGTTGGACTTTGTCACTGTTGAGGGAGCAATCCTTAAACCACCACGTCTTTTTGTCAATATACTTTTGAACCTTTTTCGGCAACTGGAAGACAACATTAATAATTGTCGGAATGTGAGGTTTGGTTTAAAGGTATTGAGATCTCTGACTAGATCGTATTCCTTAATAGGATCCACTGGCTTCTCTAACCGGTTAGGGAATGGGGCAACACCCATTTTCATTTTCCCTCTTTCCTCCAACAGAGAAACTACATGAACTTCTTCTGCCACTTGTGGCACGTCCTCCTCTTCTGTCTCCTGGACCTCTGGTCCTATCTCTGTAACTCTCTGTGGCACTGTAGGGCTCTGTACAGCACTGTCAGGCTCTGTTCTGTTCTGTTCTTCTGCTGGAAGATTGAACTTCATTGTTCTGTTAGGAGGGTTATTTTCTTTCTGGATAGGTGGTTCCTTCTTATTTGCTCGAGTGATGGCAGCAACTTCCAATTCCACTAAATTGGAGGTAGGCTCTTGAGCCTTGGCCAGACTATCAGTAGCACTGTTTTTCAATGGGACTGCAGTCTTTTGCAGTGTGGCCTTCTCCTTTGCATCGACTGCATAAGGGCTTGTAATCCACTGACCTTCTAGGATTTGGACAATTTGGTGAAACGTGTCCCTTTTCTCCGCATCTATAACACTCCATTTCTGATCTCTGACCACCGCCAGACTGTCTTCCTCTGTAACTTTGAGAGGGAAATCTTCTGGGTCCGAAATTAGGACCAAACTCTCTAGGCTTGGGCCTAATATCCTGTGTTGTCATTTTGGATTCCAGCAAGTTGAATCTTGCATCTTCTTCCTTCCTTCTCCTATCATGCATCTCCTTCAGAGAGCAAATGTCCTCTGTATGGTTCTTCCGCAAACAGTAGGAACAGAAGGCCCCAGGAATAGTTGGTTTTCGTGTACATTCAGTGGCTAAATGGCTTGCTTGATGACACTTACCACACCAAGTATTTGACCGCATCACATCTCTTCTTGCTCCTGCAACATTGGATAGGCTAGCGGTATTCACTTTCAACGTCTATAGTTGTTCTGTAATCACATCCATCAACTCCTTTTTGATGTTTGCAATTGAGTTAGATAAGTAATCCTTCAAGCTTTCTCCTCCTGAGGCACTGACAGGAGGGTTTTGAGGAGTCTTTATAATCACTGCATAAACCGATTGACCTGGTACAGAGGGGTCTCTGTTCTGGTTCTGATTCAGAGCTCCTGTTTGAACTGTTGGCTGTTGGCTCCAGTTGGTAGGGTTCCACTGTTGGTGCTGATTTGGCATTGAGGAAATTGGTTGGGACCATTGTTGTTGTGGTTGAACCATCATTTGAGGCATGGATTGTGGCCACTGTGGATTTGGTGCACTGTACTGTGATACCGAGGGCATCTATTGGTAGGGATAGGGAACAGTCCCTGGAACTGCATTTGGTGGGTACATCATTCCTGGCATCAGAGGAGGTAGGACTCCTCTTCCTGTATTCATCGCCAATCTAGCTTCTACTTCATTGTACAGTCTTGCACCTTTTGTTGCACCTTGCAGGGTGGCTGGTCTTTGTAGCTCCACAAACTTACGGACTTCTGGTTGTAATCCTCTGAGAAACACCCCCTTCTGAATGCCATCATCTAGATTATGGTTAGTCCATCTCTTCAGGATGGATTCCATTCGTGAGACATAGGCTTTTACTCTTTCTCCAGAGGACTGACTTAGGTTCATAAATTCCTCTCTCATCCGCTCTTCAAAACCTTCACGCCTGAATTTAGTGAGGAAGGCCAACTTCAGGTCATCCCATGTGCCAAAAGTTCCTGCTGCTTGTCTCTCATACCACTGAAATGCCGCGCCCTTGAAAGTGGCGGGGAATATTGCTAACCAATGCTCAGGGGTTTTGGCATTGTTAGCCACACACGCTACCATAAACTCTGCTACATGAAGATCGGGGTCTTCATTGTACTCTCCCTTAAAAACTGGCGATGGGACTACATTCGCTGGCCTGTCATCAATATTTCCAGGACGGATCTGGCTTGGAAGTGGACCTCCAGCAGGCGGAGGAAGGGCTTGATGTGCCATTGGGGCTTCTGCAAAGAGTTTTGCAAGGGCATCAAAGGCGTCTTCTGCTGCGAGCTCGCTCTCAGCCTTGATTTTTGCTTTCTCTCTTCTCACGTACCTCTGGACTCGTTCTAATGCTTGCCTCTTTATTGCGTCATTCATCAGGGGGTTGGCTCCACTATGTTGTTAGTGCTCCATAGAGGGTTAATAGAAGGCTTCAGTCTCTGGAGGACTCTCTTGGCAACATTTCTTCTACTTCTTTCTTTTCAATGTCCCTGAATTCTGCTTTCATTCCACTACACAGAGGAAGGTATTCGGTTCTGAAGGTGTCAAAATGCATACGTCTGAGCATTGTGGTGGTGCCATCATCATAGTAATGCCAACTTCTGATGGTTTCAACAGTGTATGTTGTGAAAAACACTCTGTCTACCAACTTCCAGTGAGTTGCTAATTGAACAAACAGAAGATTATCAGTACACCAAGCATCCCATGTATCTTGCTGTTGAGCATCCACGAACAAATTCCAACTCTTTTCCTTCTTGTCTTTGTGAACCTCTACAGACCAATACTCCTGAAGCTTCTTCACAATCTCCCACTTGATGTTGTCTGGAAACTTCTCAATGAATGCCAAATCTTCCATGGATGGTCATTCTCCCTGTTTCTACTCTTCAGTTTGTTCCCAAACAGTTTGCCACCAAGATGCAAGTTTCTGTTGCTTCAACAGGAAGAGGAAACTGTCCACCACATAGAGCATGCATCATGATGGTGATGTGTTTCCGCCATTGTGGGATAAACTTCTTGTGGAAAGTGGCTTTGATTATGAGAAATTCTAACTTTTCAGTGGAAGAAGGAACTTTACAAACATCCATTGAATTCTTCTCTTCTTGGCAATGCCATTTCCTTCATTTTCAGCCTCTTTTGGTGCTTGTTGATGGCAAGTTTCCCCGGCTGCGCACCAAAAACATGGAGCCCCAAGAGGAACACCAAGGAAAAGGGAATTCTCTTGCAAGAAAATCTATCTTGTAACATCAACAAGCTGTTTATCATGTTTCATATGATCACAATGAAGAAAAGAACACTAGGCACAACAAATCTTCATGCAACATCATGTAGATCTCCCACGGATTTAATAGAATCAACCATATTCTTCAATATCTTCACAAAATCCATCAATAGAACAAAGAAAGAAAAAGAATACACCATCTTTGAATGGAAATACATCACATAGTATTCATCTTCAATATCTTCATAGTCTTGTCTCTCAATCTCTCATATACAATCACTCTGTTTTAGTAGAATTGGCTATCTCTGACTCTCTCTCTCTCACTCCATCAATAATACATCATATCCTCACTACAATCTCTCAAAATCACACTCAATAATCCCTCTTAGGTCGTGGATACCCCTCCCAAGAGGTATGTCTGATATGAAGAGTCACCAGAGCCACTACAGTGTCCTTTCATAGCTCACTACTGTCACTTCACTCTAGTCTTCACTTGAGTCTTCAACAGCTACTTCTTCCACTTCTTCCAGCTCTTTTGCACTTGTATTCACCTCTTTCCAAGGATAGAAAACTTTCCCAAGCTACACTCTCATCCATCAAAACACATACAGAAGCATACAGAACAGTCACAGAACAGTACCAGAACAGCTACAATATAGAACAGAACAGAACAGAAGCTCTACAGAAGGTTACAGAAGGTCATCAAAACCACATAACTCATACTCAACCCATTCCAAACTCTCACAAAACATTCAATAAGCTTTCACAAGATCTCAATCTTCATCAATCAATACTCCATCCCTCCTTACAGAAGACAATCAGAACAAAATAGACCAAAACAGAGCAAAACAGAAGGTATACAGAACCAATCAGAACCTATCAGAACATCACAGAACCACCAATAAACATCATGAACTTCCAAAACACCATCATTATCATCCAAAACACTCTCAAACCACTTCCAAACCAATCAATTATCTCATAAAATCAACCATTCAGCTCTCAAAAACAACAAAAATCAGCCAAAAAACAAGCCATTTCAACACTCAACAGTAGCCTTTGGGGTCAATCTTGGGGTTTAGATGTGTCAAAATTTGTGATCTAGATACCTGTCCGATTTTGACAGTTTTCTGTTCGATTCTCAGATGTCTGATTTTCACGAGTCCGATTATTAGAATCAGACGTCCAACTCCAATCGGCCTAGTGGTTCGATTTTGGTCGCGTCCGATTCCGGGAGTCGGATCGAAAAAGTGGTCCGATTTTCGGAGTGGTGCGATTCTGGGAATCAGATCGGACAGAGTGGTCCGATTTGGACTGGTCCGATTTCCTCGATCGGACGAGGTGTCTGATCGGACAAGTTGGTCTGAGTCTGAGTGGTCCAATTTTCAAAATTGGACGGGTTGGTCCGAGTGGTCCAATCGGACGGTTGTCCGAGCATTCGATTATGGACTGGTTCGAGTGGTTGGAGTCCGAGTGTTCGAGGATGGATTGGTCCGATTCTGGGACTAGGATGGCCTGGTCCGACTACGCGGCCGACGGCTCGTGAGTTGCACGCGATGCCTCTAGACTGACGTCTACTACACCGAATCATCCAACGCCTTCTAGATAGGTGCAAGACACTACAAGGGAATGCCAGACATGCTTGGAACCATTGTGGTGCTCGAATCGAACGGCACTCCAAGGATCTATGCCCTTATTTCCCTATTTTAGCCTGTTATACAGCAACAGAGAACCCTATTGTTTGTTTCTTTTTCTTTGTTTTTTCCTATCCTAAATGCATCCAAATCACAAAGTAAATACCTACACTACTCCATCTCATAACATAAATCTCAAAAAATCAAAAAAGCTACTTGCCAAGGAGATCTAATACCATCTTCAACCCCCTCACTTCCTACCTATCTCAAGCACCGGTTCGGAGCATGCAAACACTCAAGGCTTGAATCCGTTGGTCCTGACAACAGAACCAAAATGTGGGAGCTTTCACTCACCCGCCAAGACCCACGGACCACTTATTGTTTCAAGCGTTCCAAGCCGAGCACTAATGGCTACCTCTCATATAGCCAACGCGCCAACCACATCTAGGATGTAGTGAGCTTAGCTCCATGCCGTTCGAGTTACCTCCTCTCCCGCGCACTCCGGTAGCTCCATGATCCAAGTGCAAGCTTCAAGCAAGCTCCATTCTCAAGCTCCACGCTCCAAGCTCCATTGCCGCGAGCAAGAGAAGAGAAGAGAAGAGAAGAGAAGAGAAGAGAAGAGAAGAAGAGAGGAGAAGATGGAGAGCTTCTCCTCCTCGGTCCCTCACCCTCACACACTCACTCCCTCACACTCTCACACTCCCTCTCTCAAGCACAAGCTCAAGCAAGCAAGAACAAGAAGAAGAAGAATAAGAGGAGAGCTACTTTTGGCCACACACAAGAATGAGCTTCTCATTCTGATGCCAGGAGGCATATTCCACGGTGGATTCCGTGAGGTTTTACGGTGGATTCCGTAAACTTAGATGACCGGGGCTCATACGCAAAGAGGATTCTTTGTGCGAGAAGTTGATGGGGACGCCTGTCCTTTCCGGGCGTTTCATTAATTTAGTGTGTACATGGGTGATTCCATAGCGGGTGATTCCGCAAAATGCATATTAAATTAATAAACGTTTATGAGTTTAGAGTGCGCACTCGTAATAAATTAAGGTTAGGATTTATTTCTAACCAGTTGATTTATTTATGTAGCTGAAGACTGCTAGGTATTCACTTTTGTCGGTTTAATTGTGTTATTTTACTAACGATTGTGAATGCTTCAGTTGATGTGTAGAGATAGCAGCAGTGGCGGAGGAAAGCATTGGAGTCTAGCGGGTTTTCGACCTTTGGACTATATTTTGATAGGCGCCACGCCTATATTTTGTTATGTCTATAGAGACATCGATTATTTATTATTATTTTGTATGCGCTTATGCGCCTGGATATGTTATTTCTATTTGGACATTGAGATTGGGCGTGCCAGACTCTATGGGCACCGTCCATTAGCTTTATTTTCCTATTTTTGGTAGAAAGTAAACTCAAAAGCTAAAAGCTTGTCATATTTTTGTAATTGGGCTATTTTTGAGCATAAAGATTGGAAATATACATTAAATACATGCTTTCTGAAGCGCTCACACAAGGCATGGGGGAGACTGAACCCAATTTGTCTCTTGTCTCATGTCGTGCTTGCTTTCACATTGGTTTTTGTGCTAAAAAGTAGAGTGCTTTGTTCTTGGGGACCTTTGGGAATTCACTACGTGAGCTACCTGCGTCCGATCTGCGCACCAGTGGTATCAGAGCGGAGCAGAGATCAAGGGCTTCCAATCGCTACCAATCTCGGGCGAAGGCGGAGCTCTAGGAACAAACGGCCTCTACAGTCAATCTTGTCGCGAACCGTCGATACAGGCAGACTTCTGGCGATCAAGAACCCCTATTTCTACTGTCAGATCGCGAAGGACCACTCTCTGTCGGCGGAGGACCACTCATCAATTCTCTTCATCAAGTCGTGATAAACAGTAAGAAAGCCATATCTCTATCTTCAAAAAAGCTTAGTGTAAAAGCTTAATACAAAGCTTGAGAAGCTTAACAAGCTTCTAATCAACAAATCGTTGCCAAGAGGAGGACCCCCGAAAATTGCGCGGAATCAAAACGCCCCCCCCCCCCACGATTGAAAAACGGCGGCCTCTGTCCACTTACTTAAGCTTATTAAGCTTAAAGCTTAACTAATTAAGCTTAAATCCTTCTATACTCTGCAAGTTCTACTGGGCAGACAAGTCTGCAAACTCCGGGTCACGCACTCCAGAAGACAAGTTTCGCAAGTCGACACTAATCAAGTACTGCAAGTCCTGCAAATCAGCTAAGTTCAGCAAGTCAACAACCCTGCAAGTCTGTTAAGTCTGCAACTCTGCAAGTCAGACTAAATCAGAACAGACTAACGCTCGAAACTCCTAGAAGACTTGTTCGTTTGCAAAAACTCAGAACTGGAAAGTTGTTCGCAGCAAGCTGTTCTACCTATCTACAAGTTCGTTGAAGTAGTTTCAGCAAACGGAGACAGAAATATTTCAGAATTTCTGAAAATTGAAGAAGAAAATACCCAAAATACATAGCCTTGTAACCCCAAATTTGAGCTACGCTCATCCCGCTAACTGATTTTTAGTGAGAAAGGTTTGTTGAGTTTTACAGGATGACTACCCCACATATGGATGATCCTATGGCTGAAGACGACCTACCCGAGCCTACCATGGAACAAAAGCTGGATCTTATCATGCTACAATTGGACGAAGAGCGAAGAGCTAGGCAAGCCTTGCAAGCGCAATTGACAAAGCTACAAGGAGCGTCCACTGATAAAGAAGAACCTCAAGCTGAAGATTTGATTCGCCGTACCATCGACGCCACTCTTGAAGCACAAACCATTCGCAAGGAATCCAAGATAAGTAAACGAAGTTTCAAGTTTCGCACTTTCAATGGCATAAGAGAAGGAAAGACCGTTTTATCATTCATTAGCCAGTTTGATGACTATTTCCATGAGGAAACTTATCCTGAGAAAGATAAAATCAAGTGTGTTACTAATCATCTGATAGATAGAGCATCACTTTGGTGGACTGTAGTCCGCAAGAGTATAGAATGTCCTGCTACATGGGAAGATTTTAAGAAGAAGTTCATGCAAAATTTCCTTCCACCGCAATTTCATGAGAAGGCAATCAAGCAATGGGATTTACTTCAACAGCGCGATCGTGAGCCTATTCCACAGTATACAGAGCGTTTTTGGAATGCACTCCTATAGCTACGCATGCTTGAAGACGTACCAGAGACGACGCATAAGCGGAAGTACATGTCTGGACTTCTTGGACATTACTACGCTGAGGTGAATATGTTCAAGCCTGCTACTCTTGAAGATGCCATCTCCTTAGCTCACGACACTGAAGATAAGTTACGTGGAAGAGATCGACGACCACAGCCATTCCAAGCAAACGGTAATTATGGATCTAAACAATTCAATTCAAATTTCAGAAGGTTTAATCCAGGTCGTTTTTCATCACCATCTTTCCGCAAGAATTGGCCTAAACCACCTGCATTACCATCCGCTGTCAATACAAATCCTAAGCCTATCCAACAAGCAAATCCAAATATACCCAGACTCCTAGCCATTGCAAATAATGTGACCAAAGCCAAGCCCATCGTATGCTACAAGTGTCACCAGCCAGGCCATCTCGCAGCAAATTGTCATTCAAAGAAGCCATCAGCACATATCAACTACCTTGGAGCTATGGACGAAGACGAGCATGAGGATATGCCGGATTTCACTGAAGAAGAAGATGATCCTACTACTACTTCCGACACTTTACCAGGTATGCCTACTTTACATTCATTGTTGACTATGAAATGTATGGTGCATGGAAAAGAAAGAACTGTATTGCATGATGACGGTAGTACGCATGATTTTATTTCAGCAAAATTGGTAAAGGAATTGAAACTGCATACAGTACCTACGCATTATCACATAAAAGCTGCATTTTTAGGCACTAGGTACAATGGCACACAAGAAGTTCAAGATTTAGAAATTCAAATTGGTCCATATATTGAAAGAAGAAATTTCTTAGTTGTCCCATTACAGTCTAGCGACATTATTCTAGGAATGCCATGGAGACACCAACATAATCCCAATATAGATTATTCCACACACACAATGAATATTAATTTTCAAGGAAAATCTATTACATTATTTGGTATGCATGCATCTCATATGTTTCCACTGCTTTCGCATACTCAAGCAAAACGTGCACTACGCAAGAATACTAAATCATATCTCATTTGGGTGAATGAATTGCACGCAAAAGAAACTCATATACACCCTAGGCATAAGGAATTTCTTGCATATTTTAAGGATTGTTTTGCAGAAGACCTACCACCAGGTTTACCTCCATCACGTCCAGAAGACCATAAGATTGACCTAATACCTGGCACACAACCACCTTGCAAAGCCCCATATAGGCACAATCAAATAGAGCAAAAAGAAATCCAGACTCAAGTAGAAGAATTACTAAATAGAGGTTTAATTCGACCTAGCAGTTCTCCATTCGGTGCACCTGTGCTCTTAGTCAAGAAAAAGAATAATACTTATCGGATGTGTATTGACTACCGAGCATTAAACAAGATCACTGTAAAGAATAGGTATCCTATACCTAGAGTTGATGACCTTATGGACAAACTGCAAGGATCTTCTATATTTAGTAAAATTGACCTTAAATCTGGATATCATCAGGTGAGGTTAGATAGATCCGACATATTTAAGACTGCATTCAGGACACAGTTTGGCCATTACGAATTCTTAGTTATGCCATTCGGATTAACTAATGCACCTGCTACTTTCAGTAGAATGATGAACCGTATTTTTCTAAAATATCAGTATTGTGTGATTGTTTTCTTTGATGATATTTTAGTGTTCAGTCAAAGTGAAAAAGAGCATTATGAGCATTTATCATTAGTTTTTCAATTACTGAAAGAAAATCAATTGTTTGCAAATCCTGACAAGAGTGAATTCTTTAAGACAGAAATAGAATATCTAGGTCATATTGTATCAGAAGAAGGAATAAAAGTTGATCCTAAGAAAATTGACGCAATATTGCATTGGCCTATTCCTAAAAATGTACATGAATTACGCTCATTCCTTGGTCTTGCTAGTTTCTATAGGAAGTTTGTACGTAATTTCTCATTACTTGCTTTACCACTGACCAAACTTCTTAAGAAAGGCATTGTTTATCAATGGACTGAAAACCAGCAGAAATCCTTTGATTTACTTAAACGTGCATTGACCAATGCCCCTGTTCTACAATTGCCTGACTTTAACCGACCATTCTTTTTAGTTGTGACTGATGCTAGCGGATCAGGAATAGGAGCCGTGTTAATGCAAGATAACCATCCAATAGCATATTCTAGTTCTAAGCTGAAACCCTCTGAGCTCAAATATTCCACTTATGACAAGGAACTCTTAGCAGTTGTCCAAGCATTGAAACAATGGAAGCATTATTTAATGGGTTCAGAATTCATGATAAAGACTGACCAGCAAAGCATTAGACATCTACTTCGCCAACCCCAAATTTCTGACCGTCATATCAAATGGGCTTCATTCATTCAAAGTTTCCATCCTATCATTCAATACCAACCTGGAAAAGAAAATGTAGTTGCCGATGCATTAAGTAGAAGACCTGCAATTCATAACATTTCTATCATATCTTTTGATTCTTTAATTGCTATGAAAGACACATATCACCAGGATATTACTTTTCATTCTGATTGGCAAAAATTAGTTCAAAATAATTTCATTCCTGTTGATTCATTATCATATAATGATGGATTCATGTTCTTTGAAAAGAGACTGTGTGTTACTATTCCATTCCGATCTTTTGTTTTGAATGAAACTCATTGTCCCCCATATCAAGGTCATAGAGGTATCATTTCTACATTACGCATGTTAACTGAAGATTTTTATTGGCCGCATATGGATGCAGATGTGTCTAATTTTGTTTCTGAATGTCTGATTTGTCAAAGAATAAAGAGACATCATGGTAAACAGTATGGGTTATTAATGCCTTTATCTATTCCATCTAAACCTTGGGAACATATATCTATGGATTTCATTACTGGTTTACCAAATACTAAATCTAACCATGACATGATTTGGACAATTGTAGATAGATTTAGTAAGCAAGCATATTTCATTGCATGTAAGAAAACTTTAACAGCATCACAAGCAGCACAGTTATTTTTGAAAACTATTTTTACTAACCATGGATTGCCGAAAGTGATTATTTCAGATAGAGATTCTAGATTTTGTAATAATTTTTGGATTACACTGTTTGCAAATCTAGGCACAAAGATTGATTTCTCATCTGCATTTCATCCAGAAACAAATGGACAAACAGAAGCCACAAATAGCACTATTCTAGATCTTTTACGTGCATACACTATCTCTAAACCTCAGACATGGGATACTCATTTACATCTATTACAGTTTGCTTACAATAATACTCCACACACATCTACAAAGAAAGCACCTTTTGAAGTTATTTATGGACATAGATTATCTACACCTGTTGCATCTTTGTCTAATAGAATACAAAGTGCTGATGATATTGCTGTTATGCATAACACTATTTTTGATGAGGTAAAGGATATGATTGCTAAAGCCCAACAATCATATACCAAACAAGCCAACAAGAAAAGACAAGCCATGACTTTCAAAGTTGATGATTATGTTTGGCTTAGAATAGAAAAGCGTAGACTGCAAAGTGTAGATAGACATCCAGTTGTCAAATTAGCTCCTAGATTCTACGGACCATTTAGAATCATTCACAAGATTAATGACAATGCATTCAAGTTAGAATTGCCATCACATTGGAAAATTCATAATACATTTCATATTAGTTTATTGAGACCATTTAGAGGACAATTACCTATCCACCCTGTCTATGAAAACCCACCTTTACTAGAAGAAGAGACTGAAATACTTGAACCAGAAGCCATTATAGACACTGACTACATGACCACTAGAACAGGCCGAAGGTATTCTAGATATCTAGTGAAATTTAAGAACCATCCTGTAGAGGAAGCACAATGGATGCACGCTAGAGACCTAAATGCTTTCCCCACTCTGTTAGCTCCACATTGAGCTAATAGCAATTGAGATCAATTGCTATCCCACCCCGGGGGTATGATGCCAGGAGGCATATTCCACGGTGGATTCCGTGAGGTTTTACGGTGGATTCCGTAAACTTAGATGACCGGGGCTCATACGCAAAGAGGATTCTTTGTGCGAGAAGTTGATGGGGACGCCTGTCCTTTTCGGGCGTTTCATTAATTTAGTGTGTACATGGGTGATTCCATAGCGGGTGATTCCGCAAAATGCATATTAAATTAATAAACGTTTATGAGTTTAGAGTGCGCACTCGTAATAAATTAAGGTTAGGATTTATTTCTAACCAGTTGATTTATTTATGTAGCTGAAGACTGCTAGGTATTCACTTTTGTCGGTTTAATTGTGTTATTTTACTAACGATTGTGAATGCTTCAGTTGATGTGTAGAGATAGCAGCAGTGGCAGAGGAAAGCATTGGAGTCTAGCGGGTTTTCGACCTTTGGACTATATTTTGATAGGCGCCACGCCTATATTTTGTTATGTCTATAGAGACATCGATTATTTATTATTATTTTGTATGCGCTTATGCGCCTGGATATGTTATTTCTATTTGGACATTGAGATTGGGCGTGCCAGACTCTATGGGCACCGTCCATTAGCTTTATTTTCCTATTTTTGGTAGAAAGTAAACTCAAAAGCTAAAAGCTTGTCATATTTTTGTAATTGGGCTATTTTTGAGCATAAAGATTGGAAATATACATTAAATACATGCTTTGTGAAGCGCTCACACAAGGCATGGGGGAGATTGAACCCAATTTGTCTCTTGTCTCATGTCGTGCTTGCTTTCACATTGGTTTTTGTGCTAAAAAGTAGAGTGCTTTGTTCTTGGGGACCTTTGGGAATTCACTACGTGAGCTACCTGCGTCCGATCTGCGCACCACATTCACTTTTCAACTTTATATACAAAACCCTAAATCCCTTTTGGGTGGTCATCCCCTTTTCCCCTTTTTTACATGGTCGGCCGTAGCCTAGGCCCTTTTTCCCATTGTCCTTCTATCTTCCTGGCTTCCTTTCCACCGCCCGTCTACATTTACAAATTGCACGGGTGAGAGCCTAGCGCTCCTTGAATTAAACCATGATGCACTTGCGCTCTTTTACAAAAGTTTTGACTTGCGCTTTTTCTTGTGCGCCTTTTTCCCTTATTTAGGACTCTTCTCCTTGTGCGTCTTTGTCTTCCGTTTCTCTTTGCCTTGGCCTTTGTCTTTGTCTTCTGCTTTAGCTTTTCCAAATTTTCCACCTTTGTTCGTTTGAGGGTTAACATAGGACAAAACACATTGAGGTTCATTATCATTTTGTGAGAGAGAAGGTACCTATAGGAGAGATTGGCTTGGTATATGTTAGTACATAGAATCTGATGGTAGCTGACATTTTCACAAAGGCATTGGGTGTAGAGATGCTTTGAAAGTTTTGAAGCTTACTTGGAGTTGCAAAGATACAATTGAGTTTGAGGGGGAGTGTTGAGATGACAAGCTCAATATATGTGGACATTGATGATGGATTGCCTATTTAGATGGGTCCATATATCTACACTTAGCATGTTAGTGGTCATTACAATCCTCACATATCCGTTGGCTTATCACTTATTATATTTAGTTTGTTGCACCCACCTACAACTAGCATAATTATAGTGCCAGTTGATTAGTATAGTCAGTTATGCAATGTTTAACTTAGTAGGCCACTTTCCTTTATGTTTTATTATATCTATACTTTGTGTACATTGTATTGTGTGTAGAAGAAGAAGAAGTTAGCAAGAAAATGTTTTGGCCTCCATCTTCTTATGTCCTTGAATGAGCTTCCTCTTGTGTGTATTGTGCGTAGCAACTCAAGAAAATCCCTCCACCATATGATTCTTGATAGCTTGATGGCAAGCCTAGAAATTTCAAGAATATATACAAAATTTTCAAGATAATATGGTTGTATCTATGGCAGATTTTGCTAAAAAATATGCCTTTAAAGAGAAAAATGAGATCCAATCTATGCATTGGAATTCGACCCCAAGTTATCATATTCATACACATCACTTACATAAAGAAGGGCAATGAACTCATCACAACTATCCACTTCTTTAAATCTAATGATAAAGTTCATGCCACATTATTCATGTAGCATTGTTTTATGCCACAGTTCAAGTGGTTGCACGAGTAAGGAGTAACAATAAATGAGTCTTGGATGTGGTTTGATGGTGTTTCTTTATAGTTAAAGGCTTCTAGGTCATTTCACTTTATAGCAGGGTATGCAAGGATAACAAGTATTCAGATGAGTCATTTCTTCCCAACCTTAGGCCACAACAAAGAAGAATGTGATTGAGTAGGAGTTGTGATCAAGCAAATGTTGACACGTGAAAGTTGAAGCCATATGGCATGATGTTCAAATGTGACATTGATATAATACCCTTTTGTGGGACCAACCTATTAGAGGGGTGCCAAAGCTTACTTTCCTTCAAAGCAAAGAAAATGTTCACATGTTTTTTGGGAGATCTTGCTTAGAGATGTAAATAGAAAGATGAAATGGAATTATGAAAGAATCCCTAACACACTCTTTGAATATGCCATTCATGCTCATAACCCACCATGATATTCCACTAGAATCACCACTAAAATAGTTGGCTTTCTTTTGTGATGCATGCATTCATGGCCCTTGAAATAGATGTGTCAACAATATTGAGAAATAGGAAATTGATGTATGCTCTAGGAAGAGCTGTACTGAATCCCATATGCATAGTGAGGAGAGTGGAACAACCCAACTTCTATAAAGCATTGTACTTGAGTATCGCTTTCACATGGAATGAATACAATGTCATGATGCTTTTATACTTTTAGTTAAGTGTCTTGAATTTTTCAGTCCTACATAAGATTGTGTTTATGAGTCCAAGCTGCCATCTTGGAACCTAATTCACTTGTGTAACAATTTGTCTCTACTTGACTATGTCATCATGAGTTTGGTCCTCATCCTCCACCCGCCATAGCATTTGCCATGCTCTAGATCCACGATTTGTAACATGGTATCAGAGCCCATTCAAGCATGGAATGACTCTCTTCTCTTCTCTCTCAGTCCCTCTTAAATCTCAAGTCAGCTCAATGAGATTATCTCTCAACTATTATTTGACTCCCGAGGCTTCTCTGCATGACATAAGAACTTGACATTGCCCTATTTGGAGCTCAGCATTCACTTGTGTCAGTTGCTGCCATAAACTCAGTCTGTGGCCTGCAGGACATACCCTTCGTGGAGGACTTGGATCTCTCTTTAGAGGCAATATCTTTACAAGATTCCTTCTAAGGATATACTTCTAACCTCAAGGCACTCTCTCCTATAGCCTCAAAGCCTGCCATTGCTCATCATTCAACCCAACATTACAAAAATTTGTCATTCCTATCTGAAATTGTGCCTACATGCGTTTATGTGCTCTGCGCGTGCGACAATCTTGCAGCAATCTAGACGATGATCATAGGGTTTTTATAGAGCATTAAGAGAGTTTCATTTCCATAAAAAACGTGTTGAAAATGATCCACTCTAGCTCCTACCATCAGTGAAAAACTAGGCCTGGGTCAAAACCCTAATTTAGGAAGCCATAGCCAAGATTACTTAAAGCTTCAATTTTCTTCATTTTCTCACTCCTCTTGGCATAGTCAAGCTCCTACCACTCTGAACTGAGTAATCACTCAGTGTTTAGGAAATACTTCATCAACCAATCATCAAGATTTGGAAGATTTGGAGAAATCAAAGCTGAAGGGGTAACATCAACCATTAAGCAACAAGAATCATCATCTTCAAAACCATAGTATCTTTTGACACTACATAGTGGGATTTGACACTGCCCCATCATTTGTGCTTGTTAGCACATTCAAGAAGTAACACACCATGTGATTCACGCTTTGAAGACTATTCTTAGTCTGTGTGATGATTTAAAGTCACATTGATAAAATCTCGTGTAAATCTCAATCTTCTTGTAAAAGGATAGACACTGCCCGAGAGTTCTCATGGTAAGACCTCCTGCTAAGATGACTGAAGTGGAACATATAGCAAAGTTTAATGGTGAAGGCTTTCATGCCTGGAAGGAGAAGACCATGTACCACCTTATGCAGAAAGACTTGTGGGACTTGTTTGAAGATGAGGAAGAAGATGCAGATGACAAGAAAGAAGATACTGTAGAAGACCAACCTAAAACAAAGCCATGGAAGAAGATGAACAACAAAGCTCTAGGTATTATTGCATGGGGTCTATCAAATGATGTATTAAATCACATCTCTAGCATTAGGGATGCAAAGAAGGCATGGGAAGAACTTGATAAAATCTTTGGTACATAAGTAAAGAACTCAAAGGTAAGATTACTTATGCAGTTTTATAAGTTGGATGTAAAAGATAGTTCATCTATGACTTTACACATCAATAAGTTCAAGAGCCTTAAAACTTAGCTAGCAACTCTTAAAAAGAACATTGATGAGGATGAGGCAATAGCAGTGCTACTTGCTAGTGTTAATCATGAACCATATGAGAACCTTGTTTCAACACTAAGTAATGTTCCAAGTCTCTCACTCAAAGATATTCAACACTCACTACTTGATGGAGAAAGCATATTTAAAAAGCAAAGATGTAAAAGAGACTATCTCAAGGGAAATTCTCTTATACATCAAAGGAGCTACTAGACCCAAGGAAAGAGGTCGAGGATTCAACATCAACAAAATAGAAGTTGGATGACATGTCATTGTTGTGGTAAGATTGGCCATATTGCCAGTGAATGTTTTCACAAGAAAAGAGCACAGCAGATGTAGAATGACCACCACCAAGGTCAATTCATGAATGAAGAGGAAGAAGAAGATGTTTTCGCTACCATCAACAACTCTGACAGATTGTTTTAAGGAATCTGTTCCCATAGTGAATTTTCTTTGTAAAAACCCTTGCCAAAGATGTAAAGTCTCAATCTTTAACTTGACTAGGCTAGCTATGAGCTAGTCTCCCAGGCCATGTTATCATGTAGGGGGGCAAAAGCCAACAAGTGTAGAGACTCATCATTTGAGGGGGGTATTGAGAAATAGACAAATGATGTATGCTCCAGGAAGAGCTGTACTAAATCCCATATGCATAGTGAGGAGAGTGGAACAACCCAACTTCTATAAAGAATTGTACTTGAGTATCACTTTCATATGGAATGAATACAATGTCATGATGCTTTGTACTTTTAGTTTAGTGTCTTGACTTTGTTAGTTCTACACAAGATCGTGTTTATGAGTCCAAGCTACCATCTTGGAACCTAATTCACTTGTGTAATAATTTGTCTCTACTTGACCATGCCATCATGAGCTTGATCCTCACCTTCCACCTGCCATAGCATCTGCCATGCTCTAGATCCACGATTTGTAACAAACAAAGTGCATGCTACATGTTAGGAATACCACATCTTGCAGCCCTTGAATGTTTGTGAACCCCTTTTTGATGATTGAGGAAGATCCATACAATGCAGTGTCATATGAGAGACATCATGATGTGTTGAGAAACACATTAAAAATTGGTGACACATTTGTACTATTACTAGATGTTGCAATCAGCACAGAAGAATATAATTTTTACCTCATCAAATGTATTGTAGAGAAAAAATGGACCAAATATGATTACTTGGATGAATGAAAAAATGATATTTCTAGAGGAATATATGTAATTAAGGATTTACTTGTGGTGGCTAGAGAGAGGGGGGCTTGATTCTTGCAATCATTCTTTCTCTTGTTGATCTGATTTAGAATTAGGCCCTTCTTCCTAAACCAGCTCCAATGGCTCCTATTGAGGTGGCTGCATTTGTTGTTTTGGCTCCCCAAGCCCTAGCATGGAGAGTTCCTATGTGGTTAAGCCAGTTGAGATTAGGTGAGCACGTTGCTCCTCTACTCCCAAGCCAATGGTAGGCTTGGGTGTTGTGGCATGGAGTCCATGTTGTAGTGCCGTCCTTGTTAGCTCTATTCTTCTTTTTAATTGTTCCAATGTCTCTTCTCCTCTCGATTTTGCATGACATTCAATGTTGTGCTCAAGAATGCACGTTGTTGCTCCAACATTCCTGTCTTGACAGCCGTGGATTTTCTTTCCACCATGAGGTGTTCACTCTCAGAATGGGCCAGCTTGTAAGCTAAATCTTTAATTCCATTTTCATTAGAGAAATCTCCTCCTTCTTCTGTTTCCTTAGTCGCTCTTCTTCCTCTTCTTGCATTTTCTACACTCTTCTTCTAGTCTCTTTGATTCCTCCTCCATCCTTTGTATCTCTCTATTTTCCTTGGATGTGGATTGAGTTCTTCTTATGGGGATTTTGAGAGTGATCTTTTTCCTATCCCCTTGGCTTGACAAATTTGGGCCTTGCTACTCATTGACTATCCTCTTGATCGAGGCTTCTTGCTGTTGAGATGGTTGGTCATTCTCCTTTTCATTAGCGACTCTCCCCATGTTGCATTGCTATTCTTTGTGGACTTCATCTTCCCCTTGATCTCCTGTTGAAAGTAAGATGGTTGGGCTTGCTAGGGTGGAAGAGCGATGCTCGTGGATTGGTGACGACTCCGGGGTCTCCTTTGCTACTTCTCTTTCCACCTCACACAGAGTTTCTTGAATGATGGTAGTTAACACTCCGGGGTCTCCTTTGCTAGTTCTCTTTCTGCCTCACCCAGACTTTCTTGAATGATGGTAGTTAACACTCCTCCAAAGGCTATAGTCGAAGCCTTGGAGGCAGGTTGTTTCCTCTTGGACTTTGCTGTGGTAGCTGGGACTCCCCTTTTGCCACCCTTGGTGTTGTGGCTAGTACCTTTACCGATGCCTATATTGTCTTCTAGAT
The DNA here is from genome assembly GCF_053477565.2 of Lygodium microphyllum. Lineage (NCBI taxonomy): Eukaryota > Viridiplantae > Streptophyta > Polypodiopsida > Schizaeales > Lygodiaceae > Lygodium > Lygodium microphyllum. The sequence goes on from NC_141159.1 coordinate 22,919,275, forward strand.
GTAGGCATTCCAATTTACCTCATCCAAGGCATTGGCTATAAGACTCTCCAACAATGGTACACCTATTTTGTTCATGAGAGCATTATATCTCTGGCTTAAGAAAAGTGTTGAGTGTTGAAATGACTTGTTTTTTGGCTGATTTTTGTTGTTTTTGAGAGCTGAATGGTTGATTTTATGAGATGATTGATTGGTTTAGAAGTGGTTTGAGAGTGTTTTGGATGATATTGATTGTGTTTTGGAAGATCATAATGTTTATTAGTGGTTTTGTGATGTTCTGATAGGTTCTGATTAGTTCTGTATACCTTCTGTTTTGTTCTGTTTTGGTCTGTTTTGTTCTGATTGTCTTCTGTAAGGAGGGACGGAGTATTGATTGATGAAGATTGAGATCTTGTGAAAGTTTATTGAATGGTTTGTGAGAGTTTGGAATGGTTTGAGTATGAGTTATGTGGTTTTGATGACCTTCTGTAACCTTCTGTAGGTCTTCTGTAGAGCCTTTGTCTCTGTCTCTGTCTCTGTTCTGTTCTGTTCTGTTCTGTACTGTAGCTGTTCTGGTACTGTTCTGTAGACTGTTCTGTATGCTTCTGTATGTGTTCTGATGGATGAGAGTGTAGCTTGGGAAAGTTTTCTAGCCTTGTAAAGAGGTGAATACAAGTGCAAAAGAGCTGAAAGAAGTAGCTACTGAGACTCAAGTAAAGACTGAAGTGAAGTGACAGTTGTGAGCTATGAAAGGACACTGTAGTGACTCTGGTGACTCTTCATATCAAACATACCTCTTGGGAGGGGTATCCACAACCTAAGAAGGATTATTGAGGGTGATTTTTGAGAGATTGTAGTGAGGATATGATGTATTATTGATGGAGTGAGAGAGAGAGAGAGTCAGAGATAGCTAATTCTACTCAAATAGAGTGATTGTATATGAGAGATTGAGAGAGAAGACTATGAAGACATTGAAGATGAATACTATGTGATGTATTTCCATTCAAAGATGGTGTATTCCTTTGCTTTCTTTGTTCTATTGATGGATTTTGTGAAGATATTGAAAAATATGGTTGATTCTATCAAATCCGTGTGAGATCTACATGATGCTGCATGAAGATTTGTTGTGCCTGGTGTTCTTTTTTTCATTGTGATCATATGAAACATGATAAACAAGCTTGTTGATGTTACAAGATAGATTTTCTTGCAAGAGAATTCCCTTTTCCTTGGTGTTCCTCTTGGGGCTCCATGTTTTTGGTGTGCAACTGGGGAAACTTGCCATCAACAAGCACCAGAAGAGGTTGAAAATGAAGGAAATGGCATTGCCAAGAAGAGAAGAATTCAATGGATGTTTGTAAAGTTCCTTCTTCCACTGAATAGTTGGAATTTCTCATAATCAAAGCCACTTTCCACAAGAAGTTCATCCCACAATGGCGGAAACACATCACCATCATGATGCATGCTCTATGTGGTGGACAGTTTCCTCTTCCTGTTGAAGCAACAGAAACTTGCATCTTGGTGGCAAACTGTTTGGGAATAAAATGAAGAGTAGAAATAGAGAGAATGACCATCCATGGAAGATTTGGCATTCATTGGGAAGTTTCCAGACAACATCAAGTGGGAGATTGTGAAGAAGCTTCAGGAGTCTTGGTCTGTAGAGGTTCACAAAGACAAGAAGGAAAAGAGTTGGAATTTGTTCGTGGATGCTCAACAGCAAGATACATGGGATGCTTGGTGCACTGATAATCTTTTGTTTGTTCAATTGGCAACCCACTGGAAGTTGGTAGACAGAGTGTTCTTTACAACATACACTATTGAAACCATCAGAAGCTGGCATTACTATGATGATGGCACCACCACAATGCTCAGACGTATGCATTTTGACACCTTCAGAACCGAATACCTTCCTTTGTGCAGTGAAATGAAAGCATAATTCAGGGACGTTGAAAAGAAAGAAGTAGAGGAAATGTTGGCAAGAGAGTCCTCCAGAGACTGAAGCCTTCTGTTAACCCTCTGTGGAGCACTAACAACATAGTGGAGCCAACCCCCTGATGAATGATGCAATAAAGAGGCAAGTGTTAGAACGAGTCCAGAGGTACGTGAGAAGAGAGAAAGCAAAAATAAAGGCTAAGAACGAGCTCCAGTAGAAGCCGCCTTTGACGCCCTTGCGGAACTCTTTACAGAAGTCCCAATGGCACATCAAGCCCTTCCTCCTCCTGCTGGAGGTCCACTTCCAAGCCAGATCCGTCCTGGAAATATTGATGACAAGCTAGCGAATGTAGTCCCATTGCCAATTTTTAAGGGAGAGTACAATGAAGACCCCGATCTTCATGTAGCAGAGTTTATGGTAGCATGTGTGGCTAACAATGCCAGAACTCCTGTGCATTGGTTGGCAATATTCCCCGCCACTTTCAAGGGCGCGGCGTTTCAGTGGTATGAGAGACAAGCAGCAGGAACTTTTGGCACATGGGACGACCTGAAGTTGGCCTTCCTCACTAAATTTAGGCGTGAAGGTTTTGAAGAGCAGATGAGAGAGGAATTTATGAACCTAAGTCAGTCCTCTGGAGAAAGAGTAGAAGCTTATGTCTCACGAATGGAATCCATCCTAAAGAGATGGACTAACCATAATTTAGATGGTATTCAGAAGGGGGTGTTTCTCAGAGGATTACAACCAGAAGTCCGTAAGTTTGTGGAGTTGCAAAGACCAGCCACACTGCAAGCTGCAACAGAAGTGCAAGACTGTACGATGAAGTGGAAGCTAGATTAGCGATGAATACAGGAAGAGGAGTCCTACCTCCTATGATACCAGGAATGATGTATCCACCAAATGCAGTCCCAGGGACTGTCCCCTACCCTTACCAGTAGATGCCCCCAGTATCACAGTACAGTGCACCAAATCCACAGTGGCCACAATCCATGCCTCAAATGATGGTGCAACCACAACAACAATGGTCCCAACCAATTTCCTCAATGCCAAATCAGCGGCAACAGTGGAATCCTACCAACTAGAGTCAACAACCAACAATTCAAACAAGAGCTGTGAATCAGAATCAGAATAGAGATCCCTCTGCACCAGCCCAACTTGTTTATGTAGTGATTGCAGAGACTCCTCAAAACCCTCCTGCCAGTGCCTCAGGAGGAGAAAGCTTGAAGGACTAGTTATCCAACTCAGTTGCAAACATCAAAAAGGAGTTGATGGATGTGATTACAGAGCAGCTACAGACGCTGAAAGTGAATACCGCTAGCATATCCAACGTTGCAGGAGTAGGAAGAGATGTGATGCGGTCAAATACTTGGTGTGGTAAGTGTCATCAAGCAGGCCATTTAGCCATTGAATGTACACGAAAACCAACCATCCCTGGAGCCTTCTGTTCCTACTGTTTATGGAAGAACCATACAGAGGACATTTGCTCTCTGAAGGAGATGCATGATAGGAGAAGGAAGGAAGAAGACGCAAGATTCAACTTGCTGGAATCCAAAATGACAACACAGGATATTGGACCCAAGCCTAGAGAGTTTGGTCCTAACTTCGGACCCAGAAGATTTCCTTCTCAAAGTTACAGAGGAAGACAGTCTGGCGGTGGTCAGAGATCAGAAGTGGAGTGTTATAGATGCGAAGAAAAGGGACACATTTCACCAAATTGTCCAAATCCCAGAAGGTCAGTGGATTACAAGCCCTTATGCAGTCGTTGCAAAGGAGAAGGCCACACTGCAAAAGACTGTCCAAGCCCAGCCCCAGTGAAAAACAGTGCTACTGATAGTCCGGCCAAGGCCCAAGAGCCTACCTCCAATTTAGTGGAATTGGAAGTTGCTGCCATCACACATGCAAAGAAGACGGAACCACCTATCTAGAAAGAAAACAATCCTCCTACCAGAACAGTGAAGTTCAATCTTCCACCAGAAGAACAGAACAGAACAGAGCCTAATAGTGCCGTACAGAGCCCTACAGTGCCATAGAGAGTTACAGAGACAGTTCCAGAGACAGGACCAGAGGTCCAGGAGACAGAAGAGGGGGAAGTGCCACAAGTGGCAGAAGAAGTTCCTGTAATTCCTCTATTGGAAGAAAGAGGTAAAATGAAAATGGGTGTTGCCCCATTCCCTAACCGATTAGAGAAGCCAGTGGATCCTATTAAGGAATACAATCTAGTCAGAGATCTAGATACCTTTAAACCAAACCTTACATTCCGACAATTATTGATGTTGTCTCCCAGTTGCCAAAAAAGGTTCAAAAGTATACTGACAAGAAGACGTGGTTTAAGGATTGCTTCCTCAACAGCAAAAAAGTCCAACAAGACTCCAGAGCCTGTAAAAGAAGTGGATGTGGCTAACGCTTTCCTAGATCCGGGTACTCCAGAGACTGGCGTGTGGATAGAAGGCTACTTCATTGCAAATGCACTGATTGATGGTGGTTCATCAGTAAACATTATGATGGATGTGATAATGAAGGATCTAGGCTTACAAGGTGTGCAACCAACCCAATGGCTCATTAGACTGGCGGATCAGAGCAGAATCAAGCATTTGAGCATTCTCCCATATGTGAAGACTACAGTGGCTAGAAAAGATTCTTGGCTAACCTATTTGGTGGTGAAGCCAAATTCGTATGGTACATCCTATTCTCTGTTACTGGGTAGACCATGGCTTTTTGAAGACGGATTGGTTCAAAGGAACCTTGACCTTGGGTAGAGGACTCAACAAAGTGGTGCTGAAGCTATATGGTTCTCAAAAAGGACATGGATCCACCTCCTTGGAATTATCTTCTGACTCCCCTAATGAGGCTACGGATGGAACATCAGCAGACGAAGATGCTGTCAAACAGATTCTTCCCAAGAAAACAGTGGTACGTTCCTTAACAGTGGATACTGTAAGCCAACTTCCAAAAGATGCAAAGCCATTATCAATGGGTGAATACTTCTTGCTTGAACCAGGAATGACTTCTGAAATCACTTCTGACAGTGAGATAGAAGCATGGATGTACTGCTCTCCCTGTTACATGGCCATAGCAGAGACAGAGACAGAGGCAGAAGAGGAAACAGAGAATCTGTTCTTCTGTTACGGAGCTCCTACAGAGGCAGAAGTAGAAGCAGAGACAGAAGCAGAAGCAGAAGCAGAGACAGAGATAGAAGAGGATGGATATGATATGGACGAAGAAGGTTATGAAAGTGAGCTAGAAGAGTCTATTCCACCCAAAGAGGATACATTTGGAGAAGAAGTTTCAGAAGTATCAGAAGGAGACGAGCTTAGGCTGTGGGATAGAATGATGATGGTACCATTTGGTCTGGTAAATGGATCTTCTCGTATGCAAAATCTTTATAAGAAATGGATTAAGAAGAACAAGCCGTCTTTCAACAGTGGCTCATGCCATCCTAACCCATCCTTGCCAAAGAAAGATGATGATGATGCACCGTGCCAACAAGCACCAATCCCACCAACCCAACAGGCATCAGAGGGTCCCTGTTATGTGACGTTCCTGGATGCCTCATCAGAAGACGAGTCTTCAAGCCAAGAGGTAATTAATTTTGAAACCAAACCCGAAAAGTCTCTAATCCCATTCCAACATCTCAAGGAGCAAATTAAGTCTCCACCAAAAGAAGAAGTTGGTTCTAGTGGGACATCAGAAGAGGACACTACTCCCTTGAAGGAGTCAGATCTGTACCCAGAAGTAGTCTGCTGGACCTTCATCCGTGAAGTAGAAGGTGAAAGGCAGTTAACCTTTGTGGATGTAGAAGGCATTGAACGCCACTTGAAGGTGGGTAGCAGCCTCCCAGAAGAGGAGTTGTCAACCTTGTACAACTTGTTGAAAGAAAATTTGGACGTGTTTGCGTGGTCCTACAAAGACCTAAAGGGGATTGATCCCACAATATGTCAACATCACATTGACTTGGAGCCTGATGCCAAGCCAGTACGACAACGACAGAGCCGAATGAACCCGAATTATTCCACATTGGTGAAAGCAGAGCTGCTGAAGCTTCTGGAAGTTGAGTTCATCTATCCAGTGGCAAATAGTGAATGGGTCTCACCCATCGTGGTTGTACCAAAAAAGAATGGCAAATTGCGAATATGTGTGGATTTTCGCAAGTTGAATTCCAAGACGAAGAAGGATCACTTTCCTATCCTTTCACAGACCAACTGTTGGACACAGTGGCAAGACATGAGCTTTATTCCCTTCTGGATGGATTTAGTGGATACAACTAAGTCCAAATCGCAGAAGAAGACCAATCCAAAACAACCTTCACCACAGAATGGGGGACCTACGCTTACTGAGTGATGCCATTTGGACTCTACAATGCCCCTGCTACTTTCCAGCGAGTTATGATGGCCGCATTTCAAAATCATCTGCACGACTTTATTGAGGTATATTTGGATGACTTCTGTGTCTATAGTTTGATCTGTGAACACTGGGGACACTTGGAACAATGCTTCGACCGATGTCGAGAGTATGGGATTTCCCTCAACCCCGACAAATGCATCTTTGGGGTCTCTTCTGGAGTTCTGTTGGGCCACATTGTCTCTGCACAAGGGATATCAACAGACCCTGCAAAGATCGAAAAGATTGCAGCTCTAACAGCACCCACCAACCTCAAACAGTTGAGGGGATTCCTAGGCCATGTGGGTTACTACAGAAGATTCATAGCCCATTTTACATCAAAGGCAACCTCCTTGCACAAGCTTCTGAGGAAAGATGCAGAGTTTACTTGGACGGAAGAATGTGACAAAGCCTTCCACACTCTGAAGCAGTGTCTGATTGAGGCACCCATTCTGCAACCTCCTGATTGGACGAAAGAGTTCCATGTACACACTGATGCATCTATTGAAGGCTTAGGCGCAGTTCTCTGCCATAAGGGTTCCTCGAAGCTGGATCAACCGATCTATTACGCAAGCCGAAATGTCACTAATAGGGAACGGAACTATACAGTGACAGAGCTTGAGTGCTTGGCAATGGTGTTTGCCCTAGAGAAGTTTCGCCACTACCTCCTATCCACCCACTTTAAATTTTATGTGGATCATGAGGCCCTGTCCTTCCTGATGAACAAAGCAGATGTGAAAGGACGAATGATGAGATGGCTCCTTCTATTCCAGGAGTTCGACTTTGAGGTAATTACTAAGCCTGGTCGTTCCCATGTTCTGGCTGATCATCTTTCGTGTATCCCACAAACTGTAGACGAGGAGCAGGATGATCTAGACCTCCCTGATGCTTCCCTATTCTTGGTAGAAACTGTAACTCCCTGGTATGCAGACATTGCCAATCTGTTGGCAACCCAACAGTATCCTCCTGGTATTTCTAGTCGGGAAAGGAAGAAGCTTATGCTAGAATCAGCCCCCTACACCCTGCTAGGTGGTGCACTGTACAAGAAAGGCAAAGATGAAGTGCTCCGAAGATGTGTTGCAGGAGATGAGATTGGGATTGTTCTGAAGGCTTGCTATGACGAGCCATGTGGAGTCCACTTTGCAGGAGAAGCCACAGCCAGGAAGGCTCTGCTAGCGGGTTACTGGTGGCCTACCATCCATAAGGATGCCTATGATTACTGTAAAAGATGTGATGCTTGTCAGAGAATGGGGAAACCTACCAAGACAAGTGCCATGCCACTGCAACCTATCCTTCCCTTAAAGCCGTTCGAGAAGTGGGGCATCGACTTCATGGGTCCAATCGATCCTCCTACGAGAAGGAAACAGAACCGATACATCCTCGTATGTACGAATTATGTCACAAAGTGGTGTGAAGCTAAAGCCCTAAAGCGGGATGATGGTAACAGCATGGCCCTATTCATGTACGATAATATCATCACCCGTTTTGGCAGTCCCTTAGAGCTGGTAAGTGACAGAGGCACTCATTTCCTTAACAAAGACATGGAAGAGTTGACAGAGTTGTATAAGATCCGTCATCGCAAGTCCACTCCTTATTACCCTAGAGCCAACGGCCAAGTCGAAGTCACCAATCGCATCCTCTCCTCGATTCTGACAAGAACAATTGCCGCACATCGTCGTGATTGGGATGATCGACTTACAGAGGCCCTCTGGGCGTACAGAACCTCCCATAAAGCAGCAACATGACAGACACCCTTCCAGCTAGTGTATGGTACAGAAGCTGTTTTTCCTGTTGAACTAGAATTACCCTCTTTGAGAGTGGCTATCAAAGAGCGTTTGGGGGACAATGATTCACTGCAATGCCATCTCCTGCACCTGGAATGTTTGGATGAAACTCGCAGGATGGCTCTACAGTGCATGGAAGACACGCAAGCTCGACGCAAGGCTTACCATGTCAACTTTATCAAGCACAAGGAGTTCAAAGAAGGTGATTTGGTCCTAGCCTATGATTCACGATTTGGCAAGTTTCCTGGCAAGCTCCAACAGCGGCGGTGGATGGGCCCCTATAAGCTACTTGCCGTCAACCCTAATGGCTCTCTCCAAGTGCAGACCGTTGATGCCTCTGATGATCCCTTTCTGATCAATGGATATCGCCTGAAGAAGTACTTCCCTCCTTGGGGATCCTGACAATTATGGTCACTTGATCCTTTCCCTCGTTGGCACGGCACTATCACTCTTATGCTATTACTTCTGATAGCCGTTCTTCAGTCACTCCTGCTGAGGTGGACGCAACCCTCTGTCCCCTCAACTCCACCTTCCAGCCTTGATCTCTTATCCTCTATTTTCCACCAGCGATAGTGGCGAGGTTGGTTTTGACAAATGGTCTTTCTACCATTTCCTTGCTCAATTCGACGAGAAAAAAAAAAACAAACAAACAAACGAAAAAAGAGAGAAAAAAAAGAAAACATATCGGTCATGGGAGAAAATGACTTAGGTCCCTGTCATGTCGACCTATTCTTCGAGAAAAGGTGGAAACACCCTCGGGAATAGGGAAAAACAAACAAAAAAATATTTTTTTTAAAAAAAAGAAAAAGAAAAAAAAAGAAATAAAATAAGAAAAACAAATCTGTTATGAGAGAAAAGGAAGCAATTCCCTGTCATAGCAGGCCTCGTTCCAAGAAAAGGTGGCACACACCCTTGGGCGAGAAGCTGGCTGTGGAAAAGGTGGTAACACCCAGCAGTCCAGAAAGTGGATTCATTAATTGATATCCTGAGGTTCCAATTCTGAAGCTGCCTCCCTTGGTACGCTCTGTCCTGGGTCTCTCTGCAGAGTGTCTAACTGTCCTCTAGAGTAGACGCCATGTTCTATCCAACTCAACCTTCGATTTGATGGCTACCTCCCTGGGTACGCCTCTTCAACAACCGACGACGCGATCTTCATCGACAAACAATCAAGTGACGTGAGCTTTCATCCTAACCGGATGGGGACGTGAGTATGGGTTGCCCTCTGTAACTATCAACCACGAGTGAGACAGAGGGTGGGCCGAGAGACCAGTCTTTTCCCTTCAAATCAAATGAGAGTTGAGTACTGTGAATGAAGTGTTGCACGCACAGGATGGGTCTCTCAATGCACAAAGCACAATTTGTTTCTGTGCACTGCACCATAAGGCTCCCTGGCCTTCCTTCTCGCACCGTATGCCGGCATAGGGCGGGATGCACAGTTGCACAATCAAATGCGCACAAGGCATACAACCTTTGCACAAGTGATTGTGAGGATTATATCAATGGGTTTCAGGACATGGTTGCCCTCTTGTAGCTATCAACAGAGTGTGAGACAGAGGGTGGGTTGAGTGTGACTGGAGTTTCTTCAATCAATTACTGAGGGGTGAGATTGAGGGACGTTATGACACTTGGTGTCAGGTATGTTCCCGTTTCCTTATGCACCCACGGGATGGGTCTCTATTGTCATCACAGGACACGTCATCCTGTTCTGTACACTGCACTGTAAGGCTCCCTTGCCTTTCTCCTTGCACTTATGCCAGACGAGTTGGACGCACTAATGCACCATCAACTGTGCACCCTGGCATACTCCCTTTGCACCATTCCCCCCTTGTCGATTCCTCAACCGGGTATGAGATATGGGTTTCAATCCTTATTCCTCGAGTGATATTAGTCATGGGGCGAGTGACTGTTCTTTCATTCCATATGAGTGACTGTGAGTTGAGTGCAATATCCCTCATCATTGATAAATTTCCTGCGATTCTTTTCATCAGCTACCTCCCTGGGTGCTGCCACATGGTCCGTGCCATGATGGACGTGTGCCCAGAAGATGCCTTGGTACCTCCTGATGCCGACAACAACACAGGACGTGCCATCGACACTCAACCTTGCTTCTTGACAAAATGGGCCAAGTTTTTCTAACCCTCCAACTTTGATTTCTTCGTGACGGTCATGTTTTAAGTGTGGGGGTGTTAGTGGATGGTCTGTGGCATGGTTCTAGGTCCCTATTGCTCGGTTAACCCTATCCATTGAGGTCTTAAGTGTGGGGACGCGTCCCTGCGCGTCTACATTGCATACCCTTCTGCATATGCCTTCACCTGCTCATGCATGTATGCCATGACTTGCTTTTACCCTAATGGGGTTCTTCCCACCCACCCGTTTATGTTCCACCCACCCTTGGGGTTGTTCCCTTGCAGTTTTCCTTCATTCCCTACTTTTGAGGTCCTGCCATGTGACTGCACCCTACGATCACCGAAGTCCAAATCCAACCTTATAGCCCTGTTCCTCTCTTTGAACTGACCATTTTTCCTTTTTACCTACCCCTGTTCCGGTGCACGGTTTTTCAGTTATTAATTTTTGAAGCATTTTGCGCAAATTAGTCGGTTTTCCATGTGAATGCGCTTTACTTGCTTCGGAACCGTGATCTAACATGATAGCCCTGACAATCACTTATCCCTTGACATTTTCCATTTTTACTCCAAGTCATTCCGATACACAATTTGTCCATTATTAAATTTTCCGAGTTTTTACGACTTTTTCATGAGTCTTTTTGACATTTTTCCATGTGAACTTGCCCTGTTTGCATCGAAATTCCAATTTTATTTGATAGTCGTGTCCGCTGTGTCTTCCCCTACCTTTTTCCTTTTTCCTTCACCCTCTTTCGACTTCCGGGATTTTACTTATTAATGTTTAAATGAGTTTTTGGGTGTATTTTTGGAGTTTTTCGCATGTGAACCCCTTCTACTTCCACAAGAACTGCGGTTTAACATGACAACCCTATGCCACTCCTTCTTGTGGATATTTCTCCTTCTTACTGTATGTCATTCTGGTGCACGGTTCGTCCGATATTAATTTTCGATTCCATTTTCGGGTTTGTTTTTTGGGTTTTTCCCACGTGAACGCGTCTTATCTCAGTCGGAACTATGTTTTGATGTGCTAGGATTGTCGGGCACGTCTTTCTGCGTAGTTTTCCTTTTTTTTGCACCTCATTCTAACGCACGGATATTTTGATATTAATTTTTAATTGTATTTTTTTATTCGGTTTTTGTGTTTTTTGCACGTGACCGCCCTTTACCCCTCTCGGAATCTCCGTCGCATATTTTTCCTGTCTTCCTCCTGTCGTCCTGCCCACTTTTTGTTTTTATGCTATTTCGTTTTGACGTCCAGATTGGGAGTTTTTCATTTTTCTTTATTTTTATGGGTTTTTACGCTCTCCATCCCGCGCATGAACGCGCCCTTTTTCAATTTTACGCGTTTTAACGCGCCCTGGTCATGTCCGCGTGCTCCGTCCCTGCATTCAGGCGCCAATTCCCTCCCGTAACTGCAAATTTTTTTACCCCTGCCCCGCGCATGCGCGCAGGACAGGGGTGTCTCCCCTTTTCTTTTTATTAATTAATTAATTAATTTTTTTGAATTTATTTTAAATCACACCCCTCCCCCCAACAGACACCCTCTCCCCCCCCGACTCTTAACTACCCTTCCCTCTCTCTCTCTCTCTCTTTCTTCTTCTTTCTCTCCCCTCTTTCTCTCTCCCCCATCTCCCCCATGTGCTGTCCCACCTCCCCTCCTTCTTCCCTCCCTCCTTCTGCCTCCTCCTTCCACCCTCCCTCTTCCCTCCATCCCTTCCCTTCTTCCACCTCCCCTCCTCCCTCTCCCCTGCCTGCCCGCCTTCCTCCCCCGCCTTCTCCTTACCTGCCGCCTCCTTCCCACCTCCTGTCCGCCCCCGCCTTCCCCTTCTTCCTCCCTCCCCCGCCTTCCCCTTCTTCCTCCCTCCCTCGCCTTCCCTTCCCCTTCTTCCTTCCTCCTCCCCCCTTCCTCTTTCCTTCCCCCTTCCTCTTTCCTTCCCCCTTCTCCCCCCTTGGCGCTACGATGCTGCCAGACGCCTACCAGCCGCCATTTCCGCCATTCACCCGCCGCCGAGACGCCGCTGTCGCGCTGCAAAGTCCGCCACGTCGCTGACGCCGCCGTCCGCCAGATGCCGCCCAGCCGCCGTCCTGTCGCCGCCCTGCAGACGATGTCGCCGCCGCCTCGACTGGTCACGCCGCCGCCCTTGCCACCAACCTTCCTCCTCCTCCTCCTCCTTCTCCTCCTCTTCCCTGTAACCACAGGTAACCCACACTAACTCCACCTCAGTTAACCTAACCCTAACCCCACCCAACTAACCTCACTTAAGTTAGTTAACCTAACCCTAACCCCCCCCTAAGTCAAACTAACCCACCTTAGGTTAGTCTAACCCAACCTAAGTTGAACTAACCCAACCTAGGTCAACCTAACCCCACTGTAGTTAGTTGAACCCCACCCCCTAGTTACACTAACCCTAGCATAGTTAGACTAACCTCAGTTGAGTTAACCTAACCTTAGCTTAGTTCCACTAACCCCCCTTAGGTTAGTCTCCACTGACTTGCCTTAACTGACTTATCTGACTTCATTAGACTAACCTAGTTCCATTTGACTAACCTGACTTGCCTTAGTCTGACTTACATGACTTACACAGACTAACGTGACTTAGCTGACTTAATTTGACCTTACTTACGAGACTAAGCTGATTTTCCTGATTTAACTGATTTAATTAATTTATAAATTAATTTCCACTCAATACAAATTTAGAAAAATTTCTAAAAATTCCCTTCGCTTTTTGCCAATTTTTGGAAATTTGTCAGCTGGAAATTTTGACCCTTAAAATTTCTGAAAATTCAATATTTCCCAATTTATCCCAAAATTCCCAACAAATATAAAAAATTCATTTAAAATTAGTAAAAATTTCTAAAAATTTTCTATTTTTTTTCTAAAAAATTTACCCACCCCCCTTGACCTTTTTCCCTTTATTTTTCACTTTAACATATTTTCATACATGGAACCCCTATTAAAAAAAAAAAACCAACATATCTGAAGGTGGAGGAGGAGGTACTGGATTTGATGGAGGAGGTGGAGGCACAATCTTCTGTAAACCTCAATAGGTCAAGAAGGCAGACAAATATGATCCATATGTGACATTGGTAACATTACCCCTGGTGACTTTGACGAAATGTTGATCCATTTTAGTAAGGAGGTAAGTGCTCCAATCAATAGCAACTCCTTTCAACACCATCCTGGAAGCTGTGAAAAGCTCTTTGGACAAATACTAGGATGGCGTTTTGGCAGGCATAAACCTGTCATGGAGAAACTGACAGATCATCTTCCATACGGGATCAGTGATCATAGAAAAGGAAACTCTTGAAGAGTTGATCACCTTCTTAACATCCAGCATTTCCCTTGTTTGCTATTTGCAACAGCTTCAGAATCTCTTCATTAGAGAAAAGCTGACGAGTGGTAACAAAAAGTTCACATTTGGAGGGAAGAGACAGAGCCTTCCCTAAGCCTCGAGGTGTCAAAGTCATAGAAATTCCCTGGACTAGTCTTGTCTTCTTGCTGTAAGAGGCCAGAAACTCATCACATAACGACGGATCCTCTGGAAGCAATGGAAAGGAAGTAGCCACAAAAGCAGCGAGTCCCGCCTTCGTGAGAGGCTCAAAAGTGAGTAGGGAAGAGTAATCCCTACTAACTAGTGGGACGTACTGGATAGGGGGAGGAGCGTGAGAAGGCGCCATTCAGATGGTTACACACACACCACAAACACAGACAATCAAGAAGAATGCCTGCAAAGCAACAGACAAAAATCCAAGGATAAGAGAACAACCAAAACAATAAAACGTGACTCGACCAACTAATCCCAAGCAAACCACAGCCTAGAAAAAACAATCAACATGACCTTGAGACATATGCGACCGAAAGCTTCATGCTATGCATCATACAAACACCCTGAACCCCATATCAGGCAATAAAAGAAAAAACTGCACACCGTACCCGTAACCGTATCAAAGACAGTAAACCAAAACAATACCACATCCGACACATATCAAGACTACATCGTTGATAAACCAGTGTTTGACCATGGAAATAACTCTAATGACTGCGCAAACCCATCCCACGAAACCGGTTCGTTAAAAAGGGGAATTAAGTGCAGTGAGGGGGAATGAAGTTAATGAAGGGTTGATTTTAAGAAATTATTAAGAAATGGGTGAAGTTTTATTAAGTGATAAATCTTAGCAAGAAAACGGCGGTTCCTTATTATAAATTTAATGACCAATTATTAAATTAAAACGGTGCTTTAATTCGAATCCCAGACTGCGATACCCAGACTGGGTCTCTAAATGCAAGTTCATTGATTACCTTCTGTAACCTTCTGTAGGTCTTCTGTAGAGCCTCTGTCTCTGTCTCTGTCTCTGTTCTGTACTGTAGCTGTTCTGGTACTGTTCTGTATGCTTCTGTATGTGTTCTGATGGATGAGAGTGTAGCTTGGGAAAGTTTTCTAGCCTTGGAAAGAGGTGAATACAAGTGCAAAAGAGCTGAAAGAAGTGAAAGAAGTAGCTGCTGAAGACTCAAGTAAAGACTGAAGTGAAGTGACAGTTGTGAGCTATGAAAGGACACTGTAGTGGCTCTGGTGACTCTTCATATCAGACATACCTCTTGGGAGGGGTATCCACGACCTAAGAAGGATTATTGAGGGTGATTTTTGAGAGATTGTAGTGAGGATATGATGTATTATTGATGGAGTGAGAGAGAGAGAGAGAGAGTCAGAGATAGCTAATTCTACTCAAATAGAGTGATTGTATATGAGAGATTGAGAGAGAAGACTATGAAGACATTGAAGATGAATACTATGTGATGTATTTCCATTCAAAGATGGTGTATTCCTTTGCTTTCTTTGTTCTATTGATGGATTTTGTGAAGATATTGAAAAATATGGTTGATTCTATCAAATCCGTGTGAGATCTACATGATGCTGCATGAAGATTTGTTGTGCCTGGTGTTCTTTTCTTCATTGTGATCATATGAAACATGATAAACAAGCTTGTTGATGTTACAAGATAGATTTTCTTGCAAGAGAATTCCCTTTTCCTTGGTGTTCCTCTTGGGGCTCCATGTTTTTGGTGTGCAACTGGGGAAACTTGCCATCAACAAGCACCAGAAGAGGTTGAAAATGAAGGAAATGGCATTGCCAAGAAGAGAAGAATTCAATGGATGTTTGTAAAGTTCCTTCTTCCACTGAATAGTTGGAATTTCTCATAATCAAAGCCACTTTCCACAAGAAGTTCATCCCACAATGGCGGAAACACATCACCATCATGATGCATGCTCTATGTGGTGGACAGTTTCCTCTTCCTGTTGAAGCAGCAGAAACTTGCATCTTGGTGGCAAACTGTTTGGGAATAAACTGAAGAGTAGAAACAGAGAGAATGACCATCCATGGAAGATTTGACATTCATTGAGAAGTTTCCAGACAACATCAAGTGGGAGATTGTGAAGAAGCTTCAGGAGTCTTGGTCTGTAGAGGTTCACAAAGACAAGAAGGAAAAGAGTTGGAATTTGTTCGTGGATGCTCAACAGCAAGATACATGGGATGCTTGGTGCACTGATAATCTTTTGTTTGTTCAATTGGCAACCCACTAGAAGTTGGTAGACAGAGTGTTCTTTACAACATACACTATTGAAACCATCAGAAGCTGGCATTACTATGATGATGGCACCACCACAATGCTCAGACGTATGCATTTTGACACCTTCAGAACCGAATACCTTCCTTTGTGCAGTGGAATGAAAGCAGAATTCAGGGACGTTGAAAAGAAAGAAGTAGAGGAAATGTTGGCAAGAGAGTCCTCCAGAGACTGAAGCCTTCTGTTAACCCTCTGTGGAGCACTAACAACATAGTGGAGCCAACCCCCTGATGAATGACGCAATAAAGAGGCAAGCGTTAGAACGAGTCCAGAGGTACGTGAGAAGAGAGAAAGCAAAAATCAAGGCTGAGAACGAGCTCGCAGCAGAAGCCGCCTTTGACGCCCTTGTGGAACTCTTTACAGAAGTCCCAATGGCACATCAAGCCCTTCCTCCTCCTGCTGTAGGTCCACCGAAAAAGGTTCAAAAGTATACTGACAAGAAGATGTGGTTTAAGGATTGCTTCCTCAACAGCAACAAAGTCCAACAAGGCTCTAGAGCCTGTAAAAGAAGTGGATGTGGCTAACGCTTTCCTAGATCCGGGTACTCCAGAGACTGGCGTGTGGATAGAAGGCTGCTTCATTGCAAATGCACTGATTGATGGTGGTTCATCAGTAAACATTATGACGGATGTGACAATGAAGGATCTAGGCTTACAAGGTGTGCAACCAACCCAATGGCTCATTAGACTGGCGGATCAGAGCAGAATCAAGCCTTTGGGCATTCTCCCATATGTGAATACTACAGTGGCTGGAAAAAATTATTGGCTAACCTATTTGGTGGTGAAGGAAAATTCGTATGGTACATCCTATCCTCTGTTACTGGGTAGACCATGGCTTTTTGAAGCCAGAGCATGGACAGATTGGTTCAAAGGAACCTTGACCTTGGGTAGAGGACTCAACAAAGTGGTGCTGAAGCTATATGGTTCTCAAAAAGGACATGGATCCACCTCCTTGGAATTATCTTCTGACTCCCCTAATGAGGCTACGGATGGAACATCAACAGACGAAGATGCTGTCAAACAGATCCTTCCCAAGAAAGCAGTGGCACGTTCCTTAACAGTGGATACTGTAAGCCAACTTCCAAAAGATGCAAAGCCATTATCAATGGGTGAATACTTCCTGCCTGAACCAGGAATGACTTCTGAAATCACTTCTGACAATGAGATAGAAGCATGGATGTACTACTCTCCCTATTACATGGCCATAGCAGAGACAGAGACAAAGGCAGAAGAGGAAACAGAGAATCTGTTCTTCTGTTACGGAGCTCCTACAGAGGTAGAAGCAGAAGCAGAGACAGAAGCAAAAGCAGAAGCAGAGACAGAGATAGAAGAGGATGGATATGATATGGACGAAGAAGGTTATGAAAGTGAGCTAGAAGAGTCTATTCCACCCGAAGAGGATACATTTGGAGAAGAAGTTTCAGAAGCATCAGAAGCAGACGAGCTCAGGCTGTGGGATAGAATGATGATGGTACCATTTGGTTTGGTAAATGGATCTTCTCGTATGCAAAATCTTTACAAGAAATGGATTAAGAAGAACAAGATGTCTTTCAACAGTGGCTCATGCCATCCTAACCCATCCTTGCCAAAGAAAGATGATGATGATGCACCGTGCCAACAAGCACCAATCCCACCAACCCAACAGGCATCAGAGAGTCCCTGTTATGTGACGTTCCTGGATGCCTCATCAGAAGATGAGTCTTCAAGCCAAGAGGTAATTAATTTTGAAACCAAACCTGAAACGGCTCTAATCCCATTCCAACATCTCAAGGAGCAAATTAAGTCTCCACCAAAAGGAGAAGTTGGTTCTAATGGGACATCAGAAGAGGACACCACTCCCTTGAAGGAGTCAGATCTGTACCTAGAAGTAGTCCGCGGGACCTTCATCCGTGAAGTAGAAGGTGAAAGGCAGTTAACCTTTGTGGATGTAGAAGGCACTGAATGCCACTTGAAGGTGGGTAGCAGCCTCCCAGAAGAGGAGTTGTCAACCTTGTACAACTTGTTGAAAGAAAATTTGGACGTGTTTACGTGGTCCTACAAAGACCTAAAGGGGATTGATCCCACAATATGTCAACATCACATTGACTTGGAGCCTGATGCCAAGCCAGTACGGCAACGACAGAGCCGAATGAACCCGAATTATTCCACATTGGTGAAAGCAGAGCTGCTGAAGCTTCTGGAAGCCGAGTTCATCTATCCAATGGCAAATAGTGAATGGGTCTCACCCATCGTGGTTGTACCCAAAAAGAATGGCAAATTGCGAATATGTGTGGATTTTCGCAAGTTGAATTCCAAGACGAAGAAGGATCACTTTCCTATCCTTTCACAGACCAACTGTTGGACACAGTGGCAGGACATGAGCTTTATTCCCTTCTGGATGGATTTAGTGGATACAACCAAGTCCAAATCGCAGAAGAAGACCAATCCAAAACAACCTTCACCACAGAATGGGGGACCTACGCTTACCGAGTGATGCCGTTTGGACTCTGCAATGCCCCTGCTACTTTCCAGGGAGTCATAATGGCCGCATTTCAAAATTATCTACACGACTTTATTGAGGTATATTTGGATGACTTGTGTGTCTATAGTTTGATCTGTGAACACTGGGGACACCTGAAACAGTGCTTCGCGACTGATGCCGAGAGTATGGGATTTCCCTCAACCCCGACAAATGCATCTTTGGGGTCTCTTCTGGAGTTCTGTTTGGCCACATTGTCTCTACACAAGGGATATCAACAGACCCTGCAAAGATCGAAAAGATTGCAGCTCTGACAGCACCCACCAACCTCAAACAGTTGAGGGGATTCCTAGGCCATGTGGGTTACTACAGAAGATTTATAGCCCATTTTGCAACAAAGGCAACCTCCTTGCACAAGCTTCTGAGGAAAGATGGAGAGTTTACTTGGACGGAAGAATGTGACAAAGCCTTCCACACTCTGAAGCAGTGTCTGATTGAGGCACCCATTCTGCAACCTCCTGATTGGACGAAAGAGTTCCATGTACACACTGATGCATCTATTGAAGGCTTAGGCGCAGTTCTCTGCCAGAAGGGTTCCTCGAAGATGGATCAACCGATCTATTACGCAAGCCGAAATGTCACTGATAGGGAACGGAACTATACAGTGACAGAGCTTGAGTGCTTGGCAATGGTGTTTGCCCTAGAGAAGTTTCGCCACTACCTCCTATCCACCCACTTTAAATTTTATGTGGATCATGAGGCCCTGTCCTTCCTGATGAACAAAGCAAATGTGAAAGGACGAATGATGAGATGGCTCCTTTTATTCCAGGAGTTCGACTTTGAGGTAATTACTAAGCCTGGTCGTTCCCATGTTCTGGCTGATCATCTGTCGCGTATCCCACAAACTGCAGACGAGGAGTAGGATAATCCAGACCTCCCTGATGCTTCCCTATTCTTGGTAGAAACTGTAACTCCCTGGTATGCAGACATTGCCAATCTGTTGGCAACCCAACAGTATCCTCCTGGTATTTCTAGTCGGGAAAGGAAGAAGCTTATGCTAGAATCAGCCCCCTACACCCTGCTAGGTGGTGCACTGTACAAGAAAGGCAAAGATGAAGTGCTCCGAAGATGTGTTGCAGGAGATGAGATTGGGATTGTTCTGAAGGCTTGCCATGACGAGCTATGTGGAGGCCACTTTGCAGGAGAAGCCACAGCCAAGAAGGCTCTGCTAGCAGGTTACTGGTGGCCTACCATCCACAAGGATGCCTATGATTACTGTAAAAGATGTGATGCTTGTCAGAGAATGGGGAAACCTACTTAGACAAGTGCCATGCCACTGCAACCTATCCTTCCCTTAAAGCCGTTCGAGAAGTGGGGCATCGACTTCATGGGTCCAATCGATCCTCCTACGAGAAGGAAACAGAATCGATACATCCTCGTATGTACGGATTATGTCACAAAGTGGTGTGAAGCTAAAGCCCTAAAGCGGGACGATGGTAACAGCATGGCCCTGTTCATGTACGAGAATATCATCACCCGTTTTGGCAGTCCCTTAGAGCTGGTAAGTGACAGAGGCACTCATTTCCTTAACAAAGTCATGGAAGAGTTAGCAGAGTTGTATAAGATCCATCATCGCAAGTCCACTCCTTATTACCCAAGAGCCAACAGCCAAGTCGAAGTCACCAATCGCATCCTCTGCTCGATTCTTACAAGAACAATTGCCGCACATCGTCGTGATTGGGACGATTGGCTTACAGAGGCCCTCTGGGCGTACAGAACCTCCCATAAAGTAGCAACACGACAGACACCCTTCCAGCTGGTGTATGGTACAAAAGCTGTTTTTCCTGTTGAACTGGAATTACCCTCTTTGAGAGTCGCTATCAAAGAGTGTTTGGGGGACGATGATTCACTGCAACGCCGTCTCCTGCACTTGGAATGTTTGGATGAAACTCACAGGATGGCTCTAAAGTGCATGGAAGCCACGCAAGCTCGACGCAATGCTTACCATGACAGCTTCATCAAGCACAAGGAGTTCAAAGAATGTGATTTGGTCCTAGCCTATGATTCACAATTTGGCAAGTTTGCTGGCAAGCTTCAATAGTGGTGGATGGGCCCCTATAAGGTACTTGCCATCAACCCTAATGGCTCTGTCCAAGTGCAGACCGTTGATGCCTCTGATGATCCCTTTCTGATCAATGGATATCGCCTGAAGAAGTACTTCCCTCCTTGGAGATCTTGACAATTACGGTCACTTGATCCTTTCCCTCGTTGGCACGGCACTGTCACTCTTATGCTGTTAATTCTAATAGCCGTTCTTTAGTCACTCCTGCTGAGGTGGACGCAACCCTCTGTCCCCTCAACTCCACCTTCCAGCCTTGATCTCTTATCCTCTATTTTCCACCAGCGACAGTGGCGAGGTGGGTTATGACAAATGGTCTTTCTACCATTCCCTTGCTCAATTCGACGAGGAAAAGAAAAAACAAACAAACAAACGAAAAAAAAAGAGAAAAAAAGAAAACATATCGGTCCTGGGAGAAAAGAACTTAGGTCCCTGTCATGCCGACCTATTCTTCGAGAAAAGGTGGAAACACCCTCGGGAATAGGGGAAAACAAACAAAGAGATATTTAAAAAAAAAAGGAAGAAAAAAAAGAAAAAAAATAAGAAAAACAAATCTGTTATGAGAGAAAAGGAAGCAATTTCCTGTCATAGCTGTCCTCGTTCCAAGAAAAGGTGGCACATACCCTTGGGCGAGAAGCTGGTTGTGGAAAAGGTGGTAACAACCAGCAGTCCAGAAAGTGGATTCATTAATTGATATCCTGAGGTTCCAATTTCGAAGTTGTCTCCCTTGGTACGTTGTGTCCTGGGTCTCTCTGCAGAGTGTCTAACTGTCCTCTAGCAGACGCCATGTTCTATCCAACTCAACGTTCGATTTGATGGCTACCTCACTGGGTACGTCTCTTCAACAACTGACGACGCGATCTTCATCGACAAACAATCAAGTGACGTGAGCTTTCATCCTAACCGGATGGGGACGTGAGTATGGGTTGCCCTCTGTAACTATCAACCACGAGTGAGACAGAGGGTGGGCCAAGAGACCAGTCTTTTCCCTTCAAATCAAATGAGAGGTGAGTAGTGTGAATGAAGTGTTGCACGCACGGGATGGGCCTCTCAATGCACAAAGCACAATTTGTTTCTATGCATTGCACCATAAGGCTCCCTGGCCTTCCTTCTCGCACCGTATGCCGGCATAGGGCAGGATGCACAGTTGCACCATCAAATGCGCACAAGGCATACAACCTTTGCACAAGTGACTGTGAGGATTACATCAACGGGTTTCAGGACATGGTTGCCCTCTTGTAGCTATCAACAGAGTGTAAGACAGAGGGTGGGCTGAGTGTGACTGGAGTTTCTTCAATCAATTACTGAGAGGTGAGATTGAGGGACGTTATGACACTTGGAGTCAGGTATGTTCACGTTTCCTTATGCACCCACGGAATGGGTCTCTATTGTCATCACAGGACACGTCACCCTGTTCTGTACACTGCACTGTAAGGCTCCCTTGCCTTCCTCCTTGCACTTATGCCAGATGAGTTGGACGCACTAATGCACCATCAACTGTGCACCCTGGCATACTCCCTCTACACCATTCCCCCCTTGTCGATTCCTCAACCGGGTATGAGATATGGGTTTTAATCCTTATTCCTCGAGTGATATTAGTCATGGGGCGAGTGACTGTTCTTTCATTCCATATGAGTGACTGTGAGTTGAGTGCAATATCCCTCATCATCGATAAATTTCCTGCGATTCTTTCCATCAGCTACCTCCCTGGGTGCTGCCACATGGTCCCTGCCATGACGGACGTGTGCCGAGAAGATGCCTTGGTATCTCTAGAAGCCGACAACAACACAGGACGTGCCATCGACACTCAACCTTGCTTCTTGACAAAATGGGCCAAGTTTTTCTAACCCTCCAACTTTGGTTTCTTTGTGACGGTCATGTTTTAAGTGTGGGGACGTTAGTGGATGGTCTGTGGCATGGTTCTAGGTCCCTGTTGCTCGGTTAACCCTATCCATTGAGGTCTTAAGTGTGGGGACGCATCCCTGCGCGTCTACATTGCATACCCTTCTGCATATGCCTTCACTTGCTCATGCATGTATGCTATGACTTGCTTTTACCCTAATGGGGTCCCTTCCCACCCACCCGTTTATGTTCCACCCAACCTTGGGGTTGTTCCCTTGCAGTTTTCCTTCATTCCCTGCTTTTGAGGTCCTGCCATGTGAATGCACCCTAAAATCATGGAACTCCAAATCCAACCTTATAGCCCTGTTCCTCTCTTTGAACTGACCATTTTTCCTTTTTACCTACCCCTGTTCCGGTGCACGGTTTTTGAGTTATTAATTTTTGAAGTATTTTGCATAAATTAACCGGTTTTCCATGTGAACAAGCTTTACTTGCTTCGGAACCGTGATCTGATATCATAGCCTTGACAACCACTTATCCGGTGACATTTTCCCTTTTTACTCCGAGTCATTCCGATACACGGTTTGTCCATTATTAATTTTCTGGGTTTTTAAGATTTTTTCATGAATCTTTTTGACATTTTTCCATGTGAACCTAACCTGTTTGCATCGGAATTCCAATTTGATTTGACAGCCGTGTCTGCTGTGTCTTCCCCTACCTTTTTCCTTTTTCCTCTACCCTCTTTCGACTTCCGGATTTTTACTTATTAATGTTTAAATGAGTTTTCGGGTGTATTTTTGGAGTTTTTCGCATGTGAACCCCTGCTACTTTCACAGGAACTACAGTTTAACGTGATAACCATGTGCCACTCCTTCTTGTGGACATTTTTTCTTCTTACTGCATGTCATTCTAGCGCACGGTTCGTCCGATATTAATTTTTGATTCCATTTCCGGGTTTGTTTTTTGGGTTTTTCCCATGTGAACACATATTATCTCAGTCGGAACTATGTTTTGATGTGCTACGATTGTCGGGCATGTCTTTCTTTGTAGTTTTCCTTTTTTCTGCACCTCATTCCGATGCACGGATTTTCTGATATTAATTTTTAATTGCGTTTTTTGATTCAGTTTTTGTGTTTTTTGCACGTGACCGCCCGTTACCCCTCCTGGAACCTCCGTCACATATTTTTCCTGTCTTCCTCCTGTCGTCCTGCCCACTTTTTGTTTTTACGCTATTTCGTTTTGATGTCCGGATTGGGAGTTATTCATTTTTCTTTATTTTTATGGGTTTTTACGCGCTCCGTCCCGCGATGAATGCGCCCTTTTTCAATTTTACGCATTTTAACGAGCCCCGGTCGTGTCCGCGTGCTCCGTCCCTGCATTTAGGTGCCCTTTCCCTCCCGTCACCGCAAATTTTTTTACCCCTTTCCTTTTTTAAAATTAATTAATTAATTAATTAATTTATTTTTTTGAATTTTTTAAAATCACACCCCTCCCCCCAACGGACACCCTCTCCCCCTCCAACTCTCAACTACCCTTCCCTCTCTCTCTCTCTCTCTTCTTCTTCCTCTCCCCTCTTTCTCTCTCCCCCATCTTCCCCATCTGCTGTCTCACCTCCCCTCCTTCTTCCCTCCCTCCTTCTGCCGCCTCCTTCCACCCTCCCTCTTCCCTCCATCCCTTCCCTTCTTCCACCTCCCCTCGTCCCTCTCCCCTGCCTGCCCGCCTTCCTCCCCCGCCTTCTCCTCACCTGCCGCCTCCTTCCCACCTCCTGCCCGCCCCCGCCTTCCCCTTCTTCCTTCCTCCTCCGCCTTCCCTTCCGCTTCTTCCTTCCTCCTCCCCCCTTCCTCTTTTCTTCCCCCTTCTCCCCCCTCGACGCTACGCTGCTGCTAGACGTCGACCAGCCGCCATTTCCGCCGTCCGCTCGCTGCCGAGACGTCGCCGTCGCCCTACAGAGTCTGCCACGTTGATGACGCCACCGTCCGCCAGACGCCGCCCAGCCGCCGTCCCGTCCCCGCCCTGTCCCATCACCGCCCTGCAGACGATGTCGCCGCCGCCTCGATTGGTCACGCTGCCGCCTCGACTGGTCACGCCGCCGCCCTCGCCACCAACCTTCCTCCTCCTCCTCCTCCTTCTCCTCCTCTTCCCTGTAACCACAGGTAACCCACACTAACTCCACCTCAGTTAACCTAATCCTAACCCCACCCAACTAACCTCACTTAGGTTAGTTAACCTAATCCTAATCCCACCCAACTAACCTCACTTAGGTTAGTTAACCTAACCCTAAACCTCCCCCTAAGTCAAACTAACCCACCCTAGGTTAGTCTAACCCAACCTAAGTTGAACTAACCCAACCTAGGTCAACCTAACCCCACTGTAGTTAGTTGAACCCCACCCCCTAGTTACACTAACCCTAGCATAGTTAAACTAACCTCAGTTGAGTTAACCTAACCCTAGCTTAGTTCCACTAACCACCCTTAGGTTAGTCTCCACTGACTTGCCTTAACTGACTTATCTGACTTCACCTAGACTAACCTGACTTGCCTTAGTCTGACTTACATGACTTACACAGACTAATAGGACTTCACTGACTTAATTTGACCTTACTTACGAGACTAAGCTGATTTTCCTAATTTAACTGATTTAATTAATTTATAAATTAATTTCCACTCAATATAAATTCAAAAAAATTTCTAAAAATTCCCTTCACTTTTTGCCAATTTTTGGAAATTTGTGAGCTGGAAATTTTGACCCTCAAAATTTTTGAAAATTTCATATTTTCCAATTAATCCCAAAATTCCCAACAAATGTCAAAAATTCATTTAAAATTAGCAAAAAATTCTAAAAAATTTTAAAAAATTCCACCCACCCCCCTTGACCTTTTTCCCTTCATTTTTCACTTTAACATATTTTCATACATGGAACCCCTATTTTTTTAAAAAAAACCAACATATCTGAAGGTGGAGGAGGAGGTACTGGATCTGATGGAGGAGGTGGAGGCACAGTCTTCTGTAAACCTCAATAGGTCAAGAAGGCAGACAAATATGATCCATATGTGACATTGGTAACATTACCCCTGGTGACTTTGACGAAATGTTGATCCATTTTAGTAAGGAGGTAAGTGCTCCAATCAATAGCAACTCCTTTCAACACCATCCTGGAAGTTGTGAAAAGCTCTTTGGACAAATATTGCGATGGCGTTTTGGCAGGCATAAACCTGTCATGGAGAAACTGACAGATCATCTTCTATACGGGATCAGTGATCATAGAAAAGGAAACTCCTGAAGAGTTGATCACCTTCTTAACATCCAGCATTTCCCTTGTTTGCTATTTGCAACAGCTTCAGAATCTCTTCATTAGAGAAAAGCTGACGAGTGGTAACAAAAAGTTCACATTTGGAGGGAAGAGACAGAGCCTTCCCTAAGCCTCGAGGTGTCAAAGTCATAGAAATTCCCTGGACTAGTCTTGTCTTCTTGCTTTAAGAGGCCAGAAACTCATCACATAACGACGGATCCTCTGGAAGCAATGGAAAGGAAGTAGCCACAAAAGCAGCGAGTCTCGCCTTCGTGAGAGGCTCAAAAGTGAGTAGGGAAGAGTAATTCCTACTAACTAGTGGGACGTACTGGATAGGGGGAGGAGCGTGAGAAGGCGCCATTCAGATGGTTACACACACACCACAAACACAGACAATCAAGAAGAATGCTTGCAAAGCAACAGACAAAAATCCAAGGATAAGAGAACAACCAAAACAATAAAACGTGACTCGACCAACTAACCCCAAGCAAACCACAGCCTAGAAAAAACAATCGACATGACCTTGAGACATATGCGACCGAAAGCTTCATGCTATGCATCATACAAACACCCAGAACCCCGTATCAGTCAATAAAAGAAAAAACTGCACACCGTACCCGTAACCATATCAAAGACAGTAAACCAAAACAATACCACATCCGACACATATCAAGACTACAGCGTTGATAAACCAGTGTTTGACCATGGAAATAACTCTAATGACTGCGCAAACCCATCCCACGAAACCGGTTCGTTAAAAAGGGGAATTAAGTGCAGTGAGGGGGAATGAAGTTAATGAAGGGTTGATTTTAAGAAATTATTAAGAAATGGGTGAAGTTTTATTAAGTGATAAACCTTAGCAAGAAAACGGCGGTTCCTTATTATAAATTTAATGACCAATTATTAGATTAAAACGGTGCTTTAATTCGAATCCCAGACTGCGATACCCAGACTGGGTCTCTAAATGCAAGTTCATTGATTACCTTCTGTAACCTTCTGTAGGTCTTTTGTAGAGCCTCTGTCTCTGTCTCTGTCTCTGTTTTGTATTGTAGCTGTTCTGGTACTATTCTGTAGATTGTTCTGTATGCTTCTGTATGTGTTCTGATGGATGAGAGTGTAGCTTGGGAAAGTTTTCTAGCCTTGGAAAGAGGTGAATACAAGTGCAAAAGAGCTGAAAGAAGTGAAAGAAGTAGCTGCTGAAGACTCAAGTAAAGACTGAAGTGAAGTGACAGTTGTGAGCTATGAAAGGACACTGTAGTGGCTCTGGTGACTCTTCATATCAGACATACCTCTTGGGAGGGGTATCCACGACCTAAGAAGGATTATTGAGGGTGATTTTTGAGAGATTGTAGTGAGTATATGATGTATTATTGATGGAGTGAGAGAGAGAGAGAGAGAGTCAGAGATAGCAAATTCTACTCAAATAGAGTGATTGTATATGAGAGATTGAGAGAGAAGACTATGAAGACATTGAAGATGAATACTATGTGATGTATTTCCATTCAAAGATGGTGTATTCCTTTGCTTTCTTTGTTCTATTGATGGATTTTGTGAAGATATTGAAAAATATGGTTGATTCTATCAAATCCATGGGAGATCTACATGATGCTGCATGAAGATTTGTTGTGCCTGGTGTTCTTTTCTTCATTGTGATCATATGAAACATGATATACAAGCTTGTTGATGTTATAAGATAGATTTTCTTGCAAGAGAATTCCCTTTTCCTTGGTGTTCCTCTTGGGGCTCCAAAAAGGGTGTGGACTATTTTAGCCTATAGGCGAATGGTGGGGTCCAGAATATCAACTAGGTTGATTTCGAAATTATTGTAAACCTTCTTTTATTCCATCTCTAGCATCCCATACACATCCCTTTTTGGTCTCTTTTTTGGCTTCTCGAAATTATGGAATGGTGCGATGTTCTAGTAGGGAATGGAAACTTTTTATACTTCAAGCAATCACATATTCCAAGCACGAATTCAATAAAATATTTTCTTCAAGTACAAGTTCCCTTTATTCATCATTTTTTTCTTTTGAAATTCGGTTTGAAGTTTTGAAGTTCAAGTCATATTTCTTTTCCACCTTAATACCCTCCCCCCAGGAATGATGAAAATCTTTCCCATGATTGGAGGATGAAGGGTTAAGGACATGAAGCACTTACTCGTGGTGCTTTATTTCTTCATGAGCCAAGCATAGAACTGTGGGTTATACACTAAGTGGACATGACTATCCATGTTTTGAGGCCTAATGCCTATTTGCATGATGTAGATGTTAGGACATCGGTTAGGAAGTCTTCAGAGTTCATCTTGTTGGCAATGTGTAGTCCTTCCTCGGTCAAGAGTTGATCCAAATAGTGATGGGCCATGACATGTTCCTCTAAAGGTTGTTTGCACGTGCTGGCCAAGACTTTGAAGAACGAGGTAGGAGCCACATAGGTAGGGTCATACTTAGCCATTGTGATTGTGCGTCTCTGCTCGACTGGTCATAATTTGGCACCATCGTGTTCCTATTGGAGACTCAAAGCATACCAGAAAGAAAGAGTCAGACTTGGCTAGCTTTGTTAGCTCTTTTAGCTCCTGGCTTGTTGCAGAGACTTTGCTCCTGCTATTTGATGTGATCAGCCATTGTTTGCAAGCTTTCTCTCTCGAGATCTTGTTGGCGATCACTTCCTCCGCTACCTCAAGAATCTTGATGAACATGAACTCATATTCCTCCCAAGTGCATGGCAAGGAGCGTACTATGTGTGAAGAAAAATGAATGAATCTTTGAAATTGCAAACATCAAAAAACATATTTCAACCATTTCCAATCATGTTTCCATCATATGCACTTAAAGATTCATCATAAAAAATAAATAAGAGTCACTTACTCTAGAATCTACATATGCATGCCAATTTCAAAAAAGTGGAGCTACTAATGTTGTTTTCCAGCCACATCAGCATCCAAATCACCCGGTCTACATGCCATTATGCTTTAGAACTATCATCCATCCTCGCTTCATCGAATTAGTCCTCTCTCTCTCTCTCTCATACACAACCATATGAAGGAGAGAAACATGAGAGAAAGACTGAAATTGGACCTTTTCATTTACTACATCATTTCTTGCATGGTATGGAGTATTCAAGAGCAAGCAAATTCAACATTCAATTCCCAAAGATGGAGGAGGATTGCAACAACCAAAAACTAAAACAAAAATCATTAAACGTATCCACACGAAACAAAAAAATGGCCCACTTGACCTAATGGGATAAACCATTTCACTGCAAAATAAACAATCCTCTTAGCCTAATGAAATCAAATATTGAATCCAACAAAAACATCCATCTTGGTCTAATGAAAATATAACATAAGGCACACTATTCAAGATCCTACTATTGAAAGAAAACCCTTGGTCTCCACGTAAATCCTACTGAAGTACAATATTAGACCAAGGGGATGGGTTGCTCAAGCCCTACACTAAATGCATCAAATTACTAACAAACCCTTCTTCATAAATGGTAAGGGCTACACTAAATGCATCAAATTACTAACAAACCCTCCATAAATGGTAAGGGGTGTTTGATGAATATGCTATTGAATGATCTGATATGTCCATGAAAAAATAGGAAGATGGTCAATCTCTACCTCGCGCATAACCCATACTAACTATCATTGACCAAAATAGGACATGTCAGTAAGCAATCCCTATAGTAGCCCTGGACGAGCATTAGGAGACAATTGTAAAAACCCCTCAGGACCACAATTAAGAAACACATCTTCAACAAAGACATAACTAACTAGGGAGTTTGCAACGTGATTCCATTGTTGGGGAATCAGCTAGCAAGTCACAGCCTCAAAAATCTCAAGGGCATCCAAGGTTACACGATGGTACATCCTTAGAATGGGATCTCTCACACTATAGATCCCATTCAATTGGTTGATCACTCAATGCGAGTTGCCTTTCACCAATAACCAACGAATACCACTACGTCTGGCTAGATTTAGCCCCACAAGCAAGGCCTTGTATTCTACCATGTTATTCATAAAAGCCGTGCCTAAATACACTCCCATTTTTTAAACCACTTGATGATGGGGATCTTTAATGACAACCCCAACACTTGCATGCTTAGCAAGTCCTTGAGAAGGTCCATCAAAATATATTGTGTAAAATAAGGCTTCATTGATATAACCTGCCATAATAGTCAATCTATTCGTACTTATGATAATCAAGATCTGATATATAGAGAGAGGGTGTAAGACAGGTGCAATCCCTCCTTTCTCATCACTAAATTCAATAGGGACGTTAGTAAGAATCCATCTTGCCACTCAATAACATGATAACTCTTATTCCATAAGATCACTTTGCCTTGGTGGTAAGACTGCTCTAAATATGGATGCTCAAGATAAGGAATGATTTTTTCCATCCAATAGTCTTGGTACCCTTTGCAAGTTTAACCTGGATTCTGAAGGACCTTCAAAGGCACCAAATCTGACATCAATGCCTATACATAATAGAGCTTCAATTGATTGAAATTTACTCTAGTTTTGAACCCTACCCCTTGCAAATTTGCTAAAAAGGTTGTAGAGCCATTCTTTCCTATATGTAAAATCTTATAAGGACCATTCCATTTGGGTTCCAACTTGCTTGGGCGTAGCTCATGATGGGGATAATAACATAGGACCGATTGACCCTTAGCAAATTTATACTTCTTAGCTCGAAGATCATGAAACATTTTCATTCACTTCTTCCCTACTTCTTGATGTAACAAGGCTTGTGACCGAATCTCGTCAAGATGTGCAAGGGAAGTGAACCTTTCTTGCAACGCTTTCTCTTCTCCCAAAGAACAGTTAGAGCAAACCTTACTATAGGTAACTCAATCTTCCAAAGGTAAAACACACTCTTTCCCATATAGCAATTTAAAAGGGGTGTGGCTAATAACTCTTTTGAATGTCATATTATAAGCCCAAACCGTCACATAAAACTTCTTATCCCAATCATGCTTACCTTTAGATACAGTCTTGGATAAAATCCCCACAAGAAGCTACTTATTAGTACTCTCTACTTACCCATTAGCTTGGGGGTTGTAATGTGTTGTCTTATTATGTTTAATCTTTAGAGCTTCCATCAAATCCTCAATCACTTTATTTAAAAAATATGTCCCATGGTGAGACACAAGCTCCTTTAGGTGGACCAAAATGGCAAACAATTTGTTCCAAAATAAAACTAGCCATTTCCTTGGCATTATCCTTCATCATAGTATGGGCTTCCGACCACTTTGTGAAATAGTCTATCGCCACAATGATATAATGCTTCCATCTAGTTGATGAAGGATGTATAGGTCCAAGAAATCAATGTTCCACTTCTGAAATGGTAGTATAGCCATAGTAGGAGTTAGTGGGCACTTTTTATTCTCCCTATTGTCATGTCTTTGACATGTATCACATCTCTTGACATATGCAAATGCATCCTAGAAAATGGAGGGCCACCAATATTTGGCTCTCAAAGCCTTTTGTGCAGTCAATTGCCCAGCAAAGTGCCCTCCATAAGTGGATTCATGATACTCTTCCAAGATAAATAGAACCTCATCATGCATAACACATAAGCGATAAACATATCATCGACCCCTTGTTGCTAATATAACATTCCTATAATCAATGTAAAATTCAAGGCTTGCTACCTAATTTTTCTCTTTTTAGCCTTCAATAATGTGGCTCCAGCGTCGCCCTAGCCTCTCCTATGGATAGATAGTGTGTTATGGTAGCATAGTAGGATGAAATGGAGGCATATCAATTTTGAATAGATCCTCAAGTTCACTATCTTTAGCCAAGACTTCCTTCGACTCCTTGAACTCCACAAGACACTCAATGATACCCTATAACTTTGGTAGTTTACTCCCAATTTTATAGTCAAACTCTTGCAAAGTTATCAGCCACTTCACTAGGTTGTCAAGCAACTGCAACTTATTCAACAATAGCCTTAGAACCTTTGCCTTCGTATAAAATATTACCTTTTTATATAAGATGTAATGCTTGAATTTCTTTGTTGCAAAGACCATCCCAAGGCACGATTTCTCCACTTAGGTATAATTAATCTCAAACACTCCTAATTTGCGAATGGAAAATGCAATTGGATGGTACCACTTCTCCTCCCAAATCTTGCCTAAAAAGCAATTGATACTATACATCGTAGCCATTGAAAATATATATAATATCTCACCGCTTGTAGGTGCTTTTAGGACTGGCGCTTTTGCCAAATCATGCTTCACATCCTTGAATGATACTTGACATGGATCATTCTAAAAAAATAGACAGTTAAAGGATATTAAATTCTTCAATGGCAATGTCCTCTTAGTAGTCGGTAAATCGTCGATAATATCCAATTGATGATAGGAAGCTATGCACTTCTTTAGGAGTATGTGGCAGACTCATGGCCATGATAACCTTTATCTTTTCAAGATCAGTTGCACAACACCAATTGAGCTAACCACATGCCTAACAACAATCCATAGGGCACTCCAAATATGCATTTCCTTGGATTAAGAGCAATGCAAAATTGCTTGTATTGCTTAAAACATTTTCTCAAAATAATCGGCTATCTCTCCCTTGTGGTGGCTACCCCCAAGTCATGAAGAAAGACTTTCAACTCCTGTAGGGAAATATCACCAAAATTTTGATCAACTATACATTGCCAAGACCCTGACACATTACATAACCCAAAAGCTATAACATGATATTTAAAGGTACCAAATATAATGATAGATGTCATTTTAAACTTATCTTTCTTTGCAATAGCCATTTGGTGATAAGTAGCAAAGCAGTCCATGAATGAATAGATATCCCTACTCTCTAATTGATCTAGAATTTTATCAATAAATGCTAGTGAATAGTAATATTTGACTGTCTATTTATCAAGCTCCCTAAAATCTAAGCAAAGATGGATTTTATTCTTTTTCTTTTTCCTTATAACTACTGGCAAACACCACTGTGTGCTGTACAAAAAATATCAGGTGAACCTTACACAATTTTTGTGGCTCCTTAAATAGTATGTTCCTTAGGTCAAAAGGCATACGCCTCAATTTTTGTTGAACATGGCAGCTACCTTCCTTCAGGGGAATAATATACACAACCAGAGTAGGAGGAATACCCCTCAACTCATCATAGCTCTAGGAAAAAATTTGATAGAAGTCTTGGATCAAGGACACACAGTTCTTTCTCTCTTCCAGAATAAGCATAGATCCTAATTTAGTTAGTCATGGACGATTCAATGTATCAAGATCTAGCTCAATCACATATGCATCTGTGATTCTAAGTTGAGCTTCTATGAGCTCGTTTAGAGTCACTTGGTAGACATCTTCTCTAGTGGACTTCTCTCTTAATTCATTGCTTGATGAAGTCTCGTTGACAGAAGGATCCTCTAATGCATCTAATTTTATCAAAGATAAAGATACTCTCTTGCTTTGAGGAGATTCAAGATATGCATCCACTATTATGTGTCTGGCACTTTTGTTAAAAATCAGATGACCAGTAGGTATACCAACTTGATAGTCAGGTTGCAAGATCCATGGCCTTCCTAATAATGTTTGATAACTTGGCCACCCTACAAACTAATAACCCTGAAGTCCAAAATGCATTCCACATTAGCAACAGACACATAAACTGTGGTAATGCAAACTTCCGATTGTCTTAAATTGTCATCCACCATTCGGAGAATTGTGGAGGCATCCTTTTGGATTTCCAATCCCAACCTTTCTAGCAATTTTGAACTCATAATGTTGACGGAGGATCCTGTATCCACAATGGCATGATCCATTAATATGCTATTAACATATACTACCACCCTTGGGTAATGCTTTTCAACAGGTTCAAAACCAAGCATCTCCCACACGAGCTATTCCCAAAGGTTCAACAATATATTTAGTGTGAAGCATCTTCTTAAGCTCTTTATGCACTCTTGGAGATAACTTGATCAGCTACAGGAGATTCACAGTAGGATTTACCTTGCAAGAGATTTGGCTAAGTCAAATTCATGATAATTAGTAATGGTTCTCTTCTCTCACTAGATCATTCTTTATCTTGGTTGTTGCTAAATAGGATTAGGTACCTCTTTCTTGGCTTTTACCTTTTTGTTTGGTAGCTCCTTATTGGAGTCAACTTTGCAATTAGCATCTTTTAGAGGACCAACTTCCACATCAAGGTTAAGGACTTTCCTTTCCTTATCATCCTATTTAGGGTTTTTCTCAATGGGTTTTACATTATCCATGTTGCCTTCTTTGACCTTCTATCCTCTTGTAATGGCTCATAAATTTGAAGCCTCAATGGTGTTGACATGCACAGCTTCGATGATAATGTTGATACTATTGTCACTAGGTAGCTCTTCTACCATAGCTTTTCCTCTCTGTAATATTTTTTTAAATTCCTTATCCTATTGGAGGTTATTCCCTTATACTTGATGATTAATTTGACTTGGTTGCTTACTCCCCTTGTTGAAGAGAGCTAATATTGCTCCAACAAGTACTAACTAGATAGTTGGACTTCCCACATGTGTCGCATTTTACATGAGAATAGTTTCTTAGAAAGTGCTAGACACCATACCACTCACAGCTAAATCTTGATGGATCACCCTCTTAAGGATGTTGACTTCTTATCAAGTTTTACTACTTCTTTAGGAAATTAACATCCAAGGCTATTTGTCTATACTATTTTGTTATTATATCGGTATAATGCTTCATCATGTCCTTGACTTTGTTGAGAACATTTGACACACTAGACTTATAATTGTGATCATATGCTTGCCATTCAATTGGCCTAACCACCTAATTAGGGATCAACATGCTCACTAGTTGGCATGATATTAGGATTCACAATTTGGAATTCATTATTTAGTGGAACCATTTAGCTAGCCACTGGCATAGCAACATTAAGAGGAGTCATTAGCATGGGTACATTCTGCATTATGCTTTCTCTTCCATTCGAGTTGGTCATAGGTGTAGTAGTCACACAACTTTCATTGATTAGTGCCAAATTATTTCCAAGACCCAGACTCAAATTTAGGTTTTTCCTAGATGCATAGCCCACTTGTAATAATGACTCTATCTCCTTTACTCATATAATAGCAATGCTTATATCAACAAAAGCAATACTACTCAATTGCAATTGGATATTGAAGTCTAATCTATGCAAAAACTACTTCTGTTGGATAGTAGGTGGAATAATAATAGAGGTTTGCAATTTATGCAACCTCTTTTAGTTTTTTGGCATATGCTTGAACATTCTCATGAGGCTCTTGACATGTCACATTTAGAACATGCAGCCAATACTGCCTACCTCTCTTAAGGGCAAACTCTCTTCGAAAGGCTACAAAGAATAAACCAATCGTGGTTATGGTTTTGGCTTCCAAACCATGATACCACATTGCAACTCTTCCTTTTTAGAGTCATATTGAAAAATATCATAAGATGTCCTTTGTCTTGAATTTGACAATTGAATATTAATTTCTAAAACTCACTAATATTGTGCAGCTCCGCATTCTCCCCTGCTAACTTGTTAAAAATGGGTAGAGGGAAACCTAGGGTTGGCAAATCTAGAGTTATTGTAGGTATTGCAGTCAGTTGCACCATAACGATGATCACATTTGCATTAAGGGTTTGTATCACTGGGGTTACACTCCCACTCAAAGTAGATTGACTTTTCAGGGAAAGGGGAATGCTTGCTTCCTCCTTCCCCTTACGGACTAACTGTGATATTAATTGGGTCAACAGGACCTCTCTTTCTCAAGGATATTGGACTGCTACACTTAGGAGAATATCTCCTAATGATCTCAGCTCATCGTCTAGCCCTTTAAGCTCTTTCTTGCCATTGAATCTTAGCTTGATGATATCTATAAGGAAATAACATATCTATTTCAATGCTCTTTGGCATACACTGAAAAATTGGTTCCTAATAAACCAAGATTTGAAAACTTCCATTTATCAATGGCTCTCGATAAACCTAGCACTTTTCGGGACCTAAAACAGACTTGACACTAGCTCTAGAGCTCTAGCCAATGGATCTTGTATGCTCATCAAACCACCCTCATGGCCTCGCCGCAGCCAAGAGTGTCTAGAGGCTACACACTGCTCTAAATAAATCACATGTTTGTATTGATTTGTAGTCCAATGATTTTTCCCCTTCCCAACTCCAACAAAGGGAGTATCCCACACATATAGGTGATCAACACCTCATATGACATACGCAAAGAGCTCCTCCTAGCAGAGTGCTATGGGTCCTAGACTCTCCTACGCCCTAGAGAATGGCCCCAGATGTGGTGTCTCCAATATACAACACAAGCATAATAGAGTCCTTTCATAATATCAACATAATGATCTAAGAGTTTGTATATATTTCTCACTTAATTAGGCTCCCAAGTTATCGTATTATTCTACAGCAAAGGGGATATTACACTCTCAATGTTGGCCATACCTAGATATACAATTGCAATACATCCAGGAATTTATCTTCTAATACCATATTTAGATTGCATATGCAAAGTGTATGACACTTTGTGCTCAAATGATTTAACTAAAAAACAAGCCAATGTGAAGTGCACAAACAATCTTTTCATGATTTCTTTCTACTATCATTATGCTGCATTACTAAGGAATAGCACCGGGCTAACCTGTGCTACTGAACCCCTTAAAACTTATATAAATGATAGGCTATATGCTAAGATATGCAAATGGATCAACAAATTAATCAAATATCTTTCCATTTCAGTCCCACAACCCCTACCATTTACGTTTTGTTGCTTGCATGCACTTTAACACATAAATGGAGGCAAACTAAGGTAAACCTTGATGATTTACCTTCATTACAAAATCATAAACATTTTCCTAAATTTTTTACTTTTACCGTGCAAAAACTTATTTTTCTCAAAATTTTCCTTTTATATAATAAGTTTTCATAAAATTTTCCATTTATTTGAACATAAATTTTTTATTTTTCTAAATTTTTTGATTTGTATGACTTATGTGAAGTGTGATCCATTAACATAATCATTTTCATGCCATATGAACATCATTTATTCTCAAAAACCTGAACAACACCATTTTCCATTAAATCTCGTATTTTGAATTTTACAGTTTTATTATTTTTAATATGCATGAAGGAAAATGAATGAATTTCTGAAATTCTAGACATTAACAAACATATTCCAACCATTTCCAATCATCTTTCCATCATATGCACTAAAGATTTATCATAAAAATTAAATAAGATTCACTTACTTTAAAATCTACATACACACGTCTCGTATTTCAAAAAAGTGGAGCCATTGATGCTTTTTCCCAGCCAATCCATGCATGCAAATCACCCAATCTATATGCCATTTTGCTTGAGAACCATCGTCCATCCTCGCTTTATCGAGTTATTCCCCTCTCTTTCTCTCTCATACACAACTGTATGAACAAGGAACAAAGAGGAGAGAGAAACATGAGAGAGAAAGACTGGAATTGGATCTTTTTATTTATTGGGCTATTTCTTGCGTGGTCTGGAGCATCGAAGAGTGAATAAATTTAGCATTCCATTCCCTGGAGATGGAGGAGGATTGTAATAGCCAAAAATAATGATTTTTTAATAGGGAAGAAGGGGCATAAAAAAGAAATGTGTCCCCATCCCCCATTTGTGTGAAATGTTTAGGTTTTTTCCCCTTTAACCATGATTAAACAGTTAACCACTAAGTTGTCTAGCTCAAACTTGCATGTTCACACTTGTCCGCAAGTGGTTCCAAGTCATCAAATAGAGGGGTAAATGACAAAATCGTCATCTAACTAGATGCCTGGCATCAAAATCTATCACCTTGGTCTCTGTCATGTGCTTTTTGGCTTTTGGATCTAGTAGGTGCTTCATAATGCCAAACCTTGACCATTAAATGGGGATCCAAACAGACTTTGATCAATAAACAGACACTTGCATTGGATCCCGACATCGAAATGCATCTAGGAAAACTCTAGCTCCTTGATCTATGATCATTCCATTTTGCACCAAAATTCCCCTCTTTTATGTGTCTTGGGCCATCTTTGCACTTGAAAGTCAGCTTTAAGATTAGCTCGCAAAAGGATACATGTACTGTAGTAGGATTGGGACATCTTGGTCTTAGGGAGGACCTTTTAGGTCCCTATGAGAATGGATGATATACTCATTTGCCATTTACTCGTCAAATTAATAGTGAGGTAGGAGACAACTTTGGACTACTATCTCCATTGGGCAGTGGGTGGAGATCTTAATATGAGGACTCAAAGCCATTTGTGAGGGATAGTTATTGCCAAGAAGCTTTCATGTCTCCCATTTCTACCCTTTATGCAATATAACCATTGAATCCACAACTCAATTGCTTTTGTTATTCCTATTTGACCTCCTTGGGATGGCTTGTGTTGCATGTCTAGAACCAAAGGGAACATTGTTATCTAGAGGATCATCCTTGTACTCTAAATTGTGGATTGAGCCAATCAAGGATTCTATTATGACCTATGTGTGATCTCTAGATATTAACCTTATGTTAACTAACAGTCATTTGTAAAAAATTCAAACTATGACTATATACAACCATTAGAAGTTTTCTATTTGACTATGAAGCCACTATGAAAATGGCACTACCTTGAGACTTTGTTTTACACATCAAGATCTACCATATGAGATCAACTTTGATGAGGCCAAAAGAAGTTCAAGGCACTTGTTAATAAAAAATCATATCACAATAAGCCATTATACCATAGGAGAAAGTGTTATCTCATATATTTTGAAGGTCAAAGGTCTCCATGACATGCTTTATTTTCTTTTTTCTAGATATGTTTCTAATAATGTACATGTTGAGTTCAAAAGAATGGGATCTAGATTGGTAACAGAGAAAGCTCCCACATGACATCACAAAGCTCTAGCTTTGGCCATGTGATCAAGCTTGGTCATGTGGGTGAGATATTTCAACTCTCCCTTTGAGGTCCTATTGATATAGAGCTTGGACATGTGCTCAAGTTTCGCCCTATGGGTAGGATAGTTTCCCCTCTCTTTGTGGGATGTACTTGAGTGAGAGCTTGGCCATTTTCTCAAGCTCAACTTTCAATTTCCAAGCTTTCTATCTCCTTGAGGTATATGTTGGCCACGTGCTCAAGGTTGCCCCTATGAGCAAGATAGTATTCCCTCTCTTTGAGATGTCTTTGAGACAGAGCATGGCCATGTGCTCAAGATTATGTTGACCTACCCTCTTTGAAATGTGTTTGAGATAAAGCTTGGCCATGTGCTCAAGCTTATATCGAATCCAACTCTCTAAGCTCTATCTCAAAGCTTGAGCACATTATGAAGCTCTAGCTTAAATCAACTCCTTGAGGTAAAGCTTGGCCATGTGCTCAAGCTCCACCCTATAGGCAAGATAGTTCAAATTCTCACTCTAAGGTCCCATTGATGTACAACTTGGCCATGTGCTCAAGCTTGACCACCCTATGGTGGGCAAGATGGTTTCCCACTCTCTCTTTGAGATGCATTTGAGTCAAAGCTTGGCCATGTGCTCAAGCTTGTTCCAATGGGAAATATAGTTCCCCACTCTCTCTTTGACATGTCTTTGAGTCAAAGCTTTGGCCATGTACTCAAGCTTGTTGGCCTTATGGGAAGTATAGTTTCAACTCTCCCTTTGAGGTCAGAGAGAGAGCTTGACCATGTGCTCAAGCTTAGCCCTATGGAAAAGATGTTGAGATGGTCAATTAGGCGTTTGATTTGATGTGTATAATTATCTACTAAATCTTGCATATTTGTGTTTGTGTCATGCTAACATAGTCTAAGACTATTGTCTTTTTTTTATAGATTGTGTTTTACAAGGAGGAGAAAAGGTTCATTTGCTATTAGACAATGAAAAGATTGGCTTTGATTCCATATGTTCAAATTGTCTAGATGCATATCGTGGTGGATCAAAGATTGGGATGGCAAATGTATCTGTGATAGTGAATGTATGTTATAGGAATGTTGTGGTTCATTTTCCTTCTTAAGATGTGGGAGAGTTGAAAGATGCGATGTGGAGAGCTATTCAATGGCCCTTATTGGGTATGAAGATAGTAATTGATCAAGAGAGTGATATACCATTAGAGTCACCAATTGAGAATTGTTAAAAAATAGAGCAATGTTATGTTACTCAAAATATGGATAGCTTGCATATATGTGAAGAAAGTATACCCTCTAATGATACTATAGTAATTGATGTCATGCAACCTATCTCCCTACAAGATGATAATTTAAGGATTCGTGAGGCATGTAAGGATAAGAATGTCACCCTATGGGAAGCGAGTAAGGTTCATAGGTGCCATGAAGGTATCATACTATTTGTGCATCTTGATAATGCTATATATTTTGACTGTGTTGGAAGAGAGGGACAGAGATAGAGTGGAGCAGAAGATGAGCCTCAACTCATTATTATTATTCTTCCATCATACTAACTAAAAGAGACTTACGCACATAGGTATGACTAACCAAGACTAACTGTGGTTAAGTCAATGACTACACCAACTTATTGAATGTCACACACATGTACAACTATATCCACACACACATAAAGATAGATTGACTGAAGAGTAACGGGAGCTTGATATTTTAACACTTCCCCCTCAAGCTCAAACCATCTGATAAACTCCAAGTAGTTGTTTGAAGTGTATGAACTTTTCTTTACCAAGTGACTTGGTAAATATATATGCTACCTGGTCTTTAGTCTTCACATGAATCAAGTCAATCTATCTTACGAACCATTTCTTTGATGAAATGGTAGTGAACCTCAATATGTTTGGACCTAGCATGGTAGGCCGGATTGCTAGCCAACATAACACTACTGAGGTTATCACAATGCAATCTCACTCTGCTTTCCAGTTGTATTCCCCAGTCTTTTAGTAGTTTCATCAACCAAACTGCTTTGCAAGCCGCTAAGGCAGCTCCTCTGTACTCAGCTTCTGTACTCAACAATGCAATAGTAGTCTGTTTCTTACTCTGCCAACTAATCATACTATTGCCCGATCCAAATGCATAACCATTGGTTGACCTCCTGTCATAGGCACAACTAGCCCAATTAGCATAAGTAAACCCTGTCAAGTCAAGGGATTTTCCATATGCATAAAAAAACCCATAATCTGTAGTATCCTTTATATATCTCATGATTCTCCTGACTGCATCCAAATGTGATTTGCGAGACTTCTGCATGAACTGACTAATCAGCTCCACTACATAACACAAGTTAGGACGGGTAATAGTCAAGTATATCAAGCTACCCACCATCTGTCGATACATGGTCATATTCTTTATGTCATTCCCAATATCAATCTGCAACTTGACATTCTGATCAAGAGGTGTCTCCATAGGCTTGCATTCAGCCATACCATACTTCTGTAACATGTCATGAGCATTCTACTGTTGTAGCAGCAATATACCTTGAGACATAGAGATTACCTCAATCCCAAGAAAATACTTTAGTTCACCAAGGTCTTTGACTCTGAATTCAGCCTATAAACATGATTTAATTTCAGCAATGCCCTCTTCATCATCTCCAGTGATGATAAGATCATCTACATAAACCACTATAAACACATATCCATGATCTGTCTTCTTCTTGAACAGACTGTGATCTGCATCACCCAATCTAAATCCATGTTGCTGTAAATAACTGCTAATCCGAGCATTCCATACTCTAGGTGCCTGTTTCACTCCATATAAAGCCTTTTTTAGCTTACATACATGTGTAGGAAAGTCCAGTGAACATATCCTTCAAGCTACTCCATATATACTTCCTCAACCAAATCACCGTTCAAGAAAGCATTCTTGGCATCCATTTGCTATAATTTCCAGCCTTTGCATGCTGCCAAAGCAATGACAATTCTGACTATTGCCATTTTAGCCACCGGACTGAAAGTCTCCTCATAGTCAAGGCCATATTGATGTGCATACCCTTTTGTAAGCGGCCTGGCCTTATAGCATCCTAACGAACCATTTGACTTGCACTTAACCTTGTACACCCATTTGTAGCCAATGGGGACTTTGCCTTTAGACAACTCAACCAATTCCCATGTCTCATTTTCAGCCAGGGATGCATACTCCTCATCCGTGGCAGCACACCAGTTCTGTAACTACATCATTAAACTTTATAGGTTCTTTGTAACCTGTCACAATAGCCATATATGCATAATGGCGGGCTGAATAACCAGTGTATATAAACATGTCAACTGGTTTTCTGTCTCTCTCAGATATCCGTAACTGTGGCTCACTCTGAGCTTGACTCTTATGAGGTGGTACATAATGACTTTGCCTTGCTCCAAGCATCATAATAGATAGAATGCCCAACTCACTATCCAAATTGTCCTTGTTAGATGATTCATAACCTGCTATAAGTGGACCTGTAACATCCTCAAGCATATTTTCTTTTCCCTTATCCAATCTCCCCCTCACTGACATATCTGTGTCAGTGGACATAGAAGTACGACTCTACAAGTGTCCTGACTAAGGACTTATTGTAGGTGACCCATCACCTGTAGGACCACTCATAGATGTACTCAATGTAGGTGTATTTTCAGCATTACTAGAGCTGACTGATCCATCAATAGGTAGCCACTACAATTGGATTACCATACCACGATGCTAGCTCATAAAAAACAACATCTCTGCTAATCAATGTCTCATGTGTAGATGGTACATAACACTTGTAAGCTTTTCAGTCTCGTGCATAACCAAGGAACACACTCTTGACAACTTTAGGAACCAATTTCTTCCTCTTTTCATCAAGAACATGCACATATGCAATGTTGCCAAATACCTTCAAGTGTGAGATGTAAGGATTATGACCATACAACCTCTCATATGGAGTTACATCCTCTTCTCATTCAGCATAGCTCTTGCCGATTCCATTAGTACCCTATTTTTCCTTTTTGCTACACTATTTTGTTGCGGTGTATAGCTGCAAGTTAACTGTCTCCTGATCCCATGTTTAACAAGGTACTTGTCAAAGTAATTACAGACATATTCTCCACCTCCATCTGATCTAAGACATGAAATTTTACAGTTCAACTCATTTTCAACATGCTTCTTGAAGTCCTTGAATGCATCAAACACATCATCCTTATGTTTCAATATGTAAAGCCAAGTATACCTCTGCTGAAATCATCAATGAAGGATACATAGTAATGAGCACCACCAAATGAAGCATTATGAGACAGCCCCCATGCATTTGAATATACCAACTACAAGGGTCCTGAGCTATTCCGTACATGTCTCATAAATGGAAACTGTGCGTGCTTTCCAAACTGACATGCATCACATACATGTCCAAATTCATGATACTTGAACTTAGACAAGCACA
Organism: Lygodium microphyllum; assembly: GCF_053477565.2. Taxonomy (NCBI): domain Eukaryota; kingdom Viridiplantae; phylum Streptophyta; class Polypodiopsida; order Schizaeales; family Lygodiaceae; genus Lygodium; species Lygodium microphyllum. Next base: position 22,962,117 of record NC_141159.1, read on the forward strand.
ATCTCCTTTTGCTGCATAGATTTTAGCTTTTGTACATTCACATGGCCAATCCACTTATGCCATATCTCAATATCCCGTATAACACCATCATCATGTGCAAACATGGCTGCTTTCAATTTTTGAATTGACGTATCAAGAGTAAACATTCTGCCATCTCTTTGGCCTCTAGCAATCAATTTGCAGCCATTACCATATTCTTCAACAAAGCATCCATCTCTATTAAATCTCACTTGTAGATTATGTTCTTCCATCTGTCCAACTGAAAAAAGATTCTTGGTTATTGTAGGTGCATGTAGTACATCATGCAAGCTCTTTTTCTTGCCATCAGGCATCAACAAAGGTATAACTCCTTTATGCTGAATAGTATGCCATCCCTAGTACAAACATGTCCATGCGAACTTGCAACCATCTCATCAAACCATTCTCCATGGGGTATCATATGATTTGAAGCCCTTGAATCAATGTACCATCTCTCATCTCTGTTCTGTCTACATGCATTCTTAGACACATGCTGCATGGCAAACAATCTATCAACGTGCTCATCATGAGCATCGCTAGAAGATGCATAATGCCCATGCTGTTTGCCCTCTGTTTGCCCTTTGCCTTCATATCTTCTTGCTTCTTGTAACAATCATTTGCAATGTGTCCATATTTGCTACAATAATGACAATCCTTATCTCTATTTGATTGATCATTTGACTGCCATGAACCAGGCCATGAACCAGATCCACCACCTCTACCATGGGGTGATCTTCCCCTACCTCTAAAGTTGCCAGATCCACGCTGGCCCTATGTATTTGTGCCATACCAGGAATTCTGCTGATGCTGTCCATAAGCATTTCGAGTGTCTCCTCGACCTTGAAAAGAGCTACGACCTCTGCCACCTCTACCATGCTGGCTAGAGTAAAGAACAATGTCTCTGCTTTGAGATGTACTAGAACTTGTATTCAGCCCAAGCTTAACTTCCTCATGCAGCAGCAAAGCAATTAGCTCATCCCAATTAGGGGATTCAACTCTCACAAAAATAGATGTATCAAATGCTTTATACTCTTTGCCAAGTCCATTCAATTTCACTGCAATCATGTCATCCTCAGACACTAAAGATCCAATGGTGGCAAGCTAATCCGCTATGTTTTTTATCTCTGTAGTGCAGGCTTGAATGCTTCTGCCATTCCTAGACATATTATTGAATTGCTGCTTTAGCTGAATCTTTCTTGCATGAGTTACATTTCCATAATTCTTCATGAGTATGTCCCATGCATCCTTTGGAGAACTGCATCCAGTAATCCATATAACCATAGCATCTTATATACATAAGGAAAAACAATGTAACACCTTGTATGCTCTCTCAGTCCATAGCTTATGAGCCCTTTTCTGATCATTTGTTGGATTTCTTTCATGCATTTTAGGTTCAATCTCATTACCTATACATAGGTCCCAATAACCTCTGCCAACAAAAAAATTCTTCATACGAAACTTCCATAAAGAAAAATTTTTATTGCCCAGCTTTTCTCCCACAATTTGAGTGGTATTGTCAGTGCCTTGAGCATTTACCATAGTTGCAGCTGAGGTATTCAGTGATGTATACAACATGTAAGTATCTGACTCATTTTCCCACAATTCATGACCAGTTTCTTGCAATTCAGGACAGTTTTCCTAACAACCTGCTTGCTATAAACTATATTCCAACAATGAAAAAACATAGTCAACTGAGCATAAACCAAGCTCAAATTAGTTCAAAACATTCTATGGTAGTGGCAAAACATCCCAGCAACAAACTATGTCTATACAAGTATCAATGTTGTACTATATGCAAGTAGCAGTACCAAATACAACCCCAATACAGCCAGCCCACTGCTATAACCAATAGTATTTTCTCTATTAAAACAAGATTATTCCGACCTCAAAATAGCCCCAAAACATCTCATTTGGTTGCCACTCTATGCATGAGTTGATACATGTCCAACCGGCCATAATATATTGCATGTATGTCAAGTGAAGATGATAGGTATTCTTTCTGCAGACAATAACCAGTCAATATCCTAGTATAACCAGCAACAAATTAGTCCAAACTTTGGACTTTGAGTACTCACAATATCCCAAAAAGCATCTACCACTCAAGTGATATGATCCAAGCATTTGTTAGTAGCAAATAAGCATCATAGATACTCCAACCTTGTAGATATATTGTTTCCAAATTCAAGACAACAACCAATTCACTGTTTCCAGCCTGCAAATAAGCTCCAAAACTAAGCATTTAACACTCCAATATCATGCTCAAATGCATGATAATAAGGGCATATACATTGTTAGGATGAAAGCCACCAGTGCCTTGGAATCACCTACTGTTTACTGCAGTAAACAACCAGTTTGCACAGGTCTGTGCTAAATATCTTAAAAACTTTGAGGAATTTGAAAAAACTTTCTTCTGTAAAGTTGTAGACCACGTTGAAACGGTCAGGTTTCAAGGTCCATTTCTCCAAAAACCATTTCTCTAAAAAGATATATCTTCTGCAAAAAAAAAGGGCTGCAGAGAGTTTCCTTTGATGACATTTTCTTCAGATCTGATGTCTTGATGTCAAAGGGCCACTATCAAACCTTCAGGCTTCAAGCATTCAAGCTCTGATGCCATGTTGGAAGAGAGGGAGAGAGATAGAGTAGAGTGGAAGATGAGCCTCAGATCATTTTTGTTCTTCTTCTATTATTCTTTCATCATACTAACTTAAGGAGACTTACACACATAGGTATGACTAACCAAGACTAACTATGGTTAAGTCACAGACTGCATCGACTTATTGAATGTCATACACATGTACAACTATATCTAACTAATGTCGGTCACACACATAAAGATAGATTGACTGAAGAGTAATGGGAGCTTGATATTCTAATGGTCACACACATAAAGATAGATTAACTAAAGAGTAACGGGAGCTTGATATTCTAACAGACTGCTTGGGAGAGAACTATGTTGGTTTTACCATTGAGTACACTTTTATGAAAGGCTCCCTACAAAATTCACATGTTATCAATAGTATAGATGTGGTTAGATGGCCAATTAATCAAGTGACCTTGATGGATGGTAGTCCACAACCATGTTCTCTATTGGCACAATCAATATAAAGAAGTGCAAGTACTTCAACTAGTGGAATCCTGGATATGGGTTTTAATAAACCATTCTCTAAGAAAAGAAAGTACACTTTCATCAAGAGGATTCAAAAAGACAAGACCCCAACAACTACTAGCACATATACTTCAAACAATTCAGTAGATTGGGTGGCTAATGTGGATTGTTGCTCTAATAGATGTTGCCAACATGCAAATAGTGGCAATATGATGTAAATATGTAAGCAATTTTGGGGTCAAAACTTTGAATCTCAAGCTAATTATGTCTATGATATACTCTCCATTGATTGGCACCATGACACTATAGGAAGGATCAAGTATGATTTCAAAATATATGGTTCCATGCTATATTTTAATGCATGATTTATAATGCATGGGATTCCCAAAACAAGTTTTTATTATTACAAAAGCAATTTTGAGAATGGAGCAAGGTATTATAACCATGGAAATACACAAAGACTTAAGAGAGCTCAAGCATACATGGGAATGGCAAGATCAATCTTAGCAAACTTTGTTGAAAGTAATGGAGAACATATGCCAAATAGAAGTAGGATATTTCTTGATGGAGTTGGGGAGATTCAATTGGTTATTCCATACGCATATAAGCAGATTGATATTTTACGTGAGGTGAACTTGTCACTACAAAAACAAGGTTACAAAGAGGGAATATCAAAGTCAACATTTAATAGATTTTGGAATAAAGAATATTAACATTTGGCATTGAGATCAAGTCCAGTTAGTTTTCTAAATGCATTATTTTTAGCTCTTTAAAAGCTAAATTAGAGGCCACCAAGGATATTCAAGAGAGGTAGAGGATTTCTACAAATAGACAACTACATATGACACAACAACTAAGTTGTAGGAGTCTCTACTACACATGGTGTAAATACTCTGAGGTTCCAACCTGAAAAGTATGTGTGCATCATCCATGACAAGATGGACCAAAAGAAGACTGCAAACCCTAGATTGACTCAAGTTCCAAAAGAGTTGGACTCAGCATGGCAGCTTCAAGTATCACTTATTGGAGCAATCACTCATACTCACAAAGAAGGTCAATATATGGGAAGTTTGTGAAATTGAATGGTTTGTGGCTTTTTGATCCCAATCTCACAATTGGATCTCTTGCATTTTGTTTGCATAACTTAGAGGAAGTGAGACTTGACTAATTAAGAAAATACTTTAGGACCATCTAATCACTTTAAACTCTAAACCTTGACTACCATACAAATAATAGTGCTCCTTCTTTATCGTATATAGAATAGCCAACATCTCTTGGTCATAGACATTCGTGGCCAATTCCTTGTCTATAAGCTTACAAATTTCAACAGTAATAACTCCATGATTTTGTAGCAAAACCTCCCCTATGCCATGGCCATTGGCATCATAGCATATGATAAATTCCCTAGAGAAATCATAGCAAACTAAAATAGGAGTAAAAGTAAGGAGTTCCTTGGACTAGTTGAAGTTACTATCTACAAGTGCATCCCAAAATAAAGCTTCCTTTTTCAACATGTTAGTCAAAGGAGTTGCTGCAATTCCATAATACTTAATGAATCTATGATAGAATGATGATAGACTAAGAAATTATCTAAGTGAAGTAGCGGTGGTAGGTGTTGTGGCCAATCTCTAACACACTACACCTTCTTAGGATCAGCTTGTATATCTTTCTCACTAATAATGTGGCTGAAGTACTCCATCTTCGTTTATATAAAAGACATTGTTTCTCCTTAGCAAAGAGTTTGTGATATCTCAATACATCAAAAACCTTTCTAATATATGACAAATGAATGGCATCGCCAAGAAATGATATAACCCACGATTAGTCCTAAAGGTAGATTTAACTTCATCATCCTCTCATATATAGATCTAATGATATCTTGAACTCAAGTCAATTTTGGTAAAGAACCTAGCCTTCTTGAGCTCATCAAGCAAATCATCTACTATAGGGATTGGATACATGCTCTTCATTGTGATTTTGTTTATATCCCTTTAATCAATATACATTTAAGAGGATCCATTTTTTTTCTTCAATAACAAACCGAAGAGGCATATGGTAAAGAACTAGGCTCAATGAACCCCATCTCTAGAAGCTCCTTGATTTGCTTGGCTACTTCTTTGTGCTCACATTTAGAAAATTAGCAGGATGGCTTATTGAATGGCTTTGAATGTGGCTCCAAATCTATAGAGTGATCTATTGCTCTCTTAAGAGATAATGAAGTAGGCACTTCAAATAAATCCTTGTACTTTTCAAGGAGAGATTTCAGCTGGATGCTCAGAGTTGAATCCTTGGTCTAATCTGTAACATCTTTATTTAGGTGTAAACAAAAATGTGAGAGCACCACTTGTACTCCTTCTTAAGTTGCTTAATGATGATAAGTTGAAAATTACATTTACTAGGGATTCCCTATAGACAGATAATCTTTAACCTCTTTATTTAGGTGTAAACAAAAACATGAGAGCACCAATTGTACTCCTTAAGTTACTCAATGATGATGAGTTGAAAATTACATTTACTAGGGATTCCCTATAGATAGATAAGCTACCCATCAATGGAAAAATCCATTTACAACTACGAGAAATTCATAGTAATGTTCCCTGAAGTCATCAGCCAATCACACGCAAGTACAACATCTATGGGTCCTATCTCCAAAGTAATCATGTTTACCTTTGCTTCATAATTTTCAACAAACTATAATGAAACCTATGGACATATTTGAGTGCTAATCCCTTCTTCACCATTTGCTACTTGAACTCTTATGGGTTGTTGTAAATCACTGGAAAGACAATGCAACTTGTCTACAATTGACTTATTTACAAAACTATGTGTACTACCACTATCTATCAAGATAAACACATCCTTCCCATGAATGGTACCCTTGACAGGAGTGTATTAGGGCTCTTAGAACGTGTCCAAGCATCCATAGAGATGGAAAAAATAGTAGCAACATGTATCTCGTCATGAATTCCTCCTAGATAATAAGGAACACTACTACCAGGATCAAAAGGAAAAGTGTTAGTAGGATCATAAAAAAATATTGCCCAACTTTCTCCTCAACATGCTCATGTTCAATGGCAAACATAAATGCATTTTCCTCATTATTATCATCCTCTGAATCTTCAAAGACTAACATACTATGGACCTTGGCTTTTGCATTCTTATAAATACAGTTTGTTATATGGTCAGCTATGTACTTCTGACCACATTTGAAACACAAGACTTTTTCTTTCCTTTCTTTGTATTGATCCACAAAAATAGAGTTTGGATTACCATTTGTTAAAATGTTTTTAAACTTACTATCTCATTTAAAATCCATTCTTGGACTATTTGTTGTCCAAAAAATTCCTTGAGCTCTTAAAGCATTGAAAGATAGATAAGTTGGCACTCTAGAGTCCCCACTTGATGCATGATTATTGCCATGGATATTGCTAATATGTCCCTATTTTGAAACATTTCTTCGCTGTCCAAAACTAGGCTAAAATGTAGATTCTCTTCTATACTTCCTTCCTTACCATTTTGCAAGATCAATAGCTTTGAAAAAATTAGTGGAGTTTTGTGCCATAACATCAGCTAATAATGAAGGTTCTAGACTCTATATATACTTGTGAAGTTTATCTTCATCACTTATACTCTCTACATACATAGTGAGGTTTAGGAATTTGTTTATATAATCCTACACAATTAGGTCTCTTTGCTCTAGTCTATACCATCTTCATGCCAATTTCCCTTTTTCAAGAGGAAAGACAAAGACCTTAGCCATAAGTGTCTTAGATGCTTTTTAATTCTCCACTAGTATGCTCTTTTTCTTAATGTATCTCTACCAAGTATGCGTAAACCCTTTCAAATGTAATGAGGCAAAGTGAATCTTCATATCATCGGTCCTAGGGAATATATCAAAATAGGACTCTAATTTTGAAATCCATTCCTCTAGGTCAGATGGTGAAGATGATTGCCCATTTTACTTTGCCAAAACTATTTTATATTTCAACTCTCTCTCATGAAAAGGTTGATGTTCCAAAATACATTAATCATGGTTAGTAGGCATTGGACATTCAAAATGTGATAGTATTCTTCCATAAGGTGGTTGAAAATTAGTTTGGAGCCTTTCGGATGGTAAAGGACCCTAGAAACTTAAGGATTCAATCCATAAGCTTGTGGATTAACACCATTTATGCTACCCAAATAATCATCATTTCTTTGTGAAGTCTCTTCTACTTCATACTGACTATTTGGAATACCTCTTTTTCCAATAATACCTTGAATTTTAACATTAAGATTAGTGGATGAAGCGGAACTATTGGGTACTCTTTGATTGTGCTTTTTCCTTAAAATCCTTGGCTCTCATTTGTATTTGCATCCAAGAGAGATTTGAGCCATAATTTGTGTATTTGATAAACTGATTTGTCAATTAAAGCCTTGATTTTTTGGATTGTGGAATTCACGAGCTTTTTAATAGAAGACTTCATTTGATGGCTAGACAAGACCATTTACTCAACTCTTATAATAGCTCTACATACCTTTGAGTGTGTCTATTCTCATGTTCACATATGGTACAATTAAGAGCACTAAGTTCTTGCATTTGAAACTCTTCAGAGCTCTCTTGAGGTGTATTTTTAAGCAAGGTTTTTTAATTTTTTGAGCATATTCATCATGGGCCTTGTTCTTCCCTTTGTGACCTACCATAGTAGTGTAATCATGCAGGATCCCTTATCAATAAATCGACTCTAACTTGAGTTAAGAAACTCCAATTTTAAAACTTTAAGGTTCAAATCAAAGATAATGAATGAGAACTAGAACATTATAGCAAATTTAAAAGATAAAATTTTGTAACCCAGTCTCTGTGGTTGAACTGTCCAATCATCTTACACCTTGTCTCAACTTGTAAATGCCATGTTTTCACCTATGGGACCAAAATGGTCGTACCTAAGGGATAGCAAATCATGTGGGGAGTTTCATAGGACTTATGGCCAACCTATAATACCTACACATGTATCCTAATGATGAGGATGATACTTATAATGACTTGTTTATACCCTATAATGTCTTGTAATGGCCTTGTTTTACCATGCTTTGAGCTTCAAGAGACTTGAATTTTTGTGAGTACTAATTGAATCTTCGACTCTCCACTCGAGATACCTATGTGAGGGATAAAATGGCATGGTAGGCTTCCTATATAGGTCCAAATCATTTGAATATGGGCAAAGTTCTCCTTGGGCCGATTGGTTATACCCATTCGAGATTTTTAATAGTGGGGAAAAGGCATCTCTCTATTGCACCTCTCTATTGTCCCACTATCTCCCTTGAAATCCACCTTTTTCCTCTTGGTGGGAATCTCAATATAGTAGATATATGCTATTCTAATCAATCAACATGATATGCATGACTAAAAATATGCATTCAAGTCATTCCATGTGATGTGTTAGAATTGGAATGGACAAAATGAATAGGGAGAGGGTCTTACCACATAGTGACTCACTTGAATTACCATTTACAATGGATTTTTAATATTTTTTCATGAAATAATCAAAGATTAACAAGGTATATGATTAAAGTAAGGAATTCAATAAATCAATTGATTCTTCAACCAGTAAGGTTGAATACAATGCTGAAAGCTCAAGCAAAAGCTTTTAATTCACTATTTGAATCAAGAGAGTGATGCATTCCATAAATGGGCTGATCTAGCCAATGGAGGACTAAAATTTGATGGGAACTTTTTAATTTTTAAATCTCTCAATCAAATGGATAAACCTTAGCAAATGTATAGATGAGAGAGATCAAGAATTAATGAAAAATACATCTTGTATAATTTGATGAAGATCTGAATACTCCCAAATGTATAGATAAGAGAGATCAAGAATTGATGAAAAATACCTCTTGTATAATTTGATGAAGACTTAGATACTCCCAAATGCTTGAATAAGCCTCCCGTTGCTCAATTTTGATGAAATAATCTTCAATCCTTGCTCCATGAATGCTTGAAAGAAACCTTGAAGCCTCAATAGATTGAGATTGATGCCTTGAAACCATTTTCCCCAAATCTTAATTCCATGAAAGCTCTTGAGTTTGAATCTTGACCAATCTTGCTCAATCCTTGCAATTTCTTCAAGAAGTCACAAGGATGAATCTCAAGATTGAAATAATGAAGAATCTTCAATAAATTTAAGAGAAGCTAAAGCTTGAACTCAAGCTTTTATGGCTGCCTAGAGACTACATACAAGGGTTTCAAGATAGCAAAAGAATGAGAAATAGAGCATCATTTTGGAGTTTAGTCACATCATAGTCTTGAAGCTTACTATGTCAATAATGATTTAGAAGCATCAATGCTACCTAGGAAATTACGTGCTCGGACGTAAAATGGGCCAGCATTGGCTAAGGTACTAGCTGGACCTCATGGCCTCAACAGACAACCCCACCACACGGCCTCGCGGGCCAGGAGCATCTGTCGAGGGATACACTATCCTAGACACTAATCACTGCGTGTTTATAGTCTGTAATCCAATGGATGTTTCCTTTTCCTCTCTCCTCAAAGGGAGATTATACATATATCGGCAATAAATGCCACATATCACAGACACAAGGGCACCCCATCGGCTGATTGCAGTGGCTCTACTGCAGCTCTCCTACATCTTGGGGATTGGCCCCTCTATGCGCTGCTTCCACATATAGACATGTTCGAAACAAACTCCCCTCTTAGTGCCAAACGTTCGAGGAATGCAGTTATCCTCACTTATCCGTCCCCTTTGACCAACCGTCTCTAGGCCTACAGCCGGGTTACTCACTCTCTCTACGTGGGTCAAGTCCTAAAGAAACCAAGTGCTATGCATCCAGGAGCTTGTAATTGATACCATTTAGCAATGCTTGATGCTGATCTGAAAATCACAAAAAAATGTTTGTCTAACACTTTGTTAATTTTTTGTACATTTGGAGGTTTGAAATAAAGAAGAGGGTGGGAACAACCTCTTCGAAAATCCAAGAAATGACTGGATGGAAATATTTCATGGACCGGTTTACCAAGGGAGGGTGAAGAGTAAAGATAAATGGAGAAAGGTGAAGGGAAAATGTATAATGTGAAAATAAAACACATGAAATGGATTTTGGAGCCATCCAAGGGGCATGTGAGGCTCATAATGTCATGGCTTTGGAGCCTTATGATAATTCAAACAAATGGGACCCTTCTTGGAAGCATTAGTGGAAGAAAAAGCAGGCACATGATTTTGTAAGATTTTTAAAAAATACTTCCACTCCGATCCAAAAAAACTTTTCAACATAAAAGTTGTAGCGCGTGAGCTGAAGTTTTGACTGGTATTTTTAAATAATTTTTTGAAGCTACAAATTGGGAGATATGGTCAAAATGGTGGACACCAAATTTCTCCAACTATGGTGGAGACCACCTTCCAATTTTATACACATCCACACTTTCTTCCCCACACTTAACACTTCCACAAAACATCATTCATTAGACTCCCAACCATTTCCCCTCTCTTCTCCTCTCACTCAGGCTAATAAATCATTAGAATTTTCCTCCTAAATCACTCTCAAATCATCCTTAATTATAGTAGTAATGTATGAATTCTCACCACTCTCTCTCCATTATTGCTAGATTTGATCTTATTTTATGAAGATTCTCTATATTTTTTTATAGGAGAGCTCTTGGACTCAAGCTATGGGGGGGAGAATGGAGACAACTCGCCTATGATGAAACTTGATTAAGTACAAAATTGGTCAACAAAACATCTAGATGGAGCTTCCACATTGGTGGAACTGCCTTAATGCAGCTTTGGTGGTGTTAATTCCTATTCTATCTTAATCTCCTCCCTAAACACCCTCAAGGTCTATATAAAGAGGCCTTCTCCTTTGTAATTTGCAAGAGAGAGAGCCAAGAGGCCTTCTTCAGTCCTATTGAGCCTTCCCCATTCTCTCTCATGAGCTTATGGCAGTTCATTCCCTTACTATAGCTTATGCATGCTCTACAGTGTAATAAGCCCATGCTATTGGTGTCCACATTGTGTATATTGGTTATGTCTTGAGGGTTATCCATCTCTTGTGCCCTCTTAAGTTTTATTGATTAATCTATTTTTTGTAGTTCTCTCTCTCTCTCTCTCTCTCTCTCTCTCTCTCTCTCTTAGTTTTCCTCTCTTCTCCCTCACAAGCTCCTCTCCCTCTTACATAGCATCCTAGTCCGCTCTTCCATGACTAGGTGGTGTCCTTACCTCATTCACTTTGTGGCAGAAGGGAGTTTGGCATAGTATAGAGGCTTCCATACCAATTTTCCTTTGTCATAAATTGGTGCCTCGCTGAGGACATTCTCATCCACAATTCTTTACCTCCTTATGCGGGACGATACAACACATAGTGGTACATCCTCTACAACAAGTGCTCCAAGTGGCTCTTCTCCAACACCTTCACCAACTCTTTTTGTAGATGGTCGAAGTCCATGACTCCCACAATGGTCTCCCAAAAAGGAAGCCCAAGAAAGAAAGTATGCCTATCAGATGACGGCACGTATGCAGGTAAAACGTGTTCACCTTAGAAATTCCATTCTCTCACAATGGAAAAAATCATGTTGCCATTAAGTGCTAGGTTCTCATAATTGTGGTGAGTGTTTGCAAACAAAGTGAAGGCTCTTTCGGGAGGTCCTCAAATCATCAAATCCCTCTCTCTCTCTAGCCTAATCCACATCAAAGGAGGACAACTATGCATGAATGGTGTGGAGTTTTGTAGAGGTGCAAAGTATGGAGACTACCTTCAACTGTTGCTACCTCGAAGGTTGGGTGTGGTTAAAAAGGTGGCCATCACACCTTATGAAATATATGTTGCCAAGGATGGACACACTAAGGCAAGAACAATCACTGGTGAGCAAATTCTCTGTATAGCAAAGTTGGTGGATTCCGGAAAGAAACACTTTGGGAAAAATCCTTTATAATTCAAGAAAGTGCATTTCCTCTACTCTCTTAAGTAGTCTTCGCTTATGAATAATAATAATGGCCTGAATTTCTACACCTTCCACTCTGTACAAAACATCCGAGTTAATGTATGCATCAATAGGAAGATTTTCTTCCAGTAGCGTCTTGTCGTGTACTTTGGGGTTGAAAGATTAAGGAAGATTCTTATATCACGAGAACTATAATCTTCCCAATGCTAGACTACAATGCATCCTTCAATGTACATTTATTTATTTTATTATAATAGTTTCTCATGAATCACCGCGAGTTGTATGGACCAATTCAACCTCTTGCTATGAAAATTGTGCATATTGTAGCCAGCACAAAGCTTAGATTCCAAGGCATTATTAGAAGCATACTGTGGCCTAGATGTCTTGTTGAAATCAATGTATTTGTGAACCCATTCATCCTTCCCCTCATAAAATACAACTTAAGTCTAGACGTGTTCATCTTTGTACTCTACTAAGGCAACATGGCATTTCCAAGCTTCTTTGGGCGCAATGGGGAAAATGCAATGGATTTTTTGGATAACCTTGAGATGGCCTTCCTTTGGTGCTCAAATCCCTCCCAGAGACAAGGAAGGCCATCTCAAGGTTATCCAAAAAATCCACTGCATTTTCCCCATTGCGCCCAAAGAAGCTTGGAACCACATTCTAGCTTCTTCCTTGAACCGGATTTAGAGTTTGGAACCACATTCTAGCTTCTTCATTGATCCTTTCTCTAGGAGGGATTTGGAAAATGCAGTGGATTTTTTGGATAAACCTAGAAGATATGATCACCCTGCCAAAGGTCCTCGACAACAAGTAAGCCCTCCTCATGCTAGGACTCAAGAGCAAGAGCAGTCATGACCTGCAATTTTACAACCACCTTATGTTCAAGCTGAAACCCCTGTTGTTCAACCAAATGTTAATGTCATAAAAATAGAGGAAGTGGTCAGGGATAGAAGGCTCCAATAAGAAATAGTGAGAGGTAAGATGAAGGTAGATGTAGTAGAAACCATACCTATCAAGCGGGTACGTGTCCAAAATGAGGCAAGCAAGGAAGCAATCAATGAGGCAAGTACATCATAGGCACCTAGAGATAAAGGGAAGAAGAGAAAGACTCGAACTAGGTCTAAAATTGATATCTTCGACTTCCCTTTGGGTTCTCAGACACAACCTTATGATCTGATAGTAGATGTGAGCTCTCAAGGGATAAAAATTACTTGGCCACAACTACTTCATGCCTCTCCAAATCTACGACGACAATGGTAAAAAATAGTAAGCACAAGGGCAAGGCAAGGTAAAATGGTTAGTGCAATCAAGGCATATGGCCTCAAAGATATAGTGCCTTTAGTGGAGGCTCAAATCAAAGGTCAACGGATTCGAAAAACATACATCGATAGTGGAGCAGAGGTTTGTGTCATGACAGAAAAGCTTATGTATCAATTAGGCTTAGAAGTAATGGAATCCTTGACCTTTAGGGAAAAAATGGCCAATAATGATGTGGTCATATGTGTGGGTGTAGTGAAAGCTTTAAGAGTTTCTATTTTTGGAATCACTGCAGCAGTGGATGTTTATGTGATGCCAGTAAAGGAAGAAGGATATTCCCTCATCCTAGGGAGACCTTGGCTTATGGGCATTGGAGCTAGGCAAGATTGGGCAACAGGGGATCTGGAGTTGAGGCCACGTAAGGTGGGTGGCCAAGATCAAAAGGTGGTTTACAACTTGAAGAGTGGGCGTCAAGAGAACCTTAAACTAGAAACGTCTGCCGATGAGTGGAGCTCAAGTGGATGTTCCTCATTGGTAGAAGAGGAAGAGAGTTCAAGTGGAGAGATTGATAGCACTCTCGAAGTTATGGGCGTCACCTTAAAGAAACCTACCTCATCAGAAGACAACCCAAGAATCCAAGGAGAAGATGTGTGGGATGCTAGCCTAGAGAAAATAATATCCAAGGATATAAATGATGAAGAAAGGGAGGGTTATGTGAATGTTCTCAAGAAGCATGCATCATTGTTTATTTCTGATTATACTCACATTACAGGTGTCATTGCAGTTAAGTATCACATCCAACTCAAAGAAGGAAGAAAACCTGTAGTATAAAGATTGAGAAGACTGGGAGTTGTGCAACATGATGCACTGTTGACGGAGGTGAAGAGACTCTTGAATGCATGATTCATATCCCCAATGGAAGATTCAGAATGGGTCTCCCCAGTAGTAGTGAGGCCAAATAAAAATGGTAAGTGGCGAGTATGCATAGATTACAAGCCACTAAATGTTGCAACAAAGAGGGACCACTTCCCTCTCCCATTTTAGGATGAAATCTTGAATGAAATAGCGGGACATGAGCGGTATGCAGTGTGTGATGGCTACTCTGGCTACTTCCAGATTCGCATTGCAAAGGAGGATCAAAAGAATCTGACCACTTTCATCACACCATGGGGCTGTTTTGCCTTTCGGGTCATACCCTTTGGTCTCACAAATGCCCTAGCAACCTTTCAACAATTCATGAATATGGTATTCCAACCTTACTTTGATAAGTCCATAAGGGTTTTCATATATGACTTTTGTATTTACAGCTCAAGGAACATACATCTACGCAAGGTTGATGAAGGATTTACTCACTTAGCTAGGTTGGGTGGACAACTAAATAAGGATAAATGTCACATTGGGGAAAGCAAGGTTACACTACTAGGGCATGTAGTGTCAATTGAAGGAATTGAGGTAGATCCAAAAAAGGTAGAAACATTGCTAGCTCTACCTTCCCCAACCTCCATCAAACAATTAGTTTCCTTCTTACAAAAGCTAAGATATTTGGGTAGATTTATACACTTACTCTCTCAGGCCATATATCCCCTACAACTGACACGCCAAGAAACACTTGTATGGAGTGAACAAAGTGAAGGGCATTTTAAGGAGAAAAAGAAAATATTGGGGTCACTTCCTATAATCCTCCAGCCTTGTTGAAAAGAAACATTCTTTGTAAATCCTAGCGTGGGAGAAGAGGCCATTGGTGCTGCTCTCCTATAAAAAGATCCAAAAACATCCTTCATGAGGCCTGTGTATTTTGCTAGCCGCCTCATGAAAGCCTCAGAGAAGGCTTACACCTCCATGGAACAACTAGTGTTTGCCCTCATGTTTGCAGTAACCAAATTTCGGCCATATTTGCTTCCAAAAAGGTTTGTGATCATCACTATGGAGGATATGTTTCCCTATGTACTACAACATATGGAAATCTCTGACAAAATAACAAAATGGATGGTTCGACTTCAAGAGTTTGATTATACAATGTAGGTTGAAAAAACAACTCAAGCATGCCTGGCTGATATTTTGACAAACAGGTGCTATGAGAAAAATTTCAGGGTGAAAAGAAATGACCTTCCATCACCCCCATCCATAAAGACTCATGTAGATGCTTATACCCTCTACTTTTATGGTGCATACAAGAGAGCTAAGGATAAGGCAGCCGTAGGCATTGTTGTTTAGGAGAGAAAATCTATGGTGAAGGAATCATCTTGGAAGGTGTCCACTCTAACAATGAGGTAGAATATCAAACTTTAATTCATGGTCTTTGTTGGTGTCTTAGTAATTTAATCGAGAGGTTGAATGCTTTTGGAGACTCCATGCTATTGGTAAGGCAGATGCAAGATACATGGGCATGCAAAAATACAAACCTCTCTGTAAAATGAGAGAGGCCAAATCTCTTATGAGAAGATTTAGGGAGGCACAAGCACATCATGTGCAAAGAGACCAAAACAAGGATGCCAACCATCTAGCATCATCAAAGCTGAATGAGTCAGTGGTGGGAGCAGTGGCTATCAAACCCGCACTTCAGCAAGGCAATGAAGACTTAGAAGATATTCTACACCTCTTAGAGCAAGGAGAAGCTCCCAAACACCTGACTAAGGGAGAAAGACAGTGGCTAGCTTGGAAGGCTACAAGATATCGCATGGTAAATGATAGTTTGTATTGTCTTGGTAAGGATGGTGTGCTTAGGAAAGTGCCTTCAAAGTGGGAAATTGAAGAAATCTTAAAAGCTTGCCATGATGATGTGTGTGGAGGCCACTTTGCACATGACATCACAAGTAGAAAGGTTCTACAAGCCGGCTTTACTTGGCCCGGTCTACACCGAGATGTCAAATATTGATGTCAAACATGTGAAGAATGTCAGAAATCAGGACCACGACAGCTCATAGTAGAACCCCAAACCCCAATCAAGGTCTATGGACCCTTTGAGAAGTGGGAAATTGATGCCATAGGGCCTCTACCACGCACTCCATCAGGAAAAGAGTATATTATCATGGGGGTAGATTACATAATTAGATGGGCTGAGGCTATGCCAACTAGAAGAATCATTGCTAAGAAAGTGAGTAAATTCATATTTGACCACATTTGTTGTAGGTTTGGTACCCCTCTTGAAATACTATCAGATAGAGGACCAGGGTTTAGAGCTAATGTGGTGAGTGAACTCATGCAAAAGCTAAATATTCAACAACGACACTCTACCCCTTACTACCCTCAATGCAATGGATTGTTGGAGAAGGTAAATGGGATGATTTGTAAAATCATCAACAAACAGGTACATTCAAGGCCCTGGGATTGGGATAAGCACCTTAGTGGAACTCTATGGGCTTACAGAACCTCCTTCAAAACCATGTTAAGGTTCACACCTTTTCATCTAGTTTATGAACAAGAAGCTCTTTTGCCTATTGAGGTGAAATTAGCTAGCCTTCGGGTATTAGGTGGCACAGTAGGCTCTCAAAAGGAGAAGTTACATCAAAGATTACTGGACCTAGAGAGACTACAATTGGATCGTGAAGAAGCCATCAACCACTACTCCCAGGAATATGAGAAGCGTAGAGAAAAGTTCAACAAGAAGCTAATAGATAAAAACATCAAGGAGGGATCTTTAGTGCTTTGATATGACAATCACTTTGATAAAAGAAAGGATGACAAGTTTCTCTACCGGTCGGAGGGACCGTTTTGGGTCACCAAAAAATTCAACAATGCCTCCTACAAACTTCAAGACATTGAGGAAAAAGTGCACAAGATCAAGGTAAATGGATGGCGCTTAAAACCCTATCACATCAGGGTGGGGTCAGCTCAAGATACCAAAGAGTGTCTAGAGGCATAAATACCTCTAGCTAGGTTGAGGGGGCTATATGATCCAAGAAAATCACAAAAAAATATTTGTCTAACACTTTGTTGATTTTTTGTACATTTGGAGGTTTGAAATAAAAAAGAGGGTGGAAACAACCTCTTGGGAAATCCAAGAAATCACTGGATGGAAATATTTCATGGACCGGTTTACCAAGGGGGGGTGAAGAGTAAAGATAAATGGAGGAAGGTGAAGGAAAAATGTGTAATGTAAAAAGAGAAGACATGAAATGGATTTGGAGCCATCCAAAGGGTATGTGAGGCTCATAATGTCATGGCTTTGGAGCCTTATGATAATTCAGACAAATGGGACCCTTCTTGGAAGCATCAGTGGAAGAAAAATCAAGCAAATGATTTTGTAAGATTTTTTAAAAATACTTTCACTTCTATCCAAAAAAACTTTTCAACATGAAAGTTATAGCACGTGAGCTGAAGTTTTGGCTAGTTTTTTGGAGCTACGAGTCGGGAGATATGGCCAAAATGGTGGATGCCAATTTTTTCCAACTGTGGTGGAGACCACCTCCCAATTTTATATACACCCACGCTTTCTTCCTTACAGTTAAGACTTCCATAAAACATCATTCATTAGACTCCCAACCCTTTCCCCTCTCTTCTCCTCTCTCTCAAGCTAATAAACCATTAGAATTTCCCTCCTAAATCACCCTCAAATCATCCTTAATTGTAGTAGTAATGTATGAATTCTCACCACTCTCTCTCCATTATTGCTAGATATGATTTTACTTTATGAAGATTCTCTATATTTTTTTATAGGAGATCTCTTGGACTCAAGCTATTGGGGGGAAGAATGGAGACAACTCACCTATGATGAAACTTGATTAAGTACAAAATTGGTCAACAAAACATCTAGATGGAGCTTCCACATTGGTGGAACCGCCTTAATGCAGCTTTGGTGGTGTTAATTCCTATTCTATCTTAACCTTCTCCCTAAACACCCTCAAGGCCTATATAAAGAGGCATTCTCCTTTGTAATTTGCAAGAGAGAGAGCCAAGAGGCCTTCTTCAGTCCTATTGAGCCTTCCCCATTCTCTCTCATGAGCTTATGGCAGTTAATTCCCTTACTATAGCTTATGCATGCTCTACAGTGTAATAAGCCCATGCTATTGGTGTCAACATTGTGTATATTGGTTATGTCTTGAGGGTTCTCCATCTCTTGTGCCCTCTTAAGTTTTATTGATTAATCTATTTTTTGTAGTTCTCTCTCTCTCTCTCTCTCTCTCTCTCTCTCTCTCAGTTTTCCTCTCTTCTCCCTCACAAACTCCATCTCCCTCTTGCATAGCGTCCTAGTCCGCTCTTCCATGACTAGGTGGTGCCCTTACCTCATTCACTTTGTGGGTGGCAAAAGGGAGTTTGGCATAGTATAGAGGGTGCCATGCCAAATTTCCTTCATCAATGCAAATGTGTATATGATTAAGTGCTCAAACAATTGAAAAACAACCTCGTGCATTGTGCAAATCCATTCTTTTTATGTTTCCATATACTAACGCATAATTGCTGCGATGAGAGAAGACACCGAGCCTTACACTCGTGCTGTGCTTCCCTTTATTTAACTTAACATCATCCTATACAAATAATGCAACAAATACATTAGATTTTACATCATATTTCAACGCTCAAACTCCCCTCTCTCCCCTACCGTTTAGAGTTTTGCTTGCAGTGATAAGTAAAGGGGTAATTTCATGTGTATTTTGCACGAAATAAGTAGTAAATACTCACAAAAATATATAAAGGGGGATAATCTGAGGCAAACCCTCATGCTTTATTCTCATTATACACTCACAGACACATCCATCATTTTTCATAATTTTCCTATTTCTCCCCCTTTTAAAGAGTATTTTTTCCTATTTTTTTAATTTATTATCAATAAAAATGGAAGAAAACTAGCATTATTTCAGATCTATGGCTCTTTGAGTCGTTAAATAGCAACCATGAAGATTTTATTGGTGTTTTGTTTCATGCTTTTTCGATTTTAAGCCCAAAAATCCCATTTTTACTCTAAAAACCATGCTTTTCGGGTTTTTTCCACTTATTTCTCACACTTTAAGTGTATATTTTCTAATTTTTTTAATTATGAAAGACTAAAACCAATAGCAAACAACATGTCCATCAATTTTCAGCCCATATGAACATTATTAACCTCATCAAATGTAAAAAAAGAGCCATTTTCTTTGTAAAAATGTCATTACCGTATATCTTTTATTATTTCTGGTTTTGAAACTTGTTGCGGGCCTACAAACTAGGCCCCATTTGATGCTCATTTCCACCTCCACACTACCATCTTTGGCGCACCTTCGTTTTGGAAGCAATCCAGTACCATGCTGGACGAGCATTCACCAATCGGGCTTCATTCTTCTTCACACGTAGGAACTGCCCCTTGCAAGAGAGAGAGGGAGGAGAGAGAAATATTGAAATTTGATCTCCACAACCGGGTAGCCATTCGAGGAGTGGACTGGAGCAATGAGGAGCAAAGTTCAAGAGTAGCGCATGCATGTAATTGGTTGGGGGGGTTGCTTACAGCCCCCACATCCCATCTCAATGATTGGAGAAGATGGCGCCCTCTCCCTGCTCCACGCGAAAAAATGGTGCCCCCTCTTCCCTCCCCCCCCCCGCCCCCCCCCCCCCCCCCCCCCCCCTCAAATTCTTTTTTTTTAAGGGGTCCCCTTTAGGGAGCCCCCAAAGGTCATGCCCTTTGGCTCTTAGCAAGTCCCATTCACACTTGACTTTGAACTTGGCCTCCCAGGCGCTCCCATTTTCTCATCCGATGTCCATTTCGAAGTTTGAAAAATCTTGGGTGTCCATCTTGAAGTCCTCCACTGTTGGGCATCTCTCAGGGTCTCATCTGACATGCCAAAATTTTTTCAAAAGTCACCAACTATCATCAAGTGGGTCTTTTAAGCCTTTTCCGAGCATTGCCACTTAAAATCATACTAATTGCCACCGCCACCTTCGACAAAGTCTATTTTTTTCCTGAAATTCACAAATTTTGGCTATTTTTAAGCACTTATTGGCATCAAAAATCATTTGTCATTGGCGACCACAGGATAGAGCGACTCACCCCGTCAAATCCCACAGACAAATCTACAGATAAACACAACCTTAAAGAGCATCAAGCCGATACAAAATAGATACACTACAAAACACAACACAGCTCTAATCCTACCCCCTTGTCAAAACCAATGCATGAAATCCACGGGGAGTAGGCCTAGCATAATGTGACAGAAAGTTGAAAGCTAGTCACTAACCAGCTGCTGCAACACAGTCAAGCTACAAAGATCTATCAAAGAGGTCATCCTAAGTGGTGGTCTGAACAACCTACCTAACTAAGGACAACACAACTAAGAGCCCCTATTAGGTGAGGACTCCTATAGCCTGATCAACAAATATTTTCTTTTAGCAAATTGGGTCTTTAGCCTCTTATTTTCTATACTCGGGCGTGTAAAAATGAGAGAGCTGAGCGTAGTGACCCAAGGAGAACAAGGCATCGGCCTTAGGTCATGTCTCGGTACCCAACCTACCAAGCCCGCACAAGGCGATACTTAATCCTTTTCTAATGCTCACTTTTATTTTCGTTCCAGCCTTCTTTTATTCTTACTTGTCTGCTGCTAGAAGCCACCCCTAGGAAGACAAGGCATCGGCCCCGAGTGGTCTAACTCGTCCCCAGGAACCTACCAAGCCCTCGCAAGGCAATGAACAACTGCTCAAGGATTTTTCTTTCTTTCCATTTCTATTTTTATAGGGGTTAGAACCCCTTTTTACATACCTCCATATATTCATTGTCATTCAGATATTTAGGGTTTTGGCTCTTTCCATCATTATTTTAGTAGGCTTCTTTAACTGCCTCATAACTAACAGGAACTCCTAGAACAGCCGCTTAGCAAGTCAGCAGAACAGGGTCACTAGAATTCCCATCTAAAATAGGTCTTACAATGCCTGACAATGCCTTACAGGAGGCAATGACTACTCAGGCCTCCCCCAGACATACAGAGCCTAATCCTGGGACTTCATGCCTCGATTGCCGGTCCCCAGCAAACAAAAGAAAAGTAACCCTTACACGCACATATGTCATTAATTGCTTAAGGGAAAAGACTCAAAAAAAGGGACGAAACCACCTGGAATGGCCACAAGAAGCTCCTTCGCAGCAAAGGCTCCCTCTAGTGACTTCGTTAACTTGTATGATGCAATCACTACAACAAAACCCCATTAACCGTACTCGCACCAAACAGACGAATGGCCCTCTTGGCCTAAAGAAATCAAGCAAACCTGCTCATATAGATCCTTCCTTGGAAGATGTCAGATATACAAACACATGCTTCACTCCAAGGGGAAAGACAAGGTGCTCAGCTCTAAACTGAATGCATCAAGTTATAACCCATATCTCCTGCATATACAGCAAGAGGAATATGCATAACATGTCGTCAAATCAATCTATGGGTCCAAGATAATAGTGGTAGATGGGTCTCAGCTACTCTTCTCATTATCCATATCAGCCATCACCACTTGCCATATAATGCGTGGTCTGATAACATTCTCCACAAGCGACCAGGTCTCGTCTCATTATCAATAACAACATCCGGACTAGGACCACAGTTGAAAAAGATGTCCTCCTCTCAGAAGACTCAACAATGCCCTGAAGCTTCGGCGGCTTGCTCTTAATCTCATAATCAAACTCCTGCAAAGCGATTAACCACTTTGCTAAACGATCAGGCGGCTATAACTTATTCAACAACAATCAAAGCCCTTCCTCCTTCGTATAAAAAACCACCCTCTCATAAAGAATGTAGTGCTTGAACTTATTGGTCGCAAATACCATCGCAAGACACAACTTCTCCATATAGGTATAGTTAATTTCTAATATGCCCAACTTCTGACTAGCAAAAGCTATCGGATGGTACCACTTTTCCTCCCAAATTTGGGCCAAACAGCAACTGATACTATACGTAGTTGTTGTTGCTGAAAATATATAGAACATTTCACCCCTTTTTTATGCTTTTAAAATAGGTGCTTTGGCAAGCTCCTGCTTTACATCATCAAAAGATACTTTGCAAGCATCACTCCATGAAAACTGACAATTAAAGGACAATAGGTTCGTTAGTGGGAACGTTCTTTCTACCAAGGCATTAATAAACCTCCGATAATACCCTATCGATGATAGAAAGCTATGCACTTCCTTTGGAGTACGCGGTGGACTCATGTGACTATGACCTTGATCTTTTTAGGATTAGTTGCAATCCCTACGAAACTGACCACATGGCCTAACAAGAGCCCATAAGGAACTCCGAAGACGCACTTCCATGGGTTGAGAGCTATGCAGAATTGTCTACAACGCTCAAAACACTTCTGTAAGATAATTAATTGTCTGTCCCTTACGGTGGCTTCCCCCAGATCATCAATGAATACTTTCAACTCAAACCCACTTTCTGCAACTTCTGTAGTTCTTCGAACAACCCGTCCCTTAATTCAAAAGGCATACACCTTACTTTCTAACATACAAGGTGGGTACCTTCCTCTATAGGAATAGTATGCATAGCTAGACTAGGAGGAATACCCCTAAGTTTGTCATAGCTCCAAGCAAATATGTCGCGGAACTCCTAAATCAGGGATACATAGTCCTCTCTCTCTTCCAAACTGAGCATATAACCCAATTTGATTGGTCGCGAATCATTAGGTTTACCAAGGTCCGGATCAATAACATCTGCGTCTCTTGTTCGATCATGAGGCTCTATCAGCTCATTCAAGGTTATCTGTTGATAAATATCCTCTGTAGTGGACCCTTCCTTAGATCCATTGCTCGATGATGTCTCACTATTAGATGGATCATCTACTGTTTCTAGTTCAGTGGAGGATAAAATAGCTCTCTCACTCTGAGGAGACTCAAGGTAAGCATCCACTATTACACGATGGGCACCTTGACCTAAAATCACTCGACCAGCGGGTATATCGACTTGACAGTTTGTTCGTAAAATCCAGGGCCTTCCTAGCAAAACTCGATAGCTAGGACGTCCTATATGATTCTATTTCAATATCTTCTTATCTCTTCTTTATATACTATTGCAGCTTGAGCTTGAGTGAGAATGAGGTTCATTGAGAGTGTGCTAGCTTCTCCCAACTTTCTCTCTTAAGTGTTCTCTCCTTGTTGAGCGCTGAAATGATATGTTTTTTAGGCTGATTTTTTGTTTATTTTTTTGTTGAATGGTTGTTTTTTGTGATGGATTGTTTGAATTTGAAGATGTTTTGAAGTGTTTGGAATAGTTTGAGTATGTTTGAAGGGTTTATGATGGTTTTTTATGAGGATATGTTGTTCTGTAGGGTTTGATTTTCTTCTATTTTCTTCTGTTTTGTTTCTGTTTTGGTAGTTGAGATGGTTGAATGAATGTTTTGAGAGATGGTTGAGGTTGTGTTGAAAGGTTTATGAAAGATTGAATTGGTTTTGGTTTGGTTTTTATGGTCTCTGTTGATCTTCTATAAGGTTCCGTGGTTCAATTCTTCTGTATTTCTGTTGCTTTGTAGTATGTTCTGTTCATTTATGTTGAGTATTATGTTGGATGTATGGATGTTTTGGAAATTGTTTTTGTTTTAGGAAAGGATGAATGAAGCTCTATTTAAGCTAATTGAAGTAAATAAGTAGCTGATGAAGATTCACATAAGGTTACAAAAGAACAGTGACAAAAGCCAAATCTCACAGGACACTATGATGTCTCTGGTGCCTCTTCGCATCTGACATACCTTTTGGGAGGTGTATCCACAACCAAGAGAGGATATTTGTGTGCCATTCTTGAGTATTGTAGTGAGGCTATGATATATTATTGAGAGAGCAAGAGTCTGTGAGAGAGAGAAGTGAGAGAAACTCAAATCTATGCCTAAAAACAATGTATCTACTATGAGAGATAGAGAGAGAGCTATGAAGACAATGAAAATGAATACTATGTGTTTATTTCCATTCAAAAGTGGTGTATTCCTTTGTGTTCCTTGTTCTATTGATGGATTCTGTGAAGATGTTGAAGATTATGGTTGATTCTATTAAATCCGTGGGAGATATCTACTATGATGTTGTGTGAAGATTTGTTATTTTTCTTGTTTTGGTTCTCAAAAGAATGAAATAAAAGCTTATTGATGTTACAAGATAGATTTTCTTGCAGTAAAAACCCATTTTCCTTGGTGTTCCTCTTGAGGCTCCATGTTTTTGGTGCGTAGCCAGGGAAACTTGCCATCGACAAGCATAAGAAGAGGCTGGAAATGAAGGAAATGACATTGCCAAGCAGAGAAGAATTCAATGGATGCTTGCAAAGTTCCTTCTTTCAATGAAGAGTTGGAGAATCTTATTGCCAATGCCACTTTCTACAAGAAGTTCATCCCACAATGGTGGAAACATATTACCATCATGATGCAAGCTCTATGTGGTGGACTATTTCCTCTTCCTGTTGAAGCAGCAGAAACTTGCATCTTGGTGGCAAATTGTTTGGGAACAAACTGAAGGGTAGAAATAGAGAGAATGACCATTCGTGGAAGATTTGGCATTCATTGAGAAGTTTTCAAACATCATCAAGTGGGAGATCATGAAGAAGCTTCAGAAGTCGTGGTCAGTGGTGGAGGTTCACAAAAACAAGACAGAAAAGAGTTGGAATTTGTTCGTGGATGCTCAACAACAAGATACGTGGGATGCTTGATGCATTGACAACCTCCTATTTGTTCAATTAACAACCCACTAGAAGTTGGTAGACAGAGTGTTCTTTATAACATACACTATTAAAACCATCAGAAGTTGGTATTATTATGATGATGGCACAACAACGATCCTAAGAAGAATGAGTTTTGATACTTTCAAAACGGAATATCTCCCTCTCTGTAGTGGTTTGAAGGTTGAATTCAGAGATGTTGAAAAGAAGGAAATAGAAAAGATGTTGGCTAGAGAATCCTCCCGAGATTGAAGCCCTCTCTGATTCTATTTTGTTGAGTACAAACCAACTGGTTGGAGCCAACCCTTGATGAATGATGCAATTAAGAAGCAAGCGTTAGAACAAGTCTAAAGATATGTGAGAAGAGAGAATGCAAGAATCAAGGCTAAGAATGAGCTTGCAGCAGAAGCCTCTTTTGACGCCCTAAAAATACTCTTTACAAAAGTCCCTATGGCGACTCAAGGTCCCCTTCCTAGTCAGACTCATCCTGGAAATATTGATGACAGGCCAGCAGATGTAGTCCCATTGCCAATTTTTAAGGAAGAGTACAATGAAGACCCCGATCTTCATGTAGCAGAGTTTATGGTAGCATATGTGGCTAGCAATGCCAAAACCCCTGAGCATTGGTTAGTGATATTCCCTGCCACTTTCAAGGGTGTGGAGTTTCAATGGTATGAGAGACAAGCAACAAGAACTTTTGGCACATAGGATGACCTGAAGTTAGCCTTCCTCACTAAATTCAAGTGTGAAGGTTTTGAAGAGTGGATACGAGAGGAGTTCATGAACCAAAGTCATTCCTTTGGAGAAAGAGTAGAAGCTTATGTCTTGCGAATGGAATCCATCTTGAAGAGATGTACTAATCATCATTTGAATGAAGGTATCCAAAAAGGAGTGTGTTCCTCATACGCCTACAACTAGAATTTCACAAGTTTGTAGAATTGAGAAGACCAGTTAATCTGCGAGTTGTAGTGGAAGGTTCAAGATTGTATGATAAAGTTGAAGCAAAGTTATCAATGACTCTAGGAAGAGGAGTTTTACCTCCTACCATGCCAGGAATTGTATACCCATCAAATGCAATCCTAGGGATAGTTTCCTACCCCTATTCCCAGATGCAAACAGTACTGCAGTAGAATGCACCTAATCCACAGTGGCCACAGAAAACAATGCCTCAAATGATGGTTCAACCACAACAACAGTGGCCTCAAAAAGTTCCTCCAATGGTGACTCAACAACAATGGAACCCTACCAACTGGAATCAATAATCCCAAGTCTCAACAGGAGCTCTGAATCAAAACCAGAACAGAGCACCCTCTGGATCAACCCAACCTATATATGCAGTAATAATAGAAGCTTCTCAAAACCCTACTATAAGTACTCTAGGAGGTGAAAATTTGAAAGATTACTTATCCAACTTAGTCGCAAGTATCAATAAAGAGCTTATGGATGTGATTACAGAGCAGCTACAGACATTGAAGGTGAATACCGCCAATATATCCAATCCTATGGGAGATCGGAGAGATGTGATGCGTTCTAATACATGGTGCGGAAAGTGCCATCAAGCGGGACATTTAGCCATTGAATGTATCCAAAAACCAACCATTCCTAGAGCCTTCTGTTCCTATTTTTTGCAAAAGAACCATACAGAGGATATCTGCTCTTTGAAAGAGATGCAGGAACGAAGATAGAAAGATGAAAATGCAAAATTCAACTTGCTAGATGTAATATCTCCGCACAATAAAAGTTAGTTGGTTGGTTCGTAAGTTAGTTAGTCAATTAATAAGTTAGTAAGATTACTAACTAAAGACTAACTAAGGTAAAAACTAACTAACATTAATTATTGATAATTTTTATTTAATTTAAAATATTTTATTTACAAAAATCAAGAGTTGTAAATTCGATATTTTTCTCAAATTGGCAAGGACCGTAGTCACCCTTCACGTAAATTACAACGTGAACAAAACTTATGAGTTATATTAATCACTAGGATAATATGCATAGTTTGGATAGTCTAAAAATATTAGATTTTGGGCAAAGCTAGTATATTTTAGATATTTCAGATATTATCCTAAAAAAACGATATGGAACTGGATGTCATTTAAAAGAAAAGACAAGTGATATTTTAGTTAGTTTGAAGATTTTATAAAAAGAAAAATAAAGAAAAGTGACAGGCGAAATCGCACGTGCCGTGATCGCAGTTTACAGGCAGTAGACAGCACTTCGAACAGAGAAAAGAAGAATGAGTGAACTAAGAGCTTTCTAATCAAGTGTCTTGGGGTTTTACCCCCCTTTCGGAGCCAATGGAACCATCAAATTTATGATCTGAGCATCAGATCGCTGATCTTTCCAAGATCCCCCTCCACAAAGAGCTCCACTTCTCAACCACAAGCCCTCTTCTCTAATTCACTATAAATATGAGGCATGGGAGAGGCATAAAAAGCATAAGGAGACCCCGAGAGGCTGCGAGAGAGAGGTAGAGAGGAGGATACTCCTCCAAGAGATTGTGAGGAAGAGCTTGAAAGAGAGCTTGAGAGAGAGAAAGAGAGAGAGAGAGAGAGAGAGAGAGAGAGAGAGAGAGAGAGAGAGAGAGAGAGAGAGAGAGAGAGAAGAGTCACCCCGAGAGGCTGCAAGGAAGAGAATTAGCTCAATTCCTTCTATCTCGAGCCTTGACTTAACCATCTTCTCTTACGCTCTCCCATCTTGAATCTACTCCACCTTCTTAATCTCTTGAGTTTACCTGCGGACGATGTCCTCCAAGCAAGGAATGTCGCGTGCGGATGACAATCCCGCAACCAACAACAAGGCTTCGGGCAAAGGCATCACTATCAATCCAACTGCGGTTCCGGCCGTAAGTAATGTATTTTCAAATTGATTGATGCTTGCTTTGATTCTCGTATAAGATACGTTAGGCCCCATACTATTGCACGAGTATAGGTAATGGGAAAGGATAAATTTCATCTCACCTATTCGGAAGATGGAGTTTGCGAAGTGCATATAACAAGGATAGATAATTGCATCCAGTTACATATGACGTATTTGCTAGTAGAGCAATTACAAGGAAGAATCAGTCAAGCGTTATGAATGGCATAGTTGTCAAAAGAACGACATTAAAAGATTGGGCATGCAAGCGCTAGATTAAAGTATAGTCAAGGGTTATAACTAGCATGATTGCTAAGAGAATATGACATTAAGAATCATGAATAGAGAAGTACTAGTTTAAAGTTTAGATACTTCAAAAGTACTTAGCCTAACAGGCCAAATATTAAGAAAAACTAGATTCTAGGTCAATGCGAGGCCTATTGGAGTCTAATTACTTGAGATCATCTCACACTTATCTTATCAAGTATTTATATGTTATGCCTATAACATGTTTGATATATGAGGATAAATTTCTATTTGCCTCATGACTTGACTAAGAGCTAGTACAAGAAATTGATCATAAGGGTTAAAACTAGGATGTCTTGAGATCCGTTGGATAAGGATGACTTTTGCCAATCCAAATTCAGGGTTGGGTTATCAATTAAGGTAAGTGACCTATAGAACTTACATCATGAATAGTGTTTGAACCCTTAATATATGCCCTAGCTGAAGGAAGGAAGTATTAAGAACATGTTTGCATGGTATTGCTCTTAGATCCCAAGGGAGAGAGCAAATATACGATGGAAATGTTATATCGTCTATTCTTGCATTGTTTGGAAAGAATGCAATTGGTTTTGTTGATTGATCAAACAATATCCTAAATGCTTTTACATTCAACTGGTTGTTAGTTATTGTTTGGATGATTATTCCAAGTACTTGTGATTTATGGTAAATGCATGGCAAGGGTCTGTGATGACAAGACGCCATGGAAATAAATGAATGTTTTCTTGGAAAATGATATTAGGCTGAATGCCTTGTTTGTGCTTGATTCTTAAAGGATTTAATTAAGGAAGGATATATTGTATGGGTGGATCACCTCCATGGTCGCACCGCGTAGTAACCCGAGAGGGCACTGCTCGATTCATGGGCCGAAGGTCGAGTGGTGAAAAGGCCAACCACGGAAATGATGTTTCGCTCCTAGACAGCTTGTGGGTCAATTGGAGCTCTGGACACCCCTTGCTAGGTCAAGAATGGAGTTGAAGACCTCCATGGCCCCCAACATCTGGGCATGTTGGGAGATCCTATTCTAGATAAAGGATTGAGTTTTGGTGCCATGTGAATTGGACTAGTTACTTCTGCAGGGCAGAAGGGATACTTCTGTTGGACAGAAGCGAAACATAATTTCTCCTGTATGGGCGGGAGACAAAGATTAACTTGAAGATAAGTTAAAGAACTTGTTTGATCTTGTTTGTCAATAGATTGCTTTGCTCTGTTTTCGTGTCTGTGCTATAATTTACGCGAACGAATCTTGTTCCCTAAAAGGCTTAATTAATGAAGCTGATTTTAAGTGTCACACATAAATGTGGTAGGACCTAATTAGAAAACTAAAGCTATTAAGGGAAGCAGGTGGGCGGAACCCCCGACGGGTCCGTCCTATGGCAGGGTGGTCCCAGAGAACTGGGAGGCTTCTCACAAGTTTTTATTGTCATTCGACCTTTAGATATTGATAGGTTAGAACCTGATTCATGCTGTTTTAGGGGACCGGAATGAGACTATGCCTTATGGGCAGAGAGGTTGAGCAACACATCCCTCTCGTTTCCCATTCTCTTTGAACCAAGTGCGGCATAGATCTGCTTCGGGTTGGGTATCTCTGCGTAAAGTAGGATGTCCAAAACCCGATGCTAGAATGCTAATAGGAGACCTTGACAACTAGGAACCCGAATTTCAGGTCGATCCTAGTGGGTTCGGTCGTGAACGTTCCGTTGCGAGGCGGATTCAGAAAACCCTAGGCGACAAAACTCGGAACATTCCTTGGGAGTGCCGGGCAGCGATGCTTAGATTTGTTTCTCGATAGACCGCTAAAAGAGTGCCTGGAACGCCGATGGGCGGGCACCTCACACTAGAATCCAAAATGACAATACAAGACATTCGACCAAAGCCTAGGGAGTTTCATCCTAATTTTGGTCCACAGAGGTTTCCCTCTCAAAGTTACAGAGGACGACAGTCTAGCGGTGGTCAGAGATCAGAGGTGGAATGTCACAAATGTGGAGAAAAGGGTCATATCTCACCGAACTGTGCAAACCCTAGAAGATTTGTGGATCACAAGTCCTTATGCAGCCGATGCAAAGGAGAAGGCCATACTGCAAAAGCTTATCCAAGACCAGCCCCTGTCAAATCTACTTATGATACACAACAGAAGATCCAAGAACTTGCTTTCAATTTGGTGGAATTAGAAGTGGCCGCAATAACGCGAGCAAAGAAAGGAGAACCCATAAGTAGTTCCAAAAGAGAACGTTCCTTCTGCCAAGATTGTGAAGTTCAAACTCCCTCGAGAAAAACAGAACAATGCAATCCAAAATAAGGAGGTACAGAGCACCACAAAGCCACAGAGAGTTACATAGACAATTGCAGAGGAATGACCAGAGGTCCAGGAAATAGTGGATACATAAGTTCCTCCTCATGAAGACGAAGTGCATATGCTGCTGCTTCTGGAAGAAAAAGGGAAGATAAAAGTGGGCATGGCCGCATTTCCCAGTCGATTGGAAAAGCATGTGGATCCTATCAAAGAGTATGATTTGGTCAAAGACCTAGAAAACTTTAAACCAAACCTAACCTTCCAACAGTTGCTGATGCTATCTCCTAGTTGCCGAGAGAGATTTAAAAGTATCTTGACAAGAAGATGCAGCCAAAGGATTGCTCCCCCAACAATAACAAAGTCCAAGAGAGCCTCAGAACCAGCAAAGGAAGTGGATGTGGCTAATGCCTTCCTAGATCCTAGAACCCCAGAGACTAGTGTATGGATAGAAGGATGCTTTATTTCAAATGAATTGATTGATGGAGGCTCATCAGTAAACATAACGATAGATGAGACAATGAAGGATCTAGGTTTGCAAGGAATTCAACCTACATAGTGGCTTATCACATTGGCAGACCAAAGTAGAATTAAATTGTTGGGCATCCTTCCATACGTAAAAACAACCCTTGCAGAAAGAGACTATTGGCTGACATATTTGGTCGTCAAACCAAATTCTTATGGGACCTCATACCCTCTGCTCTTGGGATGACCTTGGCTTTTTGAAACTAGGACGGAGTGGTTCAATGGCACCCTAAACCTAGGAAGAGAACCTAATAAAGTGGTGTTAAAATTGTATGGATCACAAAAAGGCAATGGATCGACATCCATCGAAGTCACAATAGAATCCTCCAATGAAGTAATAGATGGTACATCAGGAGACAAAGAGGCTGTTAAATAGATCTTTCCCAAGAAAACAGAGGCACAGTCCCTAATAGTGGGCACTGTAAGCCAACTATAGAAGGAAGCAAAGTCTTTGTCTATGGGAGAATACCTCCTGCCTCAACTAGAATTGACTTCTGAAATCACCCCTGATAGCGAAATAGAAGCATGGATGTACTGTTCTCCCTGTTACATGGCAGAAGCAAAGACACAAGTAGAGACAGAGCCAGAAGTAGAAGCAGACACAGAGGCGGAGGATCTGTTCTTCTCCTACACAGCCTCTACAGAAGCAGAGACAGAGCCTCTAGAGGAAGAGGATGAAAGTGATGAGGAAGAAAATGAATCCGGTTCTGAAAGTACAGATGAAGAAATTCCTCTAATAGTGGGTGATCTTGTTGATGTCCCTACAGAGATGTTAGAGGCCAAATATCTTAGGATGTTGGATGGAATGACCACGGTTCCATTTGGGTTGACCAATGGACCACAAAGAATGTAGAATCTGCATAAGAAATGGATCAAAGGTATAAAAATTAAGTTTACCAGGGGCTCATGTCGCCCTGACCATTCATTCTGGAGAAAAGAGGATGATGATGCCCCTTCTCCACAGAAGCCACAGCCATCAGGGCCACGTCTTGTAGAGGCTAAGGTAAAGGCATCCCACAGCTATGCATAGCTTGATGAAAGGCTAAGGTAAAGGCATTTGGGCATGAAGGTAAGTAAGCAAGCAATGAGTAAGAATCTCTTTCACCTTGCTCGATTTACCTTGGGTTATAGTTCTTGCAAGAGGCTCCTAAGGTTAGTAAGGTTACAATCTCTAATAAGAGAAATAGTATATATACAACAAATAGAAACTTTAGGGCTTTCTTGTTGGATTTTTGGTATTTCATATCATTTCGGCCTTTATTTTCAAGATGTAGTGGTTCTGATAGCATTTTTTGGGTGCACTACAGTTTTGACTATGTCAGTCATTTACAAGTACATAGATTATAGATTTTGAATCTGCAAGGTTTCATGTGTTTGCTAAGTTTCAGACACAGAAGGCATCTATATGCATATTTTAAATTGTAATTATTATTGTGTAATCAATGAAAAAGACTATGTGTTTAGTTGTGGTGCACCTAGTATTAGCTTGTTTGCATATTGTAGTTTTTTTACAAGTAGTTGTTTCGTCAAAATATTTAACAAATTCAATAAGATTATTAGTGAGAAGCTTGATACGAACAATTATCCTGCATGGAAGTTGAGGATTACAAATTTCTTAAAGGACAAGAAGTGTTTGGAATTACATTGAAGGAGAATGGCAATACATGAAGTTCCTATGTGAAATGCTACTACAAAATAGGTAAAGGCTAGGAAAGATTGGAAGCACACACATGGTTCATATATTGGTTGTGTTTCAATGTCACAAATAGCATGATGGGCTACTTGCACGAACCCAATACCTCCACTATGGCATGAAAAAATCAGGCAAGGTTATTTGAAGTAAACACAAAGGTTAGAAAGCTGCAACTCGAGTTAAAGCTAAATGAAGTAAAAAGAGGGAACCTATCCATTAATGATTATGCCTTGAAAATCAAGAGTATTGTGGAAGCTTTGGATCTATCAATGTACTAGTTGATGATGATGTTGTTGTGCATGCATACTTAGATGGACTTGGAGATAAATACAAGAGCTTCATGTCATATATGAATACAAGGGATGATATCCTTAATTTTGTAGACTAGACTTGATTTATATGTTGATACTTGAGGAGAAAAACCTTGTCTTGGATTCCTCTTCTTCTCAAAGAAAAAAAAAGTTTGAATAAATGTCTTACTCTACTAGCAAAGGTAGAGGTCATGGCAAAGGCTAAGGTGGTGGTCATAGTCATAGTTGTGATGCATAGCAAAATACATGAGGATAGTCCCAATGAAGGGGGGTCAAAGAGACTAAGTTGCAGATTCTAATAGGCATCAAAATTTTAGTGATAGTCTATGCATAGAAAGCCAAATCTATCCCATTTCAAAGTATTTTGATGTATTTATTATGTGCATATTCGTGATGCATTGCATAGTAAATTGGATACCACAACAAAAAAATGTGTATTTGTTAGATATTCTCTTTAACATAAGGGATATAGATGTTATAACTCTATTATATGTGAGCTAAGAGTTAGCATGGATGTTGTTTTTTATAAATTGAGTAGCTGGTATAGTAATGTGCAAAATATAGTTGGCATTGATGAACATGAGAGTGTTGCTATGCAAAAAACAAGTGAGCACTTACAGACATTGAGTGGATGATAAGAGTCTCCTAGTCATGGTTCTGTTGATTGACCTTGGAGTGGCAAATTGAGGTCACATGTTACTCCAGTAAGTATATTACAAATGTCAAGAAAAGATAAAGAGAAAGTTGGAGACTCGCCTATTATGATAGATATATCATCAGGTTTCTCTCATGTTGATGCCGATTCAAATGGCTTTGGAGCAAAGTGTGGATGAGGAGTCAGGGATTTCATCTATTGAAACACTTGGTGTGCTAAAGACACAAGAGGATGCTAAAGCAACTACTATTGGTAGTGATTTAGATCCATGTAGGTCAAATAGGGTAAGAAAGCCAACACAATGATTGACATATAATAGCTATATAGCTCATCACTGTGCATACATGGCTAAGATTGTGTAGAAAGTGGAACCCACTTGTTTTGAGGATTCAGTGGGTAATGAGTATTGGGATCATGCTATGGATGAAAAAATGGATGCACTTAAGGATAATGATATATGGGAGTTGGTGCCACTACATGAAGGTAAGAAAGTTATTGGTTGCAAATGGATATACAAGCTTAAGCATCAAATGGATATATATTTAAGCACCATAAGCATGATTAGTTGCCAAAGGTTATGCACAGACTCATGGTATTAATTATAAGGAGACTTTTGCTCTAGTGGCTAAGATGGCCACTATAAGGACTGTCATAGCAGTGGTTATATCAAAAGGTTGGATCATGCATCAAATGGAGGTTAAGAATACCTTGTTTCAAGAAAAGTTGCAAGAGGAAGTTTATGTGAAGTAGCCACCTAGTTATGTGGATGAGAATCATCCAAATTATGTATGTTGGCTTCGTAAGGACTTGTATGGGTTGAAACAAGCACCTAGGGCATGGTATGAAGGATTACAGAATACCTTGTTAGCATTGGATTTTGCAAAGCACATACTGATCACTCACTCCATATTTATGAGACTGATGTAGATATTGTGGTTATTACTATGTATGTGGATGATTTTGTCATTGTGGGTGATAGTAAGATAGAGATTAACCATGTGAAGGGTCTCCTCAAGACTAAATTTGAGATGAAGGATTTGAGAGAGGAGCGTTATTTTATTTGCATATAAATATGGTTATCAGAAAGATAGTATGCATTGGATATGTTGAAGAAGTATGGTATGGTTGATTACAAGCCAATTTCTATACATTTGGATGTTAATGCTGAGCTTATTGCAGATGAGGGTAACTTGATTGAGGATGTTACTATGTATTGTAAGATCATGGTAGCCTTACTCATTTAATGATTACCAGACTAGACCTGAACTACATAGTTGGTTTTGAGAGTCAGTTTATGTAGCTCCCAAAGAAGCCACATTTGGATGTAGTGTGGTGCACATTGAACTATGTCAAGTCCACATTGGATCATGCCTTATTCTATGGTGCATGCATACCATTGGACTTGCATGGTTACACTTATACAAATTGGGATGGTAGTATTTTAGACATGAGATTTACTAGTAGTTTTATGTTTTTCTTTGGTAGTCTTGCTCTTATTTGGAGTAGTAAGAAATAGCTAAAAGTTGCCTTGTCTAGTACAAAGCTAGAGTATAGAGGTGTTGCAATTGCAGCATGTGAGATAGATTGGTTATACAAGCAGTGGATTCTAGAAAGTAATATTGACTTGGTTTATGCTAGCATAAAGGATCAAGCTGTTAGCATTTTCACCAAGACCTTAGGAGCTAAGAAGCTTCAATGCTTCAAGACTATGCTTGGAGTTCACAAGCTTATGCAAAGCTCAAGGGGGAGTATTGAAATGTCAAGCTCTACATGAGCTAGCATCCACTATGCATCTTACTAATGTGATATGATATTATTTAGTGGCATGTCGGGTGACCGATATTAGAATATGCCACCGATTCTATGGTTGGACTACAACCACAAAGTCTATACTTGGTTATGGCACATTTATTGTGCCACCTTTTCTTTTCTGAGTGGATTCACACTTAGTGACTATGTGTACTTTATGTTGTGGTACTTTTACATTAGTCCTTTTATCATGCTATACACATAGTTCTTTTGAGTGGAAGAAGAAGAAAATTTCAACCCTATCTCTCTGTGTGCTCAAGTCTCCACTGCCTTTACGTGTGTGCTCTTAGGTTCTTCACCTCTCTTCCCTATTATCTATTTTCATTGAGGAGTAGTAGGACAGTTAAGAGAACAAAGTGCATACTTCAAGTATATGCATTTCATGTGTCAAAGCTAGTGTTAATCATGTTGCAATCTTAAGGTGACATCACAATGTTGCTAATATTAATGGTGGATTAAATACTTCATATAAACACATAATAAAGAGCAAAGGGATAAGGAGAAGAATAACAAAGAGCAAAGGGATAAGGAGAAGAATAACAAAGAGCAAAGGGATAAGGGAGAAGATAGGAGTGGGAGAAGATGAATGAAGAGCAATGGGGTTGGAGAGAGAGAGAGAGAGAGAGAGAGAGAGAGAGAGAGAGAGAGAGAGAGAGAGAGAGAGAGAGAGAGAGAGAGAGAGAGAGAGAGAGAGAGAGAGAGAGAGAGAGAGAGAGAGAGAGAGAGAGAGAGAGAGAGAGGATTTGGTTTGTGTGGTGCTCTATATCATGAAGTCATGGTTTGATTTTTCACATTTGTTAGTTTTTCCTTTTGATGAAGGCTTAAGTTTTTTCCTATTAGCTTTACTTGTTTTATGATTTTCACCTAATGAATATTTTTCTTATTTATTGCTTCTTTTGATTTTCTTTTATGATGATTCTAACATGCCAAATAGATTTTCTCTTTTTAAGTTCTAGTAATGATTAAATTTTTGCATCAGTAATAGGCTATCAAGTGATGCATCTAGTGTTCAAGGATTAAAAAGGTTTCTTCTAAGTTACCCATGTAGATATGATAGCAAGATTCTAAGAATTATTGTTTAGAAGTTGAACCTATAGTGACCTAGACAAACCTACAAAAATATAAACCTCATGTGGTAAAAGATAATCAAGTGCTTTTTTTTCTTGATTCTAACATATTTAATAAGTTCTCATGCACAACTACTTATCATGCTATGATTCTTTCAAAAGTATTTTCAAACCATCCTTCTCCTTGCAATTTCTCATACATATCAAATGATCTTGGCACCTAGAATATCACATCAATAAACAAGAGCTTAGCTAGTGCATGGGCAATTTTAGTCCTATAGTATTTGGTTTATTGCAAATAGTTAGTTCACTGGAGAGGCTAGAGTCCTTAAAAAAAAGAAGAATAGATAGAAGGATGAAAAATACATAGAAATCAAAATGCACATAACTTTTTTTTTCTTAAACACTATACTATCCTTGCACATGATGTGTAGTGCAGACTTGGTACAATTCTCCTTAAAACATATAAATACGTTGCATGTACCTTCCATGATTGATACCTATTATGCTTAAATGGCTTGAAATTTTCGCACCAACATAGAAACAAGCGATAGGGCTATAGATTCAAGTTCTCTAGATACCTATGTTTCCAAGAATATTGTGCATGTAGTCCAAGTTCATCTATTGCAAATTACTAAATGCACGAAATAAAATGACAAAAAATTGCTCTTCTTTTTCAAACTACTTCAAAAAAAAATTTTAGTAGTAAAGGCCTTTGACATCATGGTTCAAAACATATTGCCCACATTAGTTGCTTTGTTTATACATTGTGGAAAGCATTAGGAGATCTCAAAGGTCATTTCCAAGGTCTTGTCAGAAATGCACAAGACCTCTTTTTATGATATGTCTACAACAATGTATAAAGTCCCAAAAGAAAACAAAATATAGTGATCTAAAAAGTCAAAAGTGTACTCTAAAAAGTGTAAGGATGATATTCTTCATAAAGTCACAATAATGTCATTTAGCATATGTACTCTTAAATTTTTTTTAAAACTTACAAGAATGCCTTTTTTAATATATTCTCATAAACTAATTAATTCACTTTTCCTTGCATTCATCTCTCTAAGCTCAAAATTTAGAAATATCACTACATATATGTATCTTCATTTCTACACCATCCACAAAACCTCTTAGTCCCTCAATAATGCGATGATGACTAATAGCAATATACATAGTGAGTATAATGAGGAGGCTAACCACACAATTACAAAGAGGAATATTGCCTACATAATGATCTTGGGGATGAGCACCTTCCTATTTGCAAGAAGAAGAGGGTTTCTCTAGTAGATATTAAAGCAGACATGAGGCTAGCCAGGCCACAACATTAGATTTTTGGTGTAACGTTTCTAGAGACCTTGAACTAGAGTACATCAACTAGTACCCAATCCAATAATCCCCTTACATTTCATGGGGGATCGTACCAATGGACTATTGGGGTGCTTCTATTTCATATTTGAATGAGTAAAAAGTGAGAAGCTAAGAGGAAGAAGAGGTTATCCTAGATACATGCATCGATTGTATGAAGGCTAGAGAACATCTTACTAGACTAGAAAACACACAATAATAGAGGACAACCAGATTAGGCAAGGTTTATCAAGTGAGACACACAAGCATAATTGAAGTTGAGTTAGTATCAAAAGCTACACAATGTAGTTAAGGATCTAGAAAGTGCTAGGAAGGTGAAGAGAAGGTCTACAATTTAATTGATACTATGTTCCACATATTTGACAAAGCTAAATTAACACACAAGCATAATTTAAGTTGACCAATATCAAAAGCTACACAATGTAGTCAACAATGAAGAAATTATTAGGAAGGTGAAGAAGAGATCTACAAACTAATTGTCCCACATCTGAGAGAAAGACAAATGGACACAATAAGTCAATAAGAGCTTTCAATTCAACTTTCAAGTCATTAGAAGAGTATTCAAGGCTATGTGTGATGCCAGGAGGCATATTCCACAATGGATTCCGTGCCACGGTGGATTCCGTGAGGTTTTGCGGTGGATTCCGTAAAATTTTATTACCGGGGCTCATACACAAAGTGGATTCTTTGTAAAAAGTCGATGGGGACGCCTATCCTTTTTGGGCGTTTTTGTTAATTTTATGTGTACATGGGTGATTCCATAGCGTGTGATTCTGCAAAATATATATTTAAATTAATAAACATTTATGAGTTTAGAGTGTGCACTCGTAATAAATTAAGGTTAGGATTGATTTCTAACCAATTTATTTTTGTAGCTGAAGACTGCTAGGTATTCACTTTTGTCGATTTAATTGTATTATTTTTCTAACAATTGTGAATGCTTCAGTTGATATGTAGAGCGAGCAGCGGTGGCACTGGGAAGCATTGGAGGATAGGGTGTATTCAAATTATCATCAATTTTTGATGGGAGTGTATCCTAGGCATGGCGCCTATATTTTGAAACGCTTATTTATCAAAGCACTTGATATTTATTTATTATTTTTGTATGCGCATGGGCGCATGATTTAAATACTTGTATTGGATATTGTATTTGGGTACCGCCTGGCTTCTTGGGTGCCCATTAGCTTTAATTCTTTATTGGCACAAAAGAAAACTCAAAAGCTAAAGCGTGCTATTTTGTAAATTGGTCTATTATTTAAGCTTGAAGATAAATAATATATTAAACACATGCTTTGTGGGGTGCTCACACAAGGAATGGGGGGAGATTGCACCCAATTGGTCTCTTGTTCATGTCGTGCAAGCTTTCTTCATTGGATTTTGTGTAAAAAGTAGAGTTCTTTTGTTCTTGGGGGCCTTCTGACACTCACTACGCGTGCATACGGCGTCCGATCTGTGCACCAGTGGTATCAGAGCGAAGCTGAGATTGAGAGCTTCTAATCGCTTACCATCTCGTGTGAAGGCGGAGCTCCTGGAACGATCGAGCTCTACAGTTAGCCTCGTCATGAATGGTCGATACCAGCATGTTCCTGGCAGTTAAGAACCCCCTTCTGTACCCTCTGATCGCGAGAGACCAGCCTCTGTAGGTGGAGGACCACGCGGATACTTCCTTCATCAAGTTGTGATACAGATAAGAAAACTTTCCTCCATAGCTTAAAAGCTTACAAAGCTTAAAGGGATAAGTCATAAGCTTCAAAGAAGAAGCTTATTAAAAAGCTTTATGTCACGAATTTTTCCGCTTGCAGCGTCAGTATAAACTGAACGCTGCTGATTCGGCTGAAGACATCCTCTTGTCCACGAAAATCAGGCTTGATTACTTAAGCTTTAAACTCTAAGCTTTCTTAGTTCTCCAAATCATCAAAGTCACAAAAGTCATCTTCAACCATTACCATAGCGGCAGTTTGTACTCAGAAGCACACGAATTAGTCTATTGCTCTCTAGAAGTCCCTGTTCACACTTGCAGACTTGCTGAACTAGTTTCAGCAAGAACAGAAGTTCACACACAGACTATACGCAGTTTATACGCAACACTATTCTCTTGGAAGACGGTTGTGACAACGAATTCCGCAATCGTAAAGGAAAGATACCATAAAAGCCAAACAAAAATATACAAGCCTTGTAAACCCTCCTTTGAGCTACGCTCATTCCGCTAGCAAGATTTTGAGAGTGTGAGGTCTTTTGGAATTTTGCAGGATGACTGAACAAAACATGGACGATCTTATGGCTGAAGGTGATTTACCCGAATCAACAATGGAGCAAAAGTTGGATTTGATTATCATGCAACTTGAAGAAGAACGAAGAGCCCGACAAGCTTTGCAAGTTCAATTGGCCAATTTCCAATGATCTACCACCAATCAAGATGGATCATAACCCGAAGATCTTATACGACGTACCATCGATGCAACACTTGAAGCCCAATCCATTTGCAAAGAAACAAAGATAAGTAAAAGAAACTTCAAATTTCGTACTTTCAATGGATCACGCGATGGAAAGACTGTTCTTGCTTTTATCAATCAATTTGATGATTACTTCCATGAAGAAACATATGCTAAGAAAGATAAAATTAAATGTGTCACTAACCATTTAGTTGACCGAGCATCCTTATGGTGGACTGTGGTCCGTAAGAGCGCTAATTGCCCTACTACATGGGAGACTTCCCAAAAGAAATTTTTGCAGAATTTCCTTCCTCCTCAATTCCATGAAAAAGCCATCAAGCAATGGGATCTTCTACAACAAAGGGATCGCAAACCTATTTCCCAATACACTAAACATTTCTGGAATGCACTATTGCAACTACGAATGCTCGAAGATGTACCTGAAGCAACTCATAAACGCAAGTTTATGTCTGGCCTACTTGGACATTTCTATGTGGAAGTCAATATGTTCAAGCCAACAACGCTTGAAGATGCAATTTCCTTGGCCCATGACACTGAAGACAAGATTTGCGGACGAGACAAGTGACCACAAAAATTTCCAACTAATTGTAACTTTGGTTCTAAACAATTCAATTCAAATTTTTGAAGATTCAATCAAAGTCGTTTTCTTCCATCTTCATTCCGTAAATCTTGGACACGACCACCTGCCTTGCCATCAAACACCAATCCAAACCCTAAGCCATCTCCACAGTCAAATCCCAACATTCCTAAACTTCCTGCCATTACCAATAATGTATCTAAAGCAAAATACATGGTTTGTTACAAATGCCATCAACCTGGACATCTAGCAGCCAATTGTCAATCCAAAAAGCCATCCGTCCATATCAATTATCTGGGAGCAATAGAGGATGAAGAACGTGAGGAAATGCCTAACTTTACGGAAGATGGTAACGACATTGGTACTACTTTGGATACTTTGCCAGGTATGCCAACTCCCCATTCTTTATTAACAATGAAATGTTTTGTGCATGCTAAAGAAAAGACTATTTTACATGATGATGGGAGCACACATGACTTTATTTCTGCAAAATTAGTCAAAGAATTGAATTTACAAACTGTTTCTACACATTATCACATCAAGGCTGCATTCCTAGGTACGAGATATAATGGAACACAAGAGGTGCATAATTTAGAAATTAAAATTGGTGAATATACTGAACGAAGAAATTTATTAGTTGTACCTTTGCAGTCTAGTGACATTATCTTAGGAATGCCTTGGCGTCATCAATACAATCCTGATATAGATGATTCTACGCATTCAATTAAAATTTATTTTCAAGGAAAACAAATCACACTGCATAGTATGCATGCTTCCAATAATTTTCCACTGCTTACTCATACTCAGGCTAAACGTGCATTACGTAAAAGTAACAAAAATTATTTAATATGGGTGAATGAAATTCAAGCTAAAGAAAAACAGATGCATCCTAGGCATACACAATTTCTTGCCCAATTTCAAGATTGTTTTGCTGCTGATTTACCACCTAGATTACCACCTTCACATCCTGAAGATCATAAGATAGATTTAATTCTTGGAACACAACCACCATGTAAAGCACCATATAGACATAACCAAATTGAACAAAAAGAAATTCAAAATCAAATAAAAGAATTACTTAACAGAGGATTCATTAGACCTAGTAGTTCTCCATTTGGTGCACCTGTCTTATTAGTGAAAAAGAAAAATAATACTTATCGCATGTGCATTGATTATCATGCTCTAAATAAAATTACTGTTAAGAATAGATATTCGATTCCTAGTGTAGATGATCTTATGGATAAGTTACAAGGATCTGCCATATTAAGTAAGATAGATCTTAAATCTGGATATCATCAAGTAAGATTGGACAAATCTAATATATTCAAGACTGCATTTAGAACACAATTTGGACATTATGAATTTCTAGTTATGCCTTTCGGTTTAACTAATGCACCAGCCACATTTAGTCGTATGATGAATTGCATATTTTTGAAACATCAGCATTGTGTCATAGTTTTCTTTGATGACATATTAGTTTTCAGTAAAAATGAGAATGAGCATTATGAACATTTGTCTTTAGTTTTTAAGTTATTAAAAGACAATCAATTATATGCTAATCTAGAAAAGAGTGATTTTTTTCAAACAGAAATTGAATATCTAGGACATATTATTTCATCAGAAGGTATTAAAGTTGACCCTAAAAAGATAGAAGCAACTTTAAATTGGCCCATACCCAAAAATGTGCATGAATTACGTTCTTTTCTAGGTCTTGCTAGCTTTTACAGAAAGTTTGTGAGGAATTTCTCATTACTTACATTACCTTTGACAAAACTTTTAAAGAAGGGTAATGTGTATAACTGATCTGACAATCAACAAAAATCATTTGATTTATTGGAACATGCTTTAACTCATGCTCCTGTATTACAACTACCTGACTTCAATAGACTGTTCTTTTTAGTAGTTACTGACGCTAGTGGATCTGGAATAAGAGCCGTCCTTATGCAAGATTCTTATCCAATAGCCTACTCTAGCTATAAACTCAAACCATCTGAACTTAAATATTCTACCTATGACAAGGAATTGCTAACTGTAGTACAAGCCTTACGTCAATGGAAACATTATTTAATGGGATTTGAATTTATGATTAAAACTGACTAACAAAACATTAGACATCTCCTTAGTCAACCACAAATATCTAACCGACACATTAAATGGGCCGCTTTTATTCAAAGTTTTCATCCCCTTATACAATATTAACCTGGAAAAGAGAATGTTGTAGCTGATGCTTTGAGTAGAAGACCGACAATTCATAATATTTCTGTAATATCATTTGATTCCCTTATCCCTATGAAAGATACTTATCATCAAGATCCTACTTTTCAAGCTGATTGGAATAAACTAGTTCCAAATAATTAGATTCCTATTGATTCATTGTATTATACTAATGGATTCATGTTTTATGAAAAAAGATTATGTGTGACAGTTCCATTTCGATCATTTGTTTTGCATGAAATTCATTGTCCTCCATATCAAGGTCATAGAGGAATTATATCTACTTTGCGTACATTGATTGAAGATTTTTATTGGCCACATATAGACACTGATGTATCTAACTTTGTATCTAAATCTTTAATTTGTCAAGGAGTTAAAAGACATCATGGTAAACAATATGGTTTACTAATGCCATTATCTATTCCATCACGACCATGGGAACAGATTTCAATGGATTTTATCACGGGTCTACCTAACACTAAAGCTAACCATGATATGATTTGGACTGTTGTAGACAGGTTTAGCAAACAAGCATATTTTATTCCATGCAAGAAAACTTTAACTGCATCTCAAGCTGCTCAATTGTTTTTGAAAACTGTTTTCACCAACCATGGTTTACCAAAAGTCATTATTTCTGATCGTGATTCTAGATTTTGTAATAATTTTTGGATTACTTTGTTTGCTAACTTAGGAACAAAGATTGATTTTTCATCTGCATTTCATCCCGAAACAAACGGTCAAACAGAAGCTACTAACAATACTATTTTAGATCTTTTGCGTGCTTACACCATTTCAAAACCACACACATGGGATACACATCTACATTTACTTCAGTTTGCATATAATAATACACCGCATATAGCTACAAAGAAAGCACCGTTTGAAGTTATTTATGGATATCGATTGCCTACACCTATTGCATCATTATCAAACAAAATTCAAACTGCTAATGATATTGCTAACATGCATGCCACTATTATTTATGAAGTTAAAATATATGATTGCCAAAGCCCAACAATCATACACAAAACAAGCAAATAAGAAAAGACTGGCTATGAATTTTAAAGTTGATTATTATGTTTGGTTACGAATAGAAAAATAAAGATTACAAAGTGTAGATAAACACCCAATTGTGAAATTAGCACCTAGATTTTATGGACCATTCAAGATCATATACAAAATCAATGACAATGCATTATTCTATTGAAGAGGCCCAATGGATGCACGCTAGAGACCTAAATGCTTTCCCCACACTATTAGCTCCACATTGAGCTAATAGCAATTGAGGACAATTGCTATCCCAC
This sequence comes from Lygodium microphyllum, assembly GCF_053477565.2. NCBI lineage: Eukaryota > Viridiplantae > Streptophyta > Polypodiopsida > Schizaeales > Lygodiaceae > Lygodium > Lygodium microphyllum. The sequence continues at coordinate 23,006,410 of NC_141159.1, forward strand.
CCCGGGGGTATGATGCCAAGAGGCATATTCCATGGTGGATTCCATGCCACGGTGGATTCCGTGAGGTTTTGCGGTGGATTCCGTAAAATTTTATTACCGGGCTCATACACAAAGTGGATTCTTTGTGCGAAAAGTCGATGGGGACACTTATCCTTTTCGGGCGTTTTTGTTAATTTTGTGTACATGGGTGATTCCATAGCGGGTGATTCTGCAAAATACATATTTAAATTAATAAACTTTTATGAGTTTAGAGTGCGCACTCGTAAATTAAGGTTAGGATTGATTTCTAACCAATTTAATTTTGTAGTTAAAGACTGCTAGGTATTCACTTTTGTCGGTTTAATTGTATTATTTTTCTAACAATTGTGAATGCTTCAGTTGATGTGTAGAGTGAGCAGTGGTGGCATTGGGAAGCCTTGGAGGATAGCGTGTATTCAAATAATTCAATTTTTTATGGGCATGTATCTTAGGCATGACGCCTATATTTTGATGCGCTTATTTATCAAAGCGCTTGATATTTATTTATTATTTTTGTATGCGCATGGGCACACGATTTAAATACTTGTATTGGACATTGTATTTGGGTACCGCCTGACTTCTAGGGCACCCATTAGCTTTAATTATTTATTGGCACAAAAGCAAACTCAAAAGCTAAAGCGTGCTATTTTTAAATTGGGCTATTATTTGAGCTTGAAGATAAATAATATATTAAATACATGCTTTGTGGAGCGCTCACACAAGGCATGCAGGGAGATTGCACCCAACTGGTCTCTTGTTCATGTCGTGCAAGCTTTCTTCATTGGATTTTGTGTAAAAAGTAGAGTTCTTTTGTTCTTGGGGACCTTCTGACGCTCACTACGCACACATATGGTGTCTGATTTGTGCAGCAATGTGGATGGATACAAACATCACACTAGTACATGGTATAAGTTTCTTCCTAGTTCTTTTAAGTTTAAAAAATATACAACTATGTGCTCCTTAACAAGCATGAAGATTATAACATCTAGAATACCCAAGAGTTAGAAAAGTCAAACAATATGGCTTGGGATTCTTTTTTCTATACATGCAACACAATGGAAGTAGCAAAATTGCCTATAACTAACACAAAGATTATCAATAGTTTTTTCAAACAATGCTTTGAAAACACCATGGGAAAAAGATAATGAATCTTCGAAGGTTCCTTGAGTGCTTAGACATACTTAGAGATCTTGAAAGAATATTTGATTACCTTTAAAAATGTTAATGCTAAATGACTAGAGAAATGGAGAGAGAAATTTTTGCCTAATGTGGAAAACTTTGCAATCTGGGATCTTCATGGGTTGAATGAATCTCCATGATAAATGTTTGCTCATGACCTCTCATGAGTATAGGCTACAAAATTCTATAACCCACTCTGTTACTTCATCCATTTCATGCAAGATGGAGATGGTTATTTCATTAGGACCTTATATAGAAAATTCAATTGAATTTTTTATTGTGTCTTTTGGCACCTGAAATAGTCTAGCCCTAACTTGTTCCTCTATGATCACAATTTAGCTTAACAATTTACTTTAGAGTCTTGTGGCTCGAGTAAGATATTAGGAGATCAAGATTCTTTCATCCAATGAGATCAAGATTCCCATCCACTCAGCCTTTGTGTGTGTGTGTGTGTGTGTGTGTGTGTGTGTGTGTGTGTGTCCTCATTCAAGATGGTTGGGATATCCAGTATGATATGGAAAATTAACATGATTCATTGATCTTTATTGCATCCGATTGCACACAATGGTAAATAATAATCACCTTGTGTGTGTGTGTGTTCGTAAAATCAAGTGGTCCCTATTGGTAAGCCACTTGATTGTATTAACCCACTAGTTTGAGTTCAATTCTCCCTTTTGTAACACTTATATTAAATGACCCTATAAGATGTAGTAGTTGAATCAAACACCTTTCGGGTCACCACATTGTTCAACTTAACGAATTGAGCTATACCCATTTGATCATCTCTCTCTCTCTCTCTCTATGTATAAGAGAGGGGGAAATAAAATAATGGGGATAAAATACTAGCTACACTAGCCAGCGTAAAAGGTGTAAGGGACTTGATTTTTGGATCATCATTATTATAATACAAGTTTCCTTCGTCTTCTCTCTTTCTCAGCTTTCAAGGTTGCCTTCTCTCTCTTTCTACCTTTCTCTCTCCTTTTCTAGTCTTTCTCTGTCAGAGAGAGAACTAGAGAGAGAGAAAGAGGAGAGAGAAGACTATAGAAGAGAGAGAAAGAGAGTGATGAGGAGAGAGAAATACTAGAATTGGAAAGAGAAAGATAGGAAAGAGAATGAAGCCATAGAAGCTGTGAGTACGATGGGAGAGAAGGACAGTAATTGTATTAATGTGTCAAAAGATATGAAAAATTACATGTCCTCTCCTTTTATACCAATGTTAGTGTGACATGGCATAACATCAATATTATTTTTACACTAAATCCTTATTCCGAGCTTCTTACAATCCATCCCTTCCCAAAAGTTTTTGTCCTAAAAAACAAACTTGAAAGACTAGAAAAGGATGGATAGAAAATAGTACTACTCTATTTTTATAGCTTTACAAATGAAAAAATGAATGAAAAATGACAAATATGTGGATTAAAATTGAAGAACAAGAGTAGGCCTCAACAATATACATGATCTGGAATAATTTAAAAGTATATGGAGCCATAAAATCTTCAACAAATAATCTCAAAATGAAGTAGACAGCTTCCTGTGTAAACAGACTCTGTTGGACCAAATCTACCATAACTTCTAGTAGAAGTCTCCAAATGAGGCATGCCATATATCAAAAGGGAGATCTTGAAGAGTACTTTAAGCCCATGTAGATAGCTTGATTCTGAAAATTAGGCATGATAAAAAAGATTCCAAAACAATGTGCTGTCCTGATCCTGTTTGCACCAAAACTAGCTCCATAATCAATAGGCTTCAGCCACTAATGTATCCCTTAAGAAAGGACACTCATCCAATATAGAACCATGCCTCCAGGAAGCTTCCTTGGGTGGTAAACCTTTCAATTTGATCAAATATTCCATGATAGAATGAGATCAAAGCTTTTCTCATGCTGGCCTATAACAGCCTCTGGGATGTACTGAATAAGACCTTCTTCATCAATAGGTGGCAGCTCATCAATTATATCCACTGGATCACCATAAAAAGGCTTGAGCTGACTAACATGAAAGACATTGTGAATCTTTGTGGAAGAAGGAAGCTCTATTCTGTATGCCAAGTCTCCAATGCGCTTAAGGATCCGGTAGGGGCCATAAAACATGTGAGCAAGCTTATTACTAGATCCATCTTTTAATGTAGAGTACCTAGACTTGAGCACCTTCAGTAAGACCAGCTCTCCTTCTTGTAACTCTAAAGTTCGCCTCTTTTCATTAGCATACATTTTCATTTGGTCTTGAGCTTTCCTAAGATTCATCTTACATTGCTGAAGAAGGGTTTGCATTCTTTTCAACTCTTCCTTCCCATGAGGATTGATCCTTTCATTAAAGATGATTGTGGGTAAGGGCACCTTGTAGCTATACAGAGCCTCAAAGGATGAAACTCCAATACTAGCATGGGTAGAGTTGTTATAAGCAAACTCAGCCAAGTGTAACAAAGAATCCCATGAAGTTTGGACATCATAGCAGAAATGGCGAAGATAAGTCTCCAACCATTTATTAACTCTTTCTGTCTATCCATCAGTTTGTGGATGATAGGCCGTAGATGGAGCCAATTTAGTGCCCATAGATGTAGATACTGCCTGCCAAAAGTTACTCATAAACTTTAAGTCTCTATCATGAACAATCACCTGCGGCAATCCATGTAGTCTAAAAATCTGCTCCATAAACTGACTGGCCACTTGAGAGACAGTAAACTAGATCTTGGTTGGAATAAAATGAGCTGCCTTGGTGAGTCTATCTACCACCACATATATACTATTCCATCCCTTCTTGGTAGTAGGCAAACCAGTAATGAAATCCATAGTAATATGAGTCCATTTACCTGTAGGAATAGGTAATGGCTGTAACAAACCTCCTGGCTTATGGGTATCGTCCTTATTCTGCTGACAAGGCATACACTTCATGGCAAAGTCATCTTTCCACAGTCCTTTCCAATAGAAGCTTTTACTGATCTTGTCATAGGTCTTGAAAACTCCTAAATGTCTAGCTAAAGGCGAAGAATGTAGTTCCTCCATAATTTTCCGTGTAAAAGAAGAGGTAGAAGGAATTACAATCTTGCCTTTCAACCAAATAAGGCCATTTTTGAATTGATAATGTGAGTTTTCTTCCATAAGACCTTGCTGTAATTTCTGAAAAATATGGCTGAATTCTTCATCCAAAAGGTAAGCCTCTTGTAGGTCTTCAATCCAATCATTATGCAATTCAATCATAGCTGAAACTTTGCAAGCCCAGATAAGAGAAAGAGAATCAGCCACTATATTGTCTTTGCCCCTCGTATGAGTGATGTCAAAATCATAATTCTGTAGTGTAGCTACCCACCGATGCTGCTTATGAGTAAGATTAGACTGAGTAAGGAAATACTTAAGAACCCTATGATCACTCTAGACTCTGAATCCTTCCATAGAAGTAATGGTGCCATTTCTTAATTGCATGCAAAATAGCCAACATCTCTTGGTCATAAACATTCATGGCCATTTCTTTATCTGTAAGATTATGGCTTTCAAAGGCAATCACTCCATGCTCCTGTAACAAAACAGTCCCAATGCCATGGCCACTAGCATCACACTGTATGGTAAATTCTTTGGAGAAGTCAGGGCATACTAAGATAGGAGCAGAGGTAAGAAGTCTCTTTAACTGGTTGAAGCTACTATCTATAAGAGCATCCCAAAAGAAAGCATCCTTCTTTAACCTGTCAGCCAAAGGAGCTGCAATAGCTGCATTGTGCTTGATGAATCAGTGATAGAATGAAGATAGACCAATGAATCCTGTAAGAGAGGTACTAGGAGTGGGTGTTGGCCAATCTTTTATATACTGCACCTTCTTGGGATCAGCCTGTATCCCTTTTTCACTAACAATATGTCCCAATTATTACACTTCAATCTGCATGAAATAACATTTCTCCTCCTTAGCAAAAAGTATGTGATGTCTCAATACATCGAAAACCCTCCTCATATGTGCTAAGTGATATTGTAAAGTCTTACTGTAGATCAGAATGTCATCAAAGAACGCCAAGACAATCTGAAATAGGAAAGGCTAAAAAATCTTATTCATCAAGCTTTGGAAGGTAGCTGGAGCATTTGTAATCCCAAATGACATCACTAAGAAATGATAGAGCCCTCGATCAGTCCTAAAAGTAGTCTTGACTTCATCACCCTCTTGCATGCGAATCTGATGATACCTTGACCTCAAATCAATATTCGTAAAGAATCGAGCCCCCTTGAGCTCATCAAGCAAATCATCAATCCTACGTATCGGATATCTATCCTTCACTGCGATCTTATTAAGATCCCTGTAGTCAATGCACATTCTGAAATATCCATCTTTCTTTTTGACTAACAGAATTGGAGATGCATAAGGTGAAGAACTTGGTTCAATGAATCCCATCTTAAGAAGTTTCTTGATTTTCTTGGCTATTTTCTCTCGCTTGCACTTAGATAATCTATAAGGTGGCTTATTGATTGTCTTTGAGTTGGGCTCCAAATCAATAGGGTGATATACTGCTCTCTTGGGAGGCAATGAAGTAGGCACCTCAAACAAATCCCTATACTTCTCAAGAAGAGCTGTCAAGGCTGAATGGTTTGCTAAATTATTGGGCTGATCTTGCATCTCTTTATTCAAATGCAAAACAAATATTTGTGAGCGCCTCTTGTACTACCTTTTGAGTTGTTGAATGGTAATAATCTGAAAATCTGATATACTAGGAATTCCCTTGTAAATGGATGAGCTGTCCATTGAGAATAAAATCCATATACAACTATGAGAAATCCATAGTGATCTTGCCTAATGTCATCAACCAATCACAACTGAGTACAATGTCTATAGGCCCCATTTTCAAAGTAATTAGGTTTACTTTTGCTTCAAAATTTTCAGCCAACTGTAAAGAAACCTGTGAGCATATCTGTGTGCTGATTTCTTCTTCACCATTGCCCACTTGAACTCTAATGGGTTGCTGTAAATTTGTGGGAATACAATTTAGCTTGTCCATAATGGACTTATTCACAAAATTATGGGTACTGCCACTATCTATTAGAATGAACATTGCCTTTCCATGAATGTTACCCTTCATACGGAGTGTATTAGGGCTCTTAGATCTTGTCCAAGCATCCATGGAAATAGAACAGCTAGTGGCAGCAAGTGTGTCATTACAAGTCCCACCTGGATCAAAAGGAAAAGAGTCAGCTGGATCATAGAAATATTCTTGCCCAACTTCTTTTTCAAGATCTTAATTTTCAGCATTGAGTGCAATTGCATTAGCTTCATCCATCTCATCTTCAAGATCCTCAAAGACTAACATACTCTGAAGCTTGGGTTTGACATTTTTATATACACACTTTGAGGGGTGATCAGGTGTATACTTTTCCCCACACTTGAAACATAACCCTTTCTCCTTTCTTTCTTTGTAAAGATCCATAGGAATAGACTTAGGATTCATGTTGGCTGAAATGGATTTAGGCTTGATGTCCCTGTGTTTGAAGTCAACTCTAGGATTGTTTGTTGTCCTGAAATTACTTTGAGGTCCAGAAGCATTGAATGGTGGATAAGTTGGCACGCTTAAGCTCCCATTTGGCACATGATTGCTACCATAAGTGTTACCAACTTGCCCTTGTTTAGAAATAGTCATTGGCTGTCCAAAACCAGACTGAAATGAAAATTCTCTTCTATATTTCCTTCCATAGCGCCTTGCAAGCTCAATAGCCTTAAAGAGAGAAGTAGGGTTTTGTGCCATGACATCAGCTAATAAAGATGGCTCTAAACCATACATATACTTGTGGAGCTTAGCCTCATCACTGATGCTTTCTACATACATGGTTAGGTTGAGAAATTGGTTAGTGTACTCTCTTACACTTAGGCCTCTTTGTTCCAAACCATACCATCTCCGTGCCAAATTCTCTTTTTCAAGAGGGGAGACAAATACTTCAGCCATAAGTCCCTTGAAAGCTTCCCAATTCTCTACAAGTATGTTTTCCCTTTTGATGTGCCTCCACCAAGTATGGGCAAATCCCTCCAAGTGCAAAGAAGCAAAATGAATCTTCATGTCATCAGTTTTGGGGAATATATCAAAGTAAGATTCCATCTTAGAAGTCCACTCCTTTAAGTCAGATGGTGAAGATGACTGACCATTAAACTTGGCTAAAATGATCTTGTCTTTCAGCTCTCTTTCATGGAATGGTTGTTATCCCAAAATAGACTAATCATGAGTACCATGCATTGAACCCCCAAATTGAGATGGAAATCTCCCAATAGGTGGCTGAGAACCACTATGCAATCTTCCTATTGGTAGAGGACCCCTAGGAAGTTGAGTATTCAGCCCAAAAGCTTGAGAATTAGCTCCATTCAAACTGCCCAAATAGTCGTCATGCCTTTGTAAAGTCTCACCTACTTCATATTTGCTATTTGGAATGCCTCTTCGTCCAATAATTCCATGGCCATGACGATTTTGGTTAGATGGCTGAAGTGGGACTGAAGGCTCACTGTTTGAATAGGCTTTCTCCTTAGCTTCTTTAGATCCCATTTGCATCTGCATCCATTTGGAGAATTGAGCCATAATTTGAGCATTAGATTCCACCAACTTTTCAATAGAAGCCTTTGTTTGATTTGTTGGATCTACTAACTTCTCAATTGAAGACTTCGTTTGATCAGTAGACAAAACCATTTGCTCCATCCTTGATAGTAGGGCCTCATGACGTTCTCTATGTCTTTGTTCATGTAAGCACAAGGTGTCATTGAGTATATTGATTTCCCCTTGTCGTTGAGGCTCTTCAGGGCTCTCTTGAGGTACATTATCCAACATGGAATCTCTAATTTGCTGAGTGTAATCATCATGGACCTTATTTTTACCCTTATGCCCTGTGATAATAGTGCAGTCTTACAGTACCCCCTATCAGAAAAATTGCTATAACTTTTGCTAGGGAACTCCAATTTCAAATTCTTTTAGTTCAAATCAAAGCCAAGAATTTCCTCTTCAAGATGAGCTATAGCACACTATGACAGATTTAGGACAAAAAATTTTGCAACACAATCTCTGAATCTGAACTATCCAGGCCTGCACCCTGTTTTGACTTGTAAATGCCCAGTTTTGACCCTATAAGGTAAAATGGAAAATCTTAAATCTTTGATTCTCCACTTGTTGTGCCTGTGTGAGGGATAAAAAGGCATGAAAGGCTCCCTACACGGGCTCCGAATCACTGGGAGGTGGGCAAAGTTTCCCCCAAGTCAGTTGGTTGCACCCCTTCAGGATCTTTGATATGAAGGAGGGTCACCTCTCTTTTGTCCCACTATCTCCCCCGACATCCACATTTTTCCTCGGTGGGTATATCAACATGGAAATGGCATTCTATTCTAATCAACCAGTATGAAATGCATTGCTTGAATATTCATTCAGCCATTTTCATGAGATGCAATTGAATGAAATCAGGAAAATTTGGATAGCGAAAGGGTCTTACCAATGCAATTCAGTGACTCATTGATTGCTTTAGTACTTACCCTTTTGCAATATTTCAGCTTGGGCAAAAGAATTCAACCAAAACAAGTCAAGGTTTGCATCAAACTTGGCAAATGATACCTATGATGAGGTTATGATTGAATCAATATTGAAATTTAATGGAATAGACTGAGATTAATGGGAAATAACACTAATCTCTGATCTATTGACCAATTCAGAGAATTATTTGATCAATAATCTCTCATCAATAAGTGGAAAAGCATTAAAAAGTGGATTATTGAGAGATTTCAAAGATTAAGCTAGAGAAATACCTTGATTAAGCTTGAAGAAGATGATAGATGTCAGCTCCAATCCTATTGATGGAAAATTTCTTCAAAATCCACCATGAACTTTGAAATATCCACTAAATCAGATCATATGGGCTCCAATATGCTCAAATTTGTGAGGAATCAATGCCCTGAGCTTGCTTGAACACTTGAATACCAAAGATTCAAGCCTCTTGAAGAAAAGCCCCAAAATAGACCCTCAATATGAGCTCCAATGTCCTCCATGAGTTGAAATCTTTGTAATTTGTTGAAGAATCCTCACTGACATGATGCCACATGCTAAATTGATGAAGAATCCTCAAGAAATTGTTGAATAATGAGAGCTTGGGCTGAAGCTTTCATGGCTACCAATGGACTGTTCATCTAGGGTTTACAAGAGAGCTGAAAGTTCTTGAATAGAGTTCAATCTTCAAATATCACTAATGATTTACACTTGCCAATGATTAGAGAGAGTGTCAAGGGCTGGAGATGAAGCATCAGATATAGGAAATAGGTTGGAATCAGCCCGAAAATTGCACCGCAACTTTTGGGATAGTTTTTGGCTCCATTGCTATGCCAATCTTGAGCAAATAAGTAGTCATTCTATAGGTATTGAAGCAAGGAAGCTATTCCAGATGGTGCTTAGCCAAGAAGATCAGGGACTTGAGAGATATGAGCACATCTTGTCGATGAACTTCCATGAAATGTGTAGGAAACTCCAAGAAAGGGGAAAGAGGAATCCCTCTTTTCAAAGTAACCATAGTTTGTCCCCAAAATAAGCCTCGTTAACTCTCCTTTACCCTAGTTACCTCTAGTTTTGCATGAAATTTGATGATGACCTGCCACTTTGGCCATTCTCTTCCATATTTGACCTTGGAGATCTCTAGATGTAGTCTCTTACTAGCTGTAGATGGTCTACAACACTCCACTAGTCACTATGTTGTACAATACTTGTTTGAAAATGATTTTAATGGGGGAAAAAATGACTGAAAATAGAAGAAAAAAATGGATCAAAGACCAATGCTCTAATACCACTTGTCAAAGAGAGAACTAGAGAGAGAGAAAGAGGAGAGAGAAGACTACAGAATTGAGAGAAAGATTGTAGGAAGAGAGAGAAAGAGAGTGACAAGGAGAGAGAAAGACTAGAATTGGAGAGAGAAAGACACAAAAGAAAGTGAAGCCATAGAAGCTGTGAGTAAGATGGGAGAGAAGGACAATAATTGTATTAATGTGTCAAAAGATATGAAAAATTACATATCCTCACCTTTTATACCAATGTCAGTGTGACATGGCATAACATTAGTACTATTTTTACACTAAATCCTTATTCCTAGCTTCTTACATTCTCTCTCCCCATCACTCTCTTTCTCTCTCTTATGCACCTCATCTTCTCTCTCTTCTATAGTCTCTCTCTTCACTTTCTCCCTCTCCAATCCACTCCTTGACAAGTGGTATCATAGCTTCTTAAGTTTTTGGTCCAATTAGTCATATTTCGTTTAGTTCTCCCTTTTCAATCACACAAATCTAAGAACTTCAGGTACATAGATACAGACATAGTAGGGAGCATTGGAGTGACCAGTGGACATTTCCAAGAAAAAGACAGGCAGCATTGAATACTAAAGAGGAGATAAACCAATTTAGGGTTGGGAATAGTAGGTGCTTTCAATTCACCATCCTCCTCATCACTATGGGGCTTGCTTGGAGTGATCCCTTTTATAAATCACGACTCAATTAGTTATAGAACTCCAGCATTGGCTCAAGACCAATACCTACTTCACCAAAGTACTCCACACCAAGAACTGCTTTATGGCCAGAGTACAGCCCCATACCTTTGCTAGCGAGTCTAAAATGCAATTTCTTGAAACTCAAAACCTTCTGACACTGGAGTCTACCAATATGCAGCTCCTTGTCACTTGATGCAGTTGGATTACCTCCACTCTTATTTTTGCAAATTCTTATTTTTGCAAACGTTGAAGGGCACGGGACAAGCCAAAGACTATTGAATAAAAATATTATCTACGTGTTTCAAAAGGGAATAGGAAAAGGCATGCTCAAGTTAGCTGGTAACAGTAGGGAGACAGGCTACCACTACACAAGGCCAAAGCATCCTATAGTTGGCATGCAAGCTTTGGTGTCAGCTTAGTACTTAGAAACTCTTCCTGAGAAACACACACTCTTGACATTGTCATCTCATTCGTGTGACTGATCTGTCCTTCTACAAATGCATTGGAAATTCCATGTGAATGTAATCGAGGAGTGAGACAATTTGCTTGGATGCAAAGCTCAACTAGAGCAGGCATGGGAGTGCCCTTTAGAGGCTGAGAATGACCAAGGTTCGTGTGACAAGATATAAGCTAGGCATCTCAACCTCTTGCCCTAGTTAGAAGCTCCCAGTGAAGAGGCCTAGTGACCATATTGAAAGATCTAGGATAACACATCATGTGAGCACCCTTTATAGCATAAAGCATGGAAAGTTCTTGAAATCCAATGTCATAACAAATGTCCACACCAATCTTGCCAACCTCTGTATCAATAATGAAAGCATCGCTATTGATGGAGAGGCTTCATGACCAACACTTATTTCTCTTGCATAGACACTAAAACTAGCATTTGAATAGGGACAATTCCACATCTCAAGGAGGAGAATCAAATCGGCGCCGCTATGGCAGAGGGTCTTGCCAAATGACTAGAGTTACTATTAATGCCATCCCAAGTCTGGAGTCGTTGTTAATGCCATCCTCGGTCAAAGGGACCAATCCTTGGTGAGCATTACCATCATGGAGTATGGTGGGGCCTTATGGAGCAATCTGGAGGCTATGGTTATTTATTGGGAACCCATTTTCATCAAGCATTAAGAGGTATTTGGTTCTTGATCTCTCTCTCATTTTATCCTCCTACTAAGACTATGCCACTTGTTGGAGAGATTCAAGAGGTAATTGATGCATTGGGTGAAGGCTTGATTGCTTGAATATTGCCCTTTTACCTTAGCCCTCTCCTTATGCTTTCCTTGCATTGGAATGAGTTGTTTGATGCTGAAAATTTATTGGTGTTTACACTCTTTCTTAACCTTAACCACTCAAGATTTTGTTGATTGAATGAGCATAATAAATTTTTGAGAAATCCAAAGTGGATGCTAAGTGAGATGTGGGACAAAAGAGAGGTGACCCTCCCTCACATTGAAGATCCATAAGGGGTGCACAACCTAGCTGAGGAGAAACTTTGCACAACTCCCTACGTCTAGGAGCCCATGAAATTTCAAGTTTAGGTGCAGGTGCAGGTACCCCCTTTGAATAGCAAGAAAGTGGTGTGCCATTGATGTATTCACCAATGTATTCATGTATGGGATACACTAGGATGCACTCTTGACTGAATATGTATAAAATGTACTCATGAGAATGTATATACACTCATTAGTAGTGGAATGCCTATACTCGGGTTGCATATGAGATGCCTATGCTAGGTAATTTTTGGCATTGAGATGCTTACGCTTATGGTTAGCAAAGGTATGTTGATGTAAGCAATGATTTGGGCTAGACTGCACTTTACAATGGCAAGGAATAAGGGAAAAGCAAAGGCAAATGAGGATGTACACCAACAATCAAGTATGCTAGGGACTTAGAAGCCGGACACAACCCTGGAGTCGATTATGAAGAGTATTCGCAAGACATGGGAAGCCTTAGTTCTTTAACTCTCACCTTATGTTTGCACAAAACAAGGCATGTTGCTAAAAGACATGAAGCCATGATGGAAAAATAGGAAGTTGTGATGGCATGCATAGCCTTAAACACAGTCAACCATGCAGAAATTATGAATGAAATGTGAAAAATGAGAGCCACCATGGATACACGTGTTGGCCAATTCACTAAGTGGATGGAAATTTAGACAAAAGGAAAAGATCAAGGATAGATCACATGTACATGCTCAAAGAGTGATTCTCCCATCAGTAAATGTAAGCTCTCAAGGTATCTTGGGAAAAATGGGTATTCCTACTAGCAAAATTGAGCATGGGGAGCCTTCACATAGGCAAGATGAATCAAGGGAAAATGCACTATGGGATACTTCTCAATTCCCAAAAAGTTCCATGCCTTCCACAAGATTTTAGCACTCTTTTGGAAGAAATTATTCCAATAATAGCACCTTCCTTGGAAACCATACCAATCAAACTCTATTTGGACAGTTTGGGCAGCCCTTTCACCATGAACAAGAACTAAGGGATAATATCATTTTCTCTAAGTTCAATGGTCAATCATCATCCCCACCAAACTTGAATAATGGCTCTCAAAAATTAAGGATTACTTTGACATTTTTCCAAGGAGTGACGACTAAAAGATTCACTTTTCCAATATACGTTTGGAAGGTTTTTCTCACACATGGTGGCAGTATATAAAAGGGAAAAATCAGCAACAAGTAGACACTTGGGATGCATTCAAGGCACTTATGGTGCAAGTTTTTGTGTCATCTGTGGGAATAGAAAAGCTCCCTCATCAATGGTACAACCTAGAGCTGTGTGGTCTCACTATTCGAGGACTATACCAATCAATTTTTCAACCTCACCATGTATGTGGAATCAATTAGTGATGATGCCAAGTTGCACAAATACATATATGGAATGGATCTCCAAATGTTGGCTGATGTCTTAGCACAATCTCCTTTAGATTTGTTCAAGGCCATTGAATTGGCTGAAAGGTACTCTCGAAAGTATCATAGGGATACTTCATTTCAGTCACATTATGGACAGCAAAGGGGAGTATCTCATCCATTTTTTGAACAACAAAGAGGGCTTGTGCTATTATATCTTCGACATCAAAAAGAGGTGATATGATACAGGGATAGTTTGGGACCAATTATGGTGATGGTAATACACCATTTAGCACTCCTAAAATCCCCATGTATCCTACCTTCAATGTTTCATGAAAGCAAGGTAATTTTAGGACAATAAATAGTGCCAGAATGGATAATAGACAAGGAGACAACAAGAATAATAATGCTTTAGCTTCTGGTAGCCAAAAATCCATTCCTATGGACTTGTACAAGGAAAGAAAAGAGAAAGGACTTTGCTTTAAAAAACTATACAACTGAACATACCACAAAATGTGTGTATCGAAATTCAAAAGCAAGGGCTCAAATATGTTGGTATTTGAGGATTCAGAGGATGATCATAAGAATGCAAATGCCTTATTGATGGCTAATGAAAACTGATGATATTGATGAGGAATTTGGCCAATAAGAGTTCTTTGACCCCACAGACACCTTTACCTTTGATCCAAGTGGTTATATGTCTTTGGATGCCAGTGGAAAGAGTGATTTACATATTGCCACTACTTGTTCTATCTCATTGAATGCTTGGGCATGATCAAGAAGTCCTACTATACTACACATTCAAGGAAAAATTCACGGCAAGGATGTTTTTATATTAATAGATTATGGCAGTACACATAGCTTCATCAATAGAGTAGTTGTAAACCCCAATTCGAGACGGAAGAAAAAAAAGTCAAGAATGCAGATGCAACAAAAGAGGCAGGATAGAGAACGGCTAAAAGCATAAGGGCGGTCTCAAAAATCAAGTCAAAGAAAAATGTGTATTTTTAAATGCAAGGCACCCCAAAAACTATTGTAAAAGAGCACTAGGCTCCCTCCTGTGCAAATAGTAAAAAGTAGGGCATAGGTAAAGAGAAAAGACAAATAGAAGAAAATGGAAAAGAGGACCGTTGCCACAATGGCCGATCATGTAAAAAAGGATGACCGCCCAAAAGGGATTTAGGGTTATGTATAAAAGCCAAAAAGTGAATAAAGAAGCTCATTCTTTGATGTGTGGAAAAAGTGGACTCATCTTCTTCTCTTCTGTTTGCTTGCTTGTGTGTGCTTGAGAGAGGGAGTGAGCGTGTTGTGAGGGTGAGGGATCTTGGAGGTGAAGCTCTCCATCATCTTCTCTCTTCTTTTTCTCTACTCTTCTCTTCTCTTGTCTTGCGTGTGGCTATGGAGGATGGAGCTTGGAGGTGGAGGCTTGAGGATGCTTGAGCTTGCATCACAAATCATGGAGCTACTGGAGTGCTTGAGGGAGAAGGCAACTCATTTGGGCGTCGAGGTAAGCTCACTATATCCTAGTAGGATCGAAGGTGGGTTGGCTAGGTAAGAGATAGCCATAGGTGCTCACTTGAAACGCTTAAAGGAATAAGCCATCCCTGGGTCTTGGCGGTTGAGCATAAGCTCCCTCTACATTTTGGTTCCATTTGTTGGGACAAATAGATTCAAGTCAAGCATCGAAGTAGGGTTCATTCTCAAACTGGTGCTCTTTGTAGGTAGGAGATATGGGAGTTTAATCTTCGAAACAAGTAATTATTTTGTGTTTTTGAGGATTAGGCAAGTAGGAGAAATCATTTTAGTGATTTACTTTTGATTTTTGTTACATTTAGAGTATGTAGGATGATCAATAAATCAAAGCGAGAGAGCTTTAGGGTTGCTACAGTAAAACAAGCCCAAATAGGCCACAGATCAGGAAAAAGAAAAAAAAGGAGTGCTCGAAAGGGTTGATGTCATTAAGAGAGTTATTGGAGAGGTCAAGGGGAAGGGTTGATGTCATTAAGAGAGTTATTGGAGAGGTCAAGGGGAAGGGTTTATAACCCAAGTGGCCAAGGAAGAGATCATTTGCAATTGTTGCATTGAGAGAGAGAGAGAGAGAGAGAGAGAGAGAGAGAGAGAGAGAGAGAGAGAGAGAGAGAGCTATTGCCCACATTGGATCAATCACTTTACCCAGGTGTTTTTAGTGCATTGCAAGTAGACACAACTCTTCTCCCTTGTCTATAGCTTTGATCTGGAGGTGCTTGCTACAGGGGGTGTTGTAAATCTTATGATTTGATCGATTTATTGTTGCATCAACCAAAATTGTGCCGCATTCGGCTTGTCTGAGTGATGGCGACGAACCTTGAAATTGGCCCTCGGTCCTCGTGCGTTTGGTCATTCGGACTGCTATCATTTGAACGTGCCCATTGCTCAGCCCACTTGACTCAGTCCTCGACCTGCTATCCGAATCAACCATTCGGACCACCTTGGCATTCAACTCACTTGACTCGGCCCTTGGACAATCAAACTTAGATGGTCGGAATCAAATGTTTGGCCCAATTGCATTTGTCCATTTTTATTCGGCCCCTCGTCCATTTGGATGATGGGCTAAATCGGCCATTTAGCCCCTGCAATTCACAACTGCTGGGCCGAATTCATATTTTTCCAAATTTTTAACTTGAAGGCCCTTATTGACCATAGACCACTGCTATGCAAACCCTCGAAGGATGTACAGATGCTCAGAACACCTTTCTAGTGTGAACGTGGACTTAGAAGCGGCTCTAGTTGACGAGCTAGTAGTCCAAGCCACTAAGTAGCACGAGATTGAGTTGTAGATCCCCAAAAGTATCCTAATCGAGCTAAACATCACATCACAAACCCTAGGACCATTAAGAATGGCTTACAGCTTATCAAGCCAAATCTGTAAATGAGAGTGTGAGAGTCACATAGTCACTTTTCTCTTACACTTATACTATTTTCCAGCACTTGAAGTACACCTAAGAAAAGCCAAAAGCCTGATTGTGCACAATGCATGGAAGAAAGTACACTCATACACTGAGTGATTGTGAATTAAGTATTTTTTGTAACTAATAAGAAACACACTTAGATGTAACCCAAATAACGAACCCACCAGTAGAAGAAGACCTAGAGACATAGTCAGGTGATCGAAACCCCAAGCATATGACTAAGTGAAAGATGCAATAGGTAAGCTAGGAGGGACAGACACCATTGGAGGGGTGGATCTACCCGATCTAATCAATCTCATCGACAACTTGGTGGAGAGAGAGACCGTGAACATGGCAGAGATAAGCACTAACAGGACAAAGAGCTCAACATAGGCAGTCTCCTGACAGAGGTCGAGCGGCTAGTTGCCAATTATGACCTACAGGTGGGACAAACCACCACCGTGGCATGACATCTGAGGATGTCATAGTAGACCTAGGAGAGGAGAGGAGACTAGTGCAGGAAGCTTTGCGAAGCTAGTAACCTACAATCTAGAGCAGCAAACAAGGAGATTGTGGTGGTAGAGCATGGAAGTGCATGAAATTCAGAGAGTGCTAGCACTAAAAAATAGAAATATGACATGCCTTGATGCTGAGAGGGAAAGAGTGCTGGAAGGAGATCTGACGCTGAGTGAGCTTCTCATGAGTGACTACTAGACAACGCTTTTGCCGAGTAAAATGCCACTGCAATGGCAACCCCATTACTTGCAGGATTCCAAGAGCCAGTCTAAAATCCCTATAGTCACGCAAAGTAGCTAGATAAATACTAGCCAATCAATGACACTTATGGTTTCCTGGAGTAGTTTGATCAGGTATCTGAAGCCAATGGCCTCACCGATCTCACTCAATGCAATAAGAGATTCTCAAAGGTTGGGTACTCAAACAGCCTGATACTATGAATCATGAACTTGAAACATAGAGATAAGGAAGAAATCATGGATTATATGACCCATGTCAGGAATCTCTTCTTTAAGAGAATCCCAATGACCGAATGAACCATAGAGAGAGCAATGTCTATAGTCTTCATCAATGGGATACAGGGTGAAAACTCTACAAGGCCTTGTTAGGCAACTCAAGCTTGCAGCAAGACATGCTAACCAAGGTCTTTGAAGAGGCCATTAGAGTGGATGACCAGCTCAAGGAGAGAAGCTCCATGAACTCAAGTCGATAAGAGACTAACCCTAGGAACTCCGAGGGAACTTCAACATCAAGCAAAGATTAGGCCCAAGTACTGAAAATAGGGGAAATGGCACTGTCCCAAGTTAAGAACTAGCAGAGATGAAGATGGAGCTAGCCAAACTACAAGAGATAATGAGAAGACCAACACACCCTCACGTTCAATGCGTTCAATATGTGTATTGTGGTAGAAACCACTTGCCAGCCGAGTGTCAAGACCCTAGGTTCCGAACTTGTGCAAATTGTGGTAGGTTCGGTCACGATGCCATGCATTCTTGACTGTCAAGGAGACTTTCATATTTGCAACCTTACAATCAGCCTCACCTAGCGAATAGGCCACCAAACTTCTTTGGAAGAGGAGCCTCGTTGGGTCTCTTGGCACCCAATGGTACTAAAATAGTAATTCTTAGGATAGAGATAAACCCCACACAAATATCCAAACCACCTAGACCCTACGTAACCCATCCATAGAGCGACGCTCCAGTCCACTACTTGGAGGAGCCAAACGACGAGGAACCTTATGTAAACTCTTACATCACGTTGTGAAGAGGGTAATCCAATCCTTATGGATTATAGACCAATAGTAGTGATGGCGTTAGGTAGAGGTAGAGGCATAGGAGGGCAGACCCAAGAGTCAATCTGGTGTTGGACTTGCGGTCACCCAAGACATATCTCCTTGTACCGCCTTGAGACGGAGCAGGCCAACTATAAAAGGCAAATCTTAGATGTGCAGGGTGTGGAGTCACTCTTATCTTTTCCGATTATCCTAGATGAAAACCATCCTCTAGTTCAGTAATCATACCATCAGTCCCACTGGGATTGTTTGGCATCGAGTCACTTGACCAGGAGGCCATGCCCATCCCCTTGCATGTCATGACCCGTGCGCAGACAAAGAGGCAGAAATGTTGTCTTCTAAGATGGCTGAGAAGGGAAGTACGAAGGTTGGGGAATACCCCAATCCAAAGCACTAACTCCAAGCCATCAAGAAAGTGAAGGAGTGGGTGAAAGAGGACCAAGAACACCTAAAAGATGTTGATTCCATATTGGTAGATGAGATCCATGATCTCTCAAGGGTGAGCACGCCACTCTCACCACCACGATCAAAATCAAGAGACACGATTGCATCACAAGCAATGCTGCTTAGACAGAGCTCGAATGCTATAGGCCAGCAAATCAGTCAAGGCCATTGGCCTAGAAATTCAGGATTCAGAGAAAAGCAAGCAGCTAGCAATCTCCTCATCACACTAGTGACCACCCTCGTGACAGTGAGCCTAGGAGACATGCTTTTGGCAGCATCTGACGTTGTGGCAAGAGCTAAAATAATGGGTTGAAGGTTTGATGGAGCAAGCTACCATTGAGTTGCACGGACATGATGTAGAGAGGAAAATACCAAGTCTGACGCTGCACTCAATGCCCAAATCCTTGCACATCAATGCTTTCTAGGAAGGAACAAAAATGCATGATGTCTTATCGGTCTTAGCCCTCGGAGATACCACATTGAAGGGAATTATAGACATGGGGGCAAGAGTTAGTGTGCTTAGCCATGTAGTGATCCATGCTTGGGGTAACCTGCTTGTTAATAATGCTAGGTTTAATGTCACATTAGCTAACGGAATGAAGGTAAGGCCATTCGGAGTGCTAAAGAATTGGTCCCCCTGAAGATTGCAGGAGTCCAATTCTCCTTTGACTTTATAGTCATGAAGGGGGTGGACTACGATATCCTACTAGGTTGGCCTTGGATGTGCAATGCACGGGTCATAAAGGATTGGGGTAATGGCCTAATCTTCCTAGGCAATAGGACAAAGGTAGTGAGGGTAGAGATGGTCACTTGGAAGACAACACTAGTTGACCTAGATGCCATCTTAGCCATACTAAAGGTAATAGCCAGATTAGAAAATTTTACGAGAGCCGTTGGCTAAGTATATCCCTTGTCCAAAAGATGAGCAAGATTGGATGCACGTGCTAGCCACTATCAATCTGCCATTCTTGGATGATGAGGAGTACGAGCATGGTGCTAGGGTAGTCGGTAAGCGAAGAGATTAACCTTTAGTGCCAATATGCATGATGGCTAAAAACTCAAATGAAAGACCAAACCCTTTCAAATTCCATATCCCAAGCAATAAGTGAAAACTCCTTGAGATCCTTGAGCATCTGCCAAACAAGCTAGCAAGCAACCTAGTCGCTAATCTTAAATCTCTCTAAGGTCTCTTGGATGAACCTAAGTGGCGATGGACCAAGGTGCAGGACTTAAACTTGAGGTACAATTGGGCCTTTGTCACCAACAAAAGGGAGGAGCCATGTCAAGGCTTAGGAGATGATGAGTAGTTAGACGAAGATAGCGCTAACGATGAGTACAAGGACTATTGTTCCCTTAGTGACCAAAATGAAAGAGAAATGGATACCATAGAATACGACACTGAGAAATGATTGATAGAACAAATACGAGCAAACTCCAAACCAAGCAAAAATAATGTTTTTAGGACGCTACAAGGATATGGAGGTATAGTGACAGCGATTTGTGACGTAAAATAGCGGCGTCTGTATTTGCGTTGCTATTAGCGACACAAATAGCGACAGTACTTAGATGAAAAAAAACGCGGGCCGAAACCCGAGCGCGTCATTTTGCGTGCATACACGAAAGAGAGAGCGAAAGGGAGAGTGAGAGGGAGAGTGAACATCTTGTATTTGAGAGGGAGAGGGAGAGAAAGAGAGAAAGAGGGAGAAAGAAGGCTTCTTGCCGTCGCCGTTGCCGTTTGCGAAGAAGAGGAGGAGGTGTACGGAGGGTAAAGAGGAGCCGCCGTCACGAAGAGGAGACGCCAAACCCTTCTTTGAGCCTTTGCGGTGAGTGCATTGTCCATTCTTGCTTTGCTTTTGTGTTTTCTCTCTCTTTTACTTGTTTTTAGTGTAATTTGTGTGTACTGAGAGAGGAAGAGGAAATGAGAGAGAAAGAGAGGGAGAGAGAGAGGGAGGGAGAGGAAATGAGAGAGGGAGAGGGAAGGGGAGAGGAAATGAGAGAGGGAGGGGAAGAGGGAGAGAGAGGGAGAGGAAGAGGGAAAGGGAGAGGGAGGGAGAGGGAGGGAGAGGGAGAGGGAGAGAGGGAAACATTAAACATAATAGGGAAAGAGAGACAGAGAGGGAGAGGGAGAGGGAGAGGGAGAGGGAGAGGGAGAGGGAGAGGGAGGGAGAGAGAAAGAGAGGGAGAGGGGGAGGGGGAGGGAGAGGAAATGAGAGAGGGAGAGGGAGAGGGAGAGGGAGAGGGAGAGGAAAGAGAGAAAGGGAAATGAGAGAGGGAGAGGAGAGAGGAAAAGAGGAAAAGAGAGAAAGAGAGGGTGAGGGTGAGGGAGGGAGAGAAAAGAGAGAAAAGGAAATGAGAGAGGGAGAGGAGAGAGAAAAAGAAATGAGAGAGGGAAAGGAGAGAGAAAAAGAGAGAAAACATTAAACATAATAGGGAAAGAGAGAAAGAGAGGGAGAGAGTAAGGGTGAGGGAGGGAGAGGAAATGAGAGGGAGAGGGAGAGAGAAAAAGAAATGAGAGAGGGAGAGGAGAGAGAAAAAATAGTAAACATAATAGGGAAAGAGAGAAAGAGAGGGTGAGAGGGTGAGGGAGGGAGAGGAAATGATAGATGGAGAGGAAGATAGAAAAGAAAATGAGAGAGGGAGAGAAGAGAGAAAAATAGAAAAAACATTAAACATAATAGGGAAAGAGAAAGAGAGGGCAAGGGTGAGGGTGAGGGAGGAAGAGGAAGAGAGAAAAGAAAATGAGAGAGGGAGAGGAGAGAGAAAAAACATTAAACATAATAGGAAAAGAGAGAAAGAGAGGGAGAGGGTGAGGGAGAGGGAGAGAGAGGAAATGAGAGAGGGAGAGGAGATAAGAGAAAAAACATTAAACATAATAGAGAAAGAGAGAAAGAGAGGGAGAGGGAGAGGGAGGGAGAGGGAATGAGAGAGGGAAAAGAGAGAAGAGAAACAACATTAAACATAATAGGGAAAGAGAGAAAGAGAGAGGGAGGAAGAGGAAATGAGAGAGGGAGAGGAAGAGAGAAAAGGAAAGAAAGAACGAGAGAGAGAGAGGGAGAAAACATTAAACATAATAGGGAAAGAGAGAAAGAGAGGAAGAGGGAGAGGGAGGGAGAGAGAGAAGGAGGGAGAGGTTGTTGTTTTCTTGTTTGTTGTTGTTGTAGTATTAGTAGTAGTTTTTTTTATTTTCTTGTTTATTGTTGTTTAGTTTTCTTGTTTTTTGTAGTAGTAGTAGTAGTTCTTTTTTTTCTTCTTTTCTTGTTTATTATAGTGGTAGTGGTAGTGGTAGTAGTAGTGGTAGTGGTAGTTGTGGTCATGGTCGTGGTTGTGGTAGTAGTAGTAGTAGTTATTGTTGTTGTTGTTTTTTCTTATTTACTTGTTTATTATAGTGGTAGTGGTAGTGGTAGTCGTGGTCGTGGTCATAGTCGTGGTCCTGGTCGTAGTTGTAATCATAGTCGTGGTCATCGTCGTTATCATGGTTGTCATTATCGTGGTCGTGGTTGTGGTCATGGTCGTGGTCGTGGTCGTGGTCGTGGTCATGGTCATGGTCGTGGTCGTGGTCATGGTCATGGTCATGGTCGTGGTCGTGGTCGTAGTCATAGTCGTAGTCGTTGTCATGGTTTGGTCATGGTCGTGGTCGTAGTCGTAGTCCTGGTCGTGGTTGTGGTCATGGTCATAGTCGTGCTCGTGCTCGTGGTCGTGGTCGTAGTCGTAGTTGTCATAGTCGTGGTTATAGTAGTAGTAGTGGTTTTCTTGTTTGTCATTGTTGTCGTTGTAGTAGTAGTAATGGTTTTTTTTATTTTCTTGTTTATTGTTGTCTAGTTTTCATATTTGTTGTTGTTATTGTGATAGTGGTAGTAATAGTAGTTTTGTTTTGTTTTCTTATTTGTTGTTGTTGTTGTAGTAGTAGCAGTAGTAGTAGTTGTTGTTGTTGTTGTTGTTGTAGTAGTAGAGAGAGATTTATATTTTGTTAAAGAAAATGAGAGAGGGGGAGGAAGAGAAAAAAGAAGAAGGATTGGGAGATAGGAAATAAATATACAGCATAATAAAGAAAGAGACAAAGAGAGAGAGATGGAAGGAGAGGAGATAATGAATGGATAAAAAAAAAAGAGAGAGTGGTGGTGAGGTCCGATGCAATACCACGAGACAGGAAACACTCAGACATATATACGTTAATTTGTGGGTGGGTGGGTGGAGACTTTACATACGTTAATTTTTGTTGAGTTACAATAGAAGAAATCCCTTCTCAAATAATTTAAGAAAGAAAAAAAGAATGATAACAAAAACAAATTGTTTGTCGTAACGTAGAAAAAATGGAAAACGATGAAGGTCTTGTTGTTCAAGATCACGAGGCATATATTAGTCAGCGTGTCCCATGTCCTTGCTCTCAATGCAAGCTGGCAATTAGACGAAAATGTTGATTGTCTATAGAACATATACGACGCTTTGCCGAGTTTCAATTTGAGATCATTGATCAAGCGATCTGTAAATGGTAATAAAAGTTAATATCAATCATGCATTGTACTCGCAAGCTAATTGAATACCATATACAAGAAGATTGGGTGTGGCTGGCAAATTTTCTATCCAAGGAGGTGACGCCTCATCCCAAGGAGGAGTGCACCCTTTGCGGCCAATTAGAAGAGTTCATGGACGTGTGATGGATGGAGTGCGTGAGCTAATCCACCACTTGGAAGGTGCTATCCAATCTATACCGCCAATACTAGAGGAGACAGGCAACCTGATGGGACCTAAAATGGGCCGGCACTGGCTATAGCACTAGCTGAACCTCATGCTCATGACTGACAACACCTAAAAACATGCCATTTATTGCAACAATTTTTTGGCAAAACTGTATACAATTGACACCTTATTACTAAATTTTTACATGAATTCAATGCAGATGCGGTGTTCGTTGTTGCTGTCTTTGGAGGCCGTGTCCTTGCAGCCTAGCTAGGAGATGAATCTATGGGAAAGTTCTTGTACGAGAGGGAGGTGGAGTTTTAGATAAAAATTTGATAGTAATATTGTAGTGATGATCAAGGGGTGATCATTAGATCATTGGTGATTATTATGAAGATTTCTTTGGGGAGGTGTTGAATGTTAGATTCAAGAGGATGACTCTTGGCAAGGATGATGTGATCCAAAGGGACTTACTCGCAAAAGGAAGATCGGATGTACCACCTAGGATGTACTCTTGGTGTTAAAGGTTATAAGGATACACTATGTCATATGTGAATTTATCCTTGTGACATCCAAAAGGGTGCCAAAGGAAATTTTGCAATATCAATCCAAGATATGCAGTGGTTAGGGGTAGGGCAGATTTCTACTTGGAAACGACTTGATGATCATGATCTATCTACGATTGATTACCAAGTATTATGGTCCTCATCAACTAATACTCTTATACAACACATGTGGTAGTCTCTTCATATTTCAACGATTATTATTATTATTTAAAAATAATAATATACATTACCACCATGGATTACACCTTGTCACAAGTATATCCAAAAGAAATTAAACACCATGATGTACAGGGTGGTAGGGGGATGAAGAATTCAAGCAATAAACTCGTCACTCACATAGATGGGTTTGGTAACTACCACTTAGAGGTACAAGGCCCATTGGGGTCAGAGCATGGAAGAAGAAGTGTCTTAAATCTTTACATGCTTGATAGTGGGGACTACTCCAAGGATAGAGGATACATGGTTATGGGTGGATTCAAGAAAGCCAAAAGAAATGGTTTAAAGAGCTATTTATCGAACTGCAAGAACGAAACAAAATCAATGCATTTACATCAATGGATAAGATTCCTGCCTTGGCTTATTTTCACATTTCTCTAGTTGAGACACGTATAGCAAGTCTTTGCTCAATAATTAGAGTTGAGCAAGAGGGAATTGGTTGTGCACAAGTGAACTCTGGCTTCTGGTCGACGTTGCATGAAGCAAGAGATGATCGTATGGTCTATAATGGACATCATCATGTCAATGATTTTTGCGGCAACCTTCGAGGAAATACAAAAAGTTTGTTGGCTACCATGCATATGGTAAAGTTGGTCGGACTAGACGAGCAAAGGTTGTCCTTTTGTCATTGAGGTCATCAACTAGTAGCAATACCTCACACATTGACATTCTCAAAGAGTGTAAAGGTGCCTATATTACCCTATGTGGGCTCTTGATATCAAGGGGAGGAGGGGCAATTACATTCGTCTGACGTCTCTTAGTTGCAGCAACAAGCGGCCGCCTTGATATCCTTCATCTTCATGCTTATCCACCCATCAACGACCATAGCGACTTTGTTTTTTTTTCGGATCTGCTGACAGCATTTGCGGCGTGAAAGAAGGAGAGATAGAGAGACAGGGAGAGAGTCTGAGAGATGAGGAGACAGACCCCCGCCAAGCCTCCATCCCTGCTCACCCGCGCAGTCGACCTCGTGTTCTCTTTCGTCCGCCTCGCCGAGTTCGAGATCCTCTTCGTCCTCTTCTTCATCATCGTCTTCATCATCTTCAAGGACATGTAGCTGTGACCTATAGCTGCTGTGAAGGCTGTATAAATTTTGTGGCCAGAGATTTGTGTGAGACTGCTGGTTTTGAACGAGGAGTTGGATTGGCTTACAGTTTAGTACTGCTTTCATACTCCCAGGCCAGAATTCAATCAGATTCTTGTGAAAAGTAAAGAGCGTGGCGGTCATTTTCCTCTTTAAAATGTTCAAAAATGCGTTTTAGTCAGGCTTCCTTTCAATACTGTACAGTGTTGGGAGCAAGCCATTGCGAATTTGGGATAAACAAGTGAAAAATGGACACATCAAGAGATTGACTGATGAAGACATTCAATCTTGTGCCGTGGAGATTATGGGTACCAATGTTACCACAAACAAGGTCAATTCACACAATACTTAGCCTCTTCTCTTTCCCACAAAAAAATATGATAATAGTTAAGTCTAAGCTACAATCAAGCTCATGTCTAAGACAAAGTGGCCATGGGAGGAGATCTTCATCGACCAAATCTTAAGTGAGGGTATGCTGCAATGTAAAATCATTGTATGGGGCCTTTCTTGCACAAAGCTTTAAGGTGGCAAAGTCATTTTTACCATGTTGTAGGGGTTGTTCTTTTTGTGGATCAAAGGCGGATGGGAGATCCTTCTTGTTTTCTATGTAACATGGAGTTTGAAGAATAAGTGTGGGAGTCATAGGCAGGAATAGCATATGGGGTAATTGTGGGGAAGCCAAAAAAAAAAATGATGAGCTTCCATTTGAATCGAATGGATAGAAGACAAACATTGGCTGGATTGTAGGGGGACACGGTCTCCAAGGACGTGACGATGACTCGCGGGTTTTCCAAGTAAGTGTCTAACTAGTTTATCTAAAATAAATGATATGGCATGATAATTTCTTTAGTTTAATATTTTTAAAATATATCGTTAAACCTGTTTTCTCATGCTACATGGTTGTTTGCATTTATCTGAACTGGTTTTTATTTATTAAAAATAAAAAACAGTCGAAAACACTAAAAAATGACTCAAAATTATCATAAATTTTATTTTTGATAAAATTAATGACTGAAAATTTATAAGTTCTAATATTTTTCCTATAAAGCTTATGAGTCAAGAAATTTACTTATTTTCTATCAAGATTTTTAAAGATGTTTTGTTATATTTAAAAATTAGAAAAGAGTTATATTTAGGGAAAAAGCATAGTTTTCCTTTACGTAAAATGTGTTATTTATTGATATAAACTATGGATTCTTAGTGAAATATTGAAAACAAAATATTTAATTTGTTAGTGCATTTTTGTTGTAAGGGCTAAAGAAAAGAAATAATGATTTAATAATATTTTACTTAGGAAATGCTCGTATAAAGATATGGTGTTTTGGTTTTGAAAGGAGAGATTATACACGGTGTGGACATTTATGAAACATGGGAAGTTACAAATAAAAAGTTTGGCAACACTTTATAATGATTAATAATGTTAGGTTGCAGTTATAAAATTTAGTTTAAATTAAAACCAAAATAAAATCAAATAATTTAATGATCGGATGGCATGGGGGAAAAAAGCCTCAGCATCTATATTAAATTTTTATATGTTATTCGTTTTACAATCAACTTCTTAAATATATGGAGTGGAGGGCCACTAGGATAATTTAAAGAAAACTAAGGGTATATACGGGATTTAAAATGAACGTTGTATGTGAACCATAAGAGTGTGGAAAGAATTTGTTTTATCATGCTGATACTGGTTGTAGAAGAGGAAAAGAAAGGACGTGATTTTCGCAGAACGAAAAATTTATTTAAAAATTAAAAGCAACGACGAAATTTATATACGGAGTGGGAAACGTCTACCAAGGGAGATTAAAATTTAGGGGTTTATGGTATGTCAGAAAATTTGATTTGAATGATTGTTTAAAATTAAACAAATAAAAAGAATTAATTTTAATCAGGTGGAGAAAAACATAAAAAGGAATTTTAAACGGAGATATACAAATAGATCTAGGAGATCTATATCCCTAAAACAACCTTTCCAAAGTCAAACATTAAAAACATTTCTTGGATAAACCGCCACTAGCATGGCAGGAGAACATTATGAGGAGCTGCCTCTGAGAGATGGGGAGAAACCATAGTTATCTTAGGTTTAGCAATTTAGTGCCCAGTATAATTTACTGAAGTTTAGAATCTTTGCAGTTGGACTACTACAAACAACGTTGTAGATTTTAGGGAAGGTTAAGTCGAATTAAAACAATTAGTGCAAATAATCACTTGTTTAGTGCAACAACTCTTAGGAGTTGGCTTGTTAACCTGGGTAAAAGTGGCTTGGTCTTTTGCCAGTCATTTTTGGTGCATCTGCTGGGAGCCAAGTGCGCTCGAACGAGTGATAAATCTTCCGAGGGTATTTTAGATCCTAAGTGTTATTTATGAGTGAATACGCAGTCTCTTTTCTAAGGGACTATTTTCCTAATTTGCCCCAGGAGTGCCAAAGAAAAGTGCTAGACTGGGCGAGAGATACAGAGTTAGTAGAGGGAGGCACATATTTTGGGCCACAATTAACTATGGACGTTGAACAATTATCCTCTTGGAGCTGGGGTTATAACGACTGTGCGCAAACCATAGTTCTACTAGCGACACACTTTGGGTTAATAGACGCGGTAGAGATAAATACAATCAGTGTATCGTACCACTTTGATTGGTATCACCGCATAGCTTATCGGACGTTTAGAAGAGTAGTGTGGGATGATGTGTTGCCTTGGATACGTGTATCCAGAGGTTTAAAAATTTCTTTCGACACGAAAGACGTGAGAGAGGTTGCTAAAATTCTAGGTTTAATCCCCGAGCAAGAAGAAAAGTTACCTTTTGGGGAGATAGACCCAGAGCTGCCGACTATTTTGAACCTTCTAAGTGTGCATACAAGCGACAACCTAATTTTATAGCTTCAAATAGAACGAGCGTAATTTTGGAGTATGACAGTAACAGCTAGTTTTGTACTCGTGGATGAATTCAGAAGAGAGATGGAAGCAGCAAAACGAAGCTAGGGATCAGCGAGTTAGAGAACGAGCAGTGCGACAAGAGGCTTGGCTATTAGAAAGGCTAGAGAGGGTCAACGCATTGCTGAATTTGGGAGTAGACGCTGTGTCTGACTCAACGGTAGAACCTCTTCAGCCTAGCTTATCAACTGATAGAACACCATCGAAAGAAAGTGAAGCAGCTTCATATCAATGGGATCAAGTTGTCTCCAGTACTAGCAGTGTCACTGGGGAAAGAGGTAGGAAAAATAGTGAAACTAGGGAGAGTGAAGCTAATGCTATGGTCAGGAGTATTGAACTGCTCTTTGACTGGGATTTAGAGTCAAATTTCGGATTGCGTCAATTATTTAAGGAACCTCAGGAACCTCCGTGGTTTGATACTATCAACGATTTAGGGTTAGGGCTACTATTTAGAGAAACAATGGCTCGCAACCCAGTCAGATTAGCTGATTTCACGCAATTCGGGGGGCTATGGGACGAAGATCCCGATGCCCATTCGCAAAGATTTGAGGTGACTTGCATCGCCAATGAGATAATAGATGACGACCAAAAGCTTCATATCTTCCCTGCAACATTAAAAGATGAAGCAGCGAAATGGTATGGGAATTTAGATGCTCAACATAAAGGGACCTATTATGCCTTATCAAGAGCTTTTCTAGAAAAATTTAGACGACAAGGTTTTCAAGATAGATTGGCTCTTCAATTGGATTATCTGTCCCAAGGAGCAACTGAAAGTGTTGAACATTATATTGAGCGCATGGAGACAATCATTCGTAAGATGAATCCTGCTCCTGACGATCCCACGCAAAAACGTAAGTTTATTGATGGACTTAATCCTGAAGTTCATCAGCATGTTAGTTTACAATGACCAGCTACGTTGGCAGATGCTAAAACACGTGCTAGATGGTGGGAAGAAGTGCAGCTTAGTCAACAACGACGGAGAGATCTATTCAAAGAATCTCAGACAGAATACCCAAGCACTTTAGGTGGGGTACCTAAGAACGTGTCTTATGTGACCGTTCCTTTAAATCCCTCGGTAACCGCAAGCTCAAACATGTCGAGTATACCTCTAAATCCGTACACTTCAATTCCAGCCTATATGATGCAGACAGGAATGCCTTCTATGCCGCAATCTCAATCTCCTTTGGATGAAGCAAAAGTAGCAGATATTATTGCGAAATCTCTAGGAAAATTAAAGGAGGAAATTATGACTGCAGTACAAGCGCCTTTGAAGGAAATTTATTCGATAACGACACAAGGATCTAGTGCTCAACAATCGTCGGGAAATTCGACTTCAAACCCACCTCGATCTAATATCTGGTGTGGTAAGTGTCATGGTTACGGCCATGTGGCTACAGAGTGTCCGACGCCTTCAAGGTTAATGCCCGATCATCCACCGTTTTGCTCTTTTTGCCATAAGACTGGTCATTTAGATACAAATTGTTGGCATAAATTAGGTCAAGAGCAACAACAAGCTCGTTCAATGCAAACGAATTACAATTACATGGATCGTAATAATAGGACTTATGAGATTGGACCACCCAATCAACCTTTTAGGCCACGAGGATTGCCCACCCAGGGTAGACCCCCAGTGCCTCGAAACAATTACAACAGTGATGGCAATCGAGGGAGAAATTCTCCTTTTAGAAGAAATAATGGAAATTTTCGTAATCCAATGGGACAAGGTGGTCAACAAAGACCTAGGGGACCAGTAATTTGTTATCGATGCCAACAAGAAGGTCACATAGCCACATATTGTCCAAATGCGCGTAAAAATCAAGACTATACTCCTCTTTGTAGGAGGTGCAGTGGTGAAGGACACTATGAAGAGAATTGTCCTAAGCGAGAGGATAATAAAATGTCTGACAAAGGGAAACAAACCTCTAACGAACCTTCAACGTCTGCTGCAAATTTAGTTGAAGTAGACACAATAAGGAAAGATATTGGAGTTAAGTCAAAATTTATACCTCGCAAGGTGACTTTTAGAGCTGACCCTATGATTGGTGTTATTACTCGAGCACAAAAGCAACAACAGAAGGAGCAAGGTTTAGAGGAAGAGAGTTCACAATTAAACGAAGCAGTGAAGGATAAGTCTAAGGACATAGATCCTAATATAGAACTACCCGAATCGGATTCTCCGCAGCATTCCTCTGACCATCCATTATTACCTGTGCCCTTAGCAAATCCTAAGATTCAAGTGGGAGTAGCTCCTTTTCCCGAAAGATTGGTTCCTCCTAAGGAAAGGAGTAAAGATTATGTAGAATCCGTAAATAAGACCTATGATCTTTGGGCTGCATTAGAAGAAATATCATTGACTATTAACCTTCGGCAATTGTTAGAAATAGCGCCTGTTTGTCGAAAACAACTTTACCATAAATTAGTTCGGTGTCGAAGGAAGAGGAGTGAGATAAACGTTTCTAAAGTCCGTGAAAATTCTTCCAAAGGAAAAACAACTAAGGATGTAAAAATAGTAGATTTATTTGTGGACCCAGGAGCTCCAGTTATCGATACTACTATTAATGGCCACTTGCTACATGAAGTGCAGTTGGATGGCGGTTCAGCAGTTAATTTGATGACAGAACAAGCTATGCAAGAATTAGGGTTGAAGGATCTAGAACCTACTCATATTGTTTTACGTGTGGCTGATCAAAGGAAAGTTACTCCTTTGGGGTTACTGCGAAATGTGAAATCAGTAGTAGCCGGATTAGAATTTCATGTGAACTATTTGATCGTTCGTTCGCAAACAAATATTTCATCGTATTCTGTCCTGTTGGGAAGACCTTGGTTATACCAAGCAAGATGCATTCAGGACTGGTATAAAGGTTCAATTGTGATTGGTCCTAGAGATGATAGGGTTAAGATACAAGTTATTTCAAAAGGATTTTTGAAAGATTCAGGAGATGAAGTAGTTAGTGAAATGGATGAGAGATCCAACAGTGAGTTTTATGATTCAGAAATGGAGGGGACTGATCATGAAGGGCCTTATGCCTGGTTATTTAAAACACCACACCCAGCAGGAGCAGAGAAAGTGGAGGTCAATATAGTACATCAGCCTCACAAGGTAGAACAGATGGGTATTGGTGAATATGTTGTAGCGTTTTCATCTGACAATGATTCGGATAGCGATATTACTCAGTGGTTATCCACATCCGAAGATACAACCCTCGACTGCTTAATGCTTTCAGCAGAGGAAGCAGAGTATCTTGATGATTCGCTTGAAACATGTTTTCAATTATCTACAAATCAAGAAGGAAATGATCAAGAAGATGTATTTTCTGCTTACAACAGGTCGGAAGTGATTTCTATGGATGAATTAGAGGAGGAAGAAATGCCTGAGTTAATGATATCTGATGTGGCTGACATTTCAATAACCTCTTCAGAAGGTATGGGAGAAGATGATGTTACTGATAATCATAATAGTATGCTGGAGAGTAGGATTTTAGAAGCTCTTCCTTATGGGGAAAATGCTTTACCCTTTGGATTTGGACAATTGCCAGATAGAGCTAAAAGGATTTATTACTATCAGCTAGAAGCGAAAGAAAGAGAAAGGAGAAGTAGGCATAGGTGCAAACCCTTACAAAGACCACTATCTCGTGAGGATGAGGATGATTCAGCTTCGGCTTTTAACAGGCTTTCACAGACTTCTCGTGAACATCATGATAATTACGCTAGGATTATTAGAGAATTGGAAGAGGCATTGGAAGTAGAGCGTGAGGCAGCGTTGACTGCTGTAAATGAAGCAATGAAGAAGATTACTGAGTTGCAAAAGGAAAAGGCAGAGTTTCAGTTTAGAGAAAGGCGATATCTAGATGAAATCTCGCTTTTAGAATTTTATTTAGAAGAAGAGAAATCTAAATTCAGTAGGGGTGTGTTACAGAAGGACCAAGCGTTATCTATGGATACAAATTATTGGGAAGAACATGAAAACACTGATAGGTTTTTGGGAAAAAATAAATCTAATAATACTTTTGAACCAGAGACTCAAGAGAAAAACCCTACAAATGTTCCCTGGTTGTGTCATTCTTTTAGGCGTTCGACCGGAACTGCGCAGAAGATTTATCGCTGTTCTAGGGGACCGATAATTGGTTATCAACAAGTCCAATCTGAACCTACTAAGGTTAAATTGCACAATATGCAAGTGATGGTGTTGCCTCATCCAAAAGAAAGAGTAATGGATTTTACTATTTATGGGGATGGGCAAGAGCCACAACTTAGATGGTTTGAACCTGCAGTACCTAGGAATTTTGTGGAACTGAAACAAGTTATACATTATTTGGGCTGTCGAATTCAGGGCGAGGAGGATGAGAATCTACATTCATTAATTCTCAAGCTTAAAGATAATCAATGGTTTTGGAGTTTAGATGATCAGGAATGTTTAGAAAAGAATAACGAAATTTTACGTCGATATCGCCGTAGGTTACATGCTCAATATCCATGTACTTCAGAGCAGATACCTAGCGTAATTGACTCTGTAAGAACCTCATTTACCATGAAATCTCGTAAAAATGTAAATGTCAATAATGGCGATTTAGATAAATATGGGAAGAGATATACTGAAAAATCCTTTCCTGAGTTAGTAAATGTCTATGGAGTAGAAGTTGATGGTGCTACGCGAGATAACCTGGCTATTATTCCTTATAGGGCTTTACCCTTAGTAAATTCTGTGAATGTGGGAGAAGAAGCACCAGAATCAAGTACTAAGAATAACCTGCTTG
Organism: Lygodium microphyllum; assembly: GCF_053477565.2. Taxonomy (NCBI): domain Eukaryota; kingdom Viridiplantae; phylum Streptophyta; class Polypodiopsida; order Schizaeales; family Lygodiaceae; genus Lygodium; species Lygodium microphyllum. Next base: position 23,039,320 of record NC_141159.1, read on the forward strand.
AAAATGTATTGATGCAGATATCCAAAGATGTGCCCACAATTAAGCCACGAAGAATAGACTCTCTATTTATTGAAGAGCCTGAAGTTGAAGTAGTTAAGCTTAAAATGGCAGAAGGAAAATATTTAAATTTAGGAGACCAATTGGAATCGCCACATCGTGAAAGATTCGAAGAAGTCTTACGATTGCATGTTGACGCTTTTGCTTGGTCATATAGGGACCTTAAGGGTATCAAAGCTGAATTATGTCAGCATTTTATTGATCTAGAACCAGGCACAAAACCTGTATGTCAACGTCAACGACGAACAAACCCTGTGTATGCAGAGTTAGTGAAAGCTGAAATTACTAAGCTTTTAGATGCTGGATTCATTTATCCTGTTGCATACAGTGAATGGGTATCTCCTATTGTGGTAGTACCTAAGAAGAATAGTAAGAAGATTCGCATTTGTGTCGATTATAGAAAGCTGAATAGCAAAACACGTAAAGATCATTTTCCTTTGCCATTTACTGATCAGGTACTTGATAAGGTTGCTGGTCATGAGCTGTATTCTTTTATGGATGGATTTAGCGGTTACAACCAAGTACTAATTCATCCTGAAGATCAATCCAAAACTACATTTACTACTGAATGGGGTACATTTGCTTATAGAGTAATGCCTTTTGGTTTGTGCAATGCACCCGCAACATTTCAGAGAGTTATGATTGCAGCTTATCAAGATTTTCTACGTCAATGGATGGAAGTTTTCTTAGATGACTTTTGTGTCTATGGTACGGCAAAAGAAATGCCTGAGTTACTAACGCAAGTATTTGAACGTAGTGATGAAGTAGGTATATCTTTGAATCCTGATAAATGTGTTTTTGGAGTACCAAAAGGAACCTTATTGGGGCATATCGTTTCTAAAGAAGGTATTGCAATGGATCCAGCTAAAATTATTAAGATTTCTGCACTTCCTCCTCCAACAAATCTTAAGCAATTGCGTGGATTTTTAGGACATCTAAATTATTATCGGAGATTTATTTCCGATTTTGCAAAGGTGGCATCACCTTTGACAAATCTACTACGAAAGGATACTCCTTTTATTTGGGATAAGGTTTGCCAGAAAGCATTTGAATTTCTTAAACATAAGTTAATTGAAGGACCAATACTCGCACCCCCAGATTGGACAAAAGAATTCCATATTCATGCTGATGCATCTATGTATGCTGTAGGAGCTGTTTTGTGCCAAGCAGATGATAATAAGGTGGATCATCCAATTTATTATGCGAGTCGAAATTTAAGTGGTGCAGAAAGGAATTATACCACCACTGAGAAAGAATGCCTATCAATGGTATTTGCGGTGGAGAAATTTCGTCATTATTTATTAGGGAATAAGTTTACTATATATGTTGATCATGAGGCGTTAAAGTATTTGCTTAATAAAGCAGAACTTTCAGGACGTGTGATTCGTTGGATGTTGTTATTCCAAGAGTTTGATTTTCAAATAGTTACTCGTCCTGGTAGAGCTCATGTTCTAGTAGATCATCTATCACGATTATTAACATCAGACAAGGAGGAAGGTGTGGAAGATGATTTGCCGGATGCATCACTTTTTACTGTGGAGACACAAGTTCCATGGTATGCTGATATTGCGAATTTTCTTAGTACTGCTCGATATCCACCTGGTGCCGATAAGCGCAGGAAACGTCAGATATTAATGCAATCACGCTCCTATGGATTATTAGGGGGTTACCTTTATAAATTTTTTCCACGCGAAGGTATCTATCGACATTGTGTAAGGGAAGATGAAGTCCCAGTGGTTCTTAAGGCATTGCATGATGAGCCGTGTGGTGGCCATTTTGCCGGTGAATTGACTGCAAGAAAAGTTCTATTAGCTGGTTATTGGTGGCCTACTCTATTTAAAGATACTTATTATTATTGTCGCAAATGCGATGTATGTCAAAGGACTGGTCGTCCTTCTAAGAGTTTTGCTACGCCTTTGACACCTATATTAGCATTAGCACCTTTTGAGAAATGGGGAATTGATTTTGTAGGCCCAATTGATCCGCCTACTAGATATCGATCGAATCGTTATATCTTAGTCTGTACTGACTATATTACAAAGTGGGTGGAAGCGAAAGCGCCTTAAACGGATAAAGCCATTGATGTGGCTAAGTTTATGTATGAGAATATTATTACGCGTTTTGGTTGCCCACTGGAATTAGTAAGTGACCGAGGTTCCCATTTCTTGAATGGTCTTATTAGCGAGTTAATGGAAATCTATAAAATTAAACATCGCAAATCAACACCTTATTATCCCAGAGCTAACGGTCAGGTTGAAGTAACCAATCGCATTATATGTGGGATTTTAACTAAAACGGTTGCTTCCCACAGGCGAGATTGGGATGAACGTTTATATGAAGCGTTATGGGCCTATAGAACTACTTATAAGGTGACAGTGCAAAATACACCCTTCAATTTAGTTTATGGCACTAATGCTATATTCCCTATTGAGCAAGAGTTGCCCACTTTACGAGTAGCTCTATCATTACGACTAGGTGAGGTTGAATCTTTGAAACAACGGATTTTACAATTGGTAAAGTTGGATGAGGAAAGATTATTAGCTCTACAAAGTCTAGAAGCAATGCAAAAACGTCGTAAAGCATGGCACGACCAGAATATTAAAATACGGGAGTTTAAAGAAGGCGATTTAGTTTTACTTTATGACAGTCGTTATTATAAATTTCCTGGGAAGCTTAAAATTCGTTGGTTGGGACCTTTTAAGGTGATTAATGTTTATGATAATGGTTCTCTTGATGTGCAGGATATTAATGCTGAAAATGAGATATTTAGGGTTAATGGCCTGCGCCTTAAACATTTTGTGACTTAGGCTAGCTAGGTATAGTTAGGTTAGTAGTTACAATAATATTTTGTCTAATCCACCCTTGAATGTCTTTTCTTTCTTGGGGGGTTTTTTAAATGGGATGCAGGTATGGCCTTTTTGTGGATGGATGCGCTTTACCCTCGTATTGATGCCGATAGTACTGATCCTGTTCATGCTGGACCTTACGATATTCCGCGTTTTCAGACGCATGACAGGTTTTTATATGCACTGAGAGGGGAGGCCTGTTGTGGTTCTTCTTTTGTGATTATTTTTTGTTTACAGTATCATCCACCTTTTGGTTGTAGGTCCTGTCAGCGGCATTTATTTGTGTGTGCTCAGCTCTTGTGTTGGCAGTGTCGCACATACTTTCGACGCTATGGTACCACTGCCATGCAGGAAATGATTGGTTATACCTACCAGCGTCATGATTATAATAGTGTTTTTTCTCCTGAGCGCGGCGCTGGTCAGTCTAGGGTAGGCCGAGAGCAAGCAGAATTTGCGAGATATCGTTCCACTGTCTACCGCCTTACTCCATCTTACCATGATTTACAGACTAGTGTTCCCTGCCCATGTTAGGATTATATTTGTTGGTACATGGATGCGACCGAGGGGCATTCCTTAGATGCTTTACCAGTGGCCCCTATGCCCTACTATGACGATGCAGCTTCGGCTTCGCTCCATGATGTGATGGAGGTTCTTAGCGATGCACCTGATAGCGGATCTGTGACTTCTGATATGTCTACGCTAGAGGCTATTCTTGAGCATCCTATAGATGATAGTTTAGTTAATAGGTTTGACTTAGATGGAGTTGATGATTTCGGATTAGGATTATTGTTTTCACTAGAAGATCTCAGAGACTTTGAAGATTTTAGTCTAGATATTTTGTTTTCTTAGTCTTTTATGTTTTTCTTTTATTCTACATTTTGAGAAAAAAACCAAACAAACAAACAAAAATATATATCATTTTAAAAAGAAAAAAACATACAATGCTTTGAGTTATTGATATCCTGTAGGTTTTCATGCACTTTAGTTTTATTTTCCACGTAGTTAGGTAGTTAGTTGCACGCACGGTCAGGATATTCCTTTCAGTGCTGGAGTTTGGGATATTTAAGTTAGTAAGAAGGACAGTTCTATATGCAAGAATGGTTATCAAGTGGAGAAATATACTGCTTCTTAAACAACCAAGCAGTGGGAGCGTTACGACAGTCTAGTTGATCGAAATTGTGACATGAGTATTTGACAATTCTTTTGTACAGGGAAAAGTTTTATTATTTATCTAACCCTTTAATATTGTATTGGCTAGTGTATGTTTCATGTGCAGATTTGACTATGATTTTGCGTTACACACTGTTGTATGCTTTTGTCGCTGATTCTTGGAGTTGCAATATCCACGAACATACAAGGTTGTTTCATACCTAAACTTTTTATTTCATATTCATTTTGAAAAATACATGAATAAAAAATTGATGGAATGAAATTAGAGATGTCGAAGAAGAAGAAAAAAAGGAAAAAAAAAACACTTAAGTAAATTACAGAGGAATTATAAATAAATATTTTAAACAAATATGAATGATATATATACACAATTCTCTATATGAAGTCCACTCACAAGGGATGGGACTTAGCATTAGGGAGTGATTTAAAAAAAAAGGGGGTGACATGTGTGCATAACATAGTGAATTTCATTGTATGGGTGTCCGATTAGGAATCCTATAGAGTTTTCCCCTATCTTTTGGTCGCTTTTCTAGCGATATGTAGGATAGCTGAATAACAAGGTTCTCTCCACGAAATTTTGACTAGGAGTAGCGTGAAAGAAAGATGCTGAGCTGGTGAGTATTCTTTGCTTATCATTTGCCTAGGCAAAGTGACTAGTATTATGCGTTAGATTAGATTCCTCGAGCAAAGTTGTTGAGCTGAAATGTTTGACCGTTCGATTAAGTGATGTCTTCTTAGCTTCTTAGTTGATCCTTTAAAAAAAAAACAAAAAAAAAACAACAACAACAAAACAATCCTTAAAATCCAATCCAAATATTAAAAGTTCGGAAGAGTCTATATATTTATTCTTTTAAAGAAAGAAAGCAAGAAGAAAAAGAAAAGAAAAGAGAAAAAACACCCTGAGACTGCAGGGTTTGAAAAAAAAAAAACAACCAAAAGAAGATAACCATCGCCTCTGAGGTCCTGGTAGGCTGTAGGGATTTCCTTGACGGGTGCCCTGTGTCCGATGCCTTGTATCTCTTTGGGGTGGGACCTTTTGGGAAAGAGAATCAATGTATATACTCTTTTGACATTTTAAAAAAAAACCCATTAAAACATAAACTTAAAAGAAGAGCCTTGGACACTTAGCAGTTACGAACCATTGGCTGGTTGTTCTAGTAGAACATGGATGGTTAGCAGCTAAACCCTAGGAGTCCTATTTAGTGTTGTAGTATTAGTTTACCTTGTTTGGGTTCTTTGTTAAGTAATGACCTTATCAGTGATGCTATTTCAGAAGCAATATTTTTAGGAGGATAGTAGTGTGGCAATTTATTGCCTAGAGGGATTATTGTTGTTTAGCGGTTCTAGACAGTTTCCTAGTTGGTATATTCTATGCAATGGATGACGCTCTGTTATCCATTTCAGTGGGGAGAGCGAGTAAGGGAGAATGTTAGTTTGCACAAGTTTTTACATCTTTTCATTGAAACATTTATATTGTTTGCATTTTAATATGACACAAATAAGTATTTTTTCTACTTTTCCAGTGTCTACTAGTTGTCCATGTGTGGTTATACAGGTGATGTAGCTGTGCTCGCGAGGACACTTCGCAATTAAGTGGAGGAGAGTATATTTTTCTTTCAAAGTTGCGTAGCAGTGCTCGTGGTAGCAATGTTCGTGATGTAGCTGTGCTCGCGAGGACGCTTCGCATTTTAGTGGGGGAGAAATGACAACACCTAAAAACATGCCATTTATTGCAACAAATTTTTGGCAAAACTGTATACAATTGACACCTTATTACTAAATTTTTACATGAATTCAATGCAGATGCGGTGTTCGTTGTTGCTGTCTTTGGAGGCCGTGTCCTTGCAGCCTAGCTAGGAGATGAATCTATGGGAAAGTTCTTGTACGAGAGGGAGGTGGAGTTTTAGATAAAAATTTGATAGTAATATTGTAGTGATGATCAAGGGGTGATCATTAGATCATTGGTGATTATTATGAAGATTTCTTTGGGGAGGTGTTGAATGTTAGATTCAAGAGGATGACTCTTGGCAAGGATGATGTGATCCAAAGGGACTTACTCGCAAAAGGAAGATCGGATGTACCACCTAGGATGTACTCTTGGTGTTAAAGGTTATAAGGATACACTATGTCATATGTGAATTTATCCTTGTGACATCCAAAAGGGTGCCAAAGGAAATTTTGCAATATCAATCCAAGATATGCAGTGGTTAGGGGTAGGGCAGATTTCTACTTGGAAACGACTTGATGATCATGATCTATCTACGATTGATTACCAAGTATTATGGTCCTCATCAACTAATACTCTTATACAACACATGTGGTAGTCTCTTCATATTTCAACGATTATTATTATTATTATTAAAAAATAATATACATTACCACCATGGATTACACCTTGTCACAAGTATATCCAAAAGAAATTAAACACCGTGATGTACAGGGTGGTAGGGGGATGAAGAATTCAAGCAATAAACTCGTCACTCACATAGATGGGTTTGGTAACTACCACTTAGAGGTACAAGGCCCATTGGGGTCAGAGCATGGAAGAAGAAGTGTCTTAAATCTTTACATGCTTGATAGTGGGGACTACTCCAAGGATAGAGGATACATGGTTATGGGTGGATTCAAGAAAGCCAAAAGAAATGGTTTAAAGAGCTATTTATCGAACTGCAGGAACGAAACAAAATCAATGCATTTACATCAATGGATAAGATTCCTACCTTGGCTTATTTTCACATTTCTCTAGTTGAGACACGTATAGCAAGTCTTTGCTCAATAATTAGAGTTGAGCAAGAGGGAATTGGTTGTGCACAAGTGAACTCTGGCTTCTGGTCGACGTTGCATGAAGCAAGAGATGATCGTATGGTCTATAATGGACATCATCATGTCAATGATTTTTGCGGCAACCTTCGAGGAAATACAAAAAGTTTGTTGGCTACCATGCATATGGTAAAGTTGGTCGGACTAGACGAGCAAAGGTTGTCCTTTTGTCATTGAGGTCATCAACTAGTAGCAATACCTCACACATTGACATTCTCAAAGAGTGTAAAGGTGCCTATATTACCCTATGTGGGCTCTTGATATCAAGGGGAGGAGGGGCAGTTACATTCGTGTGACGTCTCTTAGTTGCAGCAACAAGCGGCCGCCTTGATATCCTTCGTCTTCATGCTTATCCACCCATCAACGACCATAGCGACTTTGTTTTTTTTTCGGATCTGCTGACAGCATTTGCGGCGTGAAAGAAGGAGAGATAGAGAGACAGGGAGAGAGTCTGAGAGATGAGGAGACAGACCCCCGCCAAGCCTCCATCCCTGCTCACCCGTGCAGTCGACCTCGTGTTCTCTTTCGTCCGCCTCGCCGAGTTCGAGATCCTCTTCGTCCTCTTCTTCATCATCGTCTTCATCATCTTCAAGGACCTGTAGCTGTGACCTATAGCTGCTGTGAAGGCTGTATAAATTTTGTGGCCAGAGATTTGTGTGAGACTGCTGGTTTTGAACGAGGAGTTGGATTGGCTTACAGTTTAGTACTGCTTTCATACTCCCAGGCCAGAATTCAATCAGATTCTTGTGAAAAGTAAAGAGCGTGGCGGTCATTTTCCTCTTTAAAATGTTCAAAAATGCGTTTAAGTCAGGCTTCCTTTCAATACTGTACAGTGTTGGGAGCAAGCCATTGCAAATTTGGGATAAACAAGTGAAAAATGGACACATCAAGAGATTGACTGATGAAGACATTCAATCTTGTGCCGTGGAGATTATGGGTACCAATGTTACCACAAACAAGGTCAATTCACACAATACTTAGCCTCTTCTCTTTCCCACAAAAAAATATGATAATAGTTAAGTCTAAGCTACAATCAAGCTCATGTCTAAGACAAAGTGGCCATGGGAGGAGATCTTCATCGACCAAATCTTAAGTGAGGGTATGCTGCAATGTAAAATCATTGTATGGGGCCTTTCTTGCACAAAGCTTTAAGGTGGCAAAGTCATTTTTACCATGTTGTAGGGGTTGTTCTTTTTGTGGATCAAAGGCGGATGGGAGATCCTTCTTGTTTTCTATGTAACATGGAGTTTGAAGAATAAGTGTGGGAGTCATAGGCAGGAATAGCATCTGGGGTAATTGTGGGGAAGCCAAAAAAAAAAAATGATGAGCTTCCATTTGAATCGAATGGATAGAAGACAAACATTGGCTAGATTGTAGGGGGACACGGTCTCCAAGGACGTGACGACGACTCGCGGGTTTTCCAAGTAAGTGTCTAACTGGTTTATCTAAAATAAATGATATGGCATGATAATTTCTTTAGTTTAATATTTTTAAAATATATCGTTAAACCTGTTTTCTCATGCTACATGGTTGTTTGCATTTATCTGAACTGGTTTTTATTTATTAAAAATAAAAAACAGTCGAAAACACTAAAAAATGACTCAAAATTATCATAAATAAAATTTTATAAAATTAATGACTGAAAATTTATAAGTTCTAATATTTTTCATATAAAGCTTATGAGTCAAGAAATTTACTTATTTTCTATCAAGATTTTTAAAGATGTTTTGTTATATTTAAAATTTAGAAAAGAGTTATATTTAGGGAAAAAGCATAGTTTTCCTTTACGTAAAATGTGTTATTTATTAATATAAACTATGGATTCTTAGTGAAATATTGGAAACAAAATATTTAATTTGTTAGTGCATTTTTGTTGTAAGGGTTAAAGAAAAGAAATAATGATTTAATAATATTTTACTTAGGAAATGCTCGTATAAAGATATGGTGTTTTGGTTTTGAAAGGAGAGATTATACACGGTGTGGACATTTATGAAACATGGGAAGTTACAAATAAAAAGTTTGGCAACACTTTATAATGATTAATAATGTTAGGTTGCAGTTATAAAATTTAGTTTAAATTAAAACCAAAATAAAATCAAATAATTTAATGATCGAATGGCATGGGGGAAAAAAGCCTCAGCATCTATATTAAATTTTTATATGTTATTCATTTTACAATCAACTTCTTAAATATATGGAGTGGAGGGCCACTAGGATAATTTAAAGAAAACTAAGGGTATATACGGGATTTAAAATGAACGTTGTATGTGAACCATAAGAGTGTGGAAAGAATTTGTTTTATCATGCTGATACTGGTTGTAGAAGAGGAAAAGAAAGGACGTGATTTTCGCAGAACGAAAAATTTATTTAAAAATTAAAAGCAACGACAAAATTTATATACGGAGTGGGAAACGTCTACCAAGGGAGATTAAAATTTAGGGGTTTATGGTATGTCAGAAAATTTGATTTGAATGATTGTTTAAAATTAAACAAATAAAAAGAATTAATTTTAATCAGGTGGAGAAAAACATAAAAAGGAATTTTAAACGGAGATATACAAATAGATCTAGGAGATCTATATCCCTAAAACAACCTTTCCAAAGTCAAACATTAAAAACATTTCCTGGATAAACCGCCACTAGCATGGCAGGAGAACATTATGAGGAGCTGCCTCTGAGAGATGGGGAGAAACCATAGTTATCTTAGGTTTAGCAATTTAGTGCCCAGTATAATTTACTGAAGTTTAGAATCTTTGCAGTTGGACTACTACAAACAACGTTGTAGATTTTAGGGAAGGTTAAGTCGAATTAAAACAATTAGTGCAAATAATCACTTGTTTAGTGCAACAACTCTTAGGAGTTGGCTTGTTAACCTGGGTAAAAGTGGCTTGGTCTTTTGCCAGTTAATGACACACAAACACCCTCACGGCCTAGCGGACCAGGAGCATCAATCTAATGCTAAAGGACAAACTGCCCTAAAGCTTAATCTATGCGTTTATAGTTTATAGTCCAATGTTTTTCTAAAACTCTTCAAAGGGAGAACCCAAAGTACATAGGCATAACGCCTCACCACACGTACATAGGAGGTAATCTCACGGTAGAAACACCGCAGCCCCATTGCAGCTCTCCTACATCGCAGGGATTGGCCCTTTGATGCGCTGCTAAATATATAACACAAACGAGCACAAAATCCTCTCAAGGTACCAATATTTTATGTTCCAGGATATACCATTTCTCACTACACTTTCCCCTTAGGACCCAATGACTAACCTACAGCTTAGGACATCCTCTCACGCACATCGTTGGTCACAACCTAAGGAAGACAGGTGCCATGCATCCAGGAGGTTTTTCTAATACCTTTTTATTATTATGCTTAATGCAAATCGTGTATGGCTATGTGCTCAGACAAAAGAAAGATCAGCATCATGCATCGTACATAAAGTATCCTTTCCATGAATTTTACTAATACGTACTGCGTTGAAAGGAGGCACTAAGCCATATGCCCATGCTACCATCCTCTTTATTCAAACCGTTTCCTATATGCCAAGTGCAATGCATGAGTCAAATCTTTTCTTTATCTCTCAGTGTTTCAGTCCCTCTTCATCCAACTCTTACCATTTTGCATCATTGATCGGTTAGATAGGAGTTCTATGCATTTTTCCCTTTTAAAAACCCGATAAATACCCACAAAACATAGAAATGGGGACAAACCGAGGCCAACCTCGTGCTTTTCCATCGTTATACATTGCACAAACATAGATATAATTTTTCCTAATTTTTCTCAGTCCATTTTCCATTTTTCCCTAATTTTAAAAATCATTTTTTTCACTTTTGGGTAATTTTCTCCCCTTTTTCTTTAATAAATAATGACTGAAAATGAAAGTTGATTGTGGGCTATGGCCCTTAGGTTCATTGACAGCAAAAACTCAGACTTAGTTGGTGTGACATATCATATTTCTCATTTATATAGCAAAACTCTAAATTTTACCCTTAAAACACGTGTTTTTATGTATTTTGACATTAATTCCAGCCATGTAGCCTTATCTTTTCTGATTTTCAGGTTGTAGACAGTTGAAACTCATGGCAAACAATATCATAATGAACTTTCATCCCATATGAACAAGGTTTCATAAAGCAAAGAGAGAAGGAGGAGAGAGAAAGACTAAAATCAGAAATCTTCATCCAAGCCATCATTGTGCGAGTGAGAGGCGGCGATATGATCAGCAGGCAGAGGGTAGGCAAGCCCCATAGTCACTTGGGTGGGTTGCTCCAAGCAGGAGATTGATCCCCATCATTTGGAGCACAAAAATCGGGCGCAGATGGCGCCTCCTTCTTCCCACGATTTGATGCATGCTCCTCCTCCAAACTTTCATGTGACATTTAAAATTTGGGCTCCCAAAGGTCACTTGTCCATTTTGCCCAAATTTTGTCCACCCCTTTGCACCTTGACCGTTTCCTTGGCCATTTTCCCTTCCGGTGTCCAAATCGAGTGCTGTAAATTTTTGTGCATCCGGCTTGACATCTCGCATTGGCTGGAAACTCCTGACAACACGCATAGCAATCTAAAAATTTATCAAAAATCAACAAGTGTCACTCGGGCGCCTTTTAAGAGTCGTATTTCACTTGGTGCTTAAAATCATCCTAGTTGGAACCGCCGCCTTCAACATTGAATATTTTTCCCCTAAAATCTGGATTTTTTGGCAAATTTCAGACACATCTCGAGCTCAAAACTCCACTCTCATTGGCGACCATGGGATAGGGTGACTCAGCCCATCGAATCCCACAACAAATCTGCACAAAGAAACCCAAGGAAGCATCAAGCTGAAACAAAATAAATACACACTAAAACATAGCACAATGCTCACCCTACCCCCTGACAAAACCAAGGCATGACATCCACAAGGAGTAGGCCTAGCATAATCTGATAGAAGGTCCCAAGCTAGTCACTAACCAACTGCTCCAACACGGCCAAACTAAAAAGAGCTATCAAAGAGGTTGCCCTTAGTGGTGGTTTGAACTACCTACCTAACTAAGGACAACACAACCAGGAGCTCCTACCAGGCGAGGACTCATATAGCCTGATCAAGAAGTATTTTCTTTTAGCATATTTTTTCTTTTAGGGTTTTTATTTTTCTATACTCGGGTATGTAATAAGGAGGGAGTTGAGTGTAGTGACCCAAGGAGAACAGGGCATCGGTCTCAGGTCCTGTCTCGGTACCCAAGAACCTACCAAGCCCTCGCAAGGTAACACTTAATCCTTTTCTGACGCTCACTTTTATTTTCGCTCCAACCTTCCTTTCTTTCTTCTTTTCCAGCAAGACGCCACCCCTAAGAAGACAAGGCATCGGGCACAGGTCTGACTCGTCCCCAGGAACCTATCAGGCCTCCACAAGGCGATGATCAACTGCTTATAAATTTTTTCTTCTTTTCTTTTCTATTTTTATTTTTATAGGGATTAGAACCCCTTTTTACACACCTCTGTATATATATTTATTGTTGTTAAGATATTCAGGGTTTTTATCTTTCATTATCATTTTTCCTTCGGCAGCCTTCTCTAACTGCCTCACAACTAATAAGAACTCCTAGAACGGCTGCCTAGTAGGCTAGCAGAACAAGGTCACTAGGATTCCCTTCTAAAACAGGTCTCTTGATGCCTGGCAATGTCTTTACAGGAGGCAATGACTACTCAGACACTCTCTCAAACTCCTCAAGTAGGGTCATCGTAGTTCGATGATACATACAAAAGATGGGATTCTACACTGTGTATATCCCATCTAGCTGATTCAGGATCAACAGGGAATCCCCTTTTACTAACAACCGACAAATATCATCTTGTTTGGCAATATGCAGTCCCATAATCAAGGCTTTATACTCCGCCATATTGTTAGTGAATCCTACCCCGAGATAAGCAGCTAATTTCATCGTCACTCTACGTACGGGGTCTCGGATTACTACTCCAACACTCCCTTTATTATTAGGGCCCCCAGACGCTCCATCAAAATATAATGTATACGTCCACAATGGGTTTACACAACCTGCCATCACGAACTCCTCTATTCGTAATTATGGTAATCAAAGTTTAGCATGTCTAGAGGGTGAAGTGACGGCTCCATCCCACCCTCTTCATTGAACTCAACAGGGATACTTATCAACAATCGTAAGCAGTGATGGCAAAAGACTTTGATCTCCCACACAAAGGTTCTGTCTTCTTGCTCAATCACTTTGTATCCTTTTCTCCACTAGATGAGTTTTCCCTGATGGTATCTCTGCTCCAGATATGGGTGCTCCAAATAAGGAATTAACCGACCCATCAACCAGCTTTTAAGCTCTTTTGCAGGTCTCAAATCATCCCTAGCATGGACCTTCAATGCATTTTCTTTGTATTAGCATACTTAGAAATAATAAGGTTCAATATTATTAAGATTAACCTTATTTTTAAACTCTACTCCTTGTAATCAGCTAATAGAGCCGTAGACCTATTTTTCCCTAACCAGATAATCTTGTAGGGGCCATCCCATTTAGGTTCCAACTTCCTTGGAAATAGCTCCCTACATGCATCGTAATAGAGGACTAATTGCCCTTTTTTAAAGGTATACTTCTTCGCTCTAAGGTCATGCAATTGTTTCATCCGACGTTTAGCTACCTCCTGGTATAATAAGCTCTGCAGCTTCAGCTCATCCAAGTGGGCTAGGGTTGTGAAAAGTTCAAGAAGGGAATCCTCATCTCCCAAAGAGTGGTTGATTGCAAACCATATGGTTGGAAACTCAATCTCGAGGGGTAACACACACTCTTTCCCATAAACCAATTTAAATGGAGTATGGCCGAAACGTGGTATTATACACCCATACTACCACATACAGCTTCCTGTCCCAGTCTCGTTTCTTCTTAGAGACTATTTTAGACAAGATCTCCACAAGCTACTTATTAGTACTTTCAACTTGTCCATTTTCTTGTGGATTATAAGGAGTCGTTTTATTATGCTTGATTTGCCAAGCTTCAGTCAAGCTTTTGATCACTTTATTCAAAAAATGGGTTCCACGATCTGGCACTAGTTCCTTCGATGGACCGAAACGGCAGATAATCTGCTCTAAAAGGAAACTTGTAGTCTCTTTTGCATTGTCCTACCTCGTCACCTGCGCTTCTGACCATTTTGTGAAATAATCAATTGCTACTATAATGTACATCTTCTGAATAGTAGACGACGGGGTGATAGGACCCACAAAATCAATGCCCCACTTCTCAAATGGAAGGACAGCCATGATAGGCGTAAGTGGGCATTTTCTATTCTCTGTGCTGTCATGTCTTTGATAGGTATCACATCTCTTTACATACTCAAAAGAATCTTGGAAGATGGACGGCCACCAATATCCAGCTCGTAAAGCTTTCTGCGCCATCAACCGTCCCACAAAGTGCCCTCCACATGCAGAGTCATGGCACTCTTCCAAGAAGAAAGGAACCTCGTCAGGCATCACACATCGGCGATAGATATCATCAACACCCAACCGATATAGTGTCCCTGTGATCAAGGAAAACTTCAAAGCTTGCTGTTTGATTTTCATCTTTTCAAACTTTAACAAACCAGCTCCAGTCTCTCCTGTTGATAGATAATGCGTTATAGTGGCATACCAAGATGGAATAGAAGCTGTATCAATTTTAAACATTTCTTCAATATCACTTACTTTAGCCAAAGTCTCTTTCGGCTCCCCGAAATCTACAAGGCATTCCACAATACCCTGCAACCTCGGTGGCTTACTCTTGATCTCATAATCGAACTCCTGCAAAGTGATTAACCACTTTGCCAAACGATCAGGCGGCTATAGCTTGTTTATAAGCAATCTAAGCCCTTCCGCCTTCCTGAGACCATCATTGAGGAGAGCCAAGGATATGCAAACCCTGCAAACTGATGAGAGTTCTCACCATACTGTTCCTTCTCTACCATCTATACCTTTCAAGGAGAAGGAGTACATTTTACTGTCAGATATTCAAAAACTTTTCAATCTTAGGAAAGATTATTATCTAGCAATTATTGCAGAGGCTTCTGATGCTGCAAATGGGATAATTGACACAGAGAATAAATCAAAGGAAGAGATAGTCCAAAGGTGATGATGTGTTTAGGATTTGTCGTATAGATATTTAATATGCAACAACTAATTTGAGTGTTTCAATGTACAATTCAAAATATAAAATGCAGCGTGGTCGCACAGACAATATTTTTGTGTGGAGCATAATAACAAAATGCGCTCCACAACAGACTATGGTATCATGCTAAGGTTTGAGCAAGAGAGCCGACGACGAGCAACGGATCCAAACATGGTTATAGATGAGATGGAGTATTTTGACAACTTGCAAAGTATTGTTATGGTGGATTACCGTAGCTTCTCCATGATACTATTCGATGTGCAGTGGTTCAAAGTGGTACCTGAAGGAGCTGGAGCAACAGTTCAACGAGGTCCATTTGGATTTCTCGAAATAGATTCCGAAAAAAAATGAACGGATTTGTGCGACACCTTTGTGTTGTCGGCCCATTGTGAATATGTGCATGAACTCATTTTTTTGTTAATTGTATTACGACATGGTGCATGTCACAATAGTTTAATCTCTCTTGTACGTGTTTGTGAATAGGTAATCTTCTATCCAAACCTCCGATAACCTCGATGGTAGTATGTTATACCTTCAGCTCCCCGAAGTGCAAGAGTATATTATCAAAGCGATGTTTCGAGCATAGATGAGGACAATATGCAAATAGAGGGGTTGATAGTGCAAGGGGTGGAGACCACCGAAAGTTTGGAGCATGTAGAAGAGCCAGCATCAGGTAACAATGATGGAAATATAAGAGTCCAAGAATTCTTTGAGAACAAGGTGGACTAATCCTTTTGTGGTGACATGTCTATCGACCTTCCAGCATATGCGGAGTTGTATTAGGAGATTGACATGGGACCATAGGGTACTTCATACTTCAAGTATCCACTTACTCAATTCGTTGACTAATCGCTTATAAGGGTGTATAAGATATACATTTTAGGATTTATATTACCGTGCTTTGTAAGATTTAAATTGATTATGCTAACATCATTTTTTGTCAATGCAGGTGACCTTTGTGGATACTTAGATCATCAGGATGAGTCGAGGGATGAGCGATGAGGAGTTGTAGGGTATCTTCACGCGCATGTCTCTAGATCAGATGGCGAGATTCAGAGACATGGCAGACTAGGAGCTGTCTTGGACATCGTCAGGCCACTCTATTAGATCTACTTCAGCACGATTAAATGCTTCAGCTTCGAGCAGACAAGGTCGACGCTCCAGACTTGGGCCAGAGGGAGGGAGTGCTTCAGGGTCAGGGGGATGCTGCAGAGATACGGAGGCAGTAAGCCTGTAGTTGGCATAGGATACAGGTGCTACTCCTCACTCTCATGGCAGTTCCAGAGAGTGGCTCAGGTGGTTGCTGTGGAGGTATGGACATGGTGACTCCATCTCGTCAATCTGCTGGAGTTGCGTCACCTCCAGGATTTGTCACACATGTGGGGACGTCTACTCTAGTTACTCCAGCTTTTGCTCAGCCATCCGCACAGGTGGCACCCCTATGTGTGCTACACCGATAGATACTACCCCAATCGGTACACCAGATGTACAGGGGTCTCCTGGATATGCCCAGGAGCATGGTCGCAGGTGGGAGAGGACCCATCTTAGGAATACCCCAGAGGGGTATGCCTATCTTATCGATGATAGATCAGGAGTCATCATCATGAATGATGAGGGGAGGAGGTTGATGGCTTGCATGAGAGAGTTGTGTGAATGGTCTGTAGATCTTAGAGTGTTGTATTCACCTTAGTCACATGTGATATGGAATAATGAATGAAATGAGATGAGAGTATATAGCTCCTCTCTATTGCTCCAACCCTTCTCTTTGTCTCTCTCTTAATGTGGTATCAGAGCCATGAATGGGATTTGTGGTGGATAGCACTTTGAAAGAAGACCTGATGAGACTAAAGGCCAAGGGTCCTTGCTGTGA
The DNA here is from genome assembly GCF_053477565.2 of Lygodium microphyllum. NCBI lineage: Eukaryota > Viridiplantae > Streptophyta > Polypodiopsida > Schizaeales > Lygodiaceae > Lygodium > Lygodium microphyllum. The sequence continues at coordinate 23,056,221 of NC_141159.1, forward strand.
ATAGCAAGCTGCTTGCCATTGTTATTTTACAAGGTATGTGCTGAAGCTATTTCAGCTTCCTTGAAGAAAAGGTTGCCTGGGTCCTATTTGAAGCATTTGGAGGCTTCATTGACCACATTAGAGAGAGCATTGATCATTAGTGTGTTGAAGATTTGTTGGAACAGACCTCTAGGTTGCCAGCGTGATTGCGCTTGTTGTCCAAATCCATGGCTACTAATCAATAAAATAATCACTACTCAAGTGATCTGCAACTTGCATACACACTTTGGAAGGTACTTAAAGGTTCTCACATGGCAATGCATTGATGGAAGCTCAGCTTGAAGGTTTTGCACATGTACACAGACCTAGAACAGAGCATGAACAGTAGTAAACAGTGAATATATAGGATACATTGGATCTTAGTTGAAGCATTGAAGCTATCTGACATGCATTCTTGGCTCCATTGAAGTGTAGATACATCTTGAAAGATATATGTATTATGTCTTATGCATTTGAGTTGCAATTTCTTGAAGAAAATACTTAGATTTGGAAGTATATGATAGGCTGAAAATTGTCATAAAAATGTGGATAACAAGCACTCATTGATCTTGAAGCATTGCTTAACGTTGGTTAGCTTCTATCAAATGCATGACATGGCATGTGTATGCTGAATGTTTGGAGGACTGAGATGAGCATTGAATGATCATGAAAGCTGAAGTTTGAAGCTAGAAACAAATGCATCGATATTATATTGGATGGTTACAAACAGGGAATGCATTCTATGACATTGTCTATTGAAGTTAGAGTGTCTATCATTGTCTGAATGGTCATGTATTGACCCTTGAACTTGATAGTACATGTATGAAGTATTGGCTAACTGCAACCTACAAGCAACGTATTTAACACTTGTACTTGATGTATATGCACTGAACTGTGCATGCATGATCATGCATGGACTCCTACATGTATTAGCAAATGTTTTAGAGTTTTTATTACATGTATGACATGTATGCATCTCAATTTTGGCCTTGAAAGAGCTATTGGTCAGACAATCTGCAAATTTTAGATTGCATGTTTGGTTGACTATAGTAAGGTTGCATGATATAGAGTTTCAGTCACTACATGGTCTAGGTGTTGACCGATGTATCTACATGTTATGCCACATGTTTGTGAATGGTTTTGAGATGTTAATGGGCTGAAATATCCTGATTATAGTAGACAATTAATTGCCAAAAAACTATCATAAATAGTCAAAGATTGTAGTTGGTCTGTTAGACTTGTTGGCTTGTAGGAAGTCAAGCATTGACTAGCCATTGTTTGTTACAATATTACAAATGCAAACAGAATTGACAACACAACCCAGATAGTGAGGGAAAAGCTTGACAATAATAATTATGCCATATGGAAGTTTTGCATGGCAAACTTCTTGATAGGTAAAGGATATTGGGACTTGGTTATAAGTGTTGAAGCTGAACCTGAAATCACATAGAGGGATCCTACAGTGATCAAAGATGAGCATACCGAGCTTGGTTGGAAAGAGCTCGTAGGGTGCTACATTGGTTATCTTTTTGTATCTCCGATGATATGGTAATGCAGATCATGAATTGAAGTCACCAATAGAGCATGAAACATATTGATCAAGTATTATGGCACAACTACTAGTGCCAGGAAGATATAGTTAAAGCAGAAATTCAACAACATGGAGAGAAAAGGCAAATCCATATAGGATTATGTCACAGAGATTAAGACTATTGTAGATTAGTTGGCATCCATTAGCACACAAGTTGAGAATGAAGACATGGTTGTAATGACATTATATGGTTTCGTATCTCAGTATAAGTCATTTGATACTTCCATCTCTGTGCAGGCTAAAATGCCGAACTTCAATGAGTTGGTTGCATTGCTTATTCACGAGGAAGTTAAACTTGGATTGGCTACAGGCTCTACCAGTTCCAAGAGCAAGGATGATGTCTTCTATTCGAATCAACGCGGTTGTGGCAGCCATGGTAGATGTTATGTTTCTAGCAGAGGAGGCCAGCAAAATGTATCTTATGGTCATAATAACTAGCAAGGTTCAAATGCAAGAGGAGGTGGAAATTTCAAAGGTAGGGGGAGATCTAGCCCTAGAGGTAGAGGCTCTTGGCAGTAGCAGCGTCCATTTGACAATCCTAGTAAGGAGAAGGATTGTCACTACTATGGAAAGTGCAATCATATTGCCAAGGACTGCTGGAAGAAGTAGGGCAATCAAAAGGGCAAGCAACATGGACATTATGCATCATCCAGTCAAATAGATGATGCCTCTGGGGATAGACTATTTTCCATGACATTTGTGAAAGACAGGGCTACTAAGAAGTCTACCGAGGGTGCTATTTGGTACATTGATTTGGACGCATCGAATCATATGACTCCTCATGGTGACTATTTTATTGACATGGTGCATGAGAGGAATGGCTATGTACGCACAGGGGATGACACATAGTATAGCATTGAACATAAAGGCAAAGTACCTTTAGTAATCCATGATGGTAAGAAGAAGAACTTACATGATGTATTGGATGTCCTATCAATAATTACTAAAAATCTATTATCTATGGGCTAGATGGCTGAGCAAAATTTGGAGGTTAGGTTTAATAAGCATGGTTGCTTCATTGAGGAGTTTGGTAATGGTTGCAAATTGATTGCTTGCGGTCATAGGAGTGGCAGGATGTTTACTCTTGTTGCCACTTTGCTATAGCTGAAATCAACCATGTTTGCCCATGGCTCTAGCACAGTTAGAGATTTAGAAATACGGCATAAAAGAGTGGGGCATGTTAATCTTCATCTATTGCAAATGACACAGAAGAAATAGCTTGTTACAGGTCTATCCAAGTTTTCTTACACAAATATTATTCATGTCTGCTATGCTTGTCAGTTTGGTAAATAGTCAAGGTTGTCATTTGTCAAGCATGTAAGAAATAGTAAGTGACCATTGCAGTCGGTTCACTCTAGTGTGTGGGGGCTAGCCGATAATGCATTTATGGGAGGCTCTAGGTATTATGTGACATTCATTGATGACTTCAGTTGCTATACTTGGGTTTATATACCGAAAACAAAGGATGAGGTGTTTGCTATTTTTCAGCAATTTAAGCAGCAGGTTGAAAAGGAATTTGATTGCTATATCTCTTGTTTGAGATCTAACAGTGGTGGGGAGTATATGTCAAATGAGTTTCATAGTTTTTTGGCTAAAAATGGCATACATAGGCAGCTTACATGTAGCTACACTCCACAGCACAATGGGGTAGCTGAATGGAAGAACATGGTCTTAATGGAAGCTGTGCATGCAATGATGAATGAGAAGAAGATGCTGCTCTATTATTGGGCTAAGGCTATTATGATAGCCATGTATATCTTGAACAGGACTCCCACTGCAGATATTCATGATATGACACCATTTGAGAAACTGTATGGCTACAAGCCTGATATCAATCACATGAAAGTATTTGGCTGTCTTGCTTATGTGCACATCCTTGATGAGAAAAAGAAGAAGCTGGATCCAAAAGCACATACATGTGTCTTTATTGGTTATTGGTAGGAGAAGAAGGGATATAGATGCTATGATCCCTCTACTTGGGAGACACTAGTCAGTAGAGATGTTATTTTTTATGAGATAGCATCTTGGTATGCATCATTGGTTACAATGCCATTGGATATGTCTTCTACACACATTTCTATAGTTGACTCGTAGTAGACTACTACATTGACAGGTCCTAATTGTACAAAGGTGTCTCCATGGACAAGGAGATTGCAGAGCTTTGGCTCATCGTCCACTAACACCACTATGTCAGTGAGGGGGAGATATGATGTGATGGATAGCAAAGGGAAAGAAAATGTCCTTGAGGATGCATCTGCTATGATGACACCTAGCATGATGACTTCATACTATGACTTAGCTAACAGTCTAGACAGTGAGCTTGATATTCGGAGTGTGTATATGCCTAGCACTAGGTAGAACATATATATTTTGCCTCATGAGAGGGGGGAATCAAGTAGTGCACCATAGCTTAGATGCTCGCAGAGAGTCAGGTACCCTGTGGATAGCTTGACTTATAGTGGTTATTCTGTGAAGAATTATGCTTACATGATAGAAGTAACGGAGGTCAAAGAACCTGCTACATATGCTGAAGCAATGATGGATAAAAATCGGTGCATAGCTATGGATGAAGAAATATCTGCCTTGGCTGAAAATAGAACATGGGATCTTGTGCCGTTGCCAAAAGGAAAGAAGACCATTGGCTGCAAATGGGTCTACAAGATAAAATGCAAGTTGGATGGCAGTGTAGAGATGTACATGGTTGCTAAAGGATATGCTCGGCATTATGGATTAGACTATGAGGAAATATTTAGCCATGTTGCCAAGATGGCAAACATACGAATAGTGATCGCATTGGCTATTGCTAAAGGCTGAAATTTGTAGCAGATGGATGTTAAGATTTCATTTCTCAATGGTGATTTAGCAGAGGATGTTTATATGGATAACTTGAAGGGTATGTACACCTTGATTTTCAGCATTATGTATGCAAATTGAAAAAAGCATTGTATGGACTGAAGCAGGCTCTGAGATCCTGGCATGCAAGGATCAGTAATTACTTGTAGAGTTTGGGATTCATTGTTGGTAGGGCTGACCATAGTCTGTTTACAAAAAAGATAGATAAAAGTTTGGTAGTACTGGTTATCTATGTTGATGATTTGATAATCGGGATACACCATGTTATTCAAATGCTGAAATTTGAATTTGATATGAAAGACTTAGGTGAACTAAAGTATGTCGTGGGTATTGAGGTGATCAAGGATAAAAATGGTTTATGGCTATTGTAGAAACACTATGCCATGGAAATACTAAAGAAATATGGCATGGCTGAATGTAAACCACTGGATATACCTCTTGATTAGAATGTCAAGTTGGACATTAGCATGGAAGCTGAAATTGATGATGTGACTATGTACATGCAAAATGTTAGAAGCTTGATCTACTTAACTATCACCAGGCTTGATTTGAGTTATGTTGTTATCATAAATCAATTCATAATGCAAAAGCCCAAAATGCCACACTTGGATGCTGTTAGGCAGATTATGAGATATGTAAAGTCCATTGTAAATTATGGGGTTGTTTTATATGGAAAATAAGCCCTTGTCTCACTGGTTGGATACACGGATGCATATTGGGAAAGATGCTCATATGATCGTAGATCTACAAGTGGCTATGGCTTTGGATTTGGAAGTGGAATGATTAGTTGGAGCAAGAAGAAGTAACCAATTATTGCATTGTCTAGTGATGAGGCAAAGTACAGGGGTGCTGCATTGGCATCATGTGAGATTACATGGTTGTTTAAGCTTATGGCTGATTTGGACATACAAGTAAATGCTCCAATGGCCTTGTTATGCAACAATCTCCGTCGTGTGCTACTGGCAAGAAATCTAGTTTATCATGCTAGGATTAAACACATTGAGGTACACTACCATTTTATCAGAGAGATGGTTCTTGTAGGGAAAGTAGATCTTATATGCATATGAAGAGTGATGAACAGGTTGTAGATATCTTTACCAAGTCTTTGGGTAAAGAAAATTTCATTCAATTTCGACAGCTACTTGGTATACATGTTTTATCTTAAACTTGAGGGGGAGTGTTGAGACTGCAAGCTCTTATGTGTGACTGATAGTGTCTAAGTTATGTCCAGCTGTATCAACAAGTGTGGGATATTAAATAAATTGATGACTTTAGGCTATGTGCGAATGGTCTGTAGACCTTAGAGTGTTGTATTCACCTTAGTCATATGTGATATGGAATAATGAATGAAATGAGATGAGAGTATGCAGCTCCTCTCTATTGCTCCAACCCTTCTCTTTGTCTCTCTCTTAATATCCACTGTGTAGCAAGTTGCAGATGATCGACTGATTTGGTCAATTCTTGGGCCTGTTAGGGTGAATTCCATATTGATCAACTTTATGGTCATGCTCACAAGTCTGGGATCTAGCTAGGGTCACTCTATAACTAGCTTACAGCCTTTGGTGTGTTTGGGAGGTCGGGATAGTCCCTAAGATAGTGTTCTAGTCTTGGTAATCTTCCAATTTGGACGTTTGAGCTATAGATCTATGAGCAACCCAATCCCAAAGACTAGACCATCCAAGTGGTCATTTTGACTTGTCTGAACATGGTGGGTTTCACTTCAACAAGGTTGCCCATCTCAGTCTAAGAAAATGTGTCCGAGTAGTGGACAATTCGGCCGTCCAAGTGTCGAAGTTGGGATTGTCTGAGTGAATTTGTCAAGGAGAGGATTGGGGAGAGAGGAGGAGAGAGAATATTGTAGAGGAGAGAGAAGAAGAAAAGCAAAAGAGAGAGAAAGAGAGTGATGGGGAGAGAGAAAGACTAGACAAAGAGAGAGAAGGACAGAAAAGGAAGGAAGGAAGCCATGAAAGCTAGAGAGAGGGAGAGAAGATGAAGGAGACTTGTTATTATAATCTAATAGAAAAATTTCAAGTCCCTTACATCTTATATACCTGCCATTGTAGGAGGTATTTTTCATCCATTATTTTATTCCCGCATTTCCCCACATATTCCCCGTTTCTTACATTCCACTCTAACCCAAAGGTTTTTTCCCTCAAAAAAAAAAAGGACACTTATTACAAAATAGGGTAGGGCATTCCAAAGTACTACTCTGCTGCATGATTACAATGGGTTATTCAATAAATCATGTGGGGGTTATGTATGTATGTTAGGTCATGGATATAGTATGATGTATGGGTGTGATTGGGCAATAAGAAAAATCCTATTTTGACCCATATTCAGTAAAAAAAATTGACTATTGCAAAGAGTGGGTAGGATGTTGTCTACTACAGGACCTTACTGTAGTAAATCTGCAATAACTTTTGACAGGTAACTCTGATTGGGTGTTTGACACATAGAAACAGAGCTTACTTTGAGTACTTTCAGCCCCCATATATGGCATTAAATGCTATCCATAATTCAAAATCAAATCTGGTTGAAAACAGAGAGCTGTCTGTAGGCTCTGAACTGGGACATGCTACTCGTTGACTACATTTCCGCCAAGTTAGCAACCATAAGATGAGGGAACTCTTCCATGTGTAGAGGCAAGCTCAAGCTCAATCACCAAGACCCACGGACCGCTTATTGTTCAAGTGTTTCAAGTTGAGCACTAATGGCTACCTCTCACCTAGCCGACATGCTATCTCTCTCTATGAGTATAGTGAGCTTACCTCCATGCCCAATCGAGTTGCTTCCTCTCCCCGAGTAGCTCCACAATCCAAGTGCAAGCTTCAAGCAAGCTCAATCCGTAAGCTCCACACTCCAAGCTCCATTGTCGTGAGCAAGATAAGAGAAGAGAAGAAGAGAGGAGAAGATGGAGAGCTTCTCCACCACAGTCCCTCACCCTCACACACTCACTCCCTCACTTTCACACTCCCTCTCTCAAGTGCAAGCTCAAGTAAGCAAAAAGAAGAAGAAGAAGAAGAGTGCTACTTTTGGCCACACACAAAAATGAGCTTCTTATTCACCTTTCAACTTTATATACAAAACCCTAAATCCCTTTTGGGTAGTCATCCCCTTATCCCCCTTTTTTACATGGCTGGCCATGGCCTAGGCCATTTTTCCCATTGTTCTCCTATCTTTCTAGCTTCCTTCCTACTGCCCATCTACCTTTACAATTTGTACAGGTGAGAGCGGTGCTCTTACGGATGAGAGCCTAGGGTGAGAGCCCGACACTTTTAAAATAAATCACGGTGCGCCTTGCAGTATTTTACAAAAGTATCGACTTGCACTTTTTCTTGTGTGCCTTTCTTCTTGATTTAGGACTTTTCTGCACTTCTTGTGTTTCTGTATTTTTCTTGGTCGCCTTCATCTTCTGTTTCACTTTTGCCTTGGCCTTGTATTTTGCTTTAGATTTTATGAATTTTCCACCTTGTTTATTTGAGGGTTAACATTATCCCCCTGCTAGACAAGTGCTAGTCCCATGGCACTTTCTGATGTAGGTAGTAGGCTTTGGCATGCACCGAAGTCGTGGTTGAAAGGGACTGTTGTGGTTTGCCATGGAGGAGTTATGGTGGTGGTGTGGATAAAGGTCATTGGGGGTACTTTGTGGGTAGGATTTGATGGTGATAGTGTTGTTGTAGTTGAAGATAGGGTTGTTCTTTGTTGGGAGTTGCACTCATGGCTATCATAGGTATTAGTGTTCTAGGGATTCTATGTGCGACGATTCTTTGGTGGGCTTGCATGATGATAAAGGATAAGAATTCAAAGTTGAGTGTTGATAAAGAGCTGACGACACTTTCGTTGGACTCTTCAATACATGCAATTGAAAACCTCTCATATGTGGTCTCTCCCTGGGGGTAGTGCTAGTCTTCTTATCATCATGCACAGGACGTGGTTTGATTATTTTGGGAGATAGGTTGAACTCTAAGCAAGCTAAGAATATTGTCCTACACTTGAGGACCCAAACTGTGTATAGATTGTGATGCAAATATTATGTGAGTGCATGTGCATACGTAGATAGTACGTAGCTAGAATACTGTTGGTTAGGTTCCTCGTAGTAATGTGTGGATGAAGCAAGGATTCAAGGGGGTGGAAAAAATTGTCTATGTTGAGGAGAGGTATACTTAAAGGCTTCTTGAGACATCATTTGTGATTTTGACAACATGACGTAGCATACTTCAACTCATTGATGCCTTAGCTTTTTTTAGCTGGTGGCTACTTGTAGTGGTTGAATGTACTTTCCATGGTCTTCCATGCCTTGTTGACCACTGTTGATTGCAATGGCATTGATATGGAGTGCAAAAAAGAATTGTGCAAATGGTTCAGGGTGACATGTCTAACCATAGGCAAGACAAGCTCCCTAGGTATATCCTGCCCTTGATGTGCCCTGAAAAATTGTGGGGGATGTGTAAAGGGATAGGGGACTAGGTAGGATGGAGCCAGCCGACCAAGATCATTGGACATACCCAATTTGAGGACCCCTAGGTGCTGTGTTGTGATCGTGTTTTTCTTTTCTTTTCTTTTCTTTTTATTTTCTCTCTTTTTTTATCTCTTTTTCTTTCATTTTTTTTGGATAAAATGAATACAATCAATGCAATACATTGAGGCTATCAGCCTTTCATTTAAACTAAGAAATGTGGAGATCCAAAGGTTGTGGAAAATGAATATTACAAGGATGGTTGTGTTACTAGCCTCGATGCTAGAGGAATAGTTGTTGAGATGGAGAGATACACTTGAGATTTTGCAAACTTCTTTGTAACATGTGAGACGTCTGTACAATTGATGTAGCAACTGTAGTGAGCCAGATAAAGAGTTTGGCCAAGAAAGTGAGAGTAGCCAATGACTATTCTTTGGGACATGCTCAAATGCGATGTGTGATTTTTCTACAGGGGTGATTTTCTATTCTAGCAGCATGGCTTTCGTCATGGCTCTTTGTTCTTGGCTTTTCTGTAATGGCTCTTTGTGGGGTTGGTGGTCTAGTGGTGACATTGAACACTTTCGTACAGAGACCTGTGTCTAGTTGGCAACTCATGAGAGTACATACAAGTCATATGCTTCAATCATAATGAACATATGTAGCTCAAAAAGACATCACTTATTTGAATCCCATAGTGTTGACTTTGATGCATATCACCTACGATTGATTATCATTGCTTGTGTGTGTGCTAACTTTGTTTTTTTTTTTGTATTATCTATACACTAACAAAAAACATTGTTTACTTATATACACATTCATAAATCCATGTCACTTCGTGAGGATAAAAACAAATTGTAAAACTTAGGATTGTACTGGAATATGGCACACACATCTAGTACTCATGGCAACCTACTCAATAACAACATATATTTTGCAACATCAAGCTACATGGTACCTTGTCCGAGTCTACTAGCAATATGTAGCTCCTCCTCAATGAGAATTTTATCAATTAGAGAGTTCTCTTAGTTAGCTCTCCATCTAAGTCTATACCCTGAACAGCAGTTACTACTCAAAAGGAAGTTGGCGCCACATAGGTTGGGTCTCCTTGAGAATGCCATTTGGCCAATCACTCCTCTGAGACTGTCATAATCTATGCTCCAAGTTCAGCCATTGTAGTGCAGTTTTCAAACCAATATTTTTCAAATTGACTTCGGCCCTCTGATTGCTTTTTTAGTTGCTCTATCTCAAAGAGGTTTGGTTAGCAAACCACTTCGTTGAATATCACAGTTAAGCATAGTTCGTCGGCTTCCTTGTCACAGATAAGTTGCATGCGTTCATATATGAGCTTGTCATAGTGCTCATTAAGACATTCTTGCTCTTCCTAGGATAGTGGATATGACAAATATTCCTCGAGCTGCTCCCTAGGGAATGTGCCCATGTCCGCAGGGACGTAAGAAAGTGCGAATAATTTGAGTTTAGTAACCAACTTAGTCAAGCACTCTGTGACACTTCTATATTCAATGAGGGCTTTCTTGGTTGCTATCTCATTCAAGGTTTTGGGAGTTTCCCTAGGCTTTAGCATAGTTGGGGGCTGAGGCCTAGATGAGCAAGATTAGTCACTGCTAGGATTGCTCATGTCCTCAGGGTTTCCATGTTTCTCTTGAGTCTTTGCTACTATTGTGTCATGGATTTCCTTAAATGTGACTGGTATAGTTTTGTCAACCTATTGTGATAGTGTTATATCCCCTCTTGATTAGTCAATATAAGTTCTATTGTCAGTGGATTGAGTGTTGCAAGCAACCGTTGATGGTAATGGTTGCTTTGACTTATCAAAACACATGGATGTGTTTTAGATTTCACCACTATTAGGAGAAATGGAAATGGGTTCATTCGTGGGTGGACTCAATGCTTTATTCCTATGCTCTTTAGCACTCTTGATCTCAATCTTCTTAGCATCTACAACCACTTGCAACTGCCATTGTTTTCATTGTTTTCTCCTCTTTTTCTTGGGCAATTGAGGTGTATCCTTTAAATACTTGGGACCCTATACTAGATCAACCACCATTGATATGCTTAGTTGGAACACATCATTCTCTTTCTCTAGTGTGTCCTCATGGGACATATCTACGGCCTGCTGAACAACCTTGCTAGGTTGTGAGGGTACAACTGCCTCTCTTTGTGGAGAGTCTAGCTCTTTAGCCAATTCTCTTTTGTTTAGTCCCTTATCCGATTGCATTGGTAGTTGCTCCTGGTTGGGGGGCATTTTCTCTAGGCTCTTATCCTTACCCATTGTTGAAACATGCCTCCATTGCTTCTTATCAGTGTAGGTGTTGTGTTTAGAGTTGTTTTTCCCTTCCTTAGGAGGTTTTGGTGACTCTAGTGTAGAACCAAGAGACAGTTTAGGATTCTTGTCATGTAAGCTTGGATAAAACCAATTGAAGAAGTCACGGTTGTATTGATGGGAAGCATAGAGATCTAGGAATGCAAGGTCTTGAGTGACGTAGAAGACATATGCGCTAATATCAAGTACACTCCTAGCATGCTAGCCATCTGTAGATCTTCTTCTAGAAGCAATTTATTGTACAAGGGATGTTCTTGGATAGTGGAAGAAAGCTGGACCTCATGGACCATTGCCAATACTCTTAATGAGGTCGGGGCAACGTACGTGGAATCATGTATTGATGTCCAAAGGGCTTTCCTTTGCTCATCAAGTGTCATTAGTCGATGACCAATTTCTGCTGCCAAAAACTTTGGTTGGAGTACCACTTTTGCACAAAGTTACCTTGTCCTTTCCCTTTTTGTTGATTTCTTTGAGCTTTTCCTTGTTTGTCTCACATCGAGCAGTATAGAGTAAGGGTATCAAGCACAATTCTCTAGCTATGGACTTTGGGATATCCTTTATGACTTCCTCAGTAATAGCTACATAGCGGGAGCAAACATGTTATTGCTCATCCCAAGTCAGGGGTTTGGCTCTGAGATTTGTGTGCTCTAGTGTTGGCCTTCCGATATCCACATGGATGTATGCATGTGTGATGGCCATCATCTTGTGATCAAGCTTTATCATGCACTTCATCTTTGGTTCATTGGCTAGATGTGCCATCTCCTTGGACAAATATTTGAGACATTTCTCCTCAAGCCTAGCCTTTAGGTGCTTTGGAAGTGCTGGAGGTGTCAAAGATGTCGGCTGTGACACCTTTTCCATAGGTGAATTGCTAAGGACACGTTCCACAAGGGGCACCATCACGGCCAAAGGATGTGACTATTGTGATTCCTGATTGGAAGTAGTAGTAGCTAGTTCAATGGATTGGCTACTATTGGTGGATTGCAATGTCAAGTCCTTAGGCAGATCGAAAGTGGTCGTGTCTTTTGTTGCCCTTTGAGCATTCACTTGTGCATATTGAGCATCAGTTTAGCTAGCCATGGTGGATTGCACAGGCATATTCCTAGGTTGAGAATTAGGGGTGCTATCATGTCCCACACCTTGGACATTTGGAAGCTCAGATGGAGATAGAGATTGGGATTGAGTAGCTGCACTTGATAACTGCTGTTGTGCTTCTTGTATCTGTTTAGGGAAAGAGGGTGTAGGAGATTTGAGACTCCTAGATGGACTTGGCACTAGGACTGGAAGTTTTCCTCATTGCTGTTTGATGATTCTGCTATTTTCTTTGTTGAGAAATTAGCCTTATCATGAGCAACATTGTGCCTGTGGTGCTCATCATCCTCTTGGGAAGTCAAAGGCTCCTTGGGCACTAGCGGTCTTTGTGCACACCTGCCATTTGCATATGATATCTGCTTGTTAAGCACGTTAGGCTAGGGATCTACCTTTCGAGTAGTCATGTTTGGTTTCTTGATTTCAATCATGAGGGGCTTAATCACTCCAATGTTGTTAATTCGAGGCTTGGACTTTCATTTATATTTCCTACTTTAATTCTTTTCTTTTGATATGATCTGGCCTTCAACTAATAGAGGTGGTTTAGCAGGGTTCTTTGGTACCCAAATTCATAGGTTACCTACGTAATACCCTTGAGCACATAGCAACGCTTTGGATATCCATTGCGACATTGTGTTGGTTCTCCATCGATACCTTTGTCTGTAAGGCTTGGGTTTCTTTTGTGGTCTTCTACAATATTTATAAGTCCAAATCTTGTCCTTGGCATTGTCTCTTGACCTTCTTGTTTCAAGCATGGCCTCGGTTAATGGTTCTCTCTGTTCAACATGTGCTTGTATCAACTCTTTCAATAAGTCCTTGCTCTTGTTACTAGGCTTTATGTTAGAATGTTCATTGTATTTCCCTTGAGGTTTAATGAGGTAACCCTTGCTAAAGGTTGTGATTATCCTCACACCCAGTAGTGTCAAGTGTATCCTCTATGCTACATAATCGGCCTCACACTTTGTCTCCCTTTTGAAGTGTCTTCCTAGGAGGGTTTCCTTTCCATAATTAGCACTATTTGGAGAAGCATGGAATAGGATAGGCAAGCTTTCAGTTTCAACAATTACAAGGAATTTTCACTTCCTTATAAGTGCTTGTGGATGTCCCTTATAACGACTAAGAGTTGTGTTAGTCGGTGTGAGCTCTGATTGACCTAGTAGGGTCCATGCTTCATTGGTCAAGATATTAAAATCAGATCCTTCATCGATGAGAGCATCGACACAGTACTCTCCTTTTGCAATGGGTTTGACCCTAAGATAAGTAGGCAGTACTATATCTTCATCTTCTTGGTCTTGGGCTTATAAATTTAAGCCTTTTGATACGTGCCTTTGAGTCCCCAACTGCACAACCAGATGTGGATTCTCCACTGATGTCTTGGGTCGTATGTGTAGTGTCATTTAAGGTTCAGGACTATCATATCCAATCATCCTCGCAATTGTAGCTTGATGTTGTTGCATTTTTCTTTGAGTAGATGCAATCCGAATGCAACCTATACATGTTTTTGTGGTGTGGCCTTTTTGCCCTTGTTGGCTAGATTGGCCCATTGAGGGTTCTAGGGTCTCTATTTGTCTTTGTTTGGGTATGGGCTTTTGGTTGTTGTTTTGCAAGTGAGATTCTATGCTTATGTAGAGCCATTACTGCACTAGGATCTAATTTGGAGGACCTGTCACAATGCACATTTTCTCTCCATCCTACCTGGGGGAGGTGCGGAGGGGCAAAGCCCCCTTTGCGAGGGTCTGGGGGGGATTGTCCCCCCGGCCCATAGGGCCGTTACGCTAAAAACTATGCACAATTTGAAGGACCATTCGTAGTTAAGTTTTGAACTACTTGCTCTAGATCTTAGCTTATTCATAGATCTATGATGTGCTTTCAGCTCTATACAGTCTCTAGGTCGGTTTCATGGGTTAGATGTGTCAATTTTTTCTTCTATTCACCTATCCTATTTAGACAATTTTCTGTTCGATTCTCAGAGGTTTGAATCTCAAGGAGTTTGATTATCAGATTTGGATGTCTGATTTTGGGTCTGATCGGCCGATCAGGATTGAGTCCAAGTGGTCTAACTTTCATGCATTCGATTCTAGGAGTCCAATTTGATAGGTGTCCGATTTTGGAGTGTGCTATTCTAGATGGTCCAATTTTGGTGCATTAGATTTTCGTACATCCGATTTTGGGAATCAGATATCCGATTATGGGATGCCCGCATCTGATTTTGGTTGGGTATGATTTTCATGCATCCAATTCGAGGATGTCTGATTTTCAAAATTGCACAGGGTATGTCCAATTGGACAGGATGGGTTTGTCCGATTCTGAAAATTGGACTATTTGATTCTGTTTGATTTTAGGAATTGGACCATCCGAGTCCTATTCTAGGAATTGGACTCTGGTAACAATGTCCAATTCCTACGCAAGAGTTTCAGGGATGACGAAAATCAACTCGATTCTAACGATTTTGGTTATAAGGGGTCTCACAAACTTCTAGAACATAAGAATAGACCCTAATGAAGGATTGTGTATACCTAGAATAGCAAATAAACTCCAAAATACAAATTGGAAAACAAATCAAACCCTCTTGCCCTGTTATGATAGCAGAAACCCCAATACTTGTTTTCCTTTCTTTTCTTTGTTTTTTTCCTACCCTAATGCATCCAAATCACAAAGCAAACACGTACACTACTTCAACCTACTTTTACAAATCCAAAAAACCAAAAACTTACTTACTAAGGAGATCTAATATCTCTTAAAACTCCCTCGCTTCCTATCTATCTATCTCAAGCATCGGTTTTATGGAAAACCTACTTCAATGCTCGATTCAAAGTGCACAAGCATTCAAGGCTTGAGTCTGTTGATCCTGGAAACGGAACCAAAATGTAGAGGTGAAAACCTTCAAGACTGCAGACCGCTTATTGTTCAAGCATTTCAAGCCAAGCACTAATTGCTATCTCTCACATAGCCAACATGCTATCTCTCTCTACGAGTGTAGTGAGATTACCTCCATGCCCGATTGAGTTGCCTCCTCTCTCGAGCACTCTGGTAGCTCCACGATCCAAGTGCAAGCTTCAAGCAATCTCAATCCTCAAGCTCCATTCTCTAAGCTCCATTGCCGCGAGGAAGAGAAGAGAAGAGAAGAGAAGAGAAGAGAAGAGAAGAGAAGAGAAGAAGAGAGGAGAAGATGGAGAGCTTCTCCACCACGGTCCCTCACCCTCATGCACTTACTTCCTCACTCTCACACACTCTCTCTCAAGCACAAGCTCAAGCAAGCAAGAAGAAGAAGAAGAAGAAGAAAAAGAAGAGAGCTAATTTTGGCCACACACAAATATAAGCTTCTCATTCACTTTTCAACTTTATATATAAAACCCTAAATCCCTTTTGGGTAGTCATCCCCTTATCCCCTTTTTTACATGGCCTCAACTATGGCCTAGGCCCTTTTTCCCATCATCCTCCTATCGTCCTAGCTTCCTTCCTACCGCCCATCTACCTTTTCAATTTGTACGGCTGGCACTTTTACAAGTGAGAGCCCATAGCGCTCTTACGGGTGAGAGCCCATCACTCTTAAAATAAATCATGGTGCACCTTGTGCTCTTTTACAAAAGGACTTGCATTTTTTCTTGTGTGCCTTTCTCCTCGATTTAGGACTTTTCTACACTTCTTGTGTTTCCATATTTTTCTTGGTGCACTTTCATCTTCCGTTTCACTTTTGCCTTGGCCTTGTTTTCTGCTTTAGATTTTTCAAATTTTACACCTTGTTTGTTTGAGGGTTAACACCATGATTGAAGATGGTTGCCAAGAGGCCTCTTCAAGGGGCAATCCTTGCCATTTGATCAAGTATTCCATGATGGATCTTGAGTGCAGCTTCTTTTCCCTTTGACCTATGACTGCCTCTAGAATGTATTGGATGATACCCTCTTCATCTATAGGAGGGAGCTCTTCTAAATAATCCATTGATGATCCAATGAAAGGATTGAGTTGACTCACATGAAAAAAATTGTGAATTTTGGTGGAAGGGGGGCAATTCCAATTGATAAGTCAAGTCATCCACCCGCTTGATAATCTGATAGGGCCCATAGAACATGTGAGCTAACTTGTTGTTGGAGCCATCCTTAAGAGTGGCATACCTAGACTTAGGTACTTTCAACAAAACCAAATCCCCTTTTTGGAACTCAATGTCTCATCTTTTCTCATCATCATAAAGCTTCATTTCATCTTTAGTATATATAAGCTGCATAACTATATATAAGCTTGTCTTCTAAGTAAAGTCCCCTTTTTGGAAGGTGAAATTTTTCCCTTTTTGGAAGTATATATAAGCTGCATAAGTATATATAAGCTACTTAAGTATATACATTGAACAAATCCCCTTTTTGGATCCAAGCCATGTATATACTTATGTAGCTTTGCATCTTCACCTATGGACTCAACATACATTGTGAGATTAAGAAATTGATTTGTGTAGTCCCAAACTGTCAAGCCACACTACTCTAAGCTGTACCACTACTGGGCAAGCTTCTCTTTCTCTACATGAGACACACAAAATTGAACCATAAGTGCTTTAAATGCATCCCAAGTATCAACTTGCTCAAGCTTTGAAATCCATTCTTCCAATTCAACTGGGGAAGAGGATTGGCTATTAAATTTGGAGAAGATTATCTTATCTCTCAGCTTTTGTTCATTGAGGAGTGGCCTGTCCAAAATATCCCAACTGAAATTGATCTTTTTGAGTGCCAAAAATGGTACTATTATGAGAGTGATTCTTGCCAAAATACTACTAAAACCTTGTTGAAGGCATGGGGATTGATGAAAGCTGAGAATTTTCCCATGATGCATTTTCCAATGGGTCCTCTTGCCTGTGAGAAGGCTTGCCAAGCTCAAAGATACTATTGGGAATGCCCATTCTTCCTAAAATGCCTTGAGAATTTGCATTGACTAATAGGAAGGTGGTTCTTTCAACATGTACATGTGACCGATCTTCTTGCTATTTTCCCTTCAGTTGAATCTCCAACCAATTAGAGAAATTGGCATTAATTGTGTCCATGGTGGCTCTCATTTAACACATTTCCTTCGTCATCTCAGCATGATTTTCTGTGTTTGTTGCTATGCCTGCAAGTATAGCCTCCTCCTCTCTTTCCAAAATAGCCTCATGTATTTGATTATGCCTTGTCTCATGCCTCCATAGAGTGTCATAAAGAGCAATGAGGCTTCCAATTTCATGAGGATACTCCTCATAATCCATTTTAAGGTTGTTCTTAGTCCTTGGTTCTTATGCATCCTTGATTTGTTCCTGAATATCTTCATTGGCCTTCGTTTTTCCCCTATTCCCTACCATGGTTAGGTGTAGTCCCGTTAGACCACCTATCCATTGTTTTGCCCGTAGCTTGATCTAGGAAGCTTTGATTGATCTACTTTTTTGTTCAATTCAAAAACAAGGATGCCCTCTTCAAATTGAGCATAACCATGCACTCCCAAATTTCATATAAAAAATTCTATAATAGAAAAGGTACTACTATATTGTGTAGTCCAATACCCTGTATACACTTATAGAAGGCCTATTTTGACATGTAAGTATCTTGTAGAGTCCAAATAGAGCTAAAAAAATGATCAAGGTACTTATTAGGACCTATGGGGACTTTGGAAGACCTGCACATCAGTTCTGGGGAGTAGGTATACTTCTATAAATGCAAGCAAGTCGCTTACAACACCCTGTGGGGGTCAAGAAAGGGGTTGCAAGGGATCAACTTGTCAATACATGATTGAAGGGTCATCCCACATGGCATAATACATTGCCCAATCATCCAAATGCATTGTTTTCAACCTTATTCTAGAATTGAGCATATCATAAGCATCTGCTAGCATAATTTCCCATGCATAGGCATCTCCCATACATAAGCATTGTATTCACTGTCATTGACTACATATGTATTCTCGTGTCTACAAATACATCCTCAATAGTATTTTTTCATACATTTGCAGCCAAGAATACATCCATACATTATCAAATATATCTCATACATTAGTGCCAAGTCAATATCTTAGTTCTTCAAGAGGGTATCAGTACCTGCAAGCAAACTTCGAGCTTCGGATCACCGGGAGGTGGGAAAAGTTTGCCCAGGCCGGGTTGTGCACCCCTTCAAGGTCTTTGATGGCAAGAGGGGTCACCCCTTTTTCTTCTTGCCACCTCACTTGGCATTAGGCTTTTCTTCACCCAAAATATAAATGGTAGACATTTATTAATTAAACACCTAGCATGAGATGCATTTGGAAGTAGGAATTGAACCTTTTCATGAAATGCATGGAATGGAAATTTGGGATCAAGGGTAGGTGCTTACCAAGAAGTGAATCACTGCTAACTTACCCTTATATAAAGGTTTTTTTTTAAATGATTTAAGTGGATCAATCAAGAAACAAAAACTCAATTGGTTAAGGTAAGCAGAATCAATAATCCTCAATGAGTTTTAGCATGAATTTACCCATTCCAATACAATGAAAGTGAAGCAAAATGACTGTGAAGAATTGGACATGAGACAAGCATAAAATCTGGTTATGGTTCAACAAGAGGATGAATTTGAGAGAATAAGAGTTCAAGGACCAGTTACCTTATGATGCTTGATGAAGATGGCAATCAAACAATGATTTAGCCCTTCCTGAGTGCTCCATTATACTCCAATAAACTCCATGGTTGTAATGCTCAGCCAAGAGAGGAATCTTTGAGCTTGAAAAAGAAAAGTTCTTCAATTGGAATGGAAGGATTGAGCTCTCAATAACTCATAGCTTGCATAGATGGGCATAGAAGAAATATCTTCCATAAACGTACCCCATAATGCCTTCCAAGCATCAAAGGCTCTTCCCAATCATGGATTAGTCTCATCAAAATTGCTGCATTTATTGCATTGGAAATAACTTCATTGTGTTCTAACTTGAGATTCAGCAAGTTGCTCATAGGAAAAATAAGAAATGCAGTCCTAGAGGAGATTCTCATAAAGGATTGATTCATTAAACCATGCAAGCTCTATTTAAGCATGGGCAAACTGCTTCTTCTAATGGTTAACCGTTTAGAGCAGCAAGTCAAGCAGTAAAGTGCATACAGTAAGTAGTCCATAATTTGAACAAGATGACAAGCACATTGTCACTTTGGAACCAGGAAGATGCATACATAGCATAGATCTGCCACAACAATTAGCATAGGATGAAGAAGCCTGGAGAGTGTGTTGTAGGCAAGTCAACAATGGGTTTTCCTTCTAGACTTTGGCTTCAACAAATTGATGCACTCCTTCAAGCTCTTGAATCACATGAGGCTTCTCATTAATTTGTTGTGCAAGTTGTGCTTGAGTAAGCTTCTTGTCTAGACAAGCTTGCATGATATACTTCTTCAGATTTGCAGACACTCTCTCATGGGAAAAAACTTTAGTTTCTTCATCAAGCTTTTTTGGTATTCAAGCATGGAGTGTTGGATGATGCCTTAATTGAGACAGTGTCATACTTCTTGATTGTTTCCATAGGGCCACCAATAAAGTCAAAAGAGCACGTGATTGAGGCTCAATCTTGTCTTTCCAAACACCATCTTTATCAACATTACCATGTGCTAAGATTTCATTTAGTTCTGTAATGAGTTGTTGCACCTCCTAATAAAATCAATTAGGCCCTCATGAATAAGAATAACATCGTAATATTTTCCATGCTCTGTCCGTTTGACAATGACATTAGTTAACCAAGTCTAGGAATAGGATTTGTGCTACAAGTAGCACTAGGAGCAAAAGGTTTGGGGCCCAAACTTGAGCAACCTCAATCATTCAACAAGACTTATTTTTTGTTCTCCCTCAATAATGATTTGCTTCTTCTATTGATGTTGACGATCCCCATTACTGGATTCCCCTTCACCACCATCATCGACCAACTCGAACAACAAAATTGGGCACTCTCCCCTTTATCTAGCAAAACAATCTTTAGCATTGATGCCTTCTTTAATTGAACTGTACACTTCTGAGTCAAAGTGGGAGTTCATATTTGCATGCCTAAAGTCATCTGAATCAAAGGAGAACACACCATTGGTGGGGAATAAAATTGAGCCACTCTTGTTTGGTTGAAGGGGTCTATTTCAGAGTGTTCAGTGTTGACTCAGGTGGATGAGCTTCCTTTTACTTCAGCTTCAACAGATATCTCAAGCTCTGTCTTGGGAGCTCCATTAAGATGCCTTAGTTTTTTGGCAGTGATGAGCCCGATGAGGATAGACCAGATCAGTTAGAACATGATGACAAATCTAGCTTCTGCAACAAGTGTGCTAGAGTAGTCTCAATTCAAAACATTTCTACTACTTCTTTAAGCTTTCAAGATGATACATTGGAGAGAAAACCACCCTTAAGCTCTGGCTGAGGTCCACCAGTGCAAAAGTGTGGCCTTTCTCTTCTAGCAAATGGGATAGGCGGCAAGAGCAGGTTCGGAGGCCTTCTTCCTTGAGCTTGTTTACACTGTTCGTGCCTCATCCAGCTGACTTGTGTAGGTTGAGCATAATGAGAAGGTAGTTTATGCATGGGCAAATCATGGCAAATGCAATCTTTTAGAGAAGAAGATGAAAATGGAAGTGACAAGACCAGGTCTGTAAGATCAAGAGTCAAGGAAACTTAGGTCTTGAAGCAAAGGTTGGTGTTACTTCCTTGAGATCTTGTTGTGATGGAGAAATCAAGCATGGATGATCGCCTCCATGGAAGCTTGAGAGAAGCTTGAAAACAAAGAGAGAGAAAGACTCTCCCTTAAAAGTATTAATAACTATATCCTCAACTAACTCTTGTTACCATTGTTTTAAGAGAAACACCTTTAGAAAATGGCCTAAAATGACCAACATGTTACTGATTTCAACCTTTCTACCACCAAACTTGGTCCAAGACTCCATGAATGCTCCAAACCTGTAGTCCTTGTAGTCCAAAAATCCTTGGTAACTCTAGTGATGCTTCATGTCATGTGTATACCTGTTTACTTATGGCTCTTAGATCTGTGTGATTGAAAAAGGATAAGTGAATGGAATCTTGGCCAATTGGATCAAGAACCTATGGCTCCAATACCAATTGTCAAGGAGAGGATTGGGGAGAGAGAAAGAGGAGAGAGAAGACTGTAGAAGAGAGAGAAGAAGAGAACCAAAAGAGAGAGAAAGAGAGTGACAAGGAGAGAGAAATACCAGAGGAAGAGAGAGAAGGATAGAAAACGAAGGAAGGAAGCCATGAAAGCTGGAGAGAGGGAGAGAAGATGAAGGAGACTTGTTATCATAATCTGAATGAAAAAATGTCAAGTCCCTTACATCTTATATACCCACCAGTGTAGCATGTATTTTTCCTCCATTATTTTATTCCCATATTTTCCCCCATATTCCCCATCTCTTACAGAATTTTGTTAAGTCTTTAAGTGGACTGTAGTGACTCCACCATCCGAGTTCAAGTGGGATTTTTTGTCTGAGTCTCTGACTGGGACTGTCCGTTCAAGTCCGAGTGAGACTGTCTAAGTTTGAGTGGACTTAAGCAACTCGATTGCCTGAGGGTGAGTTAGGATTTGGCCATTTGAGATTGGGAGGCACAATCCTAGTGATGGAGAAAACATGTCAAATGACAAAAAATTGATGCCAGTGATTCGCTTAACCACACATATGCCTAACTATGATCATGTCCTCATTCATAAGTCAAGCAAGGAGTGTTCTGAGCATACCTAGAACCAATGAGGGCAAGGACACACGGGTTTATGTTGCTCCTTTGGTCTGTTGCTCTCCTTTGACATGTTGCTCTCTCTCTCTCTCTCTCTCTCTCAATCTCTCACAAACTCAAATGAGCTCTTCCCCCCCTTTTCTTTCCTTTTGATGCTCTCTCTCTTTCTTTCCTTACTATCTATTTTCCTTCCTAGATATTCAATATCTTGTTTTCTTCTTTTCTCTATTTCCTTGTCTCCCAGTTGTCACATAGACTTATATTTTCCTTCTTTTGTTCTTATTCCCCAAACCTTAATACATCCTACTAATGAAAAATAACATACCAGTGATCTAACTAATGCTCCTAAATCTTCAAACACCTAAACTATTAAGCAAAGGAGATCAAACACCCTCTGACTACCTCTCTTCCTGCCTAAATCAAGCACTATTTTGGAGACAAACTTCTACTCAATCACTTGATTTAGAACGTGCAAGCACTTGAGATTTGAATTTTGGGATCCATTTTGAAGCGCCAAAGTGGCCGGGAGACGTAAAAGATCAAATTTTCATGGAAAATCGAATGGTGGTAGATGAGAGCTAGAGTTTTCCTAAGCAGATTTCGACACCAGGAACCCAACGCAAGTCTCGGTTTGTCAATCGAAGTCCATTTGGCCCCCCATTTAATCCCCGCAAGGTTTCGCATTATAAAGTAGCTATGTGATTCAGGAGCCGAAAAGAGTAGGACAGAGACCGTTAATAGATTTTGATGCCACAAATTTAGTCGTCCAATAGAATCACAATTCCGAGGCTGTTTGCACCCTCAACGGAGGCGAAACCACTTGTCGAGCAATGTGAACACTCAATTGGGTTAGCTGGATATTTATTAAATGATATGCAAATGAAATGTAAATGACAAAAAACTAAAATGTTAAGGGCTGATAATATGTTGATTTCTAATTTTTTTCTAGTACATTGCATGTAGAACTTGTGGTTTTGAAAATTAAGAGGGTCCAATATAAATAGGAGCATGCTCGGTGCTGGCCCAATATACACCGCAACAATCTCATTTAGAGTAAAGGCATGAAAATAAATACATTTGCACCTTAACAATACTTTTTGTTGATGGAAAAAATGTTTGAGCACTATAAATCATACATAATTGCATGGCATGCAACACATGGCATCATTCTGGATGCACATCAATTGTTTTCATGAGCAATGATCCACATTGACGAGGTGAGGTACCCTAAGCTGTAGGGTTAGTGGCTCGTTTCCTTTGGGGAATATTCACTGATAAATATATTATATTTCCTATAACAATTCATTAAAAGAATGGAGCATGTATCATGTGTCTTCTATGTACGTGCGGTGCATCTTGGGGCCAATCCCTAAGGTGTATGAGAGCCGTAGTGGGGCTACGGCAATCAACCGAGGGGCACTCCCTTTGTCTATATACTTACGTCATGTCTTACACCGATATGTGTAGGGACTCCCTCAGAGGAGTGTGGGAAGGGTTATCCATTGGATTAAAATCCATACAAATGCGAAGTTCTACATTCGAGGTTAGGGTAATATATCCTTAGACGCTCTTTGGCTGCTAGAGCGAGGGGTGATTTCGGTGCGTAGACCTCTGGCTAGTGCCATAGAGCCAGTGTCCGCGGCCCATTTTAGATCCAGGTTGAAAGAAGTGTGAGCGACTATTAGGAAGCGTCAGCGGCCATCTAATCACGTGATGCATACGATATAAGATATCGTTCTATGAGTAAGTAAAAAAATATTATTTTATGATAAATTTCATTTATAAATGATTGTATTTAGTTTTCAATACTATGATCTATCAAAAATACTAAGGAAATCAAGAAAAATTAATCACCTAATAATATCTTTATAAACATGCAAAACCTGCAACATTGCGATTTTAAGAAAATCATGAGTTTTTGGGGTTTTATTGTATATATGGTGTTTGCATGGGATGGAATGTAATATAGAAATAATTCCCCACAAGGTCAATTATCTTGAATTAGTAAATTATAATATATTGATATTTATAAATAAATAAATAAGAATAAATAGAGTTAAAAAATAGGTTTTTTACTTCTAAAAAATAGAAAAAACCACATTTGTGTTTGTGAATGTATGACAAGGTTGAGGTAATATGTTTAGCCTCAGTTGAGCCCTCCCTTAATGTTAAAGTGGGTATTTACTACTTTTATGAAGGAAAAATATATAAAAAATGGTCTCTAAAACTACCACTAAATGTACAACCTTAAGTGATAGGGAAAAGGGGGGTGTTAAGGGTTGATAATACCCTGAATTTTGATTTTTTTCTAGTACATGGCATATATGACACTTGGTTTTGAAAATTAAGAGGGTCTAGTAAGTAGGAGTATGCTTGCTTGGTGCTAGTTGCCCTATACAATAGAACAATCTCATTTAGAGTAAAGGTATGAAAAGAAATATTTTTGCACCTTCACAATGCTAGTTGTTGATGGAACAAATGTTTGAGCACTATAAATCATACACAATTTTATTGCATGTAACACATGGCATCATCCTAGATGCACATCAATTGTTTTCATGAGCAATGACCCATTTTGAGGTGAAGTACTCTAAGTGTTATAGGGTTAGTGGTTTGTTTCCTTTGGGGAATATTTAGTGAGAAATGATTAATTAAAAGAGTGGAACATACATCATGTGTCTTCTATGTATGTGCGACATATCTTGGGGCCAATCCTTGAGGTGTAGGAGAGTTGTAAGTGGGGTCGTGGCATTCAGCCAAGGGGCACTCCCTTTGTATGTGCTTATGTGGTGTCTTACACTCATGTGTGAAGGGACTTCCTCTAAGGAGTGTGGGAAGGGTTATCCATTGAATAAAAGTCCATACAAACACGAAGTTCTACATTAGAGGTTAGGGTAGTATACCCCTTAGACGCTCTTGGCCGATTTAGGTGCGTAGTAGACGGATGGCTACTAGTGCCATAGAGCCACTGTCCCACCCATTTTAGATCGTGGTTCGAAGGAGCATCAACAAATGTTGGGAGATGTCAGCAAGTGTAATGAAAGAGACCTAACTGTCCTAACTAAGGGAGAGAAGAGAGAGAAGGACTACAGGAGAAGAGAGAGAGGAGAGAGAAAGGCAGGAGGAAGAGAGAGAAAGAGGGGAAAGGGAAGAAGAAGAAGAAGCCATGGAAGCTTGAGAAGGTGAAAAGAGAGTTTCTTGATAATTTTTGTGATGCCTCAAAATACCCTCTTACACCTTATATACTGTCAGTGTGACTGGTATGTTCCCATCCCATGTTCCCGTGATCTCTGCTCATTACAAACCATCCCGTCTCATAAAGTTTTTGTCCTAAAAAACAAGGGATGTGGTCATGTCTAGTAAGGGTGTGCTATAGGAAATCAGCCATAACTTTGTGTGAGAAACTCCGAATGGGACAATTGAGGTGTCGTTACGGAGCCCATGAGATGTACTTTCAGCCCATGTGAGTGGGGCGGGGTTGCAATTACGTCAGGACCAAAAATGTTGCAAAATAGAGGACTGTCCATGAGTTACTAATGTGCTATCCCAGATGGTATGGTTGGAGAAAACAGCCATAACTTCCTCTAGGAAACTCCGATCGGGGCAAGTGAGGTGTTGATGCGGAGCCCTCGAGGTGTACTTTCAGTCCATGTATGGGGAATGGGGCTAAAAATGGACCAAGATCAAAATTGGTACAAAGTATGTGGCTGTCCAGGCGCAAACTACAGCCTAAAATAAGTGTCATAGTTAAGTTCTAGCCAATACGGCCTCCTTGAGGTGTGGAAATTCATCCAAGATAGATGCTGGGCTCCAAGAAGCTTACTTTGTTGGTAGGCCTTGCCATTTGATTAGGTATTCATGTATGGAACGGGTGAGGAGTTTCTTTTCACGTTGCCCAATGACCGCTTCAGGAATATACTGGATAAGGCCCTCCTCATCTATGGGGGGTAGCTCCTCTACATGATCTTCATCTATGGGGGGTAGCTCCTCTACATGATCTTTGGGAGTGCCAATGAAAGGTTTCAATTGGCTCACATGGAAGACATTATGGATCTTAGTAGTGGGAGGGAGTTGGAGACGGTAAGCCAAGTCCCCGACCTTCTTAATGATTGTGTAGGGCCCATAGTAACGGTGTGCCAACTTGTTGCAAGAACCGTCCTTTAGTGTAGCATAACAAGACTTGGGGACCTTGAGGAGTACCAATTCACCCTCTTGAAAGTCAAGGGGTCTTCTTTTTGCATCAGCATAGAGCTCTACTTCATGTGCTCTTGAGCCCTTTTGAGGTTTACCTTGCATTGTTGAACAAAAGCTTGCATGCGGTCCAACTCTTCTTTTCCAAGGGGGTTGAGATTTTCATTGAAGATCACGGTAGAAAGGGGCACGCGATAACCATACAATGCTTCGAAGGGAGAGACTCCAATGCTCGAATGAGTGGAGTTATTGTAAGAAAATTCAGCCAAGTGTAGCCATATATCCGAAGAACTCTGCACATCATGACAAAAATGTCGCAAATAAGTTTCAAGCCACTTATTGACTCGCTCGGTCTGCCCATCCGGAGCCAATTTGGTCCCCATGGAGCTGAAAATTGTATGCCAAAACTGACACATAAATATGGTGTCCCGGTCATGTACTATGACATGGGGTAAGCCATGCAACTTAAAAACATGCTCCATAAACTGAGTGGCAACTTGATATGCTGTAAACTAAGATTTTGTAGGGATGAAATGGGCTACTTTAGTGAGTCAGTCAACTACCACATAGATGCTATCCCAACCCTTCTTGGTTGTAGGTAAACCTATGATGAAATCCATGGTAATGTGGGTCCATTTTCCTTCGGGGATAGGTAAGGGCTGCAACAATCCACCCATTTTAAGAGTGCTATCTTTATTTTGCTGACAAGGCACACATCTAGACAAAGTCTTTAACATCCTGCCGTATGTCTTTCCAATGGAAGCTTTTTTAAACTTGGTCATATGTTTTGAAGACCCCTAAGTGGCCAGTAATTGGCAGTGAAGAATGCATCTCTTCAAGGATCCTTTGGGTGAAAGGAGAGGCATGGGGAATCACAATACGGCCATGGATCCAAATGAGGCCATTGTGGAGCTGATATTGAGAGTTGTCATCCATGACACCTTGCTGTAATTTCTGGAAAAGAGGGCTGAATTCAACATCAAGCAAGTATGCCTCTTGGAGCTCTTTAATCCAATCATGGTGGAGTTCAGTGATGGATGAAACCTTGCTATAATTTCTGGAAAAGAGGGTTGAATTCAGCATCAAGCAAGTATGCCTCTTGGAGCTGATATTGAGAGTTGTCATCCATGACACCTTGCTATAATTTCTGGAAAAGAGGGCTGAATTCAGCATCAAGTAAGTATGCCTCTTGGAGCTCTTCAATCCAATCATGGTGGAGTTCAGTGATGGATGAAACCTTGCATGCCCACATGCGAGAGAGTGCATCAGCTACATTGTCCTTACCACGGGTGTGGGTAATCTCAAAGTCATAGTTTTGTAGGGTCGCCACCCATCTACATTGTTTGGGAATGAGGTTGGGCTGAGTCAAGAAGTATTTGAGCACACGGTGGTCACTTTTCACCTTAAATCTACTCCCATACAAGTAGTGATGCCACTTTTTGATAGCATGAATGACTGCCAACATCTCTTGATCATAGACATGCAACTCTCTCTCTTTATCATCCAATTTTCGGCTCTCAAATGCTATTAACCCGTGTTCTTGCAGCAAGATTGCACCAATACCCCGTCCACTAGCATCACACTAGATGGTAAAATCCTTTGAAAAGTCAAGGCATACGAGGATGGGGGCTGAAGTGAGCAAGTCTTTTAGCTCTGCTGAAAACTGCGGTCAACCAAATCATCCCATAGGAAAGCCTCCTTTTTCAACATGTCTGTTAACGGGGCTGCAATTGTGGCATAATGGCGAATAAATCTCTGATAAAAAGAGGAGAGGCCAAGAAAACCACGCAAGGAGGTAGTGCTAGTGGGGGTGGGCCACTCCCAGACAGATTGCACTTTCTTAAGATCAGCTTGGATGCATTTTTCACTAACAATGTGTCCCAAGTACTCAACCTCTGTTTGCATGAAGACACACTTGCTTTCTTTGGCAAATAACCGGTGCTCTCTTAGTACATCAAAAATTTGTCTAATATGCTTCAAATGCTCATACAGTGACTTGCTGTAAATGAGTATATAATCAAAGAATATCAACACAAATTGGAAAAGCCATGGCTGCAACATTTTGTTCATTAAGCTTTGAAACGTGGCGGGTGCATTCGTGAGCCCAAATAGCATGACAAGGAAATGGTACAAGCCACATTCTATCCAAAAAGCTATTTTGACTTCATCACCCACCCTCATTCTAATTTGGTGGTAACCGGATCGCAAATCAATCTTGGTGAAGTAGCTGCTCCCTTGAGTTCATCAAGCAAGTCATCAATTTGAGGGATGGGGTATCTATTTTTTATGGTGATCTTATTGAGATCACGGTAGTCAATTCACAACCGGAAGGATCCATCCTTTTTCTTAACCAATAGAACCGAGGAAGTATAAGGAGAAGAGCTAGGCTCTATGAATCCCATTTCAGTGAGCTCCTTGACTTGCTTAGCTACTTCCTCTCTCTCACATTTAGAGAGTCGATATGGGGGTTTATTGATGGGCTTGGCATGGGGCTCCAAGTCAATTGGGTGATCCACTGATCTCTGAGGAGGGAGGGTGGTGGGGGGCTGAAATAGGTCCTCATATTCAGCCAAAAGCACTTTTAGTGCTGCATTTTGCTTCCCCAAGGTGTGTTGGTCATCATTATCCTTATGCAAATGCAAGACAAAGATTTGGGAGCGTTTCTTGAATTTCTTTTTGAGTTGTCTTGCTATTATAAGCTGAAAATCTGCAATTTCTTTGATTCCCTCCAAATGTACAAGCTACCCATGCATTACAAACTCCACATACAACTAAGATAAGTCCATAGAGATTTTTCCCAACTATTGAAGCCAATCACATCCCAAAAACAACATCCACGGGGCCCATATCAGGGGTAATTAAGTCCACCTTTGCTGCATAATTTTCGGCTAGCATAAGAGACACTTGTGTGCATACATGGGAGCTCACTTCCTCATTTCCATTGGCCACTTGAACCCTAAGAGGTTGCTGTAATTCAGTAGGAATACATGTCAAACAGCCAAGAGTCGGTTTATTCACAAAACTGTGCGTGCTGCCACTATCTATGAGAATGTATACACTCTTGCCATCAATGTTACCATGTACTCGTAGGGTGTTCGAGCTCCTAGAGCCGGTTCATGCATCCATGGAGATCGAGCAAGCTGATATAGTGGTGAATGAGGGGTGCC
This sequence comes from Lygodium microphyllum, assembly GCF_053477565.2. NCBI lineage: Eukaryota > Viridiplantae > Streptophyta > Polypodiopsida > Schizaeales > Lygodiaceae > Lygodium > Lygodium microphyllum. Next base: position 23,085,601 of record NC_141159.1, read on the forward strand.
AAGGGTCATTCCCAAGCATGCCATCTATGGGGCAACCACACAGGGGTCAAAAGGGAACCTGTTTGGTGAATCATAAAACTTATCGGTATCAAGATCCTCTTCATATTGAGCATTTTCAACAAGTGTCATCATGGGAGAGTTGTCATGCAAGTCCTCTTCCAACTTGTCACTATCTTCTAGCACATACATGCTATTAAACTTGACAATGGCGTTCTTAAAGGGGCATTTGGATGCATGATCAGTCGTGTACTTATCCCCGCATTTAAAGCACAAGCCTTTAGCCTTTCGATCCTTGACAACTTCAGGAGGAATGAATTTTTGACCGTTAGGACTAAAGCCATTCAGTGTCTTATTTTCAGCATACTTTGGGTCACTTTTGGAGGGGGGTGTTGTCCCAGAACTACCATATTTCCTTCCAGCATTAAAAGTGGGGTAAGTAGGGATTTTGGGGCTGCCATTCCCTGCATTGTTACTGCGATAATTACCAGCATATGGGGGTTTCTTGATAGGGTATCTTTGCTACCCTGCAATGGGCTGCATGCCCTCATTGAGATAGTATTTCCGACCATAGCGTTCAGCCAATTCTATGGCTGCAAATAGGGTGGGTGGCTTTTGAGCCATTACATCAGCTGAGAGATGCGCATCTAGCCCACAAATGTATTTATGCAATTTGGCCTCATCACTGACTGCCTCAACATACATGGATAGGTTCATAAACTGGTTGGTGTACTCCCTCACGGTGAGATTTCGCTGATCAAACTGATACCATTGCCTAGCCAAGCGTTCTTTTTCTATTGGGGAGAAAAAAACTTGGATCATATGCATCTTGAACTCTTCCCAATCACGAAACTGCTGATTTTCTCTTTGAGCGAATCTCCACCATGTGTGGGTAAAACCTTCTAAATGAAGGGAGGCAAAAATAATCTTTGCCTCATCGGTACGGGGGTAGATGAGAAAATAGGCTTCCAATTTAGAGGTCCATTCCTCTAATTTAGCTGGGGATGAGGACTGCCCACTAAATTTAGTAAACACAATCTTGTCACGCATCTCATTTGGGCCTTACTGTCCATGAATGCCATGTGCTACATGCTGCCCATACATGCCTTGCTATCCAATCCCTGGCTGTCCAAAATTTCCATGGGGGCCATGCTATCCATGCATTACATGAGGACCAAATTTTCCATTAGGACCTTGCTGTCCAAAATGGCCATGCTGCCCAAAACTACCATATGCATGCTGCCCATTGCCATATGCATGATGCCCATTGCCATGTGCATGCTGCCGATGTACTCCTTGCATTCCATGCTGCCCAAGATTTGCATTGGAGCCATTCCCTTGAGTGTGCAAATAGCTTCCGTTACAGGGGAGTTGTGGTGCCAAGGATGGGCTTGAAGGATTTGTAATGGGGGAGGGAAGGAGGGGTTCATCATGTCGGGTGGAAGGCTCACCCATCTCATAAGTGCTATGGGGAACGCCATGGGTACCACCAAGACCTTGTGGGGTACACCCGGTCTCCAAGGGGGGAGGGCGGTTAGCCTCACAGGGAGGGACATACTCCTTGGGTCGATTCGAGGGGGCAATGAAGGGGACATACACCCGGTCTCCAAGGGGGGAGGGCGGTTAGCCTCACGGGGAGGGACATACTCCTTGGGTCGATCCGAGGGGGCAATGGTGGGGATGACGGTGCCCATGCGCTCTATGAGTAAGTCAATCTTGGTCATCATCTCAGAATGACAGTGATCTTGGCGGGTTTCCATCTCCCTATGGCGTTGTTCCATCTCTCGATGTCATTCAGCATGATAGGTCTCATGTTGGCATAAGGTTTGATTGAGCAAAGATAAGTGGTCCATCTCAGGGGCACCCTCTTCAAACATCTCTTCACCATCCTCCTAGGCTGAGCTAGGATCGTTCATTGATGCATGAGAGTCCCTTATTTCACACTGGAAGTCCTCCTGGGCCTTTGCTTTACCCTTGTGGCCTGCCATCCCAAGTGCAGTCCACTAGACCCCTTGTTATAGAAATGACAATATCTTGAGCTAGGAAACTCCAATTGCCAAAAATTTTTATTCAAATGAAAGCCCTCAATCCCTTCTACGAGACTATGTAAAAATATCTGACAGTAAATGATCGGGGCTTTGCTATAATCACTTTTGTGGGCTGACTGTGTAAGACTCATGCCTGTCTCACAGTACCTTTGAGCACAAATTTGAGCTTATCTCCCAAACATAGGGCGGAATGGGTAGATTTTTGGTTCAGATCGAAGGGGGAGATGCCCTCTTCAAATTGAGATATGGGGCCCATACTTGATCACACAACAAGGCTTTGCTGTAATAAACTTTTGTGGGCTGATTGTGTAGGACTACTGCCTGTCCCACAATACCTCTGAGGACAAAACTGAGTGTATCTCCCAACCCGTAGGGCAGAATGGGGAGATTTTTAGTTCAGATCGAAGGGCAAAATGCCCTCGTTGAGTCAATCTGTAGAGCCTACACTCAGTCACACAAGAAGGCTTTGCTGTAATTAACATTTGCAGGTTGACTATGTGGGACTGATTGTCTGCAATACCCTGCAAAGACTCCCTCAATTAGCATACCTTATCCCAATGGTGAGGAGTTTATTCCAGATATCCAGGGTCTCAATGGTGGTTCTCAATGCCACATAGAGCTATACATTCTTTGCATCCGTAGTTCTATTGTTGAGATCATTTCCATGACTGCATACCCTGCCCTTCTTGCATGCATCCACCATACATTTCCAAGGAATACATGACATTACCAATGCATGTAGAGGGTTGTAGACTCAAATGATCAAGGCTCGGGCTATTCCATCAAATGTACATGCACCTGCAATAATCTTTGGGCTCTGGACCACCGGGAGGTGGGCAAAGTTCCCCCTGGGCTGGGTTGTGCACCCCTTCAGGGTCTTTGATGGCAAGGAGGGGTACCCCTCTTTTGTCTTGCCACCTTGCTTGGCATCAGGCTTTTTCTCACCCGAAATATATATGGCATGCATTTATTATTAAGCAACCAGCATGATATGCATTTACAAATTGAGGATTGGGCTTTTCATGATATGCATGATCAATAAGGAAATGGGATGGGAAAGGGGATTACCTCTGCAATTCAGTGACTCTTTGATTGCATGACTTACCCTTCTTACAATTTTTTTAATCAATAGGAATCAAACAAGAGAACGGTTAAGGATAAGGGTAAAATCTTGATCAATGGGAAAGAAATTGAAGATTATCCAGCTATGCATGCATTCCGAGGGTGTGGGCTGAGGGTGGGAATCCCATTGGCAATCTCTGTCAAGATTGTGGGAGAGAAGGAAGGAGTCTCGCTTGAAGCTTTCTTGCTTGCACAATGGGGGAAGACACACAAGGGTGGAGGCTGAAAACTGTTTTCCTCTTCTTAGTTGTATAAGCCAAAAGAACTCTAGTACAAAGAAATAGAAGAACCCTATATATGGGTCTCAAACCAAACTCAACTAACTAAGGTGGCATACTAATTGAGCCACAAACTAGAGTAGATAAGGATAGCTATCATGTAGCTATTATTCATGGGCGGTGTACCAACCGCGTCTGCAACTGACAAGTCGGTGACATAAATAGACAACGGTCACCCTGGCGTATCACGAGTGGAGCTCGATATCTCAACACTCCCCCTCGAGCTCAATCCCAATTCCTGCACACCACGCAGGTCTCTGAACTTGCGCAGCTTCTCTGCGCCCAATGCCTTCGTGAATATATCAGCTACCTGATCCTCTGTGCTGACATAAACTAGATCAATAAGACCTAGTAAAACCCTCTCTCGCACATAGTGATAATGCACCTCAATGTGCTTTGTTCTAGCATGATAGACTGGGTTATTTGCCAAGTGTATACTACTCATGTTGTCACAATAAATGACAACTGGTCCATCTGTAGATTGATGCATATCATAAAGTAGCTTATGCAACCAAGCTACCTCACATGCAACCATTGCTGCACCCCTGTACTCAGCCTCTGTGCTCGACAAGGCAACTGTAGGCTGTTTCTTGCTGCTCCAAGTGACTGCAGCACTCCCAAAAGAGAACACATATCCACTGGTAGATCATCTATCAGAAATACTACCAGCCCAATCAACATCAGTGTATCCATGCAACTGTATCTGAACCCCAGTCTCATAAAATAGTCCATACTGCAATGTGGACTTCACATACCTGAGTATGCGTCTAGCCGCATCCAAATGTGGTTTCCTTGGAGCCTGCATAAACTGACTTACCAATCCAACAGCATAGCTCAAATCTGGCCTGGTAATAGTCATATAAATCAAACTTCCTACTATGCGTCTGTACATAGTAGGGTCTTCTAGAAGCTCACCTACATCTGTGCTCAGCTTCACATTCTGCTCCAAAGGAACTGAAATAGGCTTACAGCCTGTCATCCCATATTTGGACAGCATGTCCAATCCATACTGCCTCTGCAAGAGCTGTATCCCACTTGGTGATCTAATCACCTCAATGCCCAAGAAATAACGCAGCTCTCCCAAATCCTTCATCTCAAACTTCTGCTTCAATAGCATTTTCACATGAAGGATATCTTCATCACTGTCACCTGTCATAATCAAATCATCAACATAAATGACAAGTAGCATAATACCTTTCTCTGTTTTTCTCACATAAAGTGAGAAATTTGCCTTGGAAATCTGAAAGCCAATAGTGACAAGATACTGTCCTATCTTGTCAGACCATGCTCTAGGTGCTTGCTTCAAGCCATACAAGGCTTTCTTCAACCTGCAAACAAACTCAGGATGAACAGCATGCACATAACCTGGTGGCTGCTCCATATAGACCTCTTCTTGCAAATCACCATGCAAGAAGGCATTCTTTACATCCATCTGATGTAAAGACCATCCCTTTGATGCAGCCATAGCAATGACTGCTCTTACGGTTGCCATCCTTGCAACCGGACTGAATGTTTCTTCATAGTCAATGCCATATGTTTGTGCATACCCCTTGACTACTAATCTTGCCTTGTATCTATTCACAGAACCATCTGCATTGTGCTTCACCTTATAAACCCACTTACAGCCAATTGCATTTTTACATTTAGGCAAAGGTACCAATTCCCATGTAGCATTTGCTTCCAAGGCATCCATTTCTTCATCCATGGCTTTCTCCCATTTTTCTTTTCCCATGGCTTCCTCAAAAGAAGTGGGTTCTGGTTCCTGTATCACTTTAACCATATATGCATAGTGAATGGCTGTAAATCCATCATATTTCAGCCTATCCACAAGATACCTAGCTCTCGTAGACCTGCGCAAAGTAGATTCACTCCCAGGTGCTCTCAAAACATCCCTGGTCTTCGTTACTCCAGGTGTAACAATAGAAGGAATACCCAACTCATCATCAATGCTCTGTCCTGAGCCACTGGATTCACCATCCACATAAGAGTGACCTACATTCACATCAAACATGGGTTGATCAACCTTCTCTTTTCCTTTTCGTGATACATGCATACCACTATCTGCATTACTTTGAGAAGATTCTCCTGATCTCAATCTGCCTGTCCATGGCGAAGAATGTGAATCACTACTAGAGGACGCTCCAGGTCCAATAATATTTTGTGACTGCTGCTGTGAATTCTGTACAACATTACCATTTTGTGCATCTACATCATCAATCACATTTACTGGTTTATACCAGCTACTCATCTCATCAAAAACAACATCTCTGCTCACTGTAAACTTACGAGTAGAAGGGTTATAGCATCTATACCCTTTTTGCTGCAGAGAGTAACCAATAAAGATGCACTTCTCGGCTTTTGGATCCAACTTGGATCTCAACTCATCTGGCACATGTACATAGGCAATGCAACCAAAAATTTTCAAATGAGAAATATCTGGTTTCCTACCAGTATACCTCTCCTCTGGAGTCATTCCATGTATTGCTGCAGTGGGAGTCCTGTTCATAATGTAGACTGCTGTAGCAACTGCTTCAGCCCAATAAAAATCTGGCAAGTCTTTTTCATTGAGCATGGCACGAGATACCTCTCCAATATGCCTGTTTTTCCTTTCTGCAATTCCATTTTGTTGTGGGGTATGACTGCATGAATATTGCTGCTTTATGCCATGCTCCTGCAGGAACCTCGCAAACTCATTTGAGAGGTACTCTCCCCCTCCATCTGACCTTAGGCATTTTATCTGCAAGCCTGTTTCTTTTTCAACCATCGCTTTAAGAGTTTTGAAATGCCCAAAAACTTCACTTTTCTTTTTCATAAAATACACCCAAACTTTTCTGCTATAGTCATCAATAAAACTGACAAAATAATGACAGCCTCCAAGAGATGCAGCTTTAGTTGTCCACACATGAGAGTGGATTAATTCCAATGGCTTCTTACTCTCTTGAACATGTCTAGGAAATGGTTTCCTTGCCTATTTTCCAAATTGAAAGGCTTCACATACCTTATGCATTTCTGCAACCTTGATTTTCGGCAAACCTGCAATAATATTTTGGGCCTGCATTGATTTAAGTTGCTGTACATTAACATGACCAATGCGTTTATGCCAGATATCAATATCTGCAACTACACCGGTCCCATGTGCAAACATTGCTGCACTCAATTCAGACATGTCTGCATCCAATGTAAACATTCTGCCCTTCTTCTTTCCTTTTGCTATCAAGCGACCTTTATTTTTCATATCCTCAACAAAGCATCCATGAGGATTAAATCTGACCTGTAAGCCCTGCTCAACCATTTGACCAACAGAAACCAGATTCTTGGTGATATTCGGGACATGAAATACATCGAACAGGTATTTCTTTTTCCCATCCTGCATAGACAATGGAATTTTTCCAATCTGCACAATAGGATGTGCAGTATCATCACCAGTCTCCACAAATCCTGGTTTTTCCATTTTCCTTGCATCCTCCATCCATTCTGCATGACCTGTCATGTGGTTTGATGCACCTGAGTCAACATACCATACATCGTTGCTTTCTTCTGCACTTGTCACAGAATTGTTCATGTGCTGCACCATAAACAGATGCTCATTTCTGTCATCACCTTGTCTACTAGAGGATGCATAATTTCCTTGTTGCAGTTTTCCATTCATGATGTCATTCTGCTTTTTATAGCAGTCTTTAGCCATATGACCCATTTTACCACAATAGTAGCATTCAACATTACTGTTTGCATTTTGGCCTCTTTGCCATCCACCACGACCTCTTTGACTCCCCCTGCCTCTAGAGTTACCACGTCATCCTCCATAGGACTGGTTTTCTTGAGTTTGCTGCATATTCTGATTTCTGCCATGGCCTGCAAATCGACCTCCTCTACCTTTGCCTCTACCTCTTCCAGCATTTGAGTAGAAGACAGCTTCTTTTGAAGTTCCTCCTGAAGAAGATGCACCACCATTTCTCTGTTCCTCAGAAATTAGAAGAGCAATCAACTCCTCAAAATCAGGAAATCTTTCACGAACTGAAATGGATGTCCGAAACTGTGCATAATCCTTTCCTAGACCATTCAAGGTCACAGAAACTAAATCATCATCTTCCACTGGTGACCCAATGGAAGCAAGTGCATCTGCAATCTTCTTCACCTTCATGTGGTAGTCGTTGATGCTCATATTTTCTCTTTGCACATTATGCAACTCTTGCTTGAGCTGCATTTTCCTGGCTTGCATATTTGTGCTATACATTTTTGACAAAGTATCCCATGCCTCCTTTGGCGTACTTGCATCCTGAATATGCACAATCATAGAGTCTGAAATGCTGATAGACAGCCAGTACATAACTTTCCTGGCTCTCTCATGCCATGTTTTAAATGCCTGCATTTGCTGTTGATTGGGAACATCAGGAAGAACTGGTTCTTCTTCATTTCCTGCAACATATTCCCAATATCCTTTTCCCATAAGGAAATTCGTCATTCTAAACTTCCATGCTTGGAAGCTGTTCTTGTCAAGCTTTTCAGTGACAATCTGTGAAAGAGAATCAGATGCCATTACAGAAGACTGCAAAAAATTCTGTCACTGCAAAAACCACAGCTTCACCCTCACAATGGAAAATCTGCAAAACTGCCGAAAGTGGTATTTGACCACACAGTCACTTCCTAGTGACGATTTTGCATCAACAGGCAACATGGATGATTCTGTAACTCCCAATGTCTCTGCGTACAAGCATACAATGCAATTTTTTACAGTAACTATTCACCGACCTGTAGAACAGTGGCTGCACAGCATAAAACTGGGCCTTTTCCTGAGTGCGTGCAGAAAACTTCCGCCTCCAAAACAAGCCCCGAAATGGCCTCAACCTGAGACAATGCACTCCTGCACTTTCGGCTGTGCTACCTGCAGAGATCTGCTCTCGAAAAAGAAAATGAAAGCAACACTGCTCCTCTTACCAGAACACCGCGAGCTTGGCTTGCTTTCTTGAGCTCCTTACCACGAACAAGGCTCTGATACCATGTCAAGATTGTGGGAGAGAAGGAAGGAGTCTCGCTTGAAGCTTTCTTGCTTGCACAATGGGGGAAGACACACAAGGGTGGAGGCTGAAAACAGTTTTCCTCTTCTTAGTTGTGTAAGCCAAAAGAACTCTAGTACAAAGAAATAGAAGAACCCTATATATGGGTCTCAAACCAAACTCAACTAACTAAGGTGGCATACTAACTGAGCCACAAACTAGAGTAGATAAGGATAGCTATCATGTAGCTATTATTCATGGGCGGTGTACCAACCGCGTCTGCAACTGACAAGTCGGTGACATAAATAGACAACGGTCACCCTGGCGTATCACGAGTGGAGCTCGATATCTCAACAATCTCAACCCAAGCATTTCTTCCATCTCTCTCATCAAGTGGCTATGCTCAACAATTGGATGTAAAAGAGAGAGGAAGAATTGATTGACATACCTTGTTCAAGCCTAGGCAAGAGTTATTGGTTGCCTCCTTCAAGAGCTCTATGGTTGCCCCTCTTCTTGCTGCCCGTGGTTGTATGGGGGTCTTCAATGTCGTATATCTTCACTTGTTGAAGCTTGTGGCTGCTCCCAAGGCTTCCGGGAAGAGCAAATTGAAGGGGATTCAGAGTGTTATGAGCTAGGCTAAAGGTTCAATGGCTGCCATGGCTGCTGCCCATAGTAGGGTTTGAGGTGCTGCCAAGAACTGATTGGGGGGTCAATACCCGTGCTTAAGCTTGCCTAGGGTGTGCCAAAGCTGAGGAGTGAAGCAAGGGAGGGTTGAGACTGAGCTTGAGCAGAGGGAGTAGACCAGGAAGACCACCGCAAAATGCACCGTGATTTTCGGGCTGCTCTCTAGAGGTTCCAGACAAGGTAGGCCAAGCTCTATGCTGCTCTAGATGTTGCCCAAGATGAAGGGGAAGCACTGGGACCAACCATTCCTGCTGAGGAAGAGGAGGGAGTAAGATCTCTGAGGTTCTTGGGCTGAAGGCTCCTTGGAAGCTTGGAGGAAGGAGGAGAGAGAAGGTCCTCTTGAAAAGTAACTGTGCTTTTGGTCTTCTCTAACTGTGCTACACTCGTTTTTGCCCAAAACCCTCAAGAAACTTACATAAAAATTAGTGACGACCTGTCAAATTTGTGTGCCTGCCTCTAGATGTGTCCATGGTTCTTGGGAAAGCTCCAAGAAAGGCTGCCATAGTCTTCAAGAGGGCTGACAGCCTGCTTGATTACTCTTGTGTACTTGTGAGAGAGATGTAAGTGGGGTTTTCTAACTGTGGGAAAATTGTGAGAGCCCTAAATCTATGGGAAAAGAGAAGGATCAAGGACAATGCTCTGATACCACTTGTAATGAAAGAGACTTAACTATCCTAACTAAGGGAGAGAAGAGAGAGAAGGACTACAGGAGAAGAGGGAGAGGAGAGAGAAAGACAGGAGGAAGAGAGAGAAAGAGGGGAAAGGGAAGAAGAAGAAGAAGAGGAAGAAGAAGCCATGGAAGCTTGAGAAGGTGAAAAGAGAGTTTCTTGATCATTTCTATGATGCCTCAAAATACCCTCTTACACCTTTTATACCATCAGTGTGGCTGGTATGTTCCCATGCCATGTTCTCGTGATCCCGGCTCATTACAGCAGGTCTCCAATAACAAGATGTGTATGATATAAGGCACAGTTCTATGAGTAAGTAAAAAAATTAATTGTTTTATGATAAACTGCATTTGTAAACAATTAAAAATGGTTGTGTTTGTTTCCAATGCTGTGATCTATAAAAGATGTTAAGGAAATCAAGAAAAAATAGTCATCTAATAATTTCTTTATAAACACGCAAAACCCGCAACATTGTGGTTTTAAGATAATCAAGAGTTTTTGGGGTTTTGTTGTGTATATTGTGTTTTCATGTGATGGAATGTGATATAGAAATAATTCCCAGCAAGCTCAATCGATCCAACTTAGTAATTCAAAGAGTGTCCATATTAATCTATAAATAAATAGTTTAAAAAAGAAAAAAAGAGGTTTTTAAGGTTCAAAAAATAGGAAAAAATCATATTTGTGTGGGACTTCATGCCTTGGACTCCGGTCCCCAATCAAGAAAAGAAAATCCCCGACAAGCACACATACACATGTAGCATAAAAACACAGTACTCGTAAAGGAGAAATATCACCTGGATAGGGCCACGAGAAGTCTCCCGTGCGACATAGGCTCCTTCCAAGCTCTTCTTCTATCTAGCATAGGACTAAAACAAGAAACCATTAACCGCACCCGTACTAAACAGACAACTGGCCCTCTTGGCCTAATAAAATAAAGCATTCCTCTACAAAAACGGATTGCCCTTTTGGCCTAATGAAATAAAACACTTAAAACCTCGCAAAACTGGCCCTCTTGGCCTAACGAGATCAAACGGAATAGCACCTACACATCCATCCCCAAAATAGTACAGATATACAATAATATGCTCCTTTCCAAGGAGGAAAAATAGGGTTTGCAGCCCTAAGCTAAATACATAAGGTTATGACCCATCCCTCCTGCATATATAGCAAGAGGCGTATGCATAACATGTTGTCTAATCAGCCTATGGGTCCAAGATAACAACGGTAGATGGATCTCGGCTACTCTTTGCATCACCCATATCAACCATCGTCGGCCATATATTGCATGCTCTGATAACATTCCCCACAAGCGACCGGGTCCTGTCTCATTATTGATAGAAATATCCAAACTAGGACCACAGTTGAAGGAAAGGTCTTCTTCATAAGCAAGATTTGCCAGTGAATCCGAAAACGGATTCCAGTAACGTGAAGCGACACTCTATCAAACTCCTCAAGTAGGGTCATGGCAGTTCGATGATACATACAAAGGATGGGATTCCGCATTGTGTATGTCCCATCTAGCTGATTCAAGATCAACTGGGAATCCCCTTTTACTAACAACCGCCAAATACCACCTTGTTTGGCAATATGCAGTCCCATAATCAAGGCTTTGTACTCTGCCATGTTGTTAGTGAATCCTACCCTGAGATAAGTAGCTAACTTCATCGTAACTCTACGTCGGGGATCTCGGATTACTACTCCAACACTCCCTTTTTTATTAGGGCCCCTGGACGCTCCATCAAAATATAATGTGTACTTCCACAATGGGTTTACACAGTCTACCATCATGAACTCCTCCATTCGTAATTATGATAGTCAAAATTTAGCATGTTTAGAGGGTGAATTGACGACTCCATCCCACCTTCTTCATTAAACTCAACAGGGATACTTGTCAATATTCATAAGCAGTGATGGCAAAAGACTTTGATTTCCCACACAAAGGTTCCATCTTCTTGCTCAATCACTTTGTATCCTTTACTCCACCAAATAAGTTTCCCCGGATGGTATCTCTGCTCCAGATATGGGTGCTTCAAATAAGGAATTAACCGCCCCATCAACCAGCTTTAAGCTCTTTTGCAAGTCTCAAATCAGCCCCAGCATGGACCTGCAATGTATTTTTTCCGTGTTAGCATACTTAGAAATAATAAGGTTTAATCTTATTAAGATTAACCTTATTTTTAAATTCTACTCCTTGCAAATCAGCTAGTAGAGCCGTAGACCTATTTTTTCCTATCCTGACAATCTTGTAGGGGCCATCCCATCTAGGTTCCAGCTTCCCTGGAAACAACTCCCTACGCGCATCATAGTACATAACTAATTGTCCTTTTTTAAAGGTATACTTCTTTGCTTTAAGGTCATGCAACTGCTTCATCCGACGTTTAGCTACCTCCTGGTGTAATAAGCTCTGTAATTTTAGTTTATCTAAGTGGGCTATGGTCGTGAAACGTTCAAAGAGTGCATCCTCATCTCACAAAGAGTGGTTAATTGCAAACCGTATGGTTGGCAACTTGATTTTGATGGGTAACACACACTCTTCCCCATAAACTAATTTAAATGGAGTATGGCCAATAGCTCGCTTGAACATTGTATTGTATGCCTATACTGCCACATACAACTTCCTGTCCCATCCTCGTTTCTTCTCCGAGACTATTTTAGACAAGATACCCACAAGCTGCTTATTAGTACTTTCAACTTGCCCGTTGGCTTGCAGATTATAAGGGGTCATTTTATTGTGCTTGATTTGCCAAGCTTCAATCAGGCTTTTGATCACTTTATTCAAAAAGTGGGTTCCACGGTCCGACACTAGTTCCTTCGGTGGACCAAAACGCCAGATAATCTGCTCTAAAAGGAAACTTGCAGTCTCTTTTGCATTGTCCTGCCTCATCACCCGCGCTTCTGACCATTTTGTAAAATAATCAGTTGCTACTATAATGTACCTCTTCTGAGTAGTAGAAGACGAGGTGATAGGACCCACAAAGTCAATGCCCCACTTCTCAAATGGAAGGACAGCCATGATAGGCATAAGTGGACGTTTACTATTCTCTCTGTTGTCATGTCTTTGACAGGTATCACATCTCTTAATGTACTCAAAGGAATCTTGGAAGATGGATGGCCATCAATATCCAGCTCTTAAAGCTGTCTGTGCCGTCAACCGTCCAGCAAAGTGCCCTCCACACGCAGAGTCATGGCACTCTTCCAAGATGAAAGGAACCTCGTCAAGCATCACACATTGGTGGTAGATATCATGAACACCCTGCCGATATAGTGTTCCTACGATCAAGGAAAACTTCAAAGCCTGTTGTCTGATTTTCCTCTTTTCTGATTTTGATAAACTAGCTCCAGTCTCTCTCGTTGATAGATAATGCGTGATAGCAGCATACCAAGATGGGATAGAAGCTGTATCAATTTTAAACATTTCTTCAATATCACTTCCTTCAACCAAAGTCTCTTTCAGCTCCCCGAAATCCACAAGGCATTTCACAATACCCTGCAACCTCGGTGGTTTACTCTTAATTTCATAATCGAACTCCTACAAAGTAATTAACCACTTTGCCAAACGATCAGGCGGTTGCAGCTTGTTCATAAGCAATCTAAGTCCTTCCGCCTTCGTATAGAAAACTACCTTCTCATAGAGGATGTAGTGCCTGAATTTTTTAGTCGCAAAGACCATTGCAAGGCACAGCTTCTCCATGTATGTGTAGTTAATTTCTGATATGCCCAATTTTTGACTAGCAAAAGCTATCGGATGATACCACTTTTCCTCCCAAATTTGGGCTAAACAACAACTGATACTATGCATGGTGGTTGCTGAAAATATGTAAAATACCTCGCCTCTTTTAGGTGCTTTTAAAACGGGTGCTTTTACTAGCTCCTATTTCACATCCTCGAAAGCTACCTTACAAGGGTTGCTCCATACAAATAGACAACTAAAGGAAAATAAGTTCATTAATGGCAATGTCCTTTCTGCCAAGGCATTTATAAACCTCCGATAGTACCCTATCGATGACAGAAAGCTATGTGCCCCTTTTGGAGTGCGTGGTGGACTCATAGTGACTATAACCTTGATCTTTTTAGGGTCAATTTGCGATCCCTACTAAACTGACCACATGGCCTAGCAATAGCCCATAAGGCACTCCAAAGACACACTTCCGTGGGTTAAGAGCGATACAAAATTGTATAGAGTGCTCAAGCACTTTCTTAAGATAATCAACATCCTTTCCCTTACAATGGCTACCCCTAGGTCATCGATAAATACTTTCAACTCATCTGGGGAGATGTCACCAAAGGTCTTGTTTGTTGTTCATTGCCATGATCCGGGTGCATTGCACAAACCAAAGGCCATCACATGGTATGCAAAAGTATCAAAGACAATAATGAAAGTTGTTTTCAACTTGTCCTCTTCTGCAATTGCCATCTGGTTGTATCTTGCAAAGCAATACATAAATGGATATATTTCCCTACCTGCTAATTGATCCAAAATCTGGTCAATAAATGGCAATGGGTAGTAATCCTTAACCGTCTACTTATTCAGCTCTCTAAAATCTATACATAGTCGGATCTGGTTGTTTTTCTTCTTCCTGATGACAACTGGTGAACACCATTCTGTGTGCTGTATAGGGAAGATTAAACCAGCTTTCGATAACTTCTGTAACTCCTCAAACAGCCCATCCCTCAATTCAAAAGGCATACGCCTTACTTTCTGATGCACAGGACGACTCCCTTCTTTTACAGAAATAGTATGAACAACCAGGCTGGGAGGAATGCCTCTCAGGTCATCATAACTCCAAGCAAAGATGTTGCAGAATTCTTGAATCAAGGACACATAGTCCTCCCTTTCTGTTGAACTAAGCATGGAACCTAATTTAATTGGCCGCGAATCATTTGGCATGCCAAGGTCCAACTCAATCACATCCGCGTCTCTTATCCTATCTTATAGCTCTATCAGCTCATTTAGAGCTATCTGATAAATATCCTCTGTAGTGGACTCTTCTTTAGATTCATCACTGGATGATGTCTCACTACCAGATGGATCATTTGTTGTTTCTAATTTAGTATAGGATAAAGGAGCTCTCTCACTCTGAGGAGACTCAGGGTAAGCATCGACTATTACTCGATTAGCACCTCTACCTAGAACCATTCGACTGGCGGGTATATCAACTTCACAGTCTGTTTGTAAGATCCAAGGCCTACCTAGCAAGACTCAATAGCTAGGACATCCTACAAATCTTATCACCCTAAAGTCCAAGAAGCATTCTACACTTGCAACTGCAACATGGACTTTAGTAACGCAACCTTCTGGTTGCCTTAGACTATCATCAGCCATTCTAAGAAGGGTGGAGCTATCTTTTTGGATGCCTAGACACAACCTCTCCATCAACTCTGAACTCATGATATTGACGGAGGACCCAGTGTATACGATAGCATGCTCCACTAATATTCCATCCACGTATGCTAGAACCCTAGGGCAATTCTTTTCAGCATGATCAAACCAATCTTCCCCTACTCGTGCTATGCCCAAAGGTTCTACAATATACCCAATACATAGGATCTTCTTGAATTCCTTGCGTACTCTTGGAGATAATTTAATCAACTGTAAGAGGTTTACATCTGGTTTGACTTCGCAAAGAGAACTTGCTAAATCAAAATCATGATAGGTAGCCAAAGCTCTCTTTTCTCGCCAAACCATTCTCTTTTGGTCTCGGGACCGGCTTCGAGGCTTCTTTTTTGGCTCTTGCCTTCTTTCTTGGCACTTCCTCATCCTTCTTAGGATCGAATTTTTTGTCAATAGGCCTCAGAGGTCCACCTTCCATGCCAGGATTCAGGACTTACGTCCCCTTATCCCCTTGCTTAGGGTTTTCCTCGACCGGTTTTGCATTATCTTTATCACCCTCTTTAGCCTTTTGGCCTCTTGTCACGGCTCGTAGATTAGAGGTTTCAACGCCATTGATGCGTACAGCCTCGATAAGGCTGATTCCATTGCCTTGTGGCAACTCCTCTATAATGGTCTTTTCCTTTGTAGTATTTGTCTCGGTCCATCATTTTGTTGGAGCTTATTACCTTGCACTCTATGATTAACTGGACTTGGCTATTTACTCCCTTGTTGGAGGGAACTAATCTTACTCCAACAGGTAGCGGCTAAGTGGCCCGACTTTCCAAAAATATCACATTTAACATTTGGACAGATTCTAGGGAAATGTTGTCCGCCACACCACTTACAAAGCTGAATCTTGAGGGACCACCCTCTTCAGGGCGTCGACTCCCTATCAAATTCTGCTGCTTCTTCAGGAAATTGACGTCTATAGCTATTTGTTGATATTGTTCAGAAATCACGTCGGTGTAGTGTTTCATCGTATCCTTAACTTCACCAAGGACATTAGATGCACTCGACTCTTAGCCTTGATCGTCTATCCGTTGTTCCATTGGCCTAACAATTTGTTTGGGCATTGGTTGTTGACTCACAGGAACAACATTAGGGTTCGAAACTTGGCCTCCAACATTTGGTGGAGCCAACTGACTAGCCATAGGCATAGTCACACTAGGGGGAGGTGGTAGCAAAGGTACATTTTGAACCATGCTTCCTCTCCCATTAGGGTTATTCATAGGCATCCCTTGACTTCCATTCATCAATGGTAAATTGCCTCCAGGTACTAGACCCGCATTAAGATTTATTCGAGAGGAGTAGGCCGTTTGTAATCGTGACTCTACTCCTTCTGCCCGTGTGATGGCGGTGTCTATATCAGCCAAAGCCACATTGCTCAATTGTACCTGAATATTGAAATCCAATCCATGCAAAAAGTATTGCAATTGGGTAGCCGGCGAAATGGAAATGTAAGTTTGTAACTTACAAAACACTTCCTTAAGCTTCTTGACATATGCTTTCACATTCTCATGGGGGTCTTGGCGTGTTACATTCAAAACATGCAACCAGTATTGGCCACCTCTTTCAGGGGCATATTCTCCTTGGAAAGCTGCATAAAATTGGTCGATTGTGGTTTTGGTTCCAGTCTCTATACTATGATACCATACTGTAGCCCTTCCTTTTAACGTCATGTTAAAGAACATCATAAGATGTCCCTCATCTTGGATGCGGTGATTAAACATCAATCTTTGAAATTCACAAATGTGAAACTCCGCATCTTCTTTGGCTAACCCATTAAAAATGGGCAAAGGAACTCCTAAAGCTGGTAAATCCAGCGTCCCTACAAGAATTGCAATGGGTTGTGCCATGATGACAATTGGATTGACAATAGGAGTTTGAACTGATGGAATCACACCCCCACTTGAACTGGGTTGACTTGGTGGAAGAGAGGAAGAACTTGCGCTTCCTTTTGCACCTAAAGAACTATGTGTAGCAGTTGGGTTACTAAGACCACTACCTTTTATGCATATCGGGCTACTCCTTTGAGGAGAATAGGGACTTACAATCTCCAATTGCCGTCTAGCCCTCTCAGCACGTTCTGCTTTTTGTATTTTGACTTGACGGTCCTCGTCAGAGGACATAAACCAAGTTTTTGGTCCCTAAAAACCCTAGATTTGAGAACCACCACTTGTTGGCAACTCTCGGAAAACGCACCATTGATGGGACCTCAAATGGGCCAGCACTGGCTACGGCACTAGCCGGACCTTGTGCTCATGACAGACAAACACACTCTCATGGCCTCGCGGGCCAGGAGCGTCTATCTCTTGCTCAAGGACAAACTGCCCTAAAGCCTAATCTATGCATTTATAATTTTGTAGTCCAACGTTTTCCTTTCTATAAACTCCATAGAGGGAGGACCCTTACACATTGACACTAAATGCCACGATAATCACATACATGGGAGGCAACCTCTTGGTAGAATCACCGTGGCCCCACTGCAGCTCTCCTACACCGCAGGGATTAGCCCCTTGATGCGCTGCTCAACATATAGAATAAATGAACAAACTCCACTCTTTCATTTTGAAAATATTCCAGGAGATACCATGTGTCCTTACCAAATAATTCCCTAAGAAATGAACAACTATCCTATAGCTTAGGTTGCCTTTCCATATTCAAGCGTGGGTCATTGTCATTGAAAACAGGTGTTGTGCATCCAGGCCTTCTTATTCCCTGATACCATGGTTGACATGCACATTCAAAAGTGGATAATTCTAAAGTGCTCAAACATAATTTTAAATCAAAAACATGTGGTGCACAACCAGGCTTTCAAATGCTTATTCACTAACTCATTGCGGCGATGCAAGGATAGCACTGAGACAATACCCGTGCTACTATCCTCTTAATTAAAATACACAAACTCTATGTCATGATATGCATCAGAAAATCAGCAATAGTTAGCACGAAATCACACCATTCAAATATCCCAACCCCCTACGTTTAGATATTGCTTTCGTTGCATAGGTGTAGAGGTTCATTTTTTCATGTTTTGATGTATAAAAAGCAATAAATCACAAACTTTGACAAGGAGATAGAGCATACAGAGGCTAAACCTCATGCTTTGCGACTACCATACATCCACAAATAATCATTATATTTTTTCTTATTTTTGTGAGACGTATTTCTATTTTTTTCCTTATTTTTTCCATTTCCTTAATTTATTTGGCAATAAAATATGCTATTTTCTAATTTTTCTTGTTCCAATCACTTCAGCATACTAACATTCAATTTATCTTCAATTTTTCTCCCATGGGAACACCTTTTACCCACCCGAAATGAAAAAACTACCATTTTACCGCTTAAAAATCGCATTTTGGGTTTACGAAAATTAAATAGAGCATGTAAATCATTGTAAAATCAAAATTTTCTAATGAACAACAATTATTCATGATGCAACCAGCACACAAACAAAATTTCATCCAATAAGAACATAATTATCATCCTGCCGCCATATCACGTGAAAAAATGGGGGGGGGGGGGGGGGGAGAGGGCAAGGTCCCAAAGGGCACCCCCCCTTTGGTTTAAAATTTTGTCTACCCTTTCAAATCTTGGCCAATTTTTGGCCTCTTCCGCGTCTGGACTCTATTTCAGCTGAAAAATCCTGCGCATCCGTCTCGGCATCCCGCACTGACTAGCAACTCCTGACATCCCATATGGTAGTCAGAAAAATTATCAAAAATCCACAAGAGTCACTCGGGCACCTTTTAAAAGCCGTCTTTTACTTGGTGCTTAAAATCGTCCTAACTGCAACCGCCACCTTCGATATCGAATATTTTTCCCCTAAATTCCAGATTTTTTGGCAAATTTTAGGTACATCCCGGGCTCAAAACACTACTCTCATTGATGGATAAAATATTTAAGCATTATAAATCGTACAAAATTGCATTGCATGCAACACATGGCATCATTCTGGATACGCATCAATTGTTTTTATGAGCAATGACCCATGTTGAGGAGGTGAGGTACCCTAAGTTATAGGGTTATTGGTTCATTTCCTTCGTGGAATATTCAATGAGAAATATATCATATTTCTTGAAACAATTTATTAAAAGAGTGGAGTATGTATCGTATGTGTTCTATGTATGTGCAGCACATCTTAGGGCCAATCCTCGAGGTGTAGGAGAGCCGTAGTGGGGCCACAGCAATTAGCCAAGGGGCGCTCCGTTTTTCTATGCTTATGTGGTGTCTTACACTAATATGTGCATGGACTCCCTTTGAGGAATGTGAGAAGGGTTATCCATTGGATTACAATCCATAAAAACGCAATGTTCTAAATTAGAAGTTAGGGCAGTATACTCCTTACACACTCTTGGACGCAAGGCCAAGGGGAGATTTTGGTGTGTTGTAGAGGCCTGGTTATTGCCATAGAGCCAATGTCGGCCCATTATAGGTCTCGACAACACTCAGTTAAGCATTTCAAGTGAGTGAGAATGCTACCTCTCATATAGCCATACACGCTCCCACTCAAGGATGTAGTGAACTTATGGTTGAATCTTATCATTGTAGTCCTCTTCCAGAAATCCTTGGATGGCTCCATGATTCAAAGCACTAGCTCAAGCAAGCTCCATCCCCATGCCCCGAGCTCCAACCTCCATAACTGCACACACTAGAAAAGAGAAGAGAAAAAGCAGAAGATGAAGAGAGGAGAATAAGAGCTTCTCTCTGGTCCCTCACTCACACACACTCACACTCTCCCTCTCTCATGCACAAGAAGGAAGCTAGAGCAAGAGCAAGAACAAGAAGAGAGCTAGTTTGCACACATATCAAGAATGAGCTTATCGATTCACTTTTTGAATTTTTCACATGTCCTTCTCCCTTTAAGCACCCAACCCTTTTTCATGATCGGCCATCTAGCCTTGGTCCTCTTTTCTACTTTCTTTCCTATTCTTTTTCTATTCTTGTCGCTCTTTTACATTCGTCTTTTCAGTTATAACTTTGTAGAGGAGGGAGCTTGGTGCTCTTTTACAAAGGGCAAAAGTGCACTTTATTTAAATTGTGTTTTGTTTTGTGTGTGTCTTATTTTTTATTTTTAATCATTTTTTCAATAAGCTATCTTTTCATGCTCCTTCATAAGTCCCTTTGTGCCTTGTGTTGTTTGTTTTGTGCCTTAGCACCTTGTGTCATTCCGAGGGTTAACACTCCTCCACTAACCTATCAAAGATGGATAGAGCGAAACCTAGAGGTGGCAAATAAAGCATTCCTGTAGTAGGAATTGCAAAAGATTGCACTAAAATGATACTTTTATTTGCTATAGGATTTTGTAACGGTGCGATTGCAACCCCACTTGAAGTGGGTTGACTTTTTGGGAGAAGGGTAGCACTAGAGCTTCCTCCTCGTCCTAATGGACTATTTGTGACACTAGTGTCACTAAGACCTCTCCCTCGTAGGGGTATCGGGCTGCTACATTTTGAGGGGAATCCAATTGGGCTTGAAACTGGCTCTAGGGCTCTAGCCGAGGGCCTCCTATACTCACCCAAACAACACCATGGCTTTACAGCCAAGATCCTATAGACACTATGAGCTGATTTATCAAAAGAATGCATTGTAGATACAATCTCTAGATTGTAGTCCAACATGATACCCTTCCCGACTCCAACCAGAGAGAGTACTCAAACATATAGATAACAAAGGGAGCATCCCCTAGCTTATTGCTATGGCTTCACTACGTCTCTCCTACACCCTAGGGATGGGCCCTAGGATGCATCAAATAAACGTATAATACATATGCACAAAGTTCACTCTTCACAATACTCATTCTAGGAGATAGTATATTCTTTACCAAATCAGTCCCTAGGGAAACAATTATACCAAACCTATAGTGCATAGGAAGCCTCACACTCATCATGGATTAATAGTAACCAAGTGCTATGCATCGAGGATATAGTTTTCTTTATACCATGTCCATACAATGCAATGCAAAGTGGATGAATTTGAGCACATACACATTTTACTTAAACAAAATCAGCATTGTAAATGTGCTCAAATATTATTTCCATGATTTTCTTTCACTAGCGACTTTGCTACCATGATAAGGCAGCGCCAAACTACTCCATGCCACAATACCTCTTAATACTTAAAGTAAGATTGAAACCTATACAAAAACTACATCAAATAAATTAGAATTTAAACCATATTTAGCATATAGAACAACCTTTCTCCCTACTATTTACGCTTTTGCTTGCAAATGGAAAGGTTAAGTAGTGTTTCCATGTATGTTTCTTCATAATGTAAGTAATCAATACATCTTAAAACATGTAAATGGGGGTAAGCTAAGGCAAATCCTCATGCCCTAACTCCATTATACTTGCATAAACATAGCCCTAATTTTTTATATGTGATATCTAATTTTTTCTCTATTTTTCATAATTATTTGTAATTAAAGTTGAAGCTTTTTTGTATTTTTAGATGTGAAACAATTAAGAATATTGAGAATCATTATTATTTTCCATTTTTCTCCATTGAAGCACATTTCTCCCCATGATGGAACTCGTAAAATTGATGATTTAGCATAAAATCACACTTTTGTGTGTTTTGCGTTGTCGGAGGGGTTTTTGTCGAAAGGTCGAATCCATCAGGGATCAGAGGTAGAAGGAAGTAGAGATAGGAGATGGAAGAGAAGAAAGAGAATAGACAAGAGGTAAACATAACAAAGACAAAGCACAATGAACTAAATTGATATGTATTGAAAGAACCTCGAATCTTTGCACTACTAAGAAGCAATCTCCAGGCATTAGATCTCTTGGAGCTTCTTCGTAGAACAAAACATGCATCAAAATTACAGCTTCTTCTTTGCTACTTGGAACCCAAATTTGATGGCTTCGTTGGCTCCGAAAGAGGGGTAAAACCATAGAACACCTGATCATGGATCTCCTAGATCATAGCTTCTTTTTTTTTCAGTTCTAAAGTGCAGTTTTCAGCATGTTTACAGCGATCGCGACGTGCCTGATTTCGTCAATCTGTCCTTCTTATGAAAATCCCATAATTGGCTGAAAAATCAACTAGCTTTTTGCATGCCATCCTAATCTAGAAGCTTTTCTAACTTTTTTAGATTTTTACAATAAAAATATTAAAAATAGATTAAATTTATCCAAAAATCTAGTATTTCTGGATAATCCATGCAACTCACACTAATATTAATGACTTAGATCACATTGACTCTCTTGATCAATAAGAAGTTGGATGATGATGCATTCCAGAGTTTTTCACACCATATGTCCACGTAGTGGCATGAAATCCACCCCCTCTGAATCTATACATCCTCCGGTATGTGCCAAAATCCTAGTTGACACTGGATTCTGAGTCCTCATCCTCTACAACCATATCCTTTGCTTCTTCATCTTCTATATCTTCTTGGATAGCCCCTATATCATGGCCACTATTTTCTTTCAATTCTGGCAACTCATAGGCAGTAGATTCTTGTCTCTTGAATAATTTGATTCTTTTCCCTACTACCAGAAGTTTCATGGCTATCCCATCCAATTCATTTAATACATAGATATCATTATCAAACACCTGTCTTATCACATAGGGTCCAAACCATCTTTTGGAAAATTTACACATGGCACTATGTTGGTTATCTAAACTGCTATTATAAACTAATACCCAATCCCCATCTTGTATGGTTCTTGGTCTCAATCTATGTCTTTTATCAAACCATTTCTTGTTATGTATCCTTGCTGCCCTTAACTTTGCAATTGCTGCCTCTATGTCTTCTGACTTTCTTTCCAACTGTCTAATGTACAAGACCAACAACTCCTCTTGATTTAACTCCTCTTCCCAAGGTAGCACACTTCATGTGACTGTCATCTCTTCTATCGGCATGATAGGTTTTTGACCATACATCAATTCTGCAGGCATATATGTAAATGCCCCGAACAACGTAGTATGCTTAACAATTATGATATTCCCTTGTTTTCGAGATTTAATATAAAAGAGAATGAACACTTAAAGCTGAAAATGAAAATTACTCACAAAATTACAGCCATGAAAATGTAAAAGTAATGGAGATAAGATTGAGGGTTGAAAATGGGCAACCCCCCCCCCCCCCCCCCCCCGAAGGAATTTATTTCTGCTCAACCCAAGTCCCTTAGGGAAGAGCTCAGTTACAATCAACCTGAGAGTGAGGAGAAGTAATTCTCACTCTCACAAGATCATGCAAAGATGTACAAACACACACGCATTATCTATTATGCGATGATAAGAACTGATTTCTTTACAGTATGAGAGAAGAAAAAAGGGAAATCAGCCTTCTCCATCGTTGAACAGTAGTACATGGATAGGGCTTGCTTCTTGTTGCTAAAATGGAAGAAAGAGCTTGAAAAGGAGGTGTTGTAATGAATTTACAGGCTTGCTGTCTTGTAAAACAGTAGTGATAGAACAGGGAATATGGAGGAATTTGATAATGGAGAAGTGGGCGATGATGATGGGGATGGATGGGGCCAGTTTCTGGCTATCTGTGGGTGTTGTACATGAGTTTACAGTAAAGAAAAATGATGTTGAATGAAGAAAAACGAGCTCTTATTTATAGGAGAGGGGAGAGCTAGTACAAAAGGTGTAAGTGGAGTAGCACAAGACAAGTGTCCAACCACATGTCATGAGATGTGACAAGTGGTGGGACACTTGGAAACTTGTGTGACAAGTGTCTTGACACTTGTCTCTTCTCTATGGCCTTCCTTTTTGGGTTGAATACTGTCAAGAATAGAAACAACCAAATTTAGTAAGCACAGTCAGAGTACAGAACTTACTATTTTTAGAATGACATCCCTATTTTTTAGGACTAGCATTTTTAGGCTAATTCGAGGCTCCTAAAATTTAGGGACCTCCTAAAATTTAGGGATCTCCTAAAATTTAGGGAGCCCCCAATATGGGTGTCATATGAAAGCTTTTTCCGTGTACATCGCAAAAATAGTATCCGACTCTTCATGTGACTTTCCTATGCAAAGAAATGTGCATTTCAAGCTTTCAGCCCACACATGCACATTATACAAGCATTTCATGATCATGCCATCTTGTTGATTATAACTGTTTGTTCTGGTGGATCTAGCCCACACTTCAAGGCATTAATCCTTTCTGTGTGCGAGTCTAACCCTGATATGCGTGAGTTCTAGTCACAGGCGCCCAATCGGGTCATATAGGTGGAACTGTGAACTATCTTTTCTCTAACCCACCACGTGGGTCCACCATAACCTGTGACCACTCATCAGTGGCCAGCTCCAATGCACTTTTCTTTATATCTAATTAGTGCAAAGGAAATAAATTTAATAAATAATTATATAGACAAATTAATAAAAAAGGATACAAATTCTGTTTCTATAGAGTTGTGACAGTCCTCTAGCTTTTATTCAACTGTCCTTAGCTGAAAAGCTTATTGATATTGTTGTAGAATATTTTGGTAATCCTTCATGAATTTTTCATCTACCCACTGTGCATCTGTTGTGGGTAGATTCTTGAATTTTAGTAAGAATTTTCGTGTCACAAGGTCACTTCTCGTGCTTCGATCCTTGAGAAACAAAATCTTTTCAGGTTCCAAGAGTTGCTATGTTTCTTCAACTTCTGGGGGATCTTCAGTAATGGGTTCCTTTGGTTCTGGTCCTATGTAAGGTTTTAGCAAACTTACATGAAAAGCATTGTGTATTTTCCAATGAGTAGGAAGCTCAAGTCGATAAGAAACTTCATTTATTTTCTCAATCACTTTGAAGGGTCCAAAGTATATACTGGAGAGCTTTGGAAAAGATGAATTTTGACCAAAACCTTGTTTGAGCCTGCTTTTATCAAACTTTAGCAAGACATATTGACCTTTTTCAAAAGCCAAAGGTCTTCTTCGTTTATCTTCTTGCTTCTTTTGTCGCTCTTGGGAAACTTTGATAGTGGCCTGAACTTGATCCATTGTTGTTTTTAAATCTGAAGCAAACTCATCAGCAGCAAAAATCTTATCTTTAGTGCGAATAATTGGAGGAGGAATCACTTTACCCTGTACTATTTCATTTGGAGCTTTCCCTGTGGATGAGTGCACTGTATTGTTGTAAGCAAACTCCAATAATGGAAGATATTTCTCCCATTGTGACTTATGTTCACTAACATAAGCTTTCAACATATCCAAAAGAGTGAGATTTATCACCTCTATTTGGCCATCAGTTTGAGGATGAAAAGCTCAGAAGAACTTTAAAGTGGTTCCCAAATTCTCAAATAAAGCATGCCAAAAGTTACTTGTGAATTTGGAGTCTCTATCTGAAATGATCTCAGAAGGCATACCATGTAATCTGAAGATATGTTGAATGAAAAGTCTTGCAGCTTGTGCAGATTTCAATGTTTTATGACATGGAATAAAATGTGATTGTTTGCTGAATCTATCAATTATGACCCAAATCATATCATGACCTTGAGATGTTCTTGGAATACCTGAGATGAAATCCATTGTGATAGATTCCCATGGATCTTTGGGCACTGGAAGAGGTTGCAACAATCCTGGAATCTTCTGCCTATCATATTTGGATTTTTGGCATACCAGACAAGCCTCAATGAAGTTATATGTATATTTTCGTAATGTTGGCCAATAAAAGTAGCCCTCAATTGCACTTAGAGTGGCTGCTCTCCCTCTATGCCCTGCATAAGGGGGTTCATGACTTTCTTTAAGCACCTTTTGTCAAACAAGAAGAGTGACACAAAGGCGATTATTCATGAGAAGGTAACTGTCTTTGATGGAATAATCTGGATGAGAACCTCCTTGCTGTAAATTTGACCAATTGCTACAAAATCAGTATCTTCATCATAAGTATTCTTCATCGTTTGAAAATCTTCATGATGAGCCACTGTAATAGTTGCAATGCGAGGTACTCTAGAAAGTGCATCATCAACTACATTTTGTTTCCCTGGAGTGTACATAATTTGAAAATGAAACATAGACAAGAAATTTTCCCATCTTGTATGTTTCTCCTACAAATGCTTTTAAGTCTTGAAATACTTCAAGCTTTGATGATTAGTTTTAATAAGGAATTCATTGCCTAAAAGATCATGTTTCCATATCTTTAAAGCATGAACCATTGCTAAGAGCTCCTTTTCATAAATGTCATACATTTTCTCCACATCATTTAGACGGCGGCTTTCAAAGGCTACGGCATGGCCTTCTTGATTTAGCACTGCACCAATACAATCACCGCAAGCATCTGCTTCCACCACAGATGGTTTTACCAGATCTGGAATGATAAGAATAGGTCCAGAAGTAAGAGCTGTTTTCAGCCTTGTGAAGGCTGCCTTCTCTTTTTCCTTCCATTGGAAAGAGATCTTCTTCTTTGTAAGGTCATGAAGTGGCGAAGCCATATGTGCAAAATGCTTGATGAAGCGGCGGTAATAAGAACATAAGCCAAGAAACGATCGCACCAATGTACATCATGAAGATGAGGCCATTCTTGGATTATCCTGATCTTTTCACGATCCATTTGAATCCCTTTAGAAGAGATGACATGCCCAAGGTAATTTATTTTATGCATGAAAAATTCACTCTTTTTACCATTTACCAAGAGTTGATTTTGTTGAAGTAATTGTAGAACAATTTCCAAGTGTTGATGATGCTCCTCTTCATTCTTGCTAAAGACAAGAATATCATCAAAGAAAGTACCGACATATTGTCGATGCTCTCTAAAGATGCGTTCCATCATTCGATTAAAGGTGGCTGGTGCATTGGTTAATCCGAAAGGAACCACCAAGAATTCATAAAACCGTATGAAGTGTGGAAAGCAGTTTTGTGTACATCTTGTGGTATTACCCTAATTTGATGATAACCACTCTTTAGATCAATGCGGCTGAAAACCTTTGAGCCTCCTAGATGATCCAAAATGTCGTCAATTCTGGGAATAGGAAACCAATTCTTCACAGTGATTTTGTTGAGGGCTCGATAATCAATACACATCCTCAATGCGCCATCTTTCTTTTGAACAAGAAGAACCGGTGAACAAAATGGTGAGCTACTTGGCCTAATTAGCCCACGGTTGAGTAGGTCTTCGACTTGCTTTCTGATTTCTTCTTGTTGAGGACGGCTCACACGGTATGGTGCTATATTAGGAGGAGAACTGCCCGGGATAATATCAATATGATGGTCTTCTGGTCTTTCTGGGGGAAGCTGATAAGGAAGATCTTCCGAAAAACAATCTTTATACTTTTCCAAGAGCTGAAGTCGCTCTTGGTTTTCAGCATTCATATTATCTTTTACATCAGTGACATAAAGCAGACAACATTGAACACAATCCTTAATTGCTCTAGAGACTTGCATATGGCTTACCATAGATATGGTGTCTCCAGAAACTCCAGCTTGGATCTCGTACTTCTTGCCTTTGTTGGTGAGTTCTACCTTCTTTTTCTGAGAGAAGATGGTTGAATCTACTCTATGATTCCAAGGCATGCCAAGAATCACATCACAACCATCAAGGTCTCCGATATAGAAGGTATCTTCGTCACTGTAGCCTTGAATTTGAAACTTGAGCTTGCCAATGTAGGGTATCACAGTCTTCACTATGTCACCTTCATCAGCATTTAAAGCTTGGCGAACTTCTGCCGGAGTGTCCATCTCTTCATTCTTTAATCCGAGCTCTTTAGCTAATTGCAAGGAAATGATATTTTCATTCGCCCCAAGATCTATAAAGAATAGTGCTTGCTTACCTTGCAACTGTCCCCAAGCTTTTAATAATTTGCGCGTCTTTGGATTGTGAGTTGTGTTTGCAACTACATCACTCATAGCATTGATTTTCACTAGCGACTTAGGCTTGTTGTCAGAAACCTTGCTTTGTCCCTTGTTTGGACATTGCTTCGCTATGTGGCCTGTTTGTCCACATTTAAAGCACTTCCCTTCTTTCATGAAGCATTGCTTTTCTTCTTCGAAAAGTTGCTTTGCTTGTGGGTATAGATTGGAGCGAAATTGAGGAGCATTAGGAGGTGCATAGGGCTTCATCTTCTTTTGATTTGATGGCTGCTTTTGTCGCTATTTTTGTCCTTCATTTGGGGCTGAATACTCCTCATCGTCAGCTACTCTCTTGTTATCATTCTTTTGGAATGATTTGTTGCCATTGTGCTCCATTTCCCATGTCTCAGTTGTAAACACCCCGAACAACGTAGTATGCTTAACAATTATGATATTTGCTTGTTTTCGAGATTTAATATAAAAGAGAATGAACACTTAAAGTTGAAAATGAAAATTACTCACAAAATTACAGCCATGAAAATGTAAAAGTAATGGAGACAAGATTGAGGGTTGAAGATGGGCAACCCCCCCGAAGGAATGTATTTCTGCTCAACCCAAGTCCCTTAGGGAAGAGCTCAGTTACAATCAACCTGAGAGTGAGAAGAAGTAATTCTCACTCTCACAAGATCATGCAAAGATGTACAAACACACATGCATTATCTATTATGCAATGATAAGAACTGATTTCTTTACAGTATGAGAGAAGAAAAAGGGGAATTCAGCCTTTCTCCATCGTTGATCAGCAGTACATGGATAGAGCTTGTTTTTTGTAGCTAAAATGGAAGAAAGAGCTCAAGAAGGAGGTGCTGTAATGAATTTACAGGCTTACTGTCTTGTAAAACAAAAATGATAGAAGAGGGAA
The DNA here is from genome assembly GCF_053477565.2 of Lygodium microphyllum. Taxonomy (NCBI): domain Eukaryota; kingdom Viridiplantae; phylum Streptophyta; class Polypodiopsida; order Schizaeales; family Lygodiaceae; genus Lygodium; species Lygodium microphyllum. The sequence continues at coordinate 23,114,400 of NC_141159.1, forward strand.
TATGGAGGAATTTGATAATGGAGAAGTGGAGGATGATGATGGGGATGGATGGGGCCAGTTTCTGGCTATCTGTGGGTGCTGTACATGAGTTTACAACAAAGAAAAATGATGTTGAATGAAAAAAAACGAGCTCTTATTTATAGGAGAGGGGAGAGCTAGTACAAAAGGGGAAAGTGGAGTAGCACAAGACAAGTGTCCAGCCACATGTCATGAGATGTGACAAGTGGTGGGACACTTGGAAACTTGTGTGACAAGTGTCTTGACACTTGTCTCTTCTCTATGGCCTTCCTTTTTGGGTTGAATACTGTCAAGAATAGAAACAACCAAATTTAGTAAGCACAGTCAGAGTACAGAACTTACTATTTTTAGAATGATATCCCTATTTTTTAGGACTAGCATTTTTAGGCTAATTCGAGGCTCCTAAAATTTAGGGATCTCTTAGAATTTAGGGACCCCCCCAATATGGGTATCATATGAAAGCTTTTTCCGTGTACATCGCAAAAATGGTATCCGAATCTTCATGTGACTTTCCTATGCAAAGAAATGTGCATTTCAAGCTTTCAGCCCACACATGCACATTATACAAGCATTTCATGATCATGCCATCTTGTTGATTGTAACTGTCTGTTCTGGTGGATCTAGCCCACACTTCAAGGCATCAATCCTTTCTCTGTGCGAGTCTAACCCTGATATGCGTGAGTTCTAGTCACAGGCGCCCAATCGGGTCATATAGGTGGAAGTGTGAATTATCTTTTCTCTAACCCACCGTGTGGGTCCACCATAACCTGTGACCACTCATCAGTGGCCAGCTCCAATGCACTTTTCTTTATATCTAATTAGTGCAAAGGAAATAAATTTAATAAATCATTATATAGACAAATTAATAAAAAGGATACAAATTCTGTTTCTATAGAGTTGTGATAGCCCTCTGGCTTTCATTCAGCTGTCCTCAGCTGAAAATCTTCTTGATATTGTTGTAGAATATTTGGATAATCCTTCATGAATTTTTCATCTATCCACTGTGCATCTGTGGTGGGTAGATTCTTGAATTTTAGCAAGAATTTTCGTGTCACAAGGCCACTTCTTGTGGTTTGATCCTTGAGAAACAAAATCTTTTCAGGTTCCAAGAGTTGCTATGTTTCTTCAACTTCTGGGGGATCTTCAGTAATGGGTTCCTTTGGTTCTGGTCCTATGTAAGGTTTTTGCAAACTTACATGAAAAGCATTGTGTATTTTCCAATGAGTAGGAAGCTCAAGTCGATAAGAAACTTCATTTATTTTCTCAATCACTTTGAAGGGTCCAAAGTATCTATTGGAGAGCTTTGGAAAATATGAATTTTGACCAGAACCTTGTTTGAGCCTGCTTTTATCAAACCTTAGCAAGACATATTGACCTTTTTCAAAAGCCAAAGGTCTTCTTCGTTTATCTGCTTGCTTCTTTTGTCGCTCTTGGGCAACTTTGATAGTGGCTCGAACTTGATCCACTACGGTTTTTAAATCTGAAGCAAACTCATCAGCAGCAAAAATCTTATCTTTAGTGCGAATAATTAGAGGGGGAATCACTTTACCCTGTACTATTTCATTTGGAGCTTTCCCTGTGGATGAGTGCACTGTATTGTTGTAAGCAAACTCCAATAATGGAAGATATTTCTCCCATTGTGACTTATGTTCACTAACATAAGCTTTCAACATATCCAAAAGAGTGAGATTCATCACCTCTGTTTGGCCGTCAGTTTGAGGATGAAAAGCTGAGGAGAACTTTAAAGTGGTTCCCAAATTCTCAAATAAAGCACGCCAAAAGTTACTTGTGAATTTGGAGTCTCTATCTGAAATGATCTCAGAAGGCATACCATGTAATCTGAAGATATGTTGAATGAAAAGTCTTGCAGCTTGTGCGGATTTCAATGTTTTATGACATGGAATAAAATGTGATTGTTTGCTGAATCTATCAATTATGACCCAAATCATATCATGACCTTGAGGTGTTCTTGGAATACCTGAGATGAAATCCATTCTGATAGATTCCCATGGATCTTTGGGCACTGGAAGAGGTTGCAACAATCCTGGAATCTTCTGCCTATCATATTTGGATTTTTGGCATACCAGACAAGCCTCGATGAAGTTATGTGTATCTTTTCGTAATGTTGGCCAATAAAAGTAGCGCTCAATTGCACTTAGAGTGGCTGCCTTCCCTCTATGCCCTGCATAAGGGGGTTCATGACTTTCTTTAAGCACCTTTTGTCGAACAGGAAGAGTGACACAAAGGCGATTGTTCATGAGAAGGTAACCGTCTTTGATGAAATAATCTGGATGAGAACCTCCTTGCTGTAAATTTGACCAAACTGCTGCAAAATCAGTATTTTCATCATAAGTATTTTTCATCGTTTGAAAATCTTCATGATGAGCCACTCTAATAGTTGCAATGCGAGGCACTCTAGAAAGTGCATCAGCAACTACATTTTGTTTCCCTAGAGTGTACATAATTTGAAAATGAAACATAGACAAGAAATTTTTCCATCTTGCATGTTTCTCCTACAAATGCTTTTGAGTCTTGAAATACTTCAAGCTTTGATGATCGGTTTTAATAAGAAATTCATTGCCTAAAAGATAATGTTTCCATATCTTTAAAGCATGAACCACTGCTAAGAGCTCCTTTTCATAAATGTCATACCTTTTCTCCACATCATTTAGATGGCGGCTTTCAAAGGCTACGGCATGGCCTTCTTGATTTAGCATTGCACCAATACAATCACCGCAAGCATCTGCTTCCACCACAAATGGTTTTACCAGATCTGGAATGATAAGAACAGGTCCAGAAGTAAGAGCTGTTTTCAGCCTTGTGAAGGCTGCCTTCTCTTTTTTCTTCCATTGGAAAGAGATCTTCTTCTTTGTAAGGTCATGAAGTGGAGAAGCCATATGTGCGAAATGCTTGATGAAGCGGCGGTAATAAGAACATAAGCCAAGAAACGATCGCACCTCATGTACATCACGAAGATGAGGCCATTCTTGGATTATCCTGATCTTTTCAAGATCCATCTGAATCCCTTCAAAAGAGATGACATGCCCAAGGTAATTTATTTTATGCATGAAAAATTCACTCTTTTTATCATTTACCAAGAGTTGATTTTGTTGTAGTAATTGTAGAACAATTTCCAAGTGTTGATGATGCTCCTCTTTATTCTTGCTAAAGACAAGAATATCATCAAAGAAAGTACCGACATATTGTCGATGCTCTCTAAAGATGCGCTCCATCATTCGATTAAAGGTGGCTGGTGCATTGGTTAATCCGAAAGGAACCACCAAGAATTCATAAAGACCGTATGAAGTGCGGAAAGCAGTTTTGTGTACATCTTGTGGTATTACCCTAATTTGATGATAACCACTCTTTAAATCAATGCGGCTGAAAACCTTTGAGCCTCCTAGATGATCCAAAATGTTGTCAATTCAAGGAATAGGAAACCAATTCTTCACGGTGATTTTGTTGAGGGATCGATAATCAATGCACATCCTGAATGTGCCATCTTTCTTTTGAACAAGAAGAACCAGTGAACAAAATGGTGAGCTACTTGGCCTAATTAGCCCACGGTTGAGTAGGTCTTCTACTTGCTTTCTGATTTCTTCTTGTTGAGGACGGATCACACGGTATGGTGCTATATTAGGAGGAGAATTGCCCGGGATAATATCAATATGATGGTCTTCTGGCCTTTCTGAGGGAAGCTGATAAGGAAGATCTTCCAAAAAACAATCTTTATAGTTTTCCAAGAGCTGAAGTTGCTCTTGGTTTTCAGCATTCATATTATCTTTTACATCAGTGACATAAAGCAGACAACATTGAACACAATCCTTAATTGCTCTAGAGACTTGCATATGGCTTACCATAGGTATGGTGTCTCCAGAAACTCCAGCTTGGATCTCATACTTCTTGCCTTTGTTGGTGAGTTCTACCTTCTTTTTCTGAGAGAAGATGGTTGAATCTACTCTATGATTCCAGGGCATGCCAAGAATCACATCACAACCATCAAGGTCTCCGATACAGAAGGTATCTTCGTCACTGTAGCCTTGAATTTGAAACTTGAGCTTGCCAATGTAGGGTATCACAGTCTTCACTGTGTCACCTTCATCAGTATTTAAAGCTTGGCGAACTTCTGCCGGAGTGTCCATCTCTTCATTCTTTAATTCGAGCTCTTTAGCTAATTGCAAGGAAATAATATTTTCATTCGCCCCAAGATCTATCAAGAATAGTGCTTGCTTACCTTGCAACTGTCCCCAAGCTTTTAATAATTTGCACGTCTCTGGAGTGTGAGTTGTGTTTGCAACTACATCACTGATAGCATTAATTTTCACTGGCGACTTAGGCTTGTTGTCAGAAACCTTGCTTTGTCCCTTGTTTGGACATTGCTTCGCTATGTAGCCTGTTTGTCCACATTTAAAGCACTTCCCTTCTTTCATGAAGCATTGCTTTTCTTCTTCGGAAAATTGCTTTGCTTGTCGGTATAGATTGGAGCGAAATTGAGGAGCATTAGGAGGTGCATAGGGCTTCATCTTCTTTTGATTTGATGGTGGCTGCTTTTGCCACTGTTTTTGTCCTTCAATTGGGGCTGAATACTCCTCATCATCAGCTACTCTCTTCTTATCATTCTTTTGGAATGATTTGTTGCCATTGTGCTCCATTTCCCATGTCTCAGCATGGTCAATGAGTTCCCTGAGACTAGAACAATGATAATGATTAAGAGCAGTACGAAGTTTAAAATGCAAACCTCCTTGAAACTTCCTAAGCTTTTCCGAACTGCTGATCTTCTTGAAATGTTGGACCTTCAAAAGTAGCTCCCAAAATCTCTTGGTATAGTCACCAAGTGACTCATTTTTCCTTTGCCAAAGCCGATCCCATTCCATTTTTACATCTCTTTTGAAATGAACATGAAGAAATTGGCTTTGTATCAGGCGAACAAAGGACCGCCATGATTTTGGGGCAGCATGATCATATTCCAACCCCGTTCACCAAGTATGGGCTAAGTCGGTTAAATGTAAAGCTGCAAACTTAATCTTTTCTTTTTCTTTATACTTGTCACGACCATACAAAATTTGAAATTGACGAATAAACTTCAGAAGAAGATCAGGATTTCGGGAACCATCATACATATTGAACTTGATCTTCTTTTCAAGTTGAGATAGTGACTTAGTCTTCTTCTTTTTCTTATGCCTTCGTCCATGCTCGGATATTGAGGTTGAAGATGATGAAGTGCTTGATGGGGATGAAGATGGAGACGAGGGTGAAGAATGTCGACGCCTTTGACGATGATGAGGTCTTCCACGAGAAGGGTGTGACTCTTCATTACTAGAAGAGGATCCATCAGAATAGGCGCCAGATGACTTTGAAGAAGAGGATGAGCTTCGACGCGATCTCTTTCTTGAAGTAGAATGGGACTGCCTCTTAGAAGTAGCTGGACTTCTTGATTGGCTCCTTTCATTGGTATGGCTTTGTTTCCTTGAAGTAGATGGGCTTCTTTCCTTGAATTCTTTGGGATTCTCAACTTTTTCTAGTTTGAGAAGTTGCTTACGAATTTGTTGATTCTCCTCTCTAAGACTTTGAATGGCTTGAAGGATAGCACTCGATTGATCCATTGAGACTAAAGAAAAAAAATATGCTCAAGCACTCAATGCAAGGGCTGAAAACAAACAAACTTATAGTTGTAAGCACTACCAGTGTTGGGGGTGAGGACCGAGCCAAAGCTCTGATACCACTGTAAACGCCCCGAACAACGTAGTATGCTTAACAATTATGATATTTGCTTGTTTTCGAGATTTAATATAAAAGAGAATGAAGACTTAAAGCTAAAAATGAAAATTACTCACAAAATTACAGCCATGAAAATGTAAAAGTAATGGAGACAAGATTGAGGGTTGAAGATGGGCAACCCCCCCCGAAGGAATGTATTTTTGCTCAACCCAAGTCCCTTAGGGAAGAGCTCAGTTACAATCAACCTGAGAGTGAGAAGAAGTAATTCTCACTCTCACAAGATCATGCAAAGATGTACAAACACACACGCATTATCTATTATGCGATGATAATAACTGATTTCTTTACAGTATGAGAGAAGAAAAAGGGGAAATCAGCCTTCTCCATCGTTGAACAGTAGTACATGGATAGGGCTTGCTTCTTGTTGCTAAAATGGGAAAAAGAGCTTGAAAAGGAGGTGCTGTAATGAATTTACAGGCTTGTTGTCTTGTAAAACAGCAGTGATAGAAGAGGGAATATGGAGGAATTTGATAATGGAGAAGTGGGGGATGATGATGGGGATGGACGGGGCCAGTTTCTGGCTATCTGTGGGTGTTGTACATGAGTTTACAGTAAAGAAAAATGATGTTGAATGAAGAAAAACGAGCTCTTATTTATAGGAGAGGGGAGAGCTAGTACAAAAGGTGTAAGTGGAGTAGCACAAGACAAGTGTCCAACCACATGTCATGAGATGTGATAAGTGGTGGGACACTTGGAAACTTGTGTGACAAGTGTCTTGACACTTGTCTCTTCTCTATGGCCTTCCTTTTTGGGTTGAATACTGTCAAGAATAGAAACAACCAAATTTAGTAAGCATAGTCAGAGTACATAACTTACTATTTTTAGAATGATATCCCTATTTTTTAGGATTAGCATTTTTAGGCTAATTTGAGGCTCCTAAAATTTAGGGACCTCCTAAAATTTAGGGATCTCCTAAAATTTAGGGAGCCCCCAATATGGGTATCATATGAAAGCTTTTTCCGTTTATATCGCAAAAATGGTATCCGAATCTTCATGTGACTTTCCTATGCAAAGAAATGTGCATTTCAAGCTTTCAGCCCACATATGCACATTATACAAGCATTTCATGATCATGCCATCTTGTTGATTGTAACTATCTGTTCTGGTGGATCTAGCCCACACTTCAAGGCATCAATCCTTTCTGTGTGCGAGTCTAACCCTGATATGCGTGAGTTCTAGTCACAGGCACCCAATCGCGTCATATAGGTGGAAGTGTGAATTATCTTTTCTCTAACCCACCGTGTGGGTCCACCATAACCTGTGACCACTCATCAGTGGCCAGCTCCAATGCACTTTTCTTTATATCTAATTAGTGCAAAGGAAATAAATTTAATAAATCATTATATAGACAAATTAATGAAAAAGGATACAAATTCTGTTTCTATAGAGTTGTGACATCAGTATGGTCAATGAATTCCCTGAGACTAGAACAATGATAATGATTAAGAGCAGTACAAAGTTTAAAATGCAAACCTCCTTGAAACTTCCTAAGCTTTTCCGAACTGCTAATCTTCTTGAAATGTTGGACCTTCAAAAGTAGCTTCCAAAATCTCTTGGTATAGTCACCAAGTGACTCATTTTTCCTTTGCCAAAGCCGATCCCATTCCATTTTTACATCTCTTTTGAAATGAACAGGAAGAAATTGGCTTTGTATCATGCGAACAAAGGACCGCCATGATTTTGGGGCAGCATGATCATATTCCAACCCCGTCCACCAAGTATGGGCTAAGTCGGTTAAATGTAAAGTTGCAAACTTAATCTTTTCTTTTTCTTTATACTTGTCACGACCATACAAAATTTGAAATTGACCAATAAACTTCAGAAGAAGATCAGGATTTCGGGAACCATCATACATACTGAACTTGATCTTCTTTTCAAGTTGAGATAGTGACTTAGTCTTCTTCTTCCTCTTATGCCTTCGTCAATGCTCGGATCTTGACGTTGAAGATGATGAAGTGCTTGATGGGGATGAAGATGGAGATGAGGGTGAAGAATATCGATGCCTTTGACGATAATGAGGTCTTCCACGAGAAGGGTGTGACTCTTCGTTACTAGAAGAGGATCCATCAGAATAGGCGCTAGATGACTTTGAAGAAGAGGATGAGCTTCGACGCGACCTCTTTCTTTGTCTTGAAGTAGAATGGGACTGCCTCTTAGAAGTAGTTGGACTTCTTGATTGGCTCCTTTCATTGGTATGGCTTTGTCTCCTTGAAGTAGATGGGCTTCTTTCCTTGAATTCTTTGGGATTCTCAACTTTTTCTAGTTTGAGAAGTTGCTCACGAATTTGCTGATTCTCCTCTCTAAGACTTTGAATGGCTTGAAGGATAGCACTCGATTGATCCATTGAGACTAAAGAAAAATAATATGCTCAAGCACTCAATGCAAGGGCTGAAAACAAACAAACTTATAGTTGTAAGCACTACCAGTGTTGGGGGTGAGGACCGAGCCAAAGCTCTGATACCACTGTAAACGCCCCGAACAACGTAGTATGCTTAACAATTATGATATTTGCTTGTTTTCGAGATTTAATATAAAAGAGAATGAAGATTTAAAGCTAAAAATGAAAATTACTTACAAAATTACAGCCATGAAAATGTAAAAGTAATGGAGACAAGATTGAGGGTTGAAGATGGGCAACCCCCCCCCCCCGAAGGAATGTATTTTTGCTCAACCCAAGTCCCTTAGGGAAGAGCTCAGTTACAATCAACCTGAGAGTGAGAAGAAGTAATTCTCACTCTCACAAGATCATGCAAAGATGTACAAACACACACGCATTATCTATTATGCGATGATAAGAACTGATTTCTTTACAGTATGAGAGAAGAAAAAGGGGAAATCAGCCTTCTCCATCGTTGAACAGTAGTACATGGATAGGGCTTGCTTCTTGTTGCTAAAATGGAAAAAAGAGCTTGAAAAGGAGGTGCTGTAATGAATTTATAGGCTTGCTGTCTTGTAAAACAGCAGTGATAGAAGAGGGAATATGGAGGAATTTGATAATGGAGAAGTGGGGGATGATGATGGGGATGGACGGGGCCAGTTTCTGGCTATCTGTGGGTGTTGTACATGAGTTTACAGTAAAGAAAAATGATGTTGAATGAAGAAAAACGAGCTCTTATTTATAGGAGAGGGGAGAGCTAGTACAAAAGGTGTAAGTGGAGTAGCACAAGACAAGTGTCCAACCACATGTCATGAGATGTGATAAGTGGTGGGACACTTGGAAACTTGTGTGACAAGTGTCTTGACACTTGTCTCTTCTCTATGGCCTTCCTTTTTGGGTTGAATACTGTCAAGAATAGAAACAACCAAATTTAGTAAGCATAGTCAGAGTACATAACTTACTATTTTTAGAATGATATCCCTATTTTTTAGGACTAGCATTTTTAGGCTAATTTGAGGCTCCTAAAATTTAGGGACCTCCTAAAATTTAGGGATCTCCTAAAATTTAGGGAGCCCCCAATATGGGTGTCATATGAAAGCTTTTTCCGTTTATATCGCAAAAATGGTATCCGAATCTTCATGTGACTTTCCTATGCAAAGAAATGTGCATTTCAAGCTTTCAGCCCACACATGCACATTATACAAGCATTTCATGATCATGCCATCTTGTTGATTGTAACTATCTGTTCTGGTGGATCTAGCCCACACTTCAAGGCATCAATCCTTTCTGTGTGCGAGTCTAACCCTGATATGCGCGAGTTCTAGTCACAGGCACCCAATCGGGTCATATAGGTGGAAGTGTGAACTATCTTTTCTCTAACCCACCGCGTGGGTCCACCATAACCTGTGACCACTCATCAGTGTGGCCAGCTCCAATACACTTTTCTTTATATCTAATTAGTGCAAAGGAAATAAATTTAATAAATCATTATATAGATAAATTAATGAAAAAGGATACAAATTCTGTTTCTATAGAGTTGTGACAATATATCCTATAACAACACTATGAATTGTTCTATCATCCCACAAAGCATAAGGGAGCAATCGTGGCCACTCTTTTACATTCTCTCCACATGCTTTTGCCAATGCCTTCACAATAGGTGGATGCCCTCTTTTACTTTTGTCATTTCCTTCAGGGTTATAGGCTGAAGTTAAAGCAAGCTTTATCCCTAACCGTGCAAAGAAATCATGAGCTTCATCTGCATCCAGCTCACCCCTATCTGTAGTAATTTTTTCCACACAGCCATACTGACAAAAGATCTCTTCTAAGAGAAAAGTACACACAGCATTTGTTGTCTTAGTACGTAAAGCTCTCCCTTCCACTTAATTAGTCAAGTCTTCACGGGCAAGCACAAGATACCTCATTTGCCAAAGACCTATGGACATTGTGACCAAATCCACCACCCACTTAAAATGAAGAGACAATGGATATGTGGGCTGAAATCCATCCCAATGTCTCATAGATGAATACATTTGACATGTTGTACATATTTCCACAAAGTGAGAAACATCCTTATACATACCCTACCACCAATATCTTTCTTTGATCTTTGCAAAAGTACCCCAAACACCTCTATGACCAGTCCACAAGCTTTCATGAAATTCTTGCATAACATTTACTTATGAAGCTCTGTCACCCAAAACTTGCAATGGCACACCCTGTTTCTTTTTAGCATGTTTCCATAAGTATCCATCTTTTAAGAAAAACCCATATGCTTTCCTCTTGATTTTCTTAAACTCCTCATTAGACCATTCATCTCTCTTTGTTATTGTACTGAGGTATTGACCAATTCTCAGTCACTCTCCTACATATTTGTCTTCTAGAAACAGTTCTACACAAGATGCAAAACATCTAAAGTGTCTTCTCTTTGTTGCCCAAGCTTATGTTAATGCTGTAACAACATCTTGCATTGCTAAATTCACTCTTGCAACATCATTCTTAGCCGCAAGAAAGTCATCTTCTTCCTTCTCATCCATCATCCCATCTTCATTCTCATAGCATGCTCGAGATAACATGTCTACCACTGGGTTATCTCTTCTTGAAATATGTTGAAATTCAGGGTTCAAAGATTTGATGTATGCAATCCACCGGAGCATAGCAATGTCCGGGGTAGCACAACTAGGAATCATACCCAATACCGGCAAACAATTCAGTTTGAATGGCTACATGAGCATCCATAAAATACTCCTTATCACATTTAAGGGTTGTCACAATTCCCCATAATTCTCTTTTTACTTGTGGATATCTTCTCTATCGTTCAATCAATACTTTAGCACCAAAGCGTATTGCATATCTTTGCCCTTCCTCATCATCTTGCCTAATTGCCCATCCAATCTTGATTGGGCTTGTATCAACAGTAATAATGATAGGCTTTCTAGGTGAATAGTCAACCTTTCTCTATGTAGGAGTAGATTTTAAGAGTTGCTTCAATCTCTTCATTGCTTTTTGATACTTCCTTTCCCAATGAAATCTCTGGTATTTCCTTAGAAGTTGATATAGAGCATCGGCTACATGTGCAAAGTGAGGAAACCATATCAAATAGAACACACATGCTCCCAAGAATCTACGCATCTCTGATACATTTGTGCAAACATCTTGCATTCTAGCAATCCCATCTTTTTTTTTTTTGGTGATGTTCTTCGCCCATAGGGCCCACACATATGCCTAACAATCAAAACCTCTTCAACTCCCAAGACAGACTTTTGTCCAGAAAGAGTTAAATGCATATCCTCTAGACACGTCAAAATCCTCTCACAATCCACAATATGGTCTGCAACAAGGTGTTTGCATCCATGAGCATCCACCTCTTCATTTTTTTCATCCACTACACATCCTTTGATTGAAACATCATCCAAGAAAATAATTGTCAATTGTGGTATAAAATCCATGAGTACCATATTCATAGCATTTCTCATGTGTGCCACTATGCTTGTTGCCCCCTATGGGAGAGTACATATCCATACTAACCCCAAGGGAGTCTTCATGGTTATGATATCCCTGCTTTCAACTGCAAGCTAAAACTGATCATAACCCGAGTAAAGATTACCAAAATAATAGATCACTTTACTTGCAAAAGCCTCTACAAATTCATCAACCACAGGACCTGCACCCACATTTTTAATGGTTACTTTATTGACCGGTTGCATGTCTTGAATAAATCTCAAAGCCCCATTATTTTTGGGCATAATAAACCAACAATTTGAGTGCAGGGCTGAAGAAGGCTCTAAAATCTTCATGCGAATCTTTTCATTTAGCAAATCCATCAGCTTTGGCAAGTAAGATTTAGGCACTGGAATAGACCTCAAGTTCCATGGTACATGTGACACAGTAAATATGACCATAGGAGAGATAATATTTGAATCCACATAATCTATTTCATAGGTTGCTCAAAGTATGGAAAAAACTATGCCAAAAAAACTTTAAATTAAAAAATATTTAATTAAAAAGAAAGTTTAAATTAAAAACTTTAATCTAACAGAGAGAGAGAGAGAGAGAGAGAGAGAGAGCCTAGGCCCAACAAGTGAGAGAGAAGGGGAGAGGGAAGAGAAAGGGAGTGATTATACTTGAGGAGGAGGAGAGAGGGTTTTAATTATGAAAAAGAGAGGTTTGAAAAAGGGGGGTAGGTTCATGAAGCCCTTTGGAGGTTCGAAGCTTCTCAAACCTACAACCAAAATAATGCAGTAGCAAGGCAAGACAATATGAAACCATGTGTTTTGAACCCATTCGGGCCTTCGTTCATAGAGAGCTTATCTAGGTCGCCAAATAGCTATGGTGGACATGAGCTTCTTTCAAATATCTAGCTTTCATAGGCATGATCTCGGTTCTAAGTATTTGAAAACTATATCATGCCTATAGAAATCATCTCTGGCATTGATGTTGGGAATGCTAGTAACGCAACGCATCGTGTGGGGCAGAAGAGGTACGCGAGTACACCAACCACAACTCTACGGCCTGCTCTCGCCCCGGCCGTCACTGAACCGTATAGGGTTACCTGCTAGTAGTTGATGCAAATTCATCCTCTCTCTTAAAGCTCCCTCCCCGACATGCACCCACAGTATTTCCTAATTAGCGTTATCCTCATTTCAATCCACACCTAAAACCAGCTCATCGGTTCGCCTGACGCATCTAATTTCCGATTTCCAGTCATCCACCGACTCCTCCTCCTCCACACTATCATCATGAGACCAATCCTAACATTTTCTCTGATATTGAGAAGCACAACCCTGGCCGCCAGCCGCCATTTCTGTACCTTTCTATGAGTGGCCAAGAACGCACGGCGGAAGCGCAGAGCTGCAGCTCCCGTCTGGCCTTCCTCTGATCAGAAACGTCATGAATACCAAACACAGCGCCGACGACCGTCACAAGCGGTTTAACCTCAACGAGGATGCCAATGAAGAGAGGATAAATGCAGAAGCAAGCGGGCAAGCAGAAAGAGCTGATCATGTGATCATGACTAGAAATGCTGCTGGCGATGATGGAGCTGTGCATCACGAGCTTGCAGTGCAGCTGGCCGTCGCCCCCCGCGGGAAGATCCAGATCCGGCGCATCCCGAACCCTAGCAGCCGCCAGGTTACCTTGTGCAAGCGCCGGCGCGGCCTCCTCAAGAAGGCTCAGGAGCTCTCCATCCTCTGCGACGCGCACGTGGCGGTCATCATCTTCTCTTCCACCGGCAGGCTCTACCACTTCTGCAACACCAGGTGCGCATCGTGCCCACAGCCTAGCTAGCGTAACACTGCCCTTTCTAATCAAACAGCAGTCAAATATTGCTCTGTCGAGCTCCTGATCGGTGCTTCTCTCCGGGCACCCCAACTGTAGAGCTACTTCTGTTGCTACAGTTAAGATCAAGTTGCTCTTTAACCGTGCATTAGCAACTTCACACACCAAGTCTTTGTTATTTGCAAAATTAGGGCTACGGTGTTCCCTAGTCCTACCTCCACTTAACCTCCAAAGACTAGGTTAATAATTGGGTCCAACCTTCTAATCTAGCTTTGATATGGATAAACGTTCTCCAATACTCTAAGCGCCTCTATACATGAATCATAAGACGATACATAAGTGAACACGACTACAATTACTGCACATGGATAAAGTGGTAAATAGGCCTAGCAAAATCTTCAGTGAGCCAATAGTAGTGTCAACTATGGTTTATATTGTGATCTGTGATAAGTGACAACTAATCATTTGGCATTAAATGTATACGATTGTAGATGTCATAGGTTGGTTTCTTGATTTGATTGTAGATGTCATAGGTTGGTTTCTTGATTTAAGTGACGATTCATTGGTCTCCCAAGGACAAAAAACTTGAAACATTATCCAACTATATCTGTGTGAAAATATTGGGTCAAGTTGGAAGGTGAATGCGGAGGTTGGTCTCTATTAACTTCCAAGGCAACACTATAGGAAAAAGCCAAAAAGCTCTCATAGCAAAAGTACACCAATCCACGCCATAGAAAACAAAACAAGGTCCCTTGTATCACTCTTCTTCCATTGAGAGCTCAATCTAGCCCTTTAGCAATTCAAATGTTTAGATTTATAGATTTTCTTATTTTTAAGAGCTATAACAATCTACTACAATGTTGGAGCATTGTTATGAAGACTACAAGGTTGCAAGTAGTGAACTACATTTTTCAATTTTAAATATATATTCAACATGAAAATGTATACATTTTAGCATACTCTTTCATCAACACTATTAAGCTTTAGAATTTGGTACGAAGTGGTGAGCACTATTGTGGGGATTACAGGATTGCAAGTGACAAGTCACTCTTTTAACAGTGGACTTGTATCCTAGTGCAAAAATGCATATCTAATTTTACCATTTTTTCCTTGATAAAATATTACAAAGCTTCCAATTTTGTAGAACTTTAAGAGTTGTAGTATTTTAAACTATGTGAGTATTAAACATAACTATGTGAGTAAGTTTTTCCATTTTCAAAGAAATTTGCAATTTTATTAGATTTGTTGCCTTAAATTCTTTGTATTTTTCATTGACTTGAGTAGCATAGTTTACCTCTAATAATAGTATATAGTCTTTACACCATGTCAATCTCTCAAACATTAAAATTCTCATTTTCATTTTCTCATTGATAACGAGTAACCTTTGACATGTGACATACACTATCAATAACACAACAAAATAGCTTTCTAATTGTCTCTCTTACTGACAAAAATATCTCAAACAAAAGATTACACTCATTACATTTTCTATGGTAGGAAAAAAGGAAAGAGAAACAAAAAGAAAACCCTTTTCATTATAGTTAGAAAATAGAGAAATTTTAGGAGCAAATTTTATTCTATGACTCCATCTTCATTCCATCACCATTGAGCTTTGAATTCATGAAAGCATGAATCACATGTTATAAGTTTAATTTTTTTTAAAAAAAATGATTTCTCACGTTTTTTCTCGTTGTTAAGGTTTTTTTAAATTACCAAGTGGTAAATGTGCTACTAAATACTTAAAAATTTTGCCTTGGGTCAAACATATTGCATCAGGATCTCAAATCTTCTTAGTAGGATTACACTTTCTTTAGCAAGAATGCATTTTAGAACGAAGTCATAAAAATACTTGGTAAACATGTAAGTTACCACTTAAGGCTTCCATTTATTAATGTGATTCTAGTTGTGAATAAGCATTGAAAAGTAAAGCTAATGGCATTTACACTACTTCTCTAGTTTGTGTGTATATAGTCATATATCCATGATTAAGTATTTTTACACATCAATGTAAGCATACATGTTTTATATCTTTGTTTTTAATTTGCTCATTTCTTTGAATTAATACAAAATAAACTAACTTCACATCCATTTTTAAATAATGTTATCAATCACACCATGTCTCTTGTGTTTATTTTTGTTACTTTTTGTCTCTTGTGTTTATCTCAAAGTTGTAAGCTTTTTAAACAAGTAATTGTATATAAAAACGACTATGCTAAATAAAAAAGACACTTATAATCTAAATAGTCAAGCATACATTGTCCTTGAGAATAGATCAAGTCTAGACACGGTAATGAAAAGATATATATCAAAGATATGGAGGAATCCAATGCAAGAGAGGTTAATTTGTACCATAAAGGATCCATGTATAGTAAGTAGTTTAGATGAGGTGTGTACGTTAGATGTGGGCCAAGATACCATAGATATGTTTGTTGTGATAATATTAACATGTTAGTAACATTGTATCTCATTGAGAGTCCATATTAATAACGTTCGAATTAGCCAATTTAACACAACATGCTACAAATTTACTTAGTGACTTGTAATGATGCAACCCATTTTAATATAGCTAGTTGAGATAATTGAAAGACTTCAATCAAGCTCTTTCAAAAGCCCAATGTGCATGAAAGATGTATTTATCTTGATTGGACCATCTTTTTATAAAGCAAGTAGCCCACCAACTATGGTAGTAGTTGATTGGGGGGATATTTTTTTGGACAATATATTTTTGTTAAAACTTGGTTGTTCTTAAGAGATATGTGGAACAATATTTTTGTTCGATCATATGTCATACGATTGGCTATGTTGATTCTTAATCTAGACAATCCATTCAAGAGTGTTGTTGATACATTATTTAATGTGGATTAGGTTGCTTTCCTTCACAAGGAAAGCCTAGTTTTTGTTGATATATGATATTGCTCGGACCTTCCATACTTAAGAGGGTTGGGTTATGGAATCTATACTTAGATAATCTGGTCATTTATCCTACTTTGGTCAAGATGGTCCTAGTATTTATATACATATGAGATCGCATATTATTGTATACTTTGTGTTTTGTAGTTGGGGCTATGTGTTCTCTTATTGGGAAAGAGTAGTTCTTATATTATGGCTCGGGGTGTTATGGATGGTGGATAAAAGGCTTAGGTTGATTGTCATGCTATCAAACAATCTAAGTAATGCTTGAGAAGTCCACTTATTTTAGTTACTTTATATGTTATGGCACATCTGGTTGTACTTCTAGAAAATTTTGTATTGTGCCATGTATGGTTGTGCTTTTGGACATCGTGTTATAACTTGGGGAATATGTATATCCTCAAGGAAAATACTTTTATACTTTTAGTTTTTTCTAGTTGAGTTATTGCTTCGTGTGTTTATTTCACTCATGATAAAGTCCTACATAGTTTTGATATACTTTTATTCTTGACAAATAGTCTAGCATAAGTATTTAGTAGTAGATAGTGCTATAGACATTCGCCAATGTTGAAGAGTTTTGGCACTACACACAATGAATATAAAATAGTTGATTACCAATAAATATAGATCTAGACTCAGAAAATTTTTAAATGGATATCTTAATAGATAGCTTAGTGTTTTAACTTTTGGATTTTATGAAAGATTATTTAGATAGTAACTATGTAGTTTGTATTTTCGTTTAAGTTTTGATAACATATCTATTGTAATTTTTTGATTGTGACAAATAGGTCATGATTATTTAGATAGTAACTATGTAGTTTGTATTTTCATTTAAGTTTTGATAACATATCTATTGTAATCATTTGATTGTGACAAATAGGTCATGATTATCTTCTATTACTTATTGGAAAGTGGTATCTCCCTTGGTACTATAGTAGGTGGTTAGTCTTGCTTAGTAGGTACTAAATTCTAAAGAACAAAATCAAGGGGAAAATGATTGAAGATTAATATCTCATGTCTTGCATGCAACTTTGATCATGTGCCAACTACAATATGTTATTATAAAATCAATCTTGTTGCATTGCCCTTTCTATCTCCCTCTTGCACTTGCGATGCCAAGTGATAAAATGTATTGTTGATGATGCCATATCTAGTGCAACATCAAATAGTCAATGCTTGATGGTTAGAGCTTTCCGATATACACTTTGCATTCTTCATAATGCTACCTAATCCTTGGTATTCTTCCCTTGATTGAGTCACATTCCAATCATTCAAGAATACAACTTGCATGAATCCAATTTGATGCTTTAGAAAATACCAGTTTTGCTTGTGATTTGTTGAAATATTTGTTTTGTACATAGAGATGATTGGGATGGTTTTTTCATCTATCATTACTTTTATAACTACTATATAGCTTGATTCTTCCACTGCTTTCAATTGACACTTGAGAATAATATCATGAAGTGGTGGCATGGGGGTACCTTGGCACACCAATATCTAAATGGACTTGATAGCTTTGCATGCTAAGGATATCACTACTCATGTTTACATCTTGTAGGTGCATGAGTCAAAGTCTAACTCTATGACTTGTATAGTGAGGCATAAACATGGTGCTTCAAAAGAGCTTTCCTAGTGTAAGCTACTTGTGGCTTGTTCTCATGTTTTCTTAGCCTTGCTTTCTCTCTTTTGAATAAGATAAATTAGGCTTTTTTGGAGACTTGTTGTTTGCCTTAGGATCTCCCTCGATAGATAAAATTTTTTTACTACAACATGCGAAGGATGTATATTCAAAACTTTTGATGCAAATGCAAGCAAAAATTATTTTAAATATTAGGCCCTATCATTGGTATGCTTTTCAAAATGATCGTTTGCAAAAATATGTCAGATTACACATTGGAAGAGCCATTGATATACACATAGCTAAGTAGCAATGCATATGTTGCAGTACTTTGATATCTTTTTCGATGCATATTTTGACATCTATTTTGATGATTGTAAAGAAAATACATTGATGCTTATGTCGAACATGCACAAAAAATATATCGACTCTTATATGTCGACAAATGTAGAGAAAATAGTTTATAGTAGGGATTTAGCTCTTTAGAAATATGATGCTCATTATCCATGTTTGTTATCTTCTCATACATGGAATACCATTCAAATCTATATAAAACCCCAAGTACCAATAAAAATAGTATTGTGACAAATATAAGTGAGATACTTGAATGTACGACACAACAGTAATGCTATAAAGTACTTAAAAGTAGTTGGAAGAAATATATATAAATCCAAGATACACCTAAAGATTATAATAAGTTGCCTATATAAAACTATCTCTTAATAATGGAACTAAATACCTATATAGTAGAGAATGATGAGATTCCTAATTGAAGATCTCATCCTCCTTGGCCCAAGGCTATAACAAGAACAAGTATAGATAATAAGAACTCTTGAATGAAGCATAAAATACAAGCTTGTTAGTATATAATAATTAACTACCTCTCCTCTTTGTGTCCATAGCATCTCCACAAGTTATATAATCCCAAGGTGCATCATACACTCTTTCTCCAACACAAAACAAAAATGAGAACAATTTCTCCTGTTTTTGAAAAGGGTTAGGTGCTTTGAGTTAATCTATATATTTTTTGTTTGAAACTTGGACAACTAGAAATCCTTAATGAATAAAATAAGAGAAATTTTAATTTAAAAAAAGTTAAACCTTTTTAAATCCTTCTTCCATGTAAATGTCTTCCAATTCATTGCACACTTGATATTATGATACAAGCTTTTGCCATACATCCTTGGTTGTCTAAGCAGTTGTCTACGCAATTAGAGCATACACTTGGGCATCATGGCCATCCCATTGAATTGATCTTGAGTGGAAGGCATTGTGGAAGAGGAAGATGATTTAGCATCATGAGAGCCACGTTGCAATGTGGAGGCAGGAGGTGGCATCAGTGTTAGAGAAGTTAGCTCGGTGCCATTCGCAATATGCCATCAATTCTTTGACCAACTATATGGCATCCATCTCAAATCAGCCCAACAGTGGTAGTAAGCTAATTCTCATATTTGGAGCTATTCAAATCAGAAACTTCAAGATGAATAGTACGTGAACTTTGGAGTCTCTAATTACATTACTCATCATTGGAAATGGTTTAATTCATTTTAGTCCCTCAATACAATACAAATAGTCATCAGACAAGATGATTCATAGCATACTATTAAAGGTGAAGACACTATTCCCATTCAAATGAGCTAAAAGACTTATTTAATGTTCTTTTAGTTCCTCTATTACTAAGAATCTACTTTCAATTGGTGGTTAGATTGTTGAGAAAGGATATGAAGTTAGATTTAATCGAAATGGACATTCTATACAAGATTTTAAAAAGATTGGCAAACTATTTGTACAAGGAAAAAATATTGGAAGGCTATTAAAAAATGAAGGCATTTACCCGTCATCAAGCAAAGTACTCCAACAAGACTCCCTCTACCTCAATGATATTATAACATAGAAGATTGGGACACATGAACAAAAGCATCATGCATTTTAAGAGAGAGATGCTAATTGAAGGGCTACCTATACTCCACTTTAATGAAGACAATCATATATGTTTTGCATGCTACTTTGGGAAACAACAAAGAATAAGGTTTGAGAAAAGTACCTATAGAGCAAAGTAAAGACTTGAAATTCCTCATATAGACATATGGGAACCAATCCAAACATCTTTAGGAGGTTGTAAATACATAGCACCTTTATTGATGACTTATTAAGAAAGGTATGGGTTTATTCCATCAAGCTGAAATTTGAAGCACTTTCTAAACTTTAAGAGTTCAAAAAAATGGTAGAGAAGGAATGTAATATGTATACCAAAGGCTTTAAGAGAAGACCCTCTCAAATGAGTTTTAAGAATGTTCTTGGAAAAATAGTATCAAAAGACAACACACTTACAAGTATACCCCTCAACCAAATGGATTGCACAGAGGAAGAATAGAGTTATTATTGAGCATGTTGGGTCTACATTGGAAAAATGGTTTTAAAAGGCAATACACTTGCAAGTATATTCCTCAACAAAATGGATTGCAAAGAGGAAGAATTGAGTTCTTGTTGAGCATGCTAGGTCTATATTAAATGATACTAATCTTCCAAACATTTATTAAGCTAAAGATGTAGATACTTCATTGTATCTCAATAGCTTTTTAGATAATTGGGGATGCACCTCCAAGAATGTCAATGTACTAACAAAAGGATTGTATTTTTTGGTAAATTTTTATAGGATTACATTTATACAAAGGCAACTTTTAAAATTTGAATGTGAGAAAAGTCAAGTTTCTTCAAGAAAGGGGTTGTTTTGTTACCTTGTGACATGTAAGGAAATGGCATTTTTAATAGCCTTTGAACACATATGATTGATATTGTTATACTCTCAATTTGTATACTAATGTGGAATGGTAAATGTAAGATGGATTGTCTTTATGCTATGTTATCCTACGATGATTTTATCTTTAGCTTTGAAGATCATGATACTTTTCTATTTTTTCTATCTAGAAGTATTTGTTTCAACTAGAAGTATCTATATGGATACTTTATTCCTATGCATAGGTCAGTCTTGTACATAGGTACTTCATTTCTATGCATAGATACTTTGTTTTTATGCATAGATACTATCCAAAACTACATTACAGAGGTACTTATTTTCTATCTACCATCGAGAACTATCTTCCATGAGTATTTATTCTTCTACCTAGAACTATCTATAAGGATAGTTCTTCTATACTCTCCCCATAGTCACATGGAATGGTCATTTTTGGGTCCTCGTCCCATCCCTTGTTCCTACTTTCTCTTATGTGCCCATTGCATGTGTCTGTATAGTCACATGGAATGGTAATTCATGGCCCTCTTTGTTCCCATTTGTCATTTCCATTTTTTGTTCCATGTGTCTATGATTCTCCCTCAAGTACACAACTGTACTTGCATACACAAATCTTATTTTCAAAGATGGTGAAGGTATCTGGTCCAAACAGCATCGTGAAGATATCTATAATTTGATCATATCTGGAATAGTGAATCAAATCAATTTCTTGATTCAGGACTTTCTCTCAAGTGAAGTGGTAGTGTATCTCAATGTGTTTAGTATTGGCCTATGAGATAGAATTATTTGCAAGATAGACACTTGGTTCTTCAATTGGTACACTAGTATTTGCAACCATTCTTCTCAACCATGAGATCTTGCACATAACATTATCTACTCATATATATTAGCTTTTAAAAATAATGTAATCATGGGTTGTTTCTTACTTGATCAAGTGATTATACCACTGTTAGTGAGAGTAGCAATATCTTAAAGTGGACCGTTTATTCTCAATATTCTCATTCATATCAGAATCCTCGCATCTAGATAACCTCAAAGCCAATGTAGAGTCATAGTCCAATCCAAAATCTAAATGACATTTGACATAGCTAAGTATTTGCTTGGCTGCAATTCAATGAATTTGCTTGATGTATAAACCAGCTAACAACATTCATAGCAAGGCAAGGTTAGGCCATGACATTATGGTTAGGTATATTATACACTCAACTATTTGCCTATATAAAATGGAATTTATAGGTTTAGATCCATCAAATTTCACAAGCTTAAGCTTGACTTTCATTCAAAGTAGAGACTTGTCTACATGATTGCATATTAAACCTCTTCAAGTTATCATCAATATACTTATCTTGATAAAGAAAAATATTCTAGTTTGCATCCCTTAAGGCTTCAAGCCCAAGGGAATATTGTAATTCATCAAAATCTTTATTGTCAAATTCCAGTTTAAATTGATGTTTTGATAGATTTCATGTTTCCATTACTACTATTGGTGAGTATGGAATCATCAACATAGACAATGATTCCTCTTGCTTTATGTAGAGATTAGGATCAACATTGTTGTTTCTAAATCCATGAGCTTGTATGAAGAAGTTTATCTTGGTGTATCAAAATCTAGGGGCTTGCTTTAGGAGTCCACATGGAGACTTCTTTAACCTATTTAGCTTCTGTGGAGACTTAGCATCTACATATCTTGGTGATTGTTGCATATAGACTTCTTTTGTAAATCTACATTTAAAAACGTATTTTCTATATCCATTTGGTCTATGGACCATCCATAATGACTAGTAAGATCTATCAGAAGTCTAACACTTGTCACCTTTGCAACTAGAGAAAAGGTTTCATTATAATCTTCACCATATGTTTCGTCAAACCCTTTAGCACATAACCTTGCTTTGTATCTCTTGATTGAACCATTTGTCTTTAACTTAAATTCTTAGATCTAATTACATCCAATGGCCTTCTCACCCTCTGGTAGATTAGCAAGTTTCCATGTATTGTTGTCCATAAGAGCTTTCTATTCTTTATCCATGTATGATTTTCAATCTTCCTTTATGCGTGCTTCACTGTATGAATGAGATTCAATGATGGAAGGGAATCTTGACATAAATGGCACATTTTTGTTAGCAAGATTGCTAATGTAAGTAAGCCTCTTTGGAGCACAAGAGACCCTTCTAGATCTTCTATGGGTTGTTTGTGTTGAATTTTCAATTGCATTCTTTGATTAAACTTTTGACCATTTTGATTGCCTCTAATATGTGGCAAGTAGAATTTGAATGAAGAATATATATGAGTCCCACTTAATAGGATAATATGTAACTAGTTAAAAACATGGCCTTTGATCATGGTATCACTCATATTGAATAATATAAAATTTCTTGAAAGGTGATTAATCTTGTAGAATAATTGTGTGAATACATGAGTATAAGAGGTTCCATTGTGATGGTTGGGCAACTTGTTTACTCATGGGAGCATTCTAATGCCTATATATCTGAGTAGATATCCCATTGAGGTTCTAAAATTTGAGACTTCATCTCCCAATCATAAGTTTAGTATTTTCAAAATTTAATGTCTTTTAATTTCACACCATATTAGTATAAGAAGTATCTCTAATATATCACATCAATGAAGCAACAATATTGGTTTCTAATATAGCTCATGCTTTCAAGGTTCACATGTTTGAGATAAGTAGTTATGTTAGCTCTCAATTGTGAGACTAAATTGCAAAGAAATTTAAGTCTATTGAAAGTGGACAATATGACATCAAGCTTATTTGATTAGTAATCATTTTTGAAAATCTTATGTATCTCAGAGCGTGCCACATATACATACATCCACTTTAAGCTAGTGCTACACCTTTTCTTAATAGCTAATACTAAATATTAGTTGAATGCCAATTCAAAGCATCTTATAAATTTCTATAATTAAGGTATGCATTTTATAATCTTCTATATGAGTATTGAATGTGATGCCTAGATTGTTTATCAAATTTGGGGATGGTGTACTTGGATAACAAAACTTTAGCAATGAATTTGTCAAATGTAAGCGAGACATGCTAATGGCTTAGGGGCATAGTAGATTGGGTATGGATTTAGTTATAAGGGTGAGTTTAAACCTTGCACACCACATCTCCAATTTAAAATGCGTAATAAAATATCTATTTGTCCTAAAAGTAAGCATGCTATTATTGCAAATGATAATAATATGATAGTAGTTAATGCTCTATTTGTCTTAGAAGGGAAATATATTCACAATCCACTAGAAAGAATCATATATATTTTCTCATTGCTAAAGTTCAACTACTTTTCACTTTTATCATGCCTATAAGCTCATGTATTTCTATGAATGAAAAGTAAATCATATGATTTTATTTCTTATTTTGGTCAATGCTCAAACATCAACTATTTTAGCAATATATATTTTTGGACGTAAAATAAGGACTGTAATGTAATTTTATAATTTCCTATAAGATATACATATTAGTTACTATAGTATCATTATGAGGGTTATTAATCTAGATGTGATTATTAGTAGAAAATGGAAGAATATTTTTGCTTTGTAAACTTTAGTGGTATCTAGTATAGTATCTCTAAATTACATATTTTTGAAATGCTATTCTTTTATACAACCAATTGTTTGATAAGCATGGCTCAAATATCATTGTATATCAAAGTGACATATTGTATTAGTACTTAAGAGGCTCTCATATACTTTTCTTTTGATTCCACGTATTTTTTATGCATGTGAAGTGTAAAATTTCATGTATATATATGAGAGAGAGAGAGAGAGAGAGAGAGAGAGAGAGAGAGAGAGAGAGAGAGAGAGAGAGAGAGAGAGAGAGAGAGAGAGAGAGAGAGAACTAATTATATGCATGTATACTCACCTAGTATGGAGCAAATGTTAGAGAGATATAAAAGAAGCAATATTGGAAAGTTTGATCAAACTCATGTAGCATGCTCGATTGAGGTAAACATTTGAACAATTTTCATCAAGCTAGAAATAGTATTTAAAAGTCAAATTTGATAAAATTCTAAATCGAAATGTAATAGGTAGGAAAAGAATTACTATGTTTTGTACCGAATGTGCATGCCTTTAACTTGATAGAATTGTAAATGTAACAGGTAGGAAAAGAATTACTGTGTTTTGTACCGAATGTGCATGTATGCATGCATGTCTATTAAAAGAACAAAGATCTTAAAAATAAATATCAAAGAACAAAGACTTTGAAAATAACTATTAAGTATTAAAAATGTTTAGTTTTAAAAAATATATGAAGTACCCATGGACTTCGTATTGAAAACTTTCTTAGTATTCTTAATAGGTCCAATCTTTGCCGTAGCACTCTTATTACTTAGCTTTTCTTAAAAAGTATTAGTTTACCCAAACAATAATATCTAAACATTATGTCTCCCTCACCTAATTAACTAACCTTAGGATGATGTCTCTTTACTACATGTCCTTTCAAAATTTTGTTACTCCTTAAGCCTTTGTTGTCGAATAGTCAAGGAGTCTCATGGGAGTAAGTTGAGGGAATAGTCAAAGAGTGACATCCATTTGAGGTGGATCTCGAGTAGTGTAACCACCAATGAAAGCTGACTTGATGCTAGAAATGGAAGCACAAGTGGCTAGAAACCAAAATACAACAGTCTCTAGGTTTGGAATTGGTAAGCATAGCAATGTGACTACTAGAAGCACAAGTAGCTAGAAACCAAAAGACAAAAATATCTAGGATTGAAATTGGTAAATATAACAATGTGACTACTAGAAGAGAATGGTAGCTAATCACTTGTAGAAATTTGGAATTGGACAAAAGTTAGAAGAGGAAGATCTTCAAATAGCAAATGTAGATTGTAGGTCACCTTAAGGACAAAGGGTATAGTTGAGACTAGAGTGAAATGAAAGCTAAATGATTTGCCAATGGTGGATCACGATGGTAGGAGATGGGAGGAGGCTCTTGATGGATACAAGATACTAGCTAATGGAAAAGCTAAGGCAATCCTCAAAACAAGGGATAAAGTGAATGGATGGGCGATTTGCTATCTATTGATGTGGACCCTCCCAAAGTTTGGATGTTTGCATTCAAAAAGAAAATGCAAGCTGTAAGGCACCTTTAGAATAAAGAGTATAGTTGAGACTGGAGTAATATGCAAGGTAGATCATTTGCCAATGGTGGATCACCATAGTAGGAGATGGAGGAGACATTTGATGGATAGAGGGTGTTAGTTAATGGAAAGGTTAAGACAATCTAAAAAACAAGGGATAAAGTGAGTGACTAGGCAATTTTCTATCTATTGATGTGGACGCTTTCAAAGTTTGGATGTTTGCTTACGGGGGACACAGAAAATTCAATAAAATTTGAGTTATAAAAATCTATTTAAAGCATTCTTTTAGTTAAATAACATCTTGGATATATTAATAAAGTATAGTGTAGTTGATTATTAGCCAATGTCAATGCCATTGGATCAAAGTATGAAGTGAAATATTGATGTAGTTGAGATGTGTACAACCAATCATACATAGTAGTATGCAGCCAGGTGGAAACTATAGAGGATAATTTGATGTTAGATGGCTTATGCCACAACCAAATAGAGGCTAGAAATTGTCATCTAGTGTGCTAGATAATAGAGTGGTCTACTCAACAATAAATGTAGAAAATTGAAGCAGTAGCAATGAATGTGGCAGCTAAAGGACACATTAGACTATAGAAAAGAAATAAAAAACCTTGGTGCCTTGGATTAATGATGGCACGGTAACAATGAGCTAATTGTTGAACTTACAAAAAATATGAACAAAGTGTTGGGAAGCCTTCTATTTAGATGTTGCGGATCATCCCAGATGTTGGGCCATACGGCCTTGCAGCCACGAGCATCTAAGGGACACACTTTTGTAATAGGACACAGTCCAATGTTTGCCTTCCTCTACTCCTCAGAGGGAGATCCCATACACATGGATATAATATACAACGTATCACATACATAGGAGACAACCTCTAGACTGATTGCCATGGCCCTAGTGCAGCTTTTCTACATCTCGCGGATTGGCCTTTTGATGCGTTGCTTCAACATAAAGAGTAAACGTACAAGATCCACTCTTTTGTATATTGAACGATCCAAGAGTTGATATTTCCTCACTAAACTTACCCCAAGGTCTATCCTATAGCCTAGGAATCCTCACACACTCCACTTTGGTCATTTATTTAGTCAATCAAGTGCTATGCATCCAAGTTTTATATCATGTAGCATGAAAAATGTAGAAGTGTATGATCATTGTGTAAAAGCATTTTATGATTAGAAATCAGCCATGTGCAAAACAATTCTTTAATGATTTCCGATCTACTCGTTGCTGCTACGTTGCTAGAGGTTAGCACCAAGTTTCCTCGTGCTACTAGTCTTCTTAAACTTATATTTTTATCGGCCTATATGCTGTGCCTAAACCAAATTAATCAGAATTTTATGTATTTCCAACAACCTCTCACTCTTACAATCCCTCTTTTTCCTTACTGTTTAGGTTTTGCAACATTGCATAGTTGGAGAGTTCATTTTTATGTCATTTTTCATGTATAAAGCAATAAAAATTGCACTCTAATATAAAAACAAGGATAACTTGAGGCTTAATCCTCATGCCTCAGCCTTGTTAAACATTTATAAATCTTAATCAT
The DNA here is from genome assembly GCF_053477565.2 of Lygodium microphyllum. Classification (NCBI taxonomy): domain Eukaryota; kingdom Viridiplantae; phylum Streptophyta; class Polypodiopsida; order Schizaeales; family Lygodiaceae; genus Lygodium; species Lygodium microphyllum. The sequence goes on from NC_141159.1 coordinate 23,141,782, forward strand.
ATTTTTTTAAAATTTTAAAGCACAAAAATTTATTTATTTATTTTTTTCTATTTATCTATTCCTAAAAATATGGTTTTTTAATGTATGATTTTTGATTGATTATGATAGTTGAAAGATAGTTTTTATTAGAATTTTATCGCATTTGAATTTCATTTTTCATTCGAAACCAACAAAACCTTCATTTTTTCTCTAAAAATGTACTTTTCGATTTGAATTTAATTATTATGATCATATATCATTACCGGTTCTGTATTTTTCTATATACACCTCAATCATAATGCAAACAAGATTCATGTAAATTATCTTTCCATGTGCACACCATTTCAACCATCAAACATAAAAAATAAGCAAAATTTCTTTTAAAAAATGAAGCATACCGCTTATTCGCGTATTGCAGGTTTTTTGTCAATTACTATGGCAACCAATGGACCGATCAGCAATTATTCTTCAGTGTTGAACATCATTTTCTCAACCTTCTCTTGATCTTGGAGCAACCGTCAGACAAGCATTCTTTAGTAGCATTCTCTTCTTGACTCTTCATATACGAACCCTCTCTTGGAGGAGAGAGATGGAGGAGAGAGAAAGACTAGATTCTAATTAGATCATTCAAGCAGTCATCTTGCAAGCCAAAGGCAGTGATCGGAGGTGAAGGACTGCAGAAGTTCATTGTCTACATTTGATTGGGGGGTTTCTTGTAGTCTTCTTCTAGCCTCTCTCCTCTCTCTCATCATGATCGTCGCCTATAATGGGGGAGCGGTATGTATTACAGGCCGCCATTTTGAAATGGTGCCCCTTCCTCTCCCTCCCTCCCAAACCCCCCAACAAGTCCATATCCAAGCAATTTTAAGTTTGGTCCTTTTTAGCTTTTGACATGTCCAGTCTCTTGCACTTTGAATTTTTGACCTCTGTTTTAACTTTTGAAAATTTATGCCTACTCGACTCGGAGTCTTGTACTGTCAGTCATTCTCCTTGGCTTGATCCAGTATTTGGAAAAATTATGAAAAATGTGCGAGTGCTCTTCGAAATTGCTTTGAAACTCGGTCTTTTGCTTGCTGCTTCAAATCGACCACTATCTTTGCCGCCTTCAACGGGGTCCAAATTTCTTCTAAAATTTAAAATTTTTGGTTTTTTTTTATACACTTTTTTGGGGAAAAAATCCACCGCTCATTAGCGACCATGGGATAGGGTAACTTAGCTTGTCGAATCCCACGAATAAATTTGCACAAACATCAGCACAAAGAGCATCAAGCTGATAAAAAATAGAGACACAATAAAACACATCATAGCTCTCACTCTACCCTTGACAAAACCAAGGCGTGAAATCCATGAGGAGTAGACCTAGCATAACTTAACAGGAAGCCCAAAGCTAGTCACTAATCAACTCCTCCAACACGGCCAAGCTAAAAAGAACTATCAGAGAGGTCATCTTAAGTGGTGGTCTGAACTACTTATCTAACTAAGGGCAACTCATCCAGGAGCTCCTTCTAGGTGAGGACTCCTATAGCCTGAGCAATAAATATTTTTATTTAATATATTTTCATGTAGCTTTAATTCTTTCATACTCGGGTGTATAAAAAGGAGGAAGTTGAGCGTAGTGACCCAATGAGAATAGAGCATTGGCCTCAGATCCTATCTCGGTATCTAAGAGCCTGCTAAGCCCTCGCAAGGTGATAACCCTTTTCTGACGCTTACTTTTATTTTCGCTCCAACCTTCTCTTTGTTTTATTTTTTCAGCTAGATGCCACCTCGAGGAAGACAAGGTATCGGTGACTCGTTCCCAAGAATCTACCAAGCCTTCACAAGGTAGTAAGCATAGCTCATATATACTTCTTTATTTTCTTTGCTGTTTTTATAGGGATTAGAACTCATTTTTACACATCTCTGTATGTTTTTATTTTTCAACTATTCAGGATTTTACTTCTTTGCATATATTTGTTATGGCAAGCTTTTCTAACTGCCTCACAACTAACAAAAGCTTCTAGAATGGCTATCTAGTAGGTCAATAGAACATGGTTATTAGGATTGCCTTCTAAAACACGTCGTTCAGTGCTTGACAATGCCTTTGCAGGAGGCAATAACTTGATATCTAACCTTAATCTGGGACTTCATATCTTGATTGCTGGTCCCTAATAAACGAAAAGAAAGTAACCCCTACACACATATATCATGATCTACTTAAGGGACAAACTCAAAAAGGAGATGAAACCACGTGGAATGGCCACCAGCAGCTTCTCTGCAACAAAGGCTCCATCCAGTGACTTTTGCAATCTGTGTGATACAATCCTTGAGACAAAAAACCATTAAACGCACTTGTATCAAACAGACATATGGCCCTCTTGGCCTAACGAAATAACATAGTTCACTCCTAACAAAAATGGCCCTCATGGCCTAAAGAAATAAAACATTTAAACTCAACAAAAATCAATCCTCTTAGCCTAAGGAAATCAAGTATTAACCCTAAAAAGAACCGTCCTCTCAGCCTAATGGCATCAAACAAACCAGCATGTATATACCCCTCCTTGAAAAATCTTATTACCCTAAACTAAATGCATCAAATTGTGACCTATATCTCTTGTATAAATAGTAAGAGGTGTACGCATAACATGTTGTTTAACTAACCTATGGGTCCAAGATAACAAAGGAAAATGGGTTTGGATCACTCGTTGCATCACCATATTAACCATTGCATATTATATAGGATATGTTCTGATAAAAGGCAGTCTCATAATTGACCGAGTTTTATCTCTTCATCCATAAAGATACCAAAATCAGGACCAAAGTTGACGAAAATGTCTTTTTCATAAGCAAAGTTTTCTAATGAGTCCGCAAAGTGATTCCAATAACGTGGAACCACTTGAAGAGACACCTTCTCAAACTCATCGAGCAGGGTCATAACAGTGTAAAAAGAACCGATTCTCTCAGCCTAATGGTATAAAAAAAACCAGCTTGTATATACCCCTCCTTGAAAAAGCTTATTAATATATAATCAGATGCTCCATCCTAAGGAGAAAATAGGGCTTCTACCCTAAACTAAATGCATCAAATTATGGCCTATACATCCTGTATAAATAGCAAGAGATGTACACATAACATGTTGTTTAACCAACCTATGGCTCCAAGATAACAAAGGAAAATGGGTTTGGATTACTCTTTGCATCACCCATATTAACCATCACGTGTCATATAGGGTATGTTCTGATAAAAGGCGGTCTCATAATTAACCGAGTTCTATCTCTTTATCCATAAAGATATCAAAATCAGGACCAAAGTTGACAAAAAGATCTTTTTCATAAGCAAAGTTTGCTAATGGGTCCGCAAAGTGATTCCAATAATGTGGAACCACCTGAAGAGACACTCTCTCAAACTTATCGAGCCGGGTCATAATAGTGTGATAATACATAGAAAGAATAGGGTTTTGTACTGTGTAAGTCCCATTTAGTTGGTTCAATACCAACTGGGAATCCCCTTTTACTAAGAACTAACAAATACCACCTTTCTTAGCAATATTCAAGCCCATGATTAAAGCTTTGTATTCCACTATGTTATTGGTAAATCCAACCCCGAGATAAATAGTTAATTTTATCACAACTTTACGTCGGGGATCTCTAATAACTATCCATATACTCCCTTTCTTGTTGGGACCCCTGGACACTCCATTAAAGTACAATGTGTACGTCCACAATGGATTCACATAGCCTGCCATCATCATCTCTACTCGAAATTATGATAATCAAAATTTAGCATATTTAGAGGATGTACTGAAGGCTCTATCTCACCTTCTTGGTTGAATATAATACAGATGCTTGTCAAGATTCATAAACAATGATGATAGAAGACTTTGATTTCCCAGACGAATGATCTGTCCTCTTGCTCAATCACTTCATATCCTTTATTCCACCAGATAAGATTCCCCTGATGATGATATCTTTGCTCCAAGTATGGGTGTTCCAAATAAGGAATCAGCCATCCCATCAACCTCATTCATCCCTTGTAGGTTCTTGATCAGCCCAGTATTGACTTGCAAGGTATTTATTTTGCTAGTGTATTTAGAGGTAATAAGGTTTAATCTTATAAAGATTAACCTTATTTTTAAATTCCACTCTCTCAAGATCAACCAATAATGTCGTGGACTTATTTTTCCCTATTCTAATGATCTTGTAGGGACCATCCCATTTGGGCTCAAGTTTTCCTGAAAAAAGTTCTCTACGTACATCATAATATAGAACTAATTGCCATTTCTAAAAGGTGTATTTCTTTGCTTTTAAATCATAGAGCTGCTTCATCTAAGGCTTAGCTACTTCATGCTACGACAAACTTTCTAATTTGAGCTCATCCAAGTGGGCCAGAGTCATAAAGCACTTGAAGAGGACATTCTCATCACCCAAAGAATGGTTGATTGCGAATCTTATGGTCGACAACTCAATCTCTAAGGGCAAAACACACTCCTCCCCATAGACTAGCTTGAAGGGAGTGTGGCCAGTGGATCATTTAAACATCGTGTTATACGTTGATACCGCCATACATAATTTCTTATCCCAGTCTCGCTTCTTTTCAGACACTATTTTCGATAGAATACCCACAAGCTACTTGTTAGTACTTTCAACTTACCCATTTGCTTGTGCTTAATTTGGCATGCTTCAATCAGTCTCTTAATTAACTTGTTTTAAAAGTGGATTCCACAGTTCGATACTAATTCTTTTGGTGGACCAAATCTGCATATAATCTACTCTAATAGAAAACTAACTGTCTCTTTTGCATTGTCTTTTCTCGTCGCTCGTGCTTCTGACTACTTTGTAAAGTAGTCAGTCACTAGGATAATATCTTTTTTTCACAATCGACGATAGGGTAATAGAACCCACAAAATCTATTTCCCCAATTCTCGAATGGAAGTATAGCCATAATAGGAATAAGTGGTCACTTCTTGTTCTCCTTATTGTCATGTCATTGACAAATAGCGCATCTCTTAACATACTCGAATGCATCTTGGAAAATAGACGGCCACCAATAACCTGCTCTCGAAGCTTTTTGTGTAGTAAGCTGCCTGTCAAAATGCCCTCCATAAGCGGAGTCATGGCACTCTTTCAAAATAAATGCAACCTCTTCAGGAATCACACATCAACGATAGATATCATTAACCCCTATCAATATAGTGTTCTTGTGATCAAGGAAAATTTCAAAGCTTGATGTCTAATTTTCCTCCTTTGATTTTGATAAATCGGCTCCAGCCTCTCCTGTTGATAGGTAATGCGTAGTAGCAGCATACCAAGATGGGATAGAAGCCATATCAATTTTAAATAGAAACTCCATATCGCTTCCTTCTGTCAAAGTCTCTTTTGGCTCCCCAAAATCCACAAGGCATTCCACAATGCCTAACAACCTCGGTGGCTTACTCTTGATCTCATAATCAAACTCTTGCAAAGTGATTAACCACTTTGCTAAATGATCAGGGGTTTGTAACTTGTTCATCAACAATCTAAGCCCTTCTGCCTTTGTATAAAATACAACCTTCACATAGAGAATGTAATGCTTGAATTTTTTAGTCGCAAATACCATTGCAAGGCATAACTTTCCCATGTAGGTGTAGTTGATTTTTGATATGCCCAACTTCTGACTAGCAGAAGCGATCGAATGGTACCATTTTTCTTTCCAGATTTGGGATAAGGAGCAACTGATACTATGCATAGTGGATGCTGAAAATATATAGAGTACTTCACCCCTTTTAGGTGCTTTTTAAAGTGGTGCTTTTACTAGCTCTTGTTTTACATCATTAAAAGCTACTTACAAGGGTCACTCCATTCAAAGAGACAACCAAAGGATAATAGATTTGTTAGTGGCAACATTCTTTCTACCAGGGCATTTATAAACCTCCAATAGTACCTCGCAGGTGAGAAAAAGCTGTGTATTTCTTTTGGAGTACGCGGCAGACTCATGGCGACTATGACCTTGATCTTTTCAGGATTACTCACGATCTCTACTGAACTAACTACATGACCTAACAATAGGCCATAAGGCACCCCAAAGACGTACTTCCGTGGGTTAAGAGCTATGCAAAATTGTCTACAACGCTCAAAACACTTTCGCAAAATAATTGAGTGTCTTTGTCTTATGGTTATTGCTCCGAGGTCATTGATAAATACTTTCAACTCCTCTGGGAAGATGTTGCCAGAGGTCTTTTTTGTTAGTTATTGCCATGAACCAGGTGCATTGCATAAACCAAATGCCATCACATGGTACGTAAAGGTACTGAAGACAGTAATAAATATTGTTTTAAGCTTAACTTATTTTACAATTGCATTTTGGTTATATTTCGCAAAGCAATCCTTGAACGAATATATTTCCCTACTCGCTAACTAGTCCAAAATCTAATCAATAAAGGGCAATGGGTAGTAGTCCTTAATTGTCTGCTTATTCAACTCTCTAAAGTCTATGCAAAGCCGGATTTGATTATTTTTCTTCTTCCTAATAACAATAGGTGAACACCATTCAGTGTGCTGAATAGGGAAGATCAAACCAGCTTATCGCAATTTCTCCTCAAACAACCCGCTCCTCAGTTCGAAAGGCATACACCTTACTTTCTGACACATAGGGTGACTACCTTTCTTTAGAGGAATGGTATGAACAACCAAGTTGGAGGGAATACCTCTCATCTCATCATAACTCTAGGCAAAGATGTCGTGGAACTCTTGGATAAGGGACACATAGTTCTCCTTTTCTTCCACATTGAGCATGGACCTTGATTTAATTGGCCATGGATCATTTGGCGTACCAAGATCTAGCTCTTCACATCCATGTCTCTTATTTGATCTCGAGGCTCTATTGGCTCATTAAGAGTTATTTGATAGATGTCCTCTATAGTGGACACTTCTTTGGATTCATCACTTGAAGAAGTCTTGCTAGCATATACATCTTCTAATGTCTCTAATTCCGTAGAGGATAAAGGAGCTCTCTCGCTTTGAGGAGACTCAGGATTCATGATATGCATCAACTACTACGCAATGGGCACCTCTATCAAATATCAATCAATCGGCATGTATATCCACTTGATAGCTTGCTTGCAAGATCCAAGGTCTACTTAACAAGTGGAGTTAGCCTCATTGAGACTGTATAAGTTAATGGAACTGAAACTTCTAATCTACGGGCCATTACGAGAGGTCAAAAGGGTAGAGAAGGCGGCAAAGATCATGTAAAACCTATCGATGAAAACCCTAAATAAGACAAAAAAGGGACATAAGTCCTTAACCCTGACATGGAAGGGGGACCTTTAAAACCCATAGAGAGTAAAGCCGATGCTAAGAACGATAAAGAATTACCAAGAAGGAAGTCAAAAGCTAAGAAGAAAGCACCAAAACTAGTTCAATGACCAAAAGAGAGAATGGTCTGGTGAGAGAAGAGAGCTCTAGCAAATTATCACGAACTTGATTTTGCAAGCTCTCTTTGTGAAGTTAAACCAAATGTGAATCTCTTGCAACTGATTAAGTTGTCTTCGAGAGTGCTCAAGGAATTTAAAAAGATCGTGCACACTGGATATATTGTAGAACCTCTAGGCATAGTGCAAGTAGGAGATGATTGGTTTGAGCATGCTGAAAAACATTGCCCAAGGGTTGCAACCTACATTGATGGAATAATAGTGGATCATGCTATCGTAGATAGGGGATCCTCTATTAATATCATGAGGTCTGAATTGATGGAGAGGCTGGGTCTTGCAATCCAAAAAGATGTCTCCATGATTCTTAGAATGGCTTACGATAGTCTTAGGTAACTTGAAGGTTGCATCACTAAGGTCCAAGTCACTATTGCAAACATAGAATGCCTTTTGGACTTTAGGGTGATTAGGTTGGCAAGGCATCCTAACTATCAAGTACTAGGCAGCTCCTCTACAATAGCCTTACCTCTTTGAAGATGTCTCCATGATTCTTAGAATGGCTTACGATAGTCTTAGGTAACTTGAAGGTTGCATCACTAAGGTCCAAGTCACTATTGCAAACATAGAATGCCTTTTGGACTTTAGGGTGATTAGGTTGGCAAGGCATCCTAACTATCAAGTACTAGGCAGCTCCTCTACAATAGCATTACCTCTTTGAAGGATTTTTTTTGGCCTACCATCTTGCTCAAGATTATTTCCTTGTGCACAATGGTTAACAAGACTTGGATTCTACTACCTTATTGGAAGAGAGCTAATCTTACTCCACCAGGTAGCAGCCAAATGGTTGGACTTTCCATAAATATCACATTTGACGTTTGGAAAATTTTGAGGGTAGTGCTGGCTGCCACACCATTTATAACTAAATCTCAAGGGTGCACCCTCTTTAGGGCGTCAATGCCCTATCAAATTCTATTACTTTTTAGGAAAATTAACATCAACGACTCTTTGTCTATATTGTTCAAAAGTCATGTCAGTGTAGTGCTTCATCATGTTCTTAACTTTTCTAAGGACTTTTGATGCACTTGACTCATAGTCATGATCGTTTATTCGTTGTTCCATTGGCCTAACAATTTGATTGGGCATTGGTTGCTGCTGACCCACAGGAACAACGTTAGGGTTTGATACTTGGCCTCCAACATTCAGTGGAGCTAGCTAACTAGCCATAGGCATAGTCGTAGTGGGGGGAGCTGGCAATAAAGGCACATTTTGGACCATGCTATCACTTGACTTCCATTGCCATAACTATCACTTGACTTCCATTGCCATTGGTCAATGCCAAATTATTTCTCGAAATACTAGACCCATATTCAGATTGGTTCGAGAGGCATAGATTGCTTGTAGTGAGGATTCTACTTCTTGTGCTCGTCTAATGGTAGTGTCTACATTCGAAAAAGTGACACTACTCAACTGCACCTAAATATTGAAATCTAGACCATTCAAGAAATATTGCAGTTGGGCAGTTGTTGGAATAGGGATAGAGACTTGCAATTTGCAAAAGACCTCTTTTAACTTCTTGGCATATGCTCGGATATCCTCATGTGGCTCTTGACATGTCACATTTAGTACACGTAGCCAATATTGACCACCCCTATTAGGGAAAAAATCTCTTTGAAAGGCTTCAAAAAATAAATCAATAGTGGTCATGGTTCTCGCCTCTAGGTCATGATACCATATGGCAGCTCTTTCTTTAAGAGTCATGTTAAAGAACATTATTAAATGTCCATCTTGGATACGACAGTTGAACATCAACTTTTGGAAATCGTTAATGTGCAGTTCTGCATCCTCCTCCACTAACACATTAAAGATGGGTAGGGGAAAACCTAAAGCTGGCAAATATGCCATTCCAGCAGCTATAGTCATAGGTTGTACCACCATGGTAATAATCGGATTCGCTACTACTATAGGGGTTCAAACAACTAAAACTAGAGCTCCACTCGAAGTGGAGGGACTGATTGGAAGGGGGGAAGAACTAGAGATTCCTCCCCCTAATGGACTATGTGCCGAGCTAGGGTTATTAAAACCCTGCCCTTGCAAAGCTATTGGGCTACTTCTTTGCAGAGAGTATCTTTTGTTTATCTCAGTCTGTTGTCTAGCTCATTTAGCCCTCTCTTGCTTTTGGAGCTCTGCTTGATGGTCTTGTGAGTCTAGCTCACTAAATTTTGGCATACACTAGAGAGTAGGTCCCAATCCACCAAGGCATGGAAACTACCACTTGTAGGTAGCCCTTGGTAATTGCACCACCTATCGGGACCTAAAATGGGACCGATACTAGCTATAGGCACTAGCTGGACCTCTAAGACACATAAGACACCCCACACGGCCTTGTAACCAAGAGCGTATAAGGGACACGCTATACTAAACTCTAATATGGATCTTGTGCTTGTAATAGGACACAGTCCAATGTTTGCCTTCCTCTACTCAAAGGGAGATCCCATACACATGGGTATAATATACAACGTATCATATACATAGGAGGCAACCTCCCGATTGACTGCCATGGCCCCACTGCAACTCTTTTACATCTTAGGGATTGGCCTTCTGATGTGTTGCTCCAACATAAAGAGTAAACGTACAAGCTCCACTCTTCTGTATATTGAACGATTCAAGAGTTGATATTTCCTCACTAAACTTATCCTAAGAAACTGCTCGTCTATCTTGCAGCTTAGGAATCCTCACACATTCCATGTTGGTCATTTATTTAGTTAATCAAGTGCTATGCATCCATGTTTTATATCATGTGGCATGCAAAATGTAGAAGTGTATGATCATTGTGTAAAAGCATTTTATGATTAGAAATCAACTATGTGGTGTGCAAAACAATTCTTTAATGAGTTCTCATCTACTCGTTGTTGCTGCGTTGCTAGAGGCTAGCACCGAGTTTCCTCGTGCTACTAGTCTCCTTAAACTTAAATTTTTATTTGTCTATATGCTGTGCCTAAACCAAATTAATCAGAATTTTATGTATTTTCAACAACCTCTCACTCTTACAATCCCTCTTTTCCCTAACTATTTGGGTTTTCCAACGTTGCATAGGTGTAGAGTTTATTTTTATGTTATTTTTCATGTATAAAGCAATAAAAATTGCTCTCTAACATAAAAACAAGGATGACTTGAGGCGTAATTCTCATTCCTTAATCTTGTTGAAAATTCACAAACCTTAATCATATTTTTTTCATAATTTTTAAAGCACAAAAATCCATTTCTCTTATTTTTTCTATTTTTTTCTATTTATCTATTAATAAAAATAGGATATTTTTTAATCTATGATTTTTGATGAATTATGATAGCTCAAAGATAGTTTTTATTAGAATTTTATCCCATGTGAATTTCGTTTTCCATCCGAAACCAACAAAATCTTCATTTTCCCTCTAAAAATGCACTTTTTGATTTGAATTTAATTATTACGATCATATATCATTATGGGTTATGTATTTTTCCATGTGCAACCCTCGATCATAATGCAAATAAGATTCATGTAAATTATATTTCCATGTGCACACCATTTCAACCATCAAACATAAAAAAGAAGCAAATTTTCTTTATAAAACTGAAGCAGATCACTTATTCATGTGTTGTGGGTTTTTTGCAAATTACTACGGGCAACCAACGGACTGACCAACAATCATTCTTCAATGCTGAACACCCTTCCCTCAGCCTCCTCTTAATTTTGGAGCAATCCAATCACCATCGGACAAGCATCCTTCAGCCGCATTCTCTTCTTGATTCTTCAAAAACCCCCTCTTGGAGGAGAGAGACTAGATTGTGATCAGACCATTCAAGCAGCCATCTCGCGAGCGGTAGGTGGTGATCGAAGGCAAAGGACTGTAGAAATTCAATGCCTAGATCCAATTGGGGGGTTGCTTGTAGCCGGTCTCCTCCCTCTCATCATGATAGCCGTATATAATGGGAGGCCGCACGTACTGCAGGCCACTGTTTTGAGACCGCGCCCCCCCTCCCCCCCCCCCCCCCCCCCTCCTAATTGTTTTTTTAAGTTTTTAATTAGGGGCCTTTGGCCCCCCCCAACAAGTCCATGCCAAGGCAATTTTAAGTTTGGCTCTCTTTGGCTTTTGACATGTCCAGCCTCCTGCACTTTGACTTCCCGACCTCCGTTTTATTTTTTGAAAATTTTTGCTTGCCTGACTCGGAGTCCCGTACTGTCGATTATTTGCTTTCGATCGATCCGGTGTTTGAAAAAATTATGAAAAATTTGCAAGTGCTCTTTGAAACCGTGTCTTCCGCTTGGCACTTAAAATCAACTCAACTACCTTTGCTGCCTTCAATGAGGTCCAATTTTCTCCTAAAATTTGGATTTTTTGGCAAATTTTTTGTACTTTTTTGGGGCAAAAACACACTGCTCACTAGAATTAGGGCTTTGGATGGGTTGCAAACTTTGGTAATCTTTAAGTTTTGTGGTTATTCTAATTAGCTAGTGTGTATTACATCTTGTCTAGCTTAAGAGCATTGACCAAAAATAGAATCTAGACCTTGGTGGATCATTTAGGCCATAAGAAGGGCATTTAGACTAATTGAACTTTTTAAACTAAAGTGAAAGTTGATGGAACCTTTAATAAGTATAAGGCTCGCCTTCTAGTATAAGAAATAAAAAAAAGCAAGGAATTAACCATGAAGGAACCTTTGCACCAAAACTACACGGATGACAACATTCAATTTCTTGGTTGCATTGGGTACTCATTGTGCAATTGTTGGTCTATCACGGATGTCAAAACTGACTTTTTGAATGGTTGTTTAGAGGAGAAAGTCAACTGGAGAAGCCTCTCGGGTTTTCTCTTTTAGACCATGAAGACAAGTCTTTCACTTATAGAAGCTCTTTACGTTCTGAAGTAAATAATATGCTTGTGGTTTCACATGACATATAAGTTCCTTTGATCTCATGGATTTCATTCTATCCCTTATGATTAGAATCTATTTGTATAAACCACTTTAGATAGAGCTACCTATAACTTATGATATGTTCATAGTCTTTTGATCACCAACTCAAGTTTTGTGAGACCAACAAAGAGCTTGCTCTACATTTGAGATTAATTGCTTCGGGCAGCTATTCTATTTGTGGACCAAACCTTTGTATCTTAGTGAAAATATATCCTTTGGTTAGTGGATTAGTATTGCATTGATCAGACATGGCCCATGACCACTTCTCTTGATCCTACCATGAAGCTTTCTAAGGATCTTTACTACTAGCCTTTTAGCACGCATACCTATCAATTTGTGATAGAAAAACTTTTTTGCTTGATTCACGCTAGACTAGATTTTGGATATTCTCTTGTGGGGATCACTCATAAGTATGTAAGCACATCACGCCAATTCAAAAGAAGGTGTCAACAACTATTGCAATGGCTCCATACCCCAAGTTGAAAATAGTTGAGAAATGTTGAGGGATTATTAGTAGATGAGAATAGAACTGAGAAGAGAGAGTTCTCATTTTTAATGAGAGATAGTATTTCAACTAGTAGTTGTCTTTGTGAAATTAGTAATAAAATATTGTTTTCCAGTATCCTTGAGGCTCCATATAGTTGTTGCTCTGTCCTGTTTGATCTCGCCTGTTGCTGCCCATTGTCTAGATGTTGTTACTTGCTTGTAGAGTCTCTCCCGGTTGTTAGAAATGACTAAAAATTGCTATTGACTATAGTAACATCACTCTCGTCTCTCTTTCTCATGTCAAAAGGAGAGGGTTGAGAAGTGATAGAAAGAAGAGTAAAAGAGAGTTAGAATGAGTGACAAGGATAGAGAAAGACTAGAAAGATAGAAAAGAAGAGAGAAGCCATAAAAGCTAAGTACAAGTAGATGAGATAAGAGACAATAATTGTATTATGGTAAGAAGATATCAAAAATTACATGTCTCACATCTTTTATATCTGTGTCAGTGTGATAATGTATTATTAATAATTTTCTCACCAAAACATGTTTTCCCATCTTCTTACAATCTATCCTTGTCTAAAGGTTTTTACCCACAATAAAAATTTATAATGATAAAGAAAGATGTATGAAGTAGAGTACCACTTTGATTTCAGCTATACAAAAGATAAGAAATGAATCAAGAAATAAAGAGATATTTGTCGCTGAAATGAAGATAAAAAGGGAAGCCTCTACCATATACATAATTAAGATATCTTGAAAAGAAATTGGAGTCTTCAAATCTTCAAGAAATAGACTCTGTAAGGAATAGACAGTTTGCTATAAAAAATAGGCCTTGTTGAACAAAATTGCTATATCTTTTGATAGAAGTATCTGAATAGGGCATGGCATATATCAAAATGTAGCTAATGAAGAGTGCTTTGACCCTATATAGGTGGCCTTTTTTTTGAAAATTAAGTAGAGTAAAATCTATTTTAAAATAGATTGTTGTTTGGGCTTTGTTTATACCACAATTGACTGTCTTGTTGCCTATGTCTTAGCCACCCACTAATGCATCCCATAGACATGAAAACTCGTCTAAAATAGAATCACACCTCCAACAAGCTTTCTTAAGTAGTAAACTTGTTCACTTGATTAAACAATAAATCATAGAGTGAGAGCAAAGCTTCTTTTCATGCTGTCCTATGATCTTCCTAGGAATGTATTTAATAATTCCTTCTTCATTCATAGGAGGCAACTTATCAAATTTTTTGACTTGGGTACCATAAAAGGATTTGAGTTTACTAACATGAAGTACATAATTATGAATCTTAGTGGAAGAGGGAAATTTCAATCTATAAGCCAGGTCTCCAATACGCTTCAAGGTCTTGTAGGGTCCATAGGACTTGTAAGTTTATTGTTGGATCCGTTTTTAAAAGTAGAGTAGCAAGACTTGGGTACTTTCAATAAAACCAACTCTCACTCCTAGAACTCTAAGTGTTGCCTATTCTCATTAGCATATATCTTCATTTGATCTTGAGTTTTTTAAAGATTCATATTACATTATTGAACAAGGGTCTGCATTCTTTCCAAGTTATATTTTCCAAGCGGGTTAGTATTCTCATTGAAAATAACTTTGGGTAGAGGCACCTTGTAACCTCAAAGGGTAAAATTCCAATCCTAGCATGAATGGAGTTATTACAAGCAAACTCAATCACATACAACCATGAATCCTCTATATGTTGTACATCATGATAGAAATGGTGAGATAAGTCTCAGACCACTTATTTACCCTTTCTATCTCGACATCACCATGTAGATGATAGGTTGTAGAAGGAGCTAATTTAGTATCCATGGAGTTGAATACCCCCTATCAAAAGTTACTCATGAACTTGGTATTCCTATCATGCACAATCACCTATTATAATCCATGTAATTTAAAGATTTGCTCCATGAATTGACTAGCCGCCTATGAAGCACTGAACTAGATCTTGGTAGGAATAATATATGCTTTCTTAGTGAGTTTGTCCATTACTATATAATTGCCATTCCAAACCCTTTTGGTAGTAAATAAGCCAATAATGAAATCCATAGTAATATGTGTCCATTTTCCTTCAGGGGGGGAGTAGGCAATGGCTATAACAAAAAACTTAGCTTATGGGTGCTATCATTGTTCTGTTGGCAAGGCATACACTCCATGACATAGTCCTTTTCATTAAACGTATGGAAATAAGGAACCACCATTTGGGCCTGCAGGAACAATCAAACAAATGCATTCCAAACCCTTCGAGGAGGTGAAATGGCCAAGAAACATTGCTTGCTCTTCCTAGGGTTGTTTCCTACCGTTCCCTACCTTTTCTTGCCATTTCCCCTGCCATTCCTTGCCATTCCCCCTGTCATTGCCAATTTGGAAAAGTCACTCCAAGCTTGCTAACCAAAAATTGACGTTTTTTTAGTGTTTTTTTCTTAATGGTATCACATTTATATTACATGTTCACTCATCTCCATTGCGTAATGTGCATGTGCTAATCTCTCTCTCTCTCTCTCTCTCTCTCTCTCTCTCAGGTTGAGGATTCAAAGCATCAAGACAAGCCACAAGCTAATCACGAGTCTATGCAAAGTTCAAGTTTAATGCATTATCGACTCTTGCAAATCACAATCAAATTTCAGTTCTATCCTTAATCCCAAAATAATCATCCATTTATATTGTTTAATTTCAAGAAAAATTGGAATAATTAGCATTTGGGACAATTTAGGGCAATTTGGAGCTATGGGGGTAATGAAGTCAATTTTGGGGAATTTGGGTCAATTTGGAGCATTGAGGATATTGAGATAATTAGAGGAACATTCAGGACATTTGGAAGCTTGTGGCATTTTTGGGGTGTTGAGAGCAATGTGGAGCAATAGTGACTTGGGCGATTTGTAGTAATGGGAAGCTAATGGGATAATTTGGGTCACGTAGGGTATATTTGGGGAACTTAAGATATGTGCTGTTCTCCCCATTCCCATTCCTTGACCTTGGATGTTCCTTCTATTCTTGGGGGTCCCATTCTTGTTCCCATTTCCCATTCCATGTATATGATTGAAAGCTTTTCCTAATCTTATTATAGATCTTAAACACTCCAAAATATCCTGAAGGAAGAAGTAGAACAATCTTGCCATTAAGATAGATTAGGCCATTTTGAAGTTGATAATATGAGTTTTTCTCCATGAGACCTTGTCGTAATTTTTGAAATATGGTTGAGCTCATCATCCAAAAGATAGGCCTTTTGTAACTCCTAAATCTAGTCGTTATGTAACTTAATCATAGTTGCAACACGACATGCCCACGTTCTAAAAACAGAATCAACTACTACCACATTATCCTTGCCCCTTGTATGAGTGATATTAAAATCATATTTTTATAAGGTAGCTATCCATCTATGCCACTTAGGAGTAAGATTTGAGAAGGTAAGAAAATACTTTAGGACCCTCTGATCACTTTGAACTCTAAATTGCTGATTGCTATATAAATAATGATACCATTTCTTTATCGTATATAGAATAGCCAATATCTCTTGATCATATACATTCATAGCTATGTACTTTATCTCTAAGCTTGTGATTTTCAAAGGCAATAGCTCTATGCTCTTGTAGCAAAAGAGCCCCTATATTACAGTGGTTGGCATCACATTGTATGGTAAGCTCTCTGAAAAAATCCAGTTATACTAAAATAGGAGAAGTAGTTCTAGTTGAAGCTACTATTTGTAAGTGTATCCCAAAAGAAATCTTTATTATTCGAACTGCCAATCAAAGGAAATTCTATAGTGGAATAATACTTAATGAATTTGCGGTAAAATGATGAAAAACCAAGAAATCCTCTAAGTGAAGTAGTGGTGATAGTTGTTGACAAATCTCTAATACACTGCACCTTTATATAATTAATCTATATTCCTTTTTCATTAACAATATGATGCAAGTACTCCATCTTAATTTGTATAAAACAACACTTTCTTCTCCTTCGCGAAGAGTTTGTGATACCTCAATATATAAAAAAACCTTCCTCATATGTGACAATTGGTCTTGTAGAGTCTTGCAATTAATCAATATGTCATCAAAGAAAACAAGAGCAGGCTAAAAGAGAAAACGTTGTAAATTCTTATTTATCAGACTTTGAAAGGTAGCTAGAGTATTAGTAGGCCCAAATGGCATCACCAAGAAATGGTATAATCCACGATCAATCCTAAAGGTAGTTTTGATTTTATGATATCCAGATCGTAAGTTAAGTTTAGTAAAGAACCTAGCTCCTTTGAGCTCATAAAGCAAATCATTAACTCTAGGAATTAGATATTTGTTCTTCACTATGATCTTGTTTAGATCCTTCTAGTTAATACACATCTTGAAAATTCTTTCTTCTTCACTACTAACAAGATCCAAGATGTATACAGTGGAAAACTAGGCTCAATGAATAGCACATGTAAAAGCTCTTTGATTAGCTTGGTTACTTCTTTATGCTCACATTTAGACAATTTATAGAGTATCCTATTGATTGGATTTGAATGAGGATCCAAATTTATAGGGTGATCCACTACTCTCTTAGGAAGTAATGAAGTAGGCCCTTCAAACAAGTTCTTGCACTTCTCAAGGAGAGTTTTCAAAGCTAAATGCTTAGCTGAATTCTTGGACTGATCTTCTACCTTTTTATTTAGGTGTAAAATAAAAATATAAGAGTATTATTTGTACTCCTTGAGTTGCTTATGGTGATAAGCTAAAAATCATATTTACTAGGGATTCCTTGTAAATGGATAAGCTGCCCATCAATGCATGGAAATAGAACAAAAGGTAGTGGTAGAAAGAGGTAAATATATTTCACTAGGATCAAAAGGAACATGCCTATCAGGATTAAATCCACGATCTTCAAATTCAGCTTGTGTACTCATTGTTGGTTCTTCAATAACCTCATCATTTACATCCTCAAGAACTATCATATTATAATTCTTGGCTTTCATGCTCTTCAAATTTAGCTTATGCACTCTCTGTTGGTTTTTCAATAACCTCATCATCCACATCCTCAAGTAGTATCATATTGTAATTCTTGGCCTTGGCATTTTTGTAAGTGTACTTGGATGCATAATCAGTTGTATATTTTTCACCATATTTGAAATATAGGCCCTTTTTATTTTCATTCCTTAAAAAGATCCATATGGATATAAACTTTTTATTCTTTTCTAATTATTTTGGGGTCTCTTGTCACCTTGCTAAGGCTCTACTTTATGGTTGATTATTGACTTTGAAGCACTTTGCTGTTTTGAAACATTGAAAGTAGGGTATGTAGGGACTTTGGAATTGCTAAATGAAATATTGGATCCTTCGCAATTGCCACCAAAGTTTCCATGTTTTGTAACAGTCCTTTGGTGTTCAAAAGAAGCTTGCATAGGAATGTATTTTCTATACTTACATATCTCTTTGCTAACTCAATAGCTTAGAATAGTGTTGTGGGTTTTTGGGCAATAATATTAGGTGACAAATCAAGCTCTAAACTATAGATATACTTATGCAACTTTGCATCATCGCTCACTCTTTCTACATATGTGGTAAGATTCAAAAACTGATTTGTATACTCTCTAGCTGTTAGGCTTCTTTGGTCCGATTGATACCATATTCTAGCCAACTTTTCTTTCTCAATGGGAGAGGCAAATACTTGAGCTATCTTAGCTTTGAGTTTCTCCCAACTATTTACATGATGTTTTTCCCTCTTTATGTACCTCTACCATGTATGAGCAAAGCCCTCAAGGTGAAGTGTAGCAAAGTGAATCTTTTGGTTATCTGACTTAAGAAAAATATCAAAATAGGACTTTAACTTTGAAGCCCACTCCTTCAAATCAGCCGGTGATTATGAATGGCCACTACATTTGATTAACACAATCTTATCATAGAGTTCTCTCTCAATAAAGCCTTTCTCTCCATTAGTCACTTATGACTCCATATCCACATAACTGTTAGTGGGGTTTGAAAGATTAGAGATACTCCTATGATAGTCGGTTTGAAACCTACCTAGAGGAATAGGTGGCTAACTTCTAGTTGTTTGAGGATGATTTGATCCATGAATGCTCAAAATAGGCTTATCAGTCTTAAAGGAAGTCTCTCCAATCTTATAAGTGTTGTTTAGTATCCCCTTCTTCCCAATGATACCTAGCTGAGGATTTTTATTTGACGGTTGAAAATAATGTTTATCTCTACTCTCTTTGTTTGCCATTTGTGTTGCCACAAGCATAGAGATTTGAGCATTAAGTTTGTTCAAAGAATCTCTAGTAGAAGAAGCAAACTTTTTCGAGGAATCCTTAGTAGATTTGGTCATTTGTTCCATGACTTCCTTAGTTTGCATATTGGATTAAGCCATCTGTTCAATCACTTGATCTCATTTGAAAACTAATTTCATATGTCTAATGGAATGCCTAGTCTCATGGTTACAAAAAGTGGTATTAAGAGTACTATATGGACTATATTCTTGAGAGAATCTTTGTTATCATGATATGCCTTAGGTATTGCCTTACATGCTTCCGTAATTTGTTGTTAAACATCATCATTAAGTATGTTCTTTCCCTTTTTTCTAGCCATTTTTGCTCAATGTTACAATACAGTCCTAGTAGATCCCTTGACGCAAAAATGGTTATAACTTTTCACTCGGATATCGAAATTAAGAACTTTTTGATGGAAAATGAAGTTAACTAATAGCTCTTTAGGATGAGCTATAATACTCAATTTTAAAATCAAAACAAAATATTTTAAAAATATTGTTTTATTGTTGTAGAAAACAGTCTTGCACCCTGTAAGACATTGTTTGTGTATCCATGTCCTTAGATTTAAAGTAAGGTCTTTTCTTCACCCTATGGTACCTTGTATATGACCTATAAGAGCTGAATACAATTTGCAATACCTTATATAGGCCTTGAAAAATCTCTACATTACTATATAATATCTATAACCAAGTACGTAGGAAGTTTCACAAAAGTGGTCCCAATTCACTGTCTCAGTGAAATATCCTATGTAAGATTGGTAATTAATCTAGGATAATCTATACCACTTGTAAATGATTGAAGATCAATCCAAATCAAGATCCGAATGCCCATGTTACTTTTGAATACATCTGTTCGTTGCTATAAGTGTATTGGGCTAAAATTTTCATATAGTAAACTTGTGATAACCTGTATAATTCTTGTAACTGTTGAATAAAATCTAGATAAATGCTACCTAGCTAAAATCTTCAGATCTTCAATGACTCTACTCACCGTACTTGTGGTGAGGGATATAATGACACGACAGACTCTCTACATGGGCTCCGAATCATCGAGAGGTAGGCAAAGTTCCTCCCTGGGTTAGTTGGTTGCACCCCTTTAGGATCTTTAATAGTGCGATAGGGTCACCTCTCTATGGTTCCACTATCTTTACTAGCATCTAGCTTTTTCCTCGGTGAGAATATCAACATGGTAGGAGCATTTTAATTAAGTAAATAGAAATGAGATGCATATTTAAATAATTCTGTCAGCCTTCAATGATATGCAAGATTTGATAGATGAAAATTGGAATCAATTATTGGAGATTGGCTAAGGGTCTTACCAATGCAATTCAAGTGATTTCAAGAGGCTCAATTCAGTGACTTCAAGAGGCTCAATTATTAGAGATTGGTTGAGGGTCTTATCAATGCCCTTCGAACAAAAGTGCCAAAATATAGCTCTATTATAGACTTCAAGAGGCTCAATATACTGAAATCTTTGTAATGTCTTCAATCTTGAAGCCAATCTTGCTTCCAAATGGTAATAGACCTTTGGCTATGGTTGCCCTATTGTGTTTTAGGGTTTTCATATATCCCTGAGCAGAAGAATGAAAATGGAGGTTAAAGATCACTTGTAAGATGTTATCTAGCTGCTTGAGGCTTGAAGAAGTTGGATCCAAAGGATCAATGATTGAAGATCACTGCTGAGATCAGTCCAAACAGTATATTTTGTGCTGCAAATTGCAAGCTTGCTCTTGTAGCCAACCCTCAATCAATAGCTGGCACTATGGTGCTCCATTTGTTACTCAAAGGCTTCAAAATCATTGCCCCAAGGTCAAAGAGAGAGATGTGATCACTAAAGAGCATGAAGAAGGTTTCCTTGGCAGCCACCATGAAAGCTTCAACCAAAAACTTAAGAGAGAGAGGAAAGGTAAAAGCTTGCCTTGAAAAGTAACTGGACTTTTAACCAAAACTAGCTCTATTATTTCCTTTTTCTAACTATTTTACCTCACAAATTGCCAGTCATGGATGACAGCTTACTATTTTGTCCAAGAGGCCACCAACTTTATCTTAAAGCACTCCAATTAAATTTGAATGGGCTGTCATCAGTCTGCTTGGTCAGTGCACCTGTCCATTTTTCCAAGTTGACACCGTGTCCTTGAGTAATGAAAAGGTAACTAGCTTGTGAAGGAAATCCAAGAAAAGATTAAACCAAATGGATCAAAGACCAATGTTCTAATACCACTTGTCAAAGAGGCTGAGAAGTGAGAAAAAAAAGGCAAAAGAGAGAGAAAAGAGGAGAGAGAATGAGTGACGAGGAGAGAGAATACTAAAAAGAAAGATAGGGAATGAGAGAGAAGCCATGAAAGCTAAGCACAAGCAGGTGAGATGAGAGATAGCAATTGTATTTTTGTAAAAGATGTGTCCAGCTCTCAGAGAATGCTGATCTTTCTAACAAGCTTATCTAGAAGATGTAACGATCCTGATGTTCAGGCTCCTTTACGTGCAGTTCCACATAGTGAATAAGCTCACAAAGAACAAATTCATACTTCCCCAGTTTCTGCAAGGCCTTGGAATCTAGCTTAAAGTTCTTGGGTAAGAGCGAACTTAGGCCTGGGAACCTCCCAGAAGCACACTTGCAAGGATGTATGTAGGTGTCTATGTACATAGTTAAATGTTTCTATTATAGATCAAAAGCATAATATCTGTCCAAGGTAGTTTTACCGAGTTAATTAAACTCTGCAAATAACAACTGGAAGGATAAGCCATAATCCATGTTGATTTACTCTGTGCATACATACGTACTCGTACTAGATTTGAACAGAATAGCTACTCTTTACGCTACTTTTTACCAATATGAATACCAATACCACAACTAACTACTGTGAAAGCCCATATTGCATGTTAATTTCTCTGTTTGACTCTCTGATTTGTGAAAGCCACTATTTTAAAAGGTTTGTTTATTGCTGTAGTTTTGGAAAGAAGAAGCTGCAAGAAGTAACAGCAAGTTGAAAGCCATGCAAGATGATCTCAGGTATGGCAAGATTGCAAGCCATACTAACGTGTCACATCCCGCAATAGGTGAATTACTTTGCTGGAAAAATAAGCGATCGCAACAATAGTAAACAATGCTCCTATCGGCATGTTGTAGGCGTTTGATGGGTGAAGACCTACAGATGTTAGCTTTAAAGGAGATAGACAACCTAGAAAGCCAGCTACAAGGAGCTGTAGAGCGGGTGAGATCAAAACAGGTAATCTTGGAGCCGCATGCAGATTTGGTGAACGGTATAAATGTATTGTATACGCTTCTTGTTGTAACAACTGCGCCTCAATTTGTTGAGCAGACCAAACTATTGATGGAACAAGTACAGGGACTTAATGAACAGGTATGCGCAAAAGACTCACTCATTTTCAATATTTTTTCAAATCTTACAAACAGTGGCAAATATACCTCGTAAAAGTGGGTATTAGGTTGTCTAGTATAGAGCCCCACGAGCAAGGTTGCAAAGGCCAAGGCTGGTGTTGTAGCATTATATGCATAAGAGATGGACCAAAAGCCTAATTAAAAGGTTGGAAGTCTTGATTCAGCTTTTTATAAGTTTCAAATACACAATATTTGTAAACTTTTTTGCCCATCTTTCTCTATCTATCTTCTTCTCATTTCTCCATCTACCATGAGAGTGAGATTATGTGCTCCTATGCAAGCTTCCTTGAGCTTGAGGATATGAGAGCTTCTCTTATCTTAATCTCTTGAGTTTGATCTCCTCTTTTATTCTTTTGCTTACTCATGACACAGTTGAGATTAAGGGGTCAAGCAGTGTGAAGCAAGAGGAGCTCTAGTTCTTACATACCAGAGTCAAAGCTTCTCTCCACCATCCAAACCATAATGCTAGCATTAGGGGATTGGTTAGCGCTTGTAGAACTTTGAAGATTTCATATTTCCTCTAGCTTGCATGCATGGAGTAGAAGTGAAGTAAGAGACACTTGAAAATAAAGTAATTGAGTTGAGAGAGAGGTGAGCCTTTGAGAGTTAAGAAGGCTTGATGGACCATCAAGTCTTATGTAGTGAACTTGTGTCTTATAACATTGTGGTCTTATTTAAAGGATACGAAGGAAACTTATGGAATCTTAAATTGCTTGCTTATCTTGTGCTTTTCTTAGGATTGTCATTGAGTTATTGCTTCGAGAAGAAGTTAATTGATTTGAGAAAACAAAAAAGAGTAGGTTTATGCTTTATCTAATTGTATATTGCATCAAATTCTCCTCAAAATGAGTATAGGATTATATTTATTAAATGCTTGAGTTCATAGGAGCATACTCTCTTTAATTGATATCGCAATATTGCTAATGTGGCATCATAAGGAAATTTATTATAAGAAAAATATTCATAGTTCATTCTTATATTGTAATGAATAAGGTTTCCAAATAGAGTCAATGTTAGCTTGTGAATCCTTTCAACTAGCTTGTTTTCATTCCAAGGCTCTAGCCACATTTCTCAACAAAGTACCCAAGGCCATGGACCATTGATTACCTAGAATTTGGTGGGGGTAAAGACACTCGTCTATGCTACCCATGTACTCACTACATTAAGTATACTTTCATGCTTGTATATTCAAGTGATAGATGCCATCATTGTCACTTTATTTTTTATTTTTTCAATGACCAATAAATAAGGGAAGGTCATTCACACATTGTGACTGTTGGAGTTTCCATGCCTTGAGTCTCTCTCTCTCTCTCTCCCTTTGCCATTGTTCATGCCATTGCTTTCGTTTTGGATGGAATGCCTAGTGAAGTTAGAATGCCTCTCTAACACCTGACTCTTAGCAACTCATGAAGGTGAGATACAAGAGTTAGTTTGACAAGCATATCAAACAATGTGACTTTAACTAGGGCACTCTAGTGCTCCTATACTTGGTGAAGGGCCATAAGCAAAAGACGAAGTTTAGGGGATTGAGACCTTTTAGGGTCTGCAACATTAGTTGAATCAACAACGTAAAACTCCAGACTCTAGAGGGGGAGAATATAGACTTCTTTAATGATAGTTGTTTCAATCCTCTAATGCACTCATTACACGAGTCTCCAATGATGGACTCATTTGTGAACATAAGAGTAGCCACCATCATTGAGATAGAGGACAATTATTCAATCCCTTGATTGAGGAGATTTTTTAGCTTGGCTTGAGCTCGTGATCCATATTAATTCACTTTAGGCAAGGCATGGCTTCTTCCATTCAAGGTAAACATTGGCACTTTTACTTGCTCTTGGCTTATCCCATGCCACTCAAGACTTCTTTGAGGCTATCTTGAGCCTTAGTGAGTATTTCTTGTGGCCTTTTTATTGCTATTATGTCCCTAGAATAATAGGTGCAATCTGTGTTGACAAGATAGCACCACTGCACTGAATGGAATTAATCATGAGAGTTGCATTGCTTAAATTGGTCACTAAAGCAATCATTGGTATTCTTGGCTTCCCTCCTTGGTATTGATAATCACCTTTGAGCATTGGCTTTGGGTTCACATGGTTCGAACATTTACTATTTAAACAAGATAGCATGTTATCATAACACATGGATAATCATTTTGATAATTTCTTATTTGTGCCATTTTAACACTATTTTTTGGCAAAATTAAAGAGTTTTGGCTCTGTGTTATGTATTATTTTTTATACAATTTAATTAAACATAGGGATGTAAAACCGTATTTGAGCAGTGCTGGGGGAGAATTTAGAAGTTGAGAGTTAGGATATTTTTTAAGTGAAAAATTTAGGGAATGAAAAAATATTAAGTGGTAGAAGGCAGATGCGGAAAATTTTTAAGTGGAAAATGTAGACAAATTGGAGGTGGGTAGAAAGACCGGTGTACTTTAGCATGCATACACAAATTTCGGGTTAAGAAGGTGTGGGGGGGGGGGGGGGACAAATTAGGTCTAGAGATGTGAAGAGATGCCAAAAATAACCGGTTCAAGTGGGAAATGGATAATATTTGAAAAGAGGTTGATCAAGAAGTTATGTAGGGAGAGTCTTGTGAAGAGAGGTTGAGGGAAGAGAGAATACACAAAAAAATGGACGCCATCATGCAAGAAGATGACTGATTTCTTTGATTTCTCTTCCTCATTTCCAGCAATGAAAGGCTGCCATTGATCCTCTCTTGCATCTCTTTCAACCTCATTCCATTCTTAGCAACTATTCTTGGATATTGAGAGAGAATTTCTACAAGATTTAGAGAGGATTAGTGAATATTAGTGAGAGGAGTGGAAGATTAAGAAGTTTGCTGATTTTTGGAAGTGAAGGGAGTGGAGGAGCAAGCATCAGCACTCTCGAATATGGTGGAACAACTCTAATTACTTGGTTAATCGAGTATATTGTTTTCATTGAAATTTGATCAAGAAATAGAAAGAATTGATGTTTTGCGATCATATGTATATAGTTTCTAATTTCTGAGGATAAAATGGAACAAAAGAAACAAAGTTCTTACATTAGATGCATTAAAATGATAAAGGAATGGTTGAACTTAGGTTAAAAACTATATTTTTTGACCTTAATTAGTGAAAATTAAGAATTATGCATGATGTTAATGAGAGATGAGTAAAAAAAGAGTAAGAAAAAATTAAAAAGAATTAAAAAATGAAATCTTATAACTTGAAAATGAGTTTTAATGAGATATATGTATTTTAGTGTTAAAAATGATTGTTTTTTGTCCTAATTAGTGATAATTAAAAGTATTAATGGAGGATTACGGATGAAAAAAAAAGGAGTTGAATTACATGGTAATACATTTAGTCATGAAATCTTAGGTGAAATGGATGTTTGGAATTTAAGTTCTTGAATTTTTACGTGTGAAAATGATAGCTTTTGGGTAATTTTTAGTGATGATTAGTGAATATTAAGAGAAAATGAGAGAATTTGTGGTTGTAAACTGGTATATCAACTACACGTATCATGATGGATATATGGTTAATTGGGTTTGATAATTTAAGGTCAGACATAATTTTTATGAATATTTTTATTTTTTTGGATTGTAATAATAAAAAATTAATAACTCATAATAATAAAGGATTTAAGAGATGAAGTAAAAAGAGAATGTAGTTTATTTTCTATGAAGAACATGCTCGTAGATTTTTTTAAAGAATGGATTGTGTTTGTAGATGCTTCTTTTGTAAAATGATCTTCAGGGTTGAAATGATAATTAGTGAATATTAGGGTTTATATTAAAGGATTATCAGATATTAGGGATGAAATAAGAGTTTTAAAATAATTTCTTTCTTTGATTTAATTCTTGATTTTATTGAAGTTTATAATCTATGAGTTGTAGTTCAAATTGAGAGGTTAGATGGTAATGCTAAAAGGATAGTAAATAAGTAAAGAAAGTTATTATTGCTGATAGTTGGACTACAGAGATAAATGAAATAAAAATTTTATGTGAGTAATCTAAGTGTAAAGAGAACATAATTGTCCATCCTAAAACCTTAATTATTACAATGGCTTCACACATAATCATTTTGCCCACATATCTGGGGGCTTCTTAAGGGGCCATTATTTTTTGGTGTGTTTTCTGGGAGGGTCAAGTGTGTTAATTAACGGGAAGAGGGGGTGGCTATTTGCTAATCTCAAATATAAGAAAAAAGAAAATAAATTGTAAGTCGAAGATGAGACATTAAAAAGCAACAGAAAGGGAGGGGAAGATCTAGAAGATTATTTAATCATTTGAAACCATACTCTCTTTAAAGTTCAACATCCCAAAAGGGGAAAATAACAAACCGCCACAAGTTTGGCAGGAGCAACATATAAGGAGTCTCCTCTAAGAGATGGGGAGAAGCTATAAAGCCTAGGATTAGAATCTTACACCTATTTGACCATGTTGTAGGATTTGATTGGTTGTTTTGAAGCTTACTTAACAAAGTATTGATCTAAGTTATCGGGGTTTTGATGTGCCGCTATAACAAAGTTTTCTTTTGAAACTTCTTTCCTAAATTGCCCAAGGCTATACAGTGTATCATTGTCAACAAGGCAAGAGATACCGATTTGGTAGATGGGGGTAAGAATTTTGGACCTCAATTGTGGGTTGACGTTGAGCAATTATGCACTTGGAATTGGATGTTTCAAGATGAAGCAAAGGGAATTGTCTTGGTAGCAACACACTTTAAGTTAGTTGATGAAATTCAATTGAATATTATTAGCATAAAACATCATTACGATTTGTTTACAAGAGAGGGATGCAAATTGTTTAGGCGAATAGATTGGGCTAACGTGTCAAAGTGGGTAGTATTAACTAAGGGTGTTAAAGTAACATTCGATAATAGGGACACAAGAGACGTGGCTGAGATTTTGGGCATAGTAGAAAAGCCTAGTGAAGAGTTACCTTATGGTGTGGAAGACAAGGAACTACCCGATATCTTGCGTAAGTTAAGCCTTCATAAGCAAGGGCTCTTGCAATAGAGACAAATTGAGGGATGTGTTTGAAGGGAAAATCATTACACACCAAAGTGAATGAGTGAAAGTCAAAGGTTAGCACGGGACGAGCAAGTAAGACAAAGACTGGAAAGAAAGACTAAGATAATATTGGAGCAGTTAGAAAAGTTGAGCAAAGAGTTACAAAATACTTTGCAAGGTGGGTTGAATTTATCACTAGAAACCGGAGAAATCACTGGGGAGCAGTTTTTTGTTGGAACTATGTCCAATTATGATTGGAAGAAGCAAGCAGAAAGCTTAGAGGGAATGAGTGGTACCAATAAAGGTAGCTCAAAGAAGGGGTCAACTGCTAGTGATAAGAAGGAAGAAGAAGCAAAAGAAAAGGCTCAAAACGATGATTTTGCGAGGTCTGATAAGTTCTCCATTGAAATAGTAGGATATAGAATAGACAAAGAATTTGTTGAATGCACGATAGAAGATAATAGTATCTATAGTCTTCCAGAATATTGGGGTCTTAATAGGTTATTTGTAGACCCAAAAGAACAAGTTCCAATCTTTGAAGATCTAGAGGAGGTACTAAGATCATTCTATATGGCTGTGAGAGCACCTATGCGGCATACTGACTTTACCCAATACTCTGGCCATTGGGATGATGATCCAAATATGCATGTCTAACGGTTTAAGGTTACATGTATAGCAAATGAGATAATTGAGGATGATCAAACGTTGCATATATTTCTAGCCACTTTGAAGGATGAAGCAGTTTTGTGGTATGGAAATCTTCCTAACGTCACTTGGGTGACTTACACAGTGTTAAGAGGTGCATTTCTAACTAAGTTTAGACGATAAGGGTTTCAAGACCATTTGTGATTAGAATTTAATTATCTAACACAAACCCCAGGACAAACTGTGGAGCATTATATTCAAAAGATGGAAACATTAATTAGGAAGATGGGGCAAAATGCTCCTTCAGAGGATATGTAGAAACAGAAATTTATTGAAGGATTGCAGGAGACTATCAGGGAGAACATAAGCCTTAAACGATCAGCTAATGTAATGTATGCAAAGACAGAGGCACGTTGGTGGGAAGCTAAGGTGCAATTAGGACAACTGAGGAGGAAAGTATTATATAACAATCCTGGATTTGTTCCGTCAAGTATGTCGCCCTTTATGGCAACTAGCGCACCATATGTAGGAGCTCCAGTAGCTCTTGATGCTGCTTATATGAAAAGTGCGGGGGTTACACCATCATCAATACCATATTCAAGACTAAATCCATACATGGTAGCCCCAATATATCCACCCCCATCGATAGTTATTGCACCTACAGGACGGAGTTTAAGGTGGCTGAGTTAATAGCTAAATCCTTGGCAGATATGAAGAAAGAGATTTTAGTAGAAGTAAATCCCAATGTGAAGGGATTTTATGCTGTTAGTCAGCCCATTTTTGCGACAAGTTCAACTCAAGTATCTAGTCAAGGAAGTTCCACACCTCCAAGGTCTAATACTTGGTGTGGAAAAAGCCATGGTTTTGGACACTTAGCAACACAATGTCCTATGCCAAGTAGAGTGGTGCTTGCTCAACCAAGAAATTTGTTTTGTGGGTATTGTTTGAGAAATAATCATGTGGTGGATCAATGTTGGGTTAAACAGACCCATTTACGGCAACAAGCAACCCAAATGCAAACAAATTATAATTATAAGGATAGTCAAAATGTGACTTATCCAATAGGTCCTCCTAATAGGTCAGTTATGCCGAGAGGTATGCCTACTTAGGGAACACCCCAGTGCCAAGAAATTGGGGATAAGGAGGGTATTCTAGAAATGAGAGGCGACCGTCACCCTATAGAAATCCTAATTTGAGAAGGAACAATAAGTACAATGTAGGAACAAGAGTGGTTTGTTGGAGATGTGAACACCCCTGGGCATGTAGCTAGGTTCTGCCCAAATGAGTAAAAATGAAAGGACTACGTTCCCTTATGCACCAAGTGCGGTCGTGAGAGTCATTACAAAAAGAATTGCTCAGGAGAAGGTACTTCTTCGAATAATCAAGATAAGGGTAAAGGCATTACTAATTTGACTACAAATTTGGTAGAAATTGTGGAAGAATTAGAGGGTAAACCAATTAAGAAAAAACATGTTACCTTTAACTCAGATGTTATGATTGGAGCAATCACTCGTTTAAAATCAAACCTAGAGATTATCTTAGATCAGGAAAATGATTCGAGTTTGATGGAGCCTAATAATGCTATGACAGAAACTTTAAAGGAAGAAACATCTTTACCAAGACATGCAAAAGATCATGATGCAGAGAAAGATGCGATTGATTCGCCACCCAATTCGGAGGATCAGCCAGTTTTACCCATCCCTTCAAGTTTTCCTAAGATTAAGGAGGGAGTGGCTCCATTTCCTCAAAGATTGAGAGCTTCAAAGGTAGCTAAAGAAGATGATAAGGAATCAAGGGAATCCTTTGATGTGTGGGATGAGTTGGAGAGTTTACATTTGTCGATTAATATAAGACAATTACTAGAATATGCCCCTACTTGTAGAAGGGAGATCTATCATAGACTAGTATGGAGAAGGGCAAAAAGGGGTAATTCTGTGACTGTTTCATCTAACACAAAAACTGTTAAAGCAAATAAAAGTATTTGACCCATAAGGATTGTGGATTTTTTCTTGGATCTAGGGGATCCAGTTGTAGACATGGAAGTGATGAAGCATATGATATTCGGAGCTCAGTTGGATGGTGGGGCAGTAGTGAATCTGATAACATAGGAAACAATGCTTAAGTTAGGGTTAACCAATAAGAAGGAGACTACCAGTATTGTTTTACGTCTAGCTGATCAATGAAGGGTCACACCTTTAGGTCGTTTATGTCAAATTCCAACTGTTATTGCTGGTTTGGAGTTTAGTATTAATTTCTTGGTTGTGTGACCTATTCAAGGAGCTATTTCTTATCCGATTCTTTTGGGTAGACCTTGGTTGTTGTAGTCTCAATGTGATCAGAGCTGGCATAGAGGTATTATAACGATAGAACCTAAGCATGATCGGGTGCAATTGCGAGTTGTGGCTAGGGAATTTTTGCTTGAACCAATGGAGGAAAGCACATATACGAATAGATATGATGCCTCCATGACTGAGGAGGAATTGAATGAGAGCTCAGAGACTAAGCAAAATTATGTGCGGTTATATCGAGATTTATGTGATCAAGCCTCATTAGACGGGAACAAGACTATAGTTGATATGGTGGATCAAAAGAATGTTGCGAAATCTTTAGGAATGGGGAAATATTATGTGCACTATTATTCAGAAGACGACACTGATAATGATATTGCCAATTGGTTGACTACTTTTGATAGTGCTTTATTTGATGTATTGGTAGTTTTTGTGGAGGAGGAAAATATGGAAGATGAATGGGAAAATTCTCTTCTTGATGTTGAAAGCTTAGTGAGGGAGCGTACAAATTCAATTATTGATGAAACACAAGAGCAAGATCATTCTCTAGATTTCTTTTTTGGGTATGATTCCCAAGTTATGAAACAAGCAGAAGAATTTGAAGATGAAATAGAGGAGATAGGCGATGAACGAATTATTGAAGAGCTAATACCAATAATGGAAACCAATGGAATGTTGATAGAGGGTCTACCTGAGACCTTGGCTCCTATATTGAGAAATGAGATTCCATTTGGGTTTGGTTAATTACCTTTGTCCATACAACAACTTTACTTCTATCATTGGAGATAGAAATTCCGTGAATCCCGTAATAGTAGTTGTAGACCATTTCAGTCCTCTTGCAAGGAAGATAGGGATGATACTTAGAATGGCAGAATTGTTTCATGTTATGCTACAATGATTGATTGGGAGGAAAAATGGGAAGATGAATTGAACCCCCACCAGCAAGTAGTTAAGGTGTCTCAGGAAATGGCAGCTTATTCAGTGGATATGCTGAATGATAAAATTTTGTATTATGAGAATGAAATTGCGGATGATACTGCCCTTGTTCAACCATTCTTGAATAAAAGTACTAAACTACAGATAGATAAAGCTGCTACAGAATGCGAGGCATTTAAAAACATGAAGTTGGTTCAATCCTTACAGTCTTATTATGATGAAGAAATGAATCATTTAGAAGATATTGTGTTTCAAACTGAGAATTTTGATAAGTAAATATTGCAAGAAAAGCAAAACCTAGAGCAAGTACAATCCCGATTAATGGATGAACTAACTATGTAGATTGTTGTGATTAGTGCCTTGCAGGGGGGAATGAATTCAATATTAAAACATGAAAGAGTTGTGATACCCACTAATAGGGGGCAGGGGGTTACTAATGTCCCTTAGCTTTATCATCAACTTCGTCGAGTAAATTACTTTGATAGAAGCATGTCCTTACGATCGACGATGGGACGTTCGTCTACGCATGTAAATGGTGTGTGTAGTATAAAAAGGGTTTTGCCTCATCCTAGTGAAAAGGTTATGGATTTCACAAATTATGGCAATGGGATTGAACCGCCTCTTTTAGGGTATGAACCAGTGACTCCAACTACTTTTATTTAGATTAAGAGGATTATTCATTATTTAGGTTGTCGTATACAAGGTGAAATAAATGAAAATCTTCATTTATTGATACTCAAGTTGAAATGGAAGCAATGGAGGTGGACTTATCAAGATTAGTAGTGTCTTGAACATCATAATCAGATTTTATGATGTTACCATCAGAACTTGCATGATAAAAATAAAAACAAGCATATAAGTATACAATATGGATCTAAGGATTGACAGTTATCCATGGGGGACCACGATGTGTTAGACCATTATATGGTTGAGATTATTGAGTTTACACAATGGAAAGAGTCTTCCAAAGCACTAGTTGTGTTAAGATATGTGGGATCTAGAGTATGGCAGATTATGGAGGTTGAAAGAGGAAGAAGAAACTCATGAAGACATTGACCTTGACAAAGACAAATTGTCACACAAGTGAATTAGGTTCCAAGATTGAGACTTGGACTCATAAACACAATCTTGTGTATGGACAGTGACATAGACACTTTACTGGAAAGAAAAAAGTACTATCATTGTATTAGAAAAAGAGTGCAAGTACAATGCTTTATAGGAATTGAGTGGTGGCACTTTCTCCTACTGTGCTTATGGGATTCTGATCCTGAGCCCTAACTACTCCTTACAAATGGACTGAAGTAGGTGTGATTGTAAATATCTCAACACCCCTCCTCAATCACAACCAGAAGTACAAAGTGTGTAGAGGCTTTAGTGAGAGCAACACCTACAAAGTGTGGGCATACCATAAACATGGCAAAATACTAGAGGCTGTCACAGAAAAGGCTAAGTGTGGGTACCAGAAACATGATGGTCATCCAGAGGCTGTAGCAGGGGCCTCACAAAGTGTACAGAGGCTGTAGTATAAGGCTACTTGATGAGTTTACAAGTTTATGTCCGAAGCATTAGGGCTCGGAAATACAAGGCTAAAAAAGTCTATCTGAATAGAAGGACTGAGGAGGTTTGTCCTTCTCCTGGTGGTCTTTTTCTTCTTCTTCTTCCTTTGCTCCGTTTTCTTGTTCTTCTTTGAGTGCAACTAGATAGGCCTTTTGGGACCTCTTTCTAGCATGGCAGAACTTCTTGGTGTGTCCGATCCTTTTGTAGAAAACACAAAAGAGCTAATCCCTCTTGCCTTTGTACCTGTTGCCAACATATAATGCATGTTTATCTCTAGAGGTGCTTGGTTCTTCCTTAGTTTTTAGCTTCTATTCCTCCTCTAACAGTGATGCCTGGATATCAACAAGTTCAAGGTTTGGCATATTGATTAGAGTTGTTGATACATTATTATATTCAGGAGGCAAACTTTTAAGTAGAATGCCAATGCAAACATCTTCTTCCATTTTAATGTTGATTCCTACAAGTTGGGTTAGAAGTCATTCCATGTAATTTAGATGTGTGGCAAGTGATGTGCTAGACTTCATTTCAAGCCTGAAAAATTCAATCAAGAGACCATACTTTGATCATTTAGACTGTGCACCGAACAAAGTGTCAAGTCTCTTCCATTTATCCTGTGAAGTATCACATTTATAATGGATGTAGTTATGGTCTAGCTCCAATTTGATAATGGCCTGAGCCTTATCATTGTTCTTTTGCCAAGTGACTGGAAGGTCCGTATCACGAGGCTTCTTTTCTTTTCTAGTGGTAATGGCCCAGAGGCCCTTCTTCATCAGGATGAGTTTGATGCGGGTTTGCTAGGTGTGAAACTCGACTCCTTTGAAGCGATCAGTTGGAGAGTCTTTGCCCATGTTAGACTTGTGAGAACATCAAATAAACTTCAGAATTATTATATTTGAGCATCAGAAGAGTTGGTTGAGATGTATCAAAAGATACAATTGGTAAGAGTACTAAATGAGTGCCAATGGACACTATGTTTCTTCATTGAGTCTTAAAAATCTGCAAAATCGTTCAAGTTTTTTCAAATCAAAATATTCCCCTTCTTGATTTGATGTTGGGACCTTCAAATTTGAGTGAAATGACCTTCAGTGTGTTGGAATCAGTGAGTAGATGAAATAAAAAAGAGCTTCAGTGAAAGTGAGCTATGGAAGATTAGGGTTTTCATGAAGAGATGATTGGTATTTTTCTTATTGCTACTCACAAAGATAGCCATTTGAGAAACCCTCTAAGGGGAATAGAGTGTAGATGTATAGCTTCAAAAGCCCTATGATAATGATCAACATTGTTGTGTGTACGGACTGAACGAACTGTACAATCAGACATAGGCGCAGACAGGAAAACGAGCTGGAATTCATGCAATGCTGAGCTAGATGATCATCAATATCTTGGTTTGAAGTGCTAGAAAGAAGCATTCTGAGCAGAGGAAGATATGTCCAGAAGGAATCTCAGTGAGATATGGCTTGGTTTGAGAGATATGAAGGCTCCAAGCAAGGTAGGTACAGGCTATGGCTATGGCTGCCAAGAAAGGTTAAGTGGAGATAGAGGTGGAAGATGAGACCTTCACTTGGGACTTCAGCTAGGTAATGATGAATAGAAGCTAAAAGAGCAGAGAAGGAAGCTGAGATGAGTTAGGTCATGCCGAACTGGGCTCTGATATCATGTTAAAATATGTGGGATCTAGAGCATGGCAGATACACACGCTATGGAGGTTGAAAGAGGAAGAAGAAACTCATGAAGACATTGACCTTGACAAAGACAAACTGTCACACAAGTGAATTAGGTTCCAAGATTGAGACGGACTCATAAACATAATCTTTTGTGTGGATAGTGACATAGACACTTTACTGGAAAGAAAAGAGTACTATCATTGCATTAGAAAAAGAGTGCAAGTACAATGCTTTATAGGAATTGAGTGGTGGCACTTCCTCCTACTGTGCATATGGGATTCTAATCCTGAGCCCTAACTACGCCTTAGGGACTAAAGTAGGTTTTATTGTAAATATCTCAACAGTTGTGTATTAAACATCTTTTAAACCTCCATCTCAGAACTTATCATCTGATATTAATGATGGACAACCTATGGAAGTGAGTAATTGATTAGGTCATGTATCTATGAAGAAATCCACTGAGGTGCCACTCATTAAACCTAACAAGTTTCAAACAACTTATGTGCACAATTTTAAAATTGAAACGACCCGTTTTGAAGTGGCATCAAATAAGTTTCTCTTATTGGGTAATTAGTTGCAAGGTGCTACTTTTTGGAGAAATTACAGAATGTTCTTAAGAAATATGCACATGTGTTTGCTTGGAGCTACGCGGATTTGAAATGTATGAAACTTGAATTGTGTCAATACTATATTGATATTGAACCAGGTGTCAGACCTATATGTTAGCATCAACGGTGCACAAATCCTAACTATGCAGATAAGGTGCATGCTGACATTTCTAAATTATTAGATGTGGGTTTTATCTATCATGTTGCGTATAGTGACTAGGTTTCACCTATAATCATTTTTTCCAAAAATAATTCTAATAAAATTTGCATCTGCATGGATTATCATGCATTGAAATAAGCACACTTGTAAGGATCATTTTCCTTTATTTTTCTCTGATCAATTATTAGATAGAGTGGCAGAACATCAACTATATTCTTTTATGGATGGGTTTAGTGGTTCTAATCAAATTTTGATTAACCCTGAAGATCAACCCAAAACTACTTTTACTACTGAATGGGAGACTTCTGCCTATAAAGTAATGCCATTTTGTTTGTGTAATGCACTTGCCACTTTTCAGAGAGCAATGATGGAAAATTTTCAAGATTTTCTAATTAAGTGGATGGAAGTCTTTTTGGATGACTTTTGTGTACATGGCAATGAAGAAAATATGGTCGATTGATTGGAAGAGGTATTCCAACGTTGTGAAAGCATAGGAGCTTCCATAAATCCAAAAAAACGTGTTTTTGGAGTACCATAGGGTATATTATTAGGTCATATATTTTCGAGTGATCATATTGCAATGGATATGGCTAAATTACAGAAAATTGCTCATTTACTTGCACCCCAAAATTTGAAACAAGTACGTGGGTTCCTAGGTCATTTAAATTTTTATCGGCACTTTATTGAATCGTTTGCATTGATTAAAACTTTGGTTGGTGGAAGGACCAATTTTGGTTTCATCGGATTGGTTTAAAGAGTTTCATATTCATGCCGATGCTTCTATGGATACAATGGGAGTGATTTTATGCCAAGCAGATGATAAGAACATTGATAATCCAATTTATTATGCTAGTCATAATTTGAGTGATGCCGAGGAAAACTATACCACAACTGAGAAAGAGTGTTTATCGATGGTGTTTGCTATTACCAAGTTTAGGCATTATTTGTTGGGCAATAAGTTTATTTTTTATGTGGATCATGAGGTGCTAAAATAATTATTGAATAATCCTCAGCTTAGTGGTTGAGTTACTCGATGGATGTTGCTTTTTCAAGAATTTGATTTTGAAGTTATTACTCCGTGCATGTCGATCTCATGTTCTTGCAGACCATATGTCTCGATTAATTACAGATGATATAGAGAAAGGTGTAGATGATGACTTGCCTACTGCTCAATTATTTGACATCTCTACTACATTACCTTGGTATGCGGATATTGCTAATTTTCTTAGTACGGCTAAGTATCCACCGACTACACCTAAGCATGAATGTCGTCGTATTTTGTTGCCGTCATGCTCCTATGTTTTAATGTTAGGTTATTTATATAAATATTTTCATTGTGAGGAGATATATTGAAGGTGTGTTCGTGAAGATGAGGTACCAGAATTTTAATTTCATTATATGATGAACCTTGTGGGGGTCATTTTGCAGAAGATCTGACAGCACATAAAGTCTTATTTGTTGGTTACTGGTGGCCTACCTTATACAAAGATGCATATGAACATTGTCGCAAGTGTAATAAATGCCAACGTACTAGGTGACGGACTAAGAGCTCTGCCATGCCATTGACTCATGTATTGGCCTTGGCACCTTTTAAAAATGGGGTATAGATTTTCTTGGTCCCATTGATCCACCTACACGATATCATTCTAATCGTTATACTTTGGTGTGTACGGACAATGTCACCAAATGGATGGAGGCGAAAGCACTCAAAACTGATCGAGGCAAGGATGTTGCTCTCTTTCTTTATGAGAATATTATTACTCATTTTGGTTGCCCACTAGAATTAGTTAGTGATCGTGGATCCCATTTTTTGAATAATTTAATTTCAAAATTGATGGATCTTTATAAGATTAAGCATCGTAAGTCTACCCCATATTATCCACGTGCTAATGTTGTTGGAGAGGTTATCAATCGTGTTGTGATGACAATTTTAACCAAAACAATCATCGAGAATAGACGGGATTGGGATGAGCACTTACCAAAAGGACTCTGGACGTACCGAACTACTTATAAATCACAACCAATAACACACCTTTTAGTTTGATTTACGGGACTGAAATTGTATTTCCTATGGAATTGGAGGTTCCTATCTTACACATGTCATTGTCTAATCGTCTCGGTGAGCGAAAAACTCTTACTACTTGTATGTGCAAGTTAGTTAAATTGGAGGAGGATTGTATGTCTGCTTTGTAATGTATTGAAGCCCGTTAGGTCCCTTTCAAGTCAAAGAAGTGTATGATAATGGTTCAACGGATATTTAGGATTTAAAGGCAGTTCATGCACCTTTTCGTGTTTATGATCTTCGTTTGAAATCTTTTTTGACTTAGTTGAATCGTTTGAGTATGGGTGGATGGTTTCTTAAATTTCTTTCTTGTTTTGTTTTGTTTGGGTGGGGGACATAATTTTTATGGCATACAGGTATGGAGATTTTATGGATGGATGCTTTGTGCCCTTATCTTGATGATAATAGTCTTGACCTTGCTCATGTAGGTCCTTATAGTATTTCCCAATTTCAGACACATGCACTAAAAGATATAGGCCTTATACCGATGTTAAAAGCGACAAAAATGTAAATAAAAATTTTTTCCCCCGTCGTCGCAAAAACCATTGTTATTGGCGACATCGTAGAACAGTCGCTATTAGCATCGTTATCAATGTCGCTATTTGCATCGGTATCAGCGTCGCATGATACTGACACAAATAACAACGCTGATAATGACACTGATAACGACACTTTGCGATGCTAATAACGACGCCAATAATGACACGTATAGTAAATTTACGATGCTAATAGTGACGGTAAGAGGGAAAAAAAATTTTGTGGCCCTGCCACATATAGCACTATGTGCTTTATTTGGCCATACAAAATAGTTTCTACACTGTGTACAATGCTCGTGTAAATAAAGACAAAGTGTACTTAAATCATAACACTGATACATGAAATAAATACATGATCGCATAATAAAAGCGATTGATATAATCACGGCAAGATATCACTACTACATAGAAAATGTCTACACAGATCACATGATCAAAAAAGAAGGATGTGTGAGCTCCAGGGATCCAAGGGCGAGCTATAGATCATCACCATCTGAAAACTCGTCCTGCCATAAAGGAGCATCGAACATACTCTGCAAAAAAAGAAACAACTACACATCAGTCCACCATACAATAATGCATTCTAATTAAACATGTTAACTACAAACAAGAAAGATGAGTGACTTATAGGGCTGTAGCGTCCATACAATCGGTCGATCAATGCAGTGAGACCATGCCTCTCTGCATATCGAGTCTCAAGGCTGGTTGGATCGCGATTTGTAATGGAGTGCTGCAAAGGAAACAAAATACTAACGGTTAAAAACAAAATTGTCAGTACAAAGGATATTGCAAAAAAATAAGCAAGCAAAACAAAAAGAAAACTTACAAAGTCCTCCAGATATGTCTTGTGGCCGCCACTCCCAAGATGATGGACCACTCCAGCCTCTAGTCATGCCCTCGTCGCCTCGCGCTGCTGTCTCCAATGTCCTGGAGAATCAGTAGCCTCCTTCCCTTAGTCGGCACCAATCGTCCACGTCTAGCCACTCCAGCTTCGTAGCCCCACTCTTGAGTGCCTTGCGTGCGTCCGATCGTCTGTGTGACATATATGCATGCATGCACTCCATCATCGAGTCTGTAAAAAACTTATCTGCTGCGGTTGGTATCGGAAACTCCTTATGCAAGGATGCTACTATATAGTCCTTATTCCCCTTTGGTATGCTTTTCCAATGATCCAAGACGTTGTGCCGAAAAACTTGTTGGTACAACTCTCTCATGGAAGCCATCACCCTCCTCCCCTCATCATTCATGATGATGGCTCCTGACCTATCATCCACAAGGTAGACGTACCCCTCCCACCTGGGGTATGCCTAAGATGGGTTCTCTCCCACCTGCGACTACACTCCTAGGCATATGTAGGAGACCCCTCTACATCTGGTGTACTGACCGGGATAGTATCTATTGAAGTAGCACCCATAGGGATGCCACCAACTGCAGACGACTGAGAAAAAGCCGCAGTGACTGGAGTAGACGTCCCCACATGTGTGACAAATCCTGGAGGTGATACAAGTCCATCAAAAGGACAAGATGGAGACACCGCGTTTGTGCCTCCACAGCAACCACCTAAGCTATGCTCTCTGGAATTGCTCTGCAAGCGAGGAGTAGCACTTGGATCCCAAGCCAACCGCAGACTCACTGTATCTATATCTTTGTAGCATCCCCCTAACCCTAAAGCACTCCCTCCATTTGGCCCAAGTCTGGAGCATTGATCTCGTTTGCTCGAAATTGAAGCATCTGATCGCGCCGAAGTAGATCTAATAGAGTGGCCTGACGATGTCGGAGACAGCTCTTGATCCGCTATGTCTCTGAATCTTGCCATCTGATCTAGAGATATGCGCATGAAAATATCTTGCAACTCCTCATCGCTCATCCCTCCACTCATCCTAATGATTTAAGTATCCAAAAGGTCACCTACAGTCAACAATGATGTTAGCATAATCAATTTAAATCATATAAAGTATAGTAATACAAATCCTTAAAAAATGATCTTACTTAAAATGCATATCTTATGTACTCTTATAAGCGATTAGTCAACGCATTAAGTAAGTGGATGCTCCAGGTATGAAGTATCTTATGGTTCCATGTCAATCTCTTGACACAACTTGGCATAAACTAGAAGGTCAATAGACATGTCACCACAAAAGGATGAGTCCACCTAGTTCTCAAAGAATTCTTGGACCCCTGTATTTCCATCATTGTTACTCGATGCTGGCTTCTCTACATGCTCCAAGCTTTCAGTGGCCTCCACCCCTTGTAATATCGACCCCTCTATTTGCATATTGTTCTCATCTATGCTCAGAACATCGCTTTGATCATATACTCTCACACTTCAGGGAGTTTAAGGTATAACATACCACCATCGAGGTTGTCGAGGGTTTGGTTAGAAGATTACCTGTTCACAAACACGTACAAGAGAGATTTAACTATTGTGACATGTACCATGTTGTAATACAATTAACAAACAAATGAGTTCATGCATCTGTTCACAATGGGACAGCAACACAAAGGTTTCGCGCAAATCTGTCCATTTTTTTTCGGAATCTATTTCGAGAAATCCAGATGGATCTCGTCGAACTGTTGCTTCAGCTCCTTCAAGTACCACTTTGAACCACTGCACATCAAATAGTATCATGAAGAAGCTACGATAATCCACTGTAACAATACTTTGTAAGTTCCTAAAATACTCCATCTCATCTATGATCGTGTTTGGATCCGTTGCTCGTCATCGGCTCTCTTGCTCAAACCTTGCCATGATACTAAGTCTGTTGTGGAGCGCATTTTGTCAATATGCTCCATGCGCAAATGCCATCCGTGCGACCACGTTGTACTATATATTTTGTATTGTACATCAAAACACTCAATTAGTTGTCGCATAATATAGATACGATAAACCCTAAACACGTCATCACCTTTAGACTACATCCCCTCGAGAATTCCCACTCCTCGGTTGAGACCTCCACCCCTACGCAAGATGCTATGGTCAAAGCTCCATGCAACCATCGCATTGACATAAACCACAGCATCTCCTCCATGCCCTCAGGATATTGAATCGATCGATGGCACGTACTACATCGAAATTCAGATCGCGCTTCCTCTCGATCTTGCCTAGCTTACTGGTATGTGGCAAGCCACATCTCCATGGAGGCATGGTGCAATATATAAAAGTGATTCACATTCTTCTCCATTGCAGCATCCATTCTTTCTTCGATCCCATTTCCAACCACCACATCTCCGGTCAGTCTATCATCGTCCTTTAGCGACCATAGCATACTATTGTTTGGATCCATCGTTGGTAGCCATTGTGAAATATGTACTAGTGCCTCAAAGACTAACTAATCTTCAGCCATGCTACCTTCTGGTCGAGCTCGTTGTCGCACAAAGCCTTTCACGGTTTTCATGAAGCGCTCCAAAAAGAACATCCATCGCATATGGACAGGTCCAGCAATCTCCACTTCATCTACAAGATGCACAAGATGGTGGATTTGTATCGTGAGCATGCTGGTAGGCAGGTATTTCTCAAAGAGATAGACTGTCTCCACTGCTTCCCACATCATGGATTCAATAGAGGACGTCTTAATCTCCTTCTTTGAGATCCATTCCACTAAAGTCGACAACCTATACATGGCCCCATGTATTTCTAGAGTAAGGCATCCTGCGATCGTGATCGGTAGTACAAACTGCCACAAATGAGAAAGCACTATGAATAATGACTACACTCCAAATAGCAAAATACGCAGGCCACTTACAATCCATTCGTAGTACAAACCTGACATATCTTATGCCAATCATGGGATTTTAGTCCTAATGATTGGTCGTCTTTGGAAAACCCAGACTTGAGAGAACGCATCATACCTGTCCGAGTGCAGATAGACTTGACTATTTTCTTCACAATGTGCTCTTCTTTAGTGGACAAAACCTAAGGAGTGTGAGGTAGTTGCACGCGACCATCAACACTCGACTGCGGCCAAAGTGCCTCCATCTTGCCTACCTTCTTCAAATCCACTTGTGCCTCTATAGTGTCACTCTTTCCTGTGATGTGATCCCATAGCAAGCTGCCCACGTTCTTGAAAATATGCATGTGATCCAACAAGTGGTTGATTTGTAAGTGGTTCAAATATGGCAACTCATAGAAAACTAAGAACTGTGGCATTCCATTTGGATGTGACTCCACGTGGACAATTTTCAGCTCGTACCAGCTTTGGGCATTCATACGTACTGGAGGTTATCTAAGAAAACCTTTTCCGAGTTCATGACCCTCTGGCAAGAAAGCGGCGTGTCCTTGATGTACCATCTTCTTCATGGTTTGTGACCTTCAGGAGTCTA
The DNA here is from genome assembly GCF_053477565.2 of Lygodium microphyllum. Taxonomy (NCBI): domain Eukaryota; kingdom Viridiplantae; phylum Streptophyta; class Polypodiopsida; order Schizaeales; family Lygodiaceae; genus Lygodium; species Lygodium microphyllum. The sequence goes on from NC_141159.1 coordinate 23,184,013, forward strand.
ACTGTGGCCCGCACAATGGACATGCATGATAACCTAAAGTAACTAGACATGTCCCAATACCGCTATCCAGTGAATACAAACTTGAACGAGCTATGATAGATATTACCAATAAGAACGGAATCCTATTTACCTGAGTACTCTCTGAATCTTGGAAAGTCATGTATCGTCCATATGAAAATGGCTTGAATATTGGCGGATCATCAACTATCGCTCTTGCTCATATCTCGCATGGTGATCCCCTCCTCCCACAAAATCTTAAGCTCATCGACTAATGGACGAAAATACATGTCCATATTTTTGACTTTGTAGTGGCCGGGGATGAGTAAGCTAAGGATGAGATGTCCTTTTTTCATAGAAAGCCATGGAGGGATATTGTAGTTGACAAGGACTATAGGCCGCCACACATTGTAAGAAGTTGAGCGTAGACCGAATGGGTTCACGCCATCCATTGCAAGACCAAGCCGAAGATTCCTTAGCTCTCCGGCAAAGCCTAGGAAGGTAGAGTCAATGTGACTCCATGTGCGTGAATCCACTGATATTCGTTGAACTCTATCTGTGGACCTATTCTGCACATGCCACATTGTCAAGCTCACCACGCCAGACGTACGAAACATGTGGTTTATGCGAGGGATAAGCGTAAAGTGTCTAAGAACTTTTTGAGGGATGGTTTCCCTTGCAAGTCCTGTCGATACTTGTGAAAACCACACTTTGGACATGTCTCCATAGTTTTGTATTCTCCTCGAAGCAGTATGCAACCATTGATACATACATGGATGCTGTTGTAGTTCGTGCCAAGCTTTCGTAAAAGATGTCATGCATCATCACGAGACCTAGGCATGGTATTTGTAAGTGGTAATATATGATACTTTAGTAACCTGAAAAAAATCATAAAACACATTGAAAAAATATTTTTTTTAAAAATGATAGTGCCAAGAAGAAATCAACGAAGCATATGTATAAGGTACCTAATCAACTTAGTCACAGTCGCATCACTCCACCCATATTTTGCTTGCACACTTCGGAGTGCAAGCAGTATCTTTAGGGGAGATACTCGGCGCCCATCATATAATGGTATGGATGCTTTCTCTCTAAGCGGGTCAGAAGTTTTGACATCCATGGGAATCAATGCATCAATCATTGCCTCCATCTCAGGCTCCAAGATTGTAGGTAAGTCTCGAAGGCTGTCTGTCTCCTCTTGTATGAATGCCCAAGAACAAGATTGTAGGTAAGTCTTGAAGGCTGTCTGTCTCCTCTCGTATTGACGGTATAGATTGGGTAGTACCTTCCAAGTGGTGGATTGGCTCAGGCACTCCATCCATCATATGCCCAAGAACTCTTCTAATTGGTCGCAAATGGTGCACTCCTTGGGACGAGACATCACCTCCTTGGATAGAAAATTTTTCAGTCACACTCAATCTTTTTGTATATGGTATTCAATTAGCTTGCGAGTACAATGCATGATTGATATCAACTTTTTTTACCGTTTGCTAAAAATCCAAGATCGCGTGATCAATGATCTTAGATTAAAACTCGCCGAAGTGTCGTAGGTGTTCTATAGACAATCGACATTTTTGTCTTATTGCTAGCTTACATTGAGAGTAAGGACATGGGACATGTTGATTAAGATATGCCTCACGATCTTGAACATCAAGACCTTCATTGTTTTCCATTTTGTCTACGTTATGACAAACAATTTGTTTTTATTATCATTCTTTTTTTCTTTCTTAAATTGTTTGAGAATGGATTTATTCTCTTGTAACTCAACAAAAATTAATGTATGTAAAGTCTCCACCCACCCACCCACAAATGTACGTATGTCGGAGTGTTTTCCATCTTGTGGTGTTGCACCGGACCTCGCCACCACTTTGTCTTTGTTTTTTATCCGTTCATTATCTCCTCTCCTTCCATCTCTCTCTCTTTTTCTCTTTCTTTATTCTGTTGTATGTTTATTTCCTCTCTCTCGTTCCTTTTTTCTTTTTCTCTTCCTCCCCCTCTCTCATTTTCTTTAACAAAATATATATATCTCTCTACTATTACAACAATAAAAACTACTATTACTACCACTACAACAATAACAACAACAACAAATAAGAAAACTAGACAACAATAAACAAGAAAATAAAAAAAACTATTACTACTACCACAACAACAACAACAACAAACAAGAAAACATCTACTACTACAACCACAACTATGATGACTACGACTATGACTATGACTACGACTATGACTATGACTATGACTATGACTATGACTACGACCACCACCACGACTACGACTACAACTATAACCATGATCACTACCACTACCACTACCACTATAATAAACAAGAAAAGAAGAAAAAACTACTACTACTACCACTACTACAACAACAACAACAAATAAGAAAACTAGATAACAATAAACAAGAAAACAAAAAAAACTATTACAACAACAACAACAACAACAAACAAGAAAACCACCACTACTACTACAACCATGACTACGACGACTACAACTATGACCATGACTACGACTACCACTATAACTACGACCATGATTACGACTATGACTATGACAATGAATACAACTACGACTACAACTACAAATATGACTACGACTATGATTATGACTACCACTATAATAAACAAGAAAAGAAGAAGAAAAAAAAAACAACTACTACTACAATAACAATAAATAAGAAAAGAAGAAAAAACTACTACTTCTACAACTACTACTACAATAACAAAAAACAAGAAAACTAAACAACAATAAACAAGAAAAGAAAAGAAAAGAAAAACAACAACAACAAACAAGAAAACAACAACCTCTCCCTCCTCTCTCTCCCTCCCTCTCCCTCTCCCTCTCTTTCTTTCTTTCCCTATTATGTTTAATGTTTTCTCCCTCTCTCTTTCGTTCTTTCTTTTCTTTTCTCTCTTCCTCTCCCTCTCTCATTTCCTCTCCCTCTCTTTCTCTCTTTCCCTATTATGTTTAATGTTTTTTCTCTTCTCTTCTCTCTCTCTCTCTCTCTCTCTCATTTCCTTTTCTCTCTTTCTCTCCCTCTCTCATTTCCTCTACCTCTGTCACCCTCACCCTCTCTTTCTCTATTATGTTTAATGCTTTTTCTCTCAACCTCTCCCTCTTTCTTTCCCTATTATATTTAATTTTTCCCTCTCTTTCCTCTCCCTTCTTCTCTCCCTCTCTCATTTTCTCTCCCTCCCTCTCCCTCTCCCTCTCTTTCTCTCTTTTCCTATTATTTTAATGTTTTTTCTCTCCTCTCCCTCTCTCATTTCCTTTTATCTCTTCCTTTCCCTCTCTCATTTCTTCTCTCTCCCTCTCCCTTTTCCTCTCTCTCTCTTTCCCTATTATGTTTAATGTTTTTTCCCTCTCTCTCTCTCTCGTTTTTTCTTTCCTTTTCTCTCTCTCTCCTTGTCTCATTTCCTCTCCCTCTCTCACCCTCACCCTCTCTTTCTCTCTTTCCCTATTATATTTAATGTTTTTTCTCTCTTCCTCCCCTTCTCTCTTTTCCTATTATGTTTAATGTTTCCCTCTCTTTCCTCTCTCTCCCTCTCCCTCTCTCATTTCCTCTCCCTCCCTCACCCTCTCCCTCTTTTCTTTTTCCCTATTATGTTTCATGTTTTTTCTCTCTCCTCTCCCTCTCTCATTTCCTTTTCTCTCTTCCTCTCCTTCTCTCATTTCTTGTCCCTCCCTCACCCTCTCCCTCTCTTTCTGTCTTTCCCTATTATGTTTAACGTTTTTTCTCTCTCCTCTCCCTCTCTCATTTTCTTTCTCTCTTCCTCTCCCTCTCCCTCTCCCTCTCCCTCTCCCTATTATGTTTAATGTTTTTTCTCTCTTCCTCTCCCTCTTTCATTTCTTCTCCCTCCCTCTCCCTCTCCCTCTCTTTCTCTCTTTCCCTATTATGTTTAATGTTTCCCTCTCTTTTCTCTCCCTTCCTCTCCCTCTCCCTCTCTCATTTCCTTTGCCTCCCTCTCCCTCTCCCTCTCTTTTCTCTTTCCCTATTATGTTTAATTTTTTCCTCTCTTTCCTCTCCCTCCCTCTCCCTCTCCCTCTTCCTCTCCCTCTCCCTCTCCCTCTCTCATTTCCTCTCCCTCTCTTTCTCTCTCATTTCCTCTCATTCTCTCAATACACATGAATTTTAACAAAAATAAGTAAAAGAGAAAGAGAAAACAAAAAAACGAAGCAATGCTACTTATTGGGCTAGTTGTGCCTATGATAAGAGGTCAACTAGTGGCTATGTATTTGGATTAGGTAGCATCATGATCAGTTGGCAAAGTGAAAAATAGCCTACAATTGCATTGTCTTGTACTACAAAAGCTAACTACAGGGGTGCAGCCTTAGCAACTTGTGAAATTTTTTGGTTGTTGAAGTTACTGAATGACTTGGTGATACACTTGGAGAGCAAAGCGAAGCTGTATTGTGATAATCTTAGCAGTGTGATGCTTGCAAGAAATCCTATCTACCATGCAAGATCTAAACACATTGAAGTTCATTAGCATTTCATCAGAGAAATGGTACTAGCAGAGCAGATTGACTTGATGCATGTGAAGACTGAAGAACTAGGTAGCAGATATCTTTACCAAGTCACTTGGTAAAGAAAAGCTCATTTATTTTAGGCAGCTACTTGGAGTATTGCAGATGGTTGAGCTTGAGGGGGAATTTTGGAAATCAAGTTAGAAATCAAGCTCCACCCGGTCTCTCTTTATGTCTATGTGACTTATCAACATTAGTTGGATACAACTGTACATGTGTGTGTCATTGAATAGTCAGTAGACTTGACCTAACCATAGTTAGATGATGTTTAGTCAAATCTAGTGTAACTCTCACTTTCAATGTGCGACTAAGTGGATGAATAATGAGAAGATAATGAAGATGAGTTGAAGGCTCATGGTTCTGCTCCACTCTCTGTCTCTCCCTCTCTTCCAATACCCACAATACCTCTCCTACACCTTAGAGATTAGTCCCAAGATGTGTTCTTTCGACCTATAGCACATGCAAAACATAGTACTATCTTTATATTCATTCCAAGAGATAATTCAATCCTTACCAAATCACATCCTAAAGGAAAACGATTATGTAAACTTATGATTTCACGAACCTCAAACTCAATGTGGGGTTGAATATTCATAAACAAGTGCTATCAAGTATAAAATGTGGATGCAAAGTGGATATCTTTAAGTGCACAAACAAGTAAAGTTATTGATTAAATAATGAGGATTGTGCACAAATAAATCTTTTCATGATTTCACCCTAACGTTGTGCATCATTTGCTAAGGCAATGTCAAAGTAATTCGTGCTATTGCCCCTTTTAGAATTAAAATAAATGAAATCTATATGTCAATATATACATAAAATCAACATTTCAATAATATTCAACTTTCCACACCCTCTCTCCCTATATTGTTTATGGTTTTGTATCCATTGGTAGGTATAAAGAGTATTTTTAATGTGCTTTTTGTATATAAAAAGTGATAAATATAAACTTTAACATAAAAAATGGGGATAAAATGAGGCTAAACCTCATGCTCTACCCCCACCATACATTCACAGACATATTCATTATTTTTTGAAAATTTTCCATGCATTAAAGCTATTTTTTTCTTTTTTTGATTCTTTCTTGATTTATTTTATTATTTAGTATTGGTCTCTTCTAATTTAAACATGTAGAGGTTGCATGAACCAAGAATCAACATTATACTTCATATGATCTCATATGAATGTCAAAAGAACCATGAAAACTTATAAAACCCTCAATTTTTCTAGAATCTTGTATTTGACATATCTCGATTTTTCTCAATTTTTATTTTAATGGGAGGCACAAGAAGGGAGCATAAGGAGATCCCGAGAGGCTACGAGAGAGAGGTAGAGGAAGGATATCCCTCCAAGAGATTGTGAGAGAGAGCATTGAGAGAGAGAGAGAGAGAGAGAGAGAGAGAGAGAGAGAGAGAGAGAGAGAGAGAGAGAGAGAGAGAGAGAGAGAGAGAGAGAGAGAGAGAGAGAGAGAGAGAGAGAGAGGAGTTACCCCAAGAGACTGCAAGGGAGAGAGTTAGTTCAATTCCCTCTATCTCGATCCTCGACTTATTAGCCATCTTCTCTTATGCTCTCCCATCTCAAATCTATTCCGCCTTATTAATCTCTTGATTCTACTTGTAGACGATGGCCTCCAAGTGAAGAATGTCGCATGCAGATGGCAATCCTACAATCAACAACGAAGATTCGGGAGAAGGCATCATTGTCAATCCAATTGCAATTCTAATCGTAAGCAATGTATTTCTAAATTGATAGATGATTACTTTGATTCTCGCATGAGTTACATTAGGCCCATGCTATGATGTACGAGAATAGGTCATGGGAAGGGATAAGCCTCTTCTCACATATTCAAAAGATGGAGTTTACAAAATGCATGTATCAAGGGAAGTTAATTGCACTTAGTTGAGTATAGCTTATTCGTTGATAGAGCAATCGGTCAGGGGTTATGATAGCACAATTGTAGAAAGAATGACATTAAGAATTGTGCATACAAGTATTAAGTAAAATTTTCATAGAATTGCTCTTTGATCCCATGGGGGAGAGTGAATAAGCGATGGAATTATTATCGTGTCTATTCTTGTATTGTTTGGGAAAAATACAAGTAGTTTTGTTGGGTGATTGAACAACACCTATTTTTTTAAAAAAAACAACTAATTGTTGCATTGTGATTGGGATAAATATTCCAAGTGCTCATGTTTGATGGTAAAAGCATGGCAAGGGTCAGTAATGACAAGTAGCCATGGGAAATAAATGAATGTTTCACTCAAAGATGATATTAGGCTAATTTCCTTGATCGTGCTTGATTCCTAAATGGATTAATTAAGGAATGATATTTTTCATGGGTGGATCATCTCCAAGATCGCATCACAGATTACCCCAAGAGGGAAATACTTGATTCACGGGCCGAAGGTTGAGTGGTGAAAAGGCCAACCATGGAAGTTGTTTGTCACTCCTAGGTCGCTTGGGGTCGATGGAGCTCTCGACACCCCTTGCTTACACTGGAACAGAATTTTAGACTACCGTAAGCCCAATGTCTAGGGCATTGGAAGATTCTATTCTAGATAAAGGATGGAAATTATGGTGTCATGTGATTTGGATCACGTACTTTTGTTGGATAGAAGGGATACATAATTCTCCTGTATGGGCAGGAGGCAAAGATTAACTTTGAAGATAAGTTAAGGAACTTGTTTGTCAAAAGGACTGCTTATTTTGTTTTCGTATCTCTGATGTAAATTATACGAAAGAACCCTATTCCCTAACAAGCTTAACTAATGAAGCTGATTTTAAATGTCGCACATAAATGTGGTAGGACCTAATTAGAAAACTAAAGTTATCAAGGGAAGCAGGTGGACGAAATCCCCAATGGGTCGAGGGTGGTCCCTAAGAATTGGGAGGCTTCTCACAAGGATTTATCGTCGTTTGACTTGGGTCCGCTATCCTACTGTAGGGTGGTCCCAGAGAACTAGGAGGCTTCTCACAAGGATTTATTGTCATTTGACTTTAGGTATTATTAAGTTAGAACCCGATTCATGCCTTTTTAGGGGATCGTAATGGGAATATGCCCTACGGTTAGAGAGGTTGAGTGGCGCATCCCTCTCGTTTCCCTTTATCTGTGTGACTGACATTAGCTGGATATAGCTGTACATGTGTGTGACATTCAATAAGTTGGTGTAGTCACTGACTTAACCACAGTTAGTCTTAGGTAGTCATGTCTACGTGTGTAAGTCTCTTTCAATTTTGTATGATGGAAGAATAATGGAAGAAGAATAACAATAAGCTAAGGCTCATCTTCCACTCCACTCTGTCTCTCTACCTCTATTCCAACATGGTATCAGATCTTGAACGCCTGAAGCCTAAAGGCTTGGCAGTGGCCATTTGACATCAGGACATCAGATTTGAAAAGAACGTCATTAAAGGAGACTATGCCTACAGCCCATTTTTTTGCAAAAGCTATATCTTGCTACATAAATGGTTTTTGGAGAAAATACATGATATTCTTGACCATTTTGACGTGGTCTAAAACTTTGCAGAAGAAAGTTTTTTCAAATTCCTCACAGATTTAGAGATATTCAATGTAGACCTATGGAGGCTTGCTGTTTACTACAGTAAACAACAAGTGATTCTAGGACACTAGTGGCTTTCATCCTAACAATGTATATATCCTTATTATCATGTATTTGAGCATGATATTGGAGTGTTAAATGCTCAATTTTGGAGCTTATTTGTAGGCTGGAAACAATGAACTAGTTGTTGTCCTACATACAGGGTTGAAGTATCTATGATGCTTATTTGCTACTGACATATGCTTGGATCATACCACTTGAGTGGTAGATCATTTTTGGGATATTGTGAGTGCTGAAAGTCCAAAGTTTGGACTAATTTTTTGCTGGTTATACTAGGGTATTGACTTGTTATTATCTGCAGGAAGGATACTTATCATCTTCACTTGACATACATGCAATATATTCTAACTGTTTGGACATGTATCAACTCCTGCATAGAGTGGCAACCAAATGAGATGTTTTGGGGTAGTTCTGAGGTCTAAATACTCTTGTTTTAATAGAGAAAATACTACTGGTTGTAGCAGTGGGCTGGCTATATTTGGTACTACTACTTGCATACATTACAAACATTGATAGTTGTATGGATATAGTTTGTGGCTGGGATGTTTTGCCACTACCATAGAATGTTTTGAACTTATTTGAGCTTGATTTATGCTTAGTTGATTGTGTTTTTTCATTGTTGGAATACAGTTTACAGCAAGCATGTTGTCAAGAAAACTATCGTGAATTGTAGGAAACTACCCTGAATAGCAAGAAACTGGTCCTAAACTATAGGAAAATGAGTCAGATAGTTATAGGTTGTATACATCACTGAATACCTAAGTTGCAACTATGAAAAATGATCAAGGCACTAACAACATCACTCAAATTGTGGGAGAAAAGCTAGACAATAAAAATTTTGCTTTATGGAAGTTTTGTATGAAGACTTTTTTGATTGGCAAAGGTTATTGGACTTATGTATAGGTTATGTACAGGTAATGAGGCTGAACCTGAAATACATAAAAGGAATCTGATAAATGATCAGAAAAGGGCTCATAAGCTATGGACTGAGACAGCATACAAGGTGTTACATTGGTTTTCCTTATGTATATCAAATGCTATGGTTATACAAATTACTGGATGTAGTTCTCCAAAGGATGTATGGGACATACTCATGAAGAATTATGAAAATGTAACACATGCAAGAAAGATTCTTTTGATCCTTGAAAAGAATGGTGTAATAATCAGCAAGATTAAAATACATTCTTTCTCTCTTGTGTTTTGCTCTCCTCTTTGTTCCTTGTTCATATAGTTGTTTATGAGAGCAAGAGGGAGGGCTGATTTGATGAATCGGTAATGGACAATGGTTTGAAAGCATAATGGAAAATAGATCAGGTAATTTGGATGCATTAGACTGGAAAATAGCATTAGCGACTCCATTTTCTCAAGATACAAGATGTACGTATGTGATTTTTATTTTTATTATGAATCATTAGTGCATATGATGGAAATATGGTTGCAAATGATTAAAATATGTTTATTGATATTTGCAATTTCAAAAATGTATTCATTTTCTTTCTCATATATTAAAAATGATAAAATTGCAAAATCTAAAACATGGGATTTAATGGAAAAATGGAGTTATTATTGGGTTTTGGGGCTCAAATGATATTCATATGGCATAACAATGAATGTATTGATGGATTACACTTCTCATAAGTCATACAAATTAGAAAACTCAAAAAAATCAATAAATTATTGCAACAGCTCAATAACATGTTTACGAATGGCAGAAGCGTTCAGGCCAACACTACAAAGATCAAGAACATAGCGGATCAACTTGCCACCATTGGATCTTCATTGTCTGAGGATGATATGATTGTAGTGGCATTGAACAGACTTGGCAAAGAGTATAAAGCATTTCATACATCTATTTCTATGAGAGTTGAATCCCCTGATTGGGATGAGCTGATTGCTTTGCTGTTGCATGATGAAGTTAATCTTGGGCTGAATACAGGTTCTAGTACGTCTCAAAGCAGAGACATTGTTCTTTACTCTAGCCAGTGTGGCAGAGGTGGCAGCGGCAACAGTGGTGGATGTGGCTCATTTCAAGGTCAAGGAGACACTCCAAACACTTATGGACAGCATCACCTGAATGCCTAGCATGGCACAAATACACAGGGCAATCATGGATCTGGTGGCTTTAGAGGTAGGGGGAGATCACCCCATGGTAGAGGTGGTGATCTGGTTCATAGTAGTCAAATGATCAGTCAAATAGAGATAAGGACTGTCACTACTACGGCCGATATGAACACATTGCAAAGGATTGTTACAAGAAGTAGGGAGATATGAAGGCAAAGGGAAAATAGCATGGGTGATATGCATCTTCTAGCAGTGCTTATGATGAGCAGGTTAACAGATTGTTTGCCATGCAGCATGTATCTAAGAATACATCAAAGCAGAATAGAGATGAGAGATGGTACATTGATTCAGGGGCTTTAAATCATATGACACCCCATGGAGAATGGTTTGATGAGATGGTTGCAAGTTCACATGGTTGTGTGTGTACTGGGGATGACACCCAACATGACATTCAGTAAATAGGAATTGTTTGGTTGTTAATACCTGATGGCAAGAAAAAGAGCCTGCATGATGTACTACATGTATCCACAATAACCAAGAATATTTTGTCAATCGGACAGATCGTAGAACAGAATTTGCAGGTGAGATTTAATAGAGATGGATGCTTTGTTAAAGAATATGGTAATGGTTGCAAATTGATTGCTAGAGGCCGAAGAGATGGTAGAATGTTTACTCTTGATGCGTTAATTCCAAAATTGAAAGTATCCATGTTTGCACATGATGATGGTGCTATACGGGATGTTGAGATATAGCATAAGCAGATTGGCCATGTGAATGTACAAAAGCTGAAATATATGGAGTAGAAGGAGATTGTGCTTGGACTGCTTGAGTTCAAGTATCATGACTTTGGACATGTATGTGATGCATGTCAGTTTGGAAAGCAAGCAGAGTTTCCATTTATGACATATGTACAAAATAGCTCACGATCCTTGCAGTTGGTACATTCAGATGTATGGGGTCCGTTTCATAATGCTTTGTTTGGTGGTGCTCGTTACTATGTATCCTTCATTGATGATTTCAGCAAGTTAAGTTACAGCTATACACCACAGCAAAATGGTGTAGCAGAAAGGAAAAATAGGGACTGATGGAATTGGCAAGAGCTATGCTAAATGAGAAAAGTTTGCCAAATGGTTATTGGGCTGAAGTAGTAGTGACTGCTGTCTATGTGTTGAATAGAACCCCTACAGCAGGGATTCATGATGTAACCCCATATGGAGGTTGTATGGTCATAAGCCTGACATTTCACACTTGAAGGTATTTGGCAGCATTGCATATGTGCATATTCCTGATGAAAAGAGGAAGAAATTGGATCCTAAAGCTGCCAAGAGTGTGTTCCTTGGTTATGCACAAGACTAGAAAGCTTAAAATGTTATGTAACGTCTACACATGAGACATTGATTAGTAGAGATGTTGTTTTTTATGAGAATGCATCATGGTATAGTAATCCTGGTTGTAGTGGCTATTGATGGATTAGCAAGCACTAGTAATGTTGAACATACACCTACAATGAGTACATCTATGAGTGGTCCTACAGGTGATGGGTCACCTACAGTAAGTCCTTGGTCAGGACACTTGCGGAGTTGTACTCCTACATCCACTGACACGGATATATCAATGAGAGGGAGACTGGATAAGGGAAAGAAAAGATGCTTGAGGATGTGACATGTCCACTTAAAGTAGGTTATGAGTCATCTAACATTGAAAGTTTGGATAGTGAGTTGGGCATTCCGTCTATTATGATGCCTGGAGCAAGGCAAAGTCGTTATGTACTGGCTCATGAGAGGTAAGCTCAGAGGAAGCCACAGTTACGAAGATTTGAGAAAGTTAGAAAACCAATTGACAGGTTAACATACACTCGTTATTCAGCCTACCATTATGCGTATATGGCTAGTGTGATTAGCTACAAAGAAACTACAAAGTTGGATGATGTAGTTACATATGATAACTGTGCTATGGTGCCATGGATGAGGAGTATGTAGCCCTGGCTGAAAATGAGAAATGGGAATCGGTTGAGTTGCCTGAAGGCAAATTCCCCATTGGCTGCAAATGGGTGTACAAGGTTAAGTGCAAGTCACATGGTTCATTAGAATGCTATAAGGCGAGGTTTGATTGCAAAAGGGTATGCACAACAATATGGCCTTGACTATGAGGAGACTTTTAGTTCGGTGGCTAAAATGGAAACAATCAGAACTGTCATTACTTTGGCAACATGCAAAGGCTAGAAATGATGGAAAATGGACATCAAGAATGCTTTCTTGAATGGTGATTTGGTTGAGGAAGTATATATGGAGCAGCCTGAAGGCTATGTTCACCTGGACTTTCCTACACGCGTATGTAAGCTGAAAAAGGCACCTAGAGCATGGAATGCTCAAATCAGGAGTTATTTATAGCAACATGGATTTAGATTGGGTGATGCAGATCACAGTCTGCTCATGAAGAAGACAGATCATGGATATGTGTTTCTAGTGGTTTATGTAGATGATCTTATCATCACTGGATATGATAAAGAGGGCATTGTTGAAATTAAATCGTGTTTCTAGGCTGAATTCAAAGTTCAATGACCTTGGTGAACTAAAGTATTTTCTTGGGATTGAGGTAGTCTCTACGCCTCAAGGTATATGCCTGCTAAAGAAGCACTATGCTCATGACATGTTACAGAAGTATGGTATGGCTGAATGCAAGCCTATGGAGACACCTCTTGATTAGAATGTCAAGCTATAGATTGATGTTGGGAATGACATAGAGAATGTGACCATGTATCAAGAGATGGTGGGCAGCTTGATATACTTGACTTTTACCCATCCTAACTTATGTTATGCAGTGGGGCTGATTAGTTAGTTCATGAAAAAGCCTTGCAAACCACATTTAGATGTAGTCAGGAGGATCATGAGATATATAAAGGGTACTATAGATTATGGGCTATTTTATGCATACGGAAAATCCCTTGACTTGACAGGGTTTACTAATACTGATTGGGCTAGTTGTGCCTATGACAAGAGGTCAACCAGTGGTTATGCATTTGGATTGGGTAGCAGTATGATTAGTTGGCAAAGTAAGAAACAACCTACTATTTCATTGTCTAGTACAAAAGCTGAGGATAGAGGAGTTGCCTTAGCGGCTTAAGAAGCAGTTTGGTTGATGAAATTGCTAAAAGACTTGGGAATACAGTTGGAAAGTAGAGTGAGATTGGATTGTGATAACCTTAGTAGTGTTATGTTGGCTAGCAATCTTGTCTACCATACTAGGTCCAAACATATTGAGGTTCACTACCATTTCATCAAAGAAATGGTTCTTACAGGGCAGATTGACTTGATTCATGTGAAGATTGAAGACTAGGTAGCAGACATATTTACAAATCTCTTAGTAAAGAAAAGTTCATATACTTCACATAGCTACTTGGAGTTTATCAGATGGTTTGAACTTGAGGGGGTGTGTTAGAATATCAAGCTCGTGTTACTCTTTAGTTAGTCTATCTTTATGTGTGTGACCGGATACAGCTGTACATGTGTGTGACATTCAATAAGTCGGTGTAGTCAGTGACTTAACCACAGTTAGTCTTGGTTAGTCATACCTATGTGTGTAAGTCTCTTTCAGTTTTGTATGATGGAAGAATAATGGAAGAAGAACAACAATGAGCTGAGGCTCATCTTCTGCTCCACTCTGTCTCTCTCCCTCTCTTCCAACAACCTTGGCCCTAGGAACCTAGATTTTAGGTCAATCCTAATGGGTTTGGCTGTGAACGTCCTATTGCAAAGGGAGACTCGGGAAACCCTAGGCAACAAACCCTAGAACATTCCTTGGGAGTGCTAGGCGGAGACGGTTAGATTCCTTTCTCAATGGATTACTAAAATGTGCTTGGATAGCCAATAGACAAGCACGTTACAATTGGTATCAAAGCAAAACTTCGTAATGCTACATGATTGATTAATGTATAGTTCGTAGACATATCCTAAACATAATAACCTAAGTGGTATGGCTTGATTGTCAAGCACCTCCTGCACCCACGAATGTTGACATGCAAGAGAAGAAATTTCTTCTCAAGCAAATGAAGTCACCCAAGTTTGATGGAGAAGGATTAGACGTCATAGCAGAGGCGAAGACATGGATTGAGTCGATGGATGACTATTTCTCTGCTTCAGGAACTACCTCTACCAATCAAGCAATGATAGCTGAACTTAAGTTAGTTGGCCAGGCTCGATTATGGTAGAAGAAATGGTGCAAAGATTAAGGTATTTCTGAAGCCATTGTCACTTGGGCTCAACTGAAAGATGATGTACACAGATGATACCTTCCACCAACCTACCAAACTTGGAAGATGAATGAGTTCTTCAATCTCAAGTAGTTGGAATTAACCTTGGAACCTTACTACTCAAAGTTTGGAACTCTACTAAAATATGCACCACCTATGAATATTGCATAGCAAGTATATACAAGTTTTACCATGGCTTGAACACTCCTCTAAACCAATATCTTGAAGTAATATGTCAAACGGACTTGCAAGATGCATTACTCCGAGCGAATCCAATCATCCAAGAACTTAAATTGAGCAATTGTAGCAAAGATGACTCCCAAAATCAGGGTAAAAGATACCATACATGTGGAGAGACAGGGCACATCTGTAGATGTCCCTACCATCAATGCTTCCATTGTAATGAGCTAGGACACATCCAAGCACACTGCCCTGATCTAAGCCCAGAAGACATTGAACCTCCAAGAAAATGAAGCTACACAGGTACAATCTATGGATATATAGAGAAAGTAGATGAAGAAAAAGACCTAGAACCTACAACACCTCTTCAGCATCATTAGAAATCCTAGAAGTTCTATTAACATGTAACCCAACTTGTATTGGAATAAACTTTACTCTTGTAACTATAGTTAACTTGAGTGATATGAGTTGCATCTATTTTGAGCCTAGAACTTGCAAATGATTAGAGATACTATGGCAAGGAATGACAGTTATAACTTGCAATGAATTTTTCTTAAGTCGTTTCTTCTCAACTAATATGGATTGGGTCTTACTAGAATGTCGAAGCTTGGAAGTATCCTTTATCTCCAGCTCTAGACGTTTATTTTCTTAGGAGTTGAAGGTGCACATATTTTCTAGGGAGATGAAGTTCTCTCTCTCTTCCTCATATGTATTACTGCAAAGCAAAGGAAGCAAAAAACGAGGCATCAAGAGGAAAAGTACAAGGCAGAAAAAAGGAAAAGGTGCACTATAAGAGAGTGGGCCCAGAAGAAATCTAAAAGCATGGGAACAACCAGCAAGAGTACAAGACACAACCATGGAAGCCGCAAGAAGCCAAAAGCAAGGTGTACCTTTAAATATAAAGGCGCAATCAAAACCTCTATAAAAGAGCACCGGGATCTCACCTGTGTAAATTGTAAAGGTAGATGGGTGGTAGGGAGGAAGCTAGAAAGATAGGAGAACAATGAAAAAAAGGGCATAGGCCATGTAAAAAGGGGATGACCGCCCAAGGGAAAGAGGGTTTTGTATATAAAGCTCAAAAAGTGAATGAGAGCTCATTCTTTGGTGTGTGGCAAAGTGGACTCTTCTTCTCTTCTCTTCTCTTCTCTGGCAGCTCAGGCCGTAGAAGCAACAAAGAATTGGACCTAGGCAATTTTCCTAAGGTCATCCAATAGTTAGTAAACAAACATGATGCTCAAATGAGACTAGAAAACCAAGGTAGATCTATAGAGGACATCATAGCGTATCTTGAGGAGGAGATCTTGAGGAGGCATAGCCATGCACAACTAGGATCAACAAACTAGGAGCTTGCGCCAAAGCATGGAAATGTGAGTGATCTAGAGAGTGCTAGCCCTAGCACACAGAAATTGATTGGAGAGAAAAAGAGCGCTAGAGGAAGACTTCACACTGAGTGAGATTTTGACAAAGTGATTTCTAGATAACACGGCAACAAAGAAAAGTGTTGCAGCATTGGCAACATCTCTGCTAACAGGGCTAGGGGTTAACCAAAGCTCTAAGAGCCAATAAAAAATTTCTATGGTGGTGAAGCAACTAGACAAATACCAAGCAAACGACGACCCACACAGCTTTGTAGAATAGTTCCAACAGGTCTGAAAGGCCAACCACCTTACAGATCCTACTCAATGCTCCCAAGCTTTTGGATTGTGCTTATGACAAGGGTCAGGGACTTGGTACACGAGTTTGGATACTGCAGAGCATGCCAATTTCAATAGCTTGAAAAATCTATTCATTAAGAGATTTTCTAAACTTGGGTTCTCTAATAACCTGCTAGTGTGACTTATGAACATCAAGCAGAGAGAGAAAGAGGATATTCAAGATTATGTGATCCATGTGAGGAGCCTCTTCAAGAGAATCCCAATGGGCAAGAGACCAACCGAAAGAGCAGTATCCCCACGGTATTCATTAGTGGAATACAAAGTGAAGATCTCTACAAAGCCTTGGCCAACAATTTGAGCTTGCAACGAGATGCA
The DNA here is from genome assembly GCF_053477565.2 of Lygodium microphyllum. Lineage (NCBI taxonomy): Eukaryota > Viridiplantae > Streptophyta > Polypodiopsida > Schizaeales > Lygodiaceae > Lygodium > Lygodium microphyllum. Next base: position 23,200,683 of record NC_141159.1, read on the forward strand.
CTGCCAAGGTTCTGTGAGCAAGCTATTAGAGTGGATCACCAGCTCAAAGAAAAGAAGATCCAGAGGCTTGAATCGAGAAGGGTCCAGTACCAGGAGTTTCGAGAGGGCCTCAACACCGAGTGAGAGAGCAGATCCAAGTGCACAAGACAAAGGGAAGGGCACTAATTTAAGACAAGAGCTAGTAGATATTAGGATGAAAATAACCAAACTACAGGAGATGATGAGATGACCCATGCGCCCACATGTCCAATGCATGCATTGTGCCAAAATCACTTGCTAGCCAAGTGCGAGGACCCTATGACATGAGACTACCTTAGAGACTCCCATACCCATAGCCTTACGGTCAACCCTACCTTGCGAACAGGTCACCGAACTTCTTTGGAAGGGGAGCCCCATTGGCTCTCTCGCATCTAATGATACTAAGCCACGCATCCCTAGGATGGAAATAAATCCTACAGGTATCCCTAGACCACATGGACCCTACGTGACCCACCTACCAAGTGATACTCTAGTCCACTATGTGGACAAACCTAGCAAGGATGAGCCTTATGTAAATCCATATGTGTCATACAATGAGGAAGGAAATACAGTCCTTATGGAAAACCGACCAGTACCTCTGATGGCATTAGGTAGGGGCAGAGACAAAGGCCTAGGAGCACAAATCCAAGAGCCAATCGTGTGTGGACTTGTGGTCACCCAAGACACATTTCTTCACACTACCCCGAGAGGGAGCAAGCAAATAGAAATAAGGCTGACCTAATATGCACTGAGTGTGGAATCACTCATCTCTTTGTCGATTGCCCTAGGTGAAGGCCATCCTCTAGTTCAAGAAATGAGCCATCGATTCCATTGGGGTTGTTTGGTGTCGAGACACTCAATGGGGAGGCCACGCCTATCCCATTGCATGTCATGACCTGTGCACAAACGAAGTAGGTCAGTATATCATTGCCAGATGCCAAGGTCACCCTCAAGACCGAAAGTGCCACAACACTGCCGGTTGGAAGGAAGTCATTGACATAGAGGAAGAAATGTTGGCCCCACGGATGGCTGAAAAGGGAAGTGCTAAGGTCAGGACTACCCCAACCTGAAGCGCCAACTCGAAGCCATCAAGAAGGTGAAAGAGTGGGTGAAGGAGGCCCAAAAGCACGTAAAGGGAACTGAGCCCATACAAGTAGACAAGATTGATGATCTCTCAAGCATAAGCATGCCAATATCTCTCCCACGACTAAGGTCAAGGGAGGTGATGGCACCACACAAAGTGGGCTGCCTAGACAAAGTCTAAATGCTCTAGGCTGGAAAACTAGTCAAGGTCATTGGCCAAGAACCACAAACTTAGGAGAGAGGCAAGTGACAAGTAGCCTCCTCAATACACTGATGACTACCCCTATGACTCTAAGCTTAGGGGACTTGTTTAGGAAGCATCCAACGCTATGGCTAGAGCTAAAATAGTGCGTTGAAGAAGTAAATGAGCCAATTACCATAGACTTGCCTAAGCACGATACAGAATCTCAAATATCGAGTCTGAAGCTGCACTCCACACCTAGATCCTTGCACGTTAATGCCTTTTGGAAAGGCATGGAAATGCATGTAATCTTGCCAGACTTAGAACCCGAGGGGACGTCACCAAAAAGGGGATTGTGGACACGGGGGTAGAAGTGAGTGTGCTAAGCCATGCGGTACTCCAAACTTGGGGTAACCCACCATTAGAGACTGGTAGGTTCAATGTCACACTAGCTAACAAAATGAAGGTGAAACTATTCAGAGTGTTGAAAAATTGGCCCAGTGAAGTTCGCAGGAATCCATTTCTCTATTGACTTCATAGTCATGAAGGGAGTGGATTACGACATCCTGCTAGGTCAACCCTGGATGCGCACTGGATGTGCAATGTGAGAGTTGTAGATTACTGGGCCAATATTCTTATCTTCCTAGGCAATCAAATGGAGGATGTAAGAGTGGAGATGGGCACATGGAAGACTATGCATGTCGACCTAGATGCCATCTCCCCAATGCTCAAGGGCGATGGATAGACTAGGGGATCCTATGGGGCCCTTACCAAGTATATCCTGTGCCCTGAGGACAAGCGAGTTTGGATTCATGTTCTTGCTACAATTGACCTACCGTCCTTAGACAGTGAGGAGTACGAACAAGTCATCAAGACAATCGAAAAACCCAATGACACACCCTTAGTGCCAGTATACATGATGATTGGAGAGCCTACCTGGAAGAACCAACCCTGTTGTGTTTCAAGTCCCAAATAATAGACAAGAGCCCCTGTAATACTTCCACACAATTAAAAGTTATTTGGTTAGTTTGAAAGTTAGCTATTCAATTAATAAGCTAGTAAGGTTACTAACTAAAGACTAACTAAGATAAAAACTAACTAACATTAATAACTAACAATTTTTATTTAATTAAAAATATTTTATTTAAAAAATTGTGAGTTATAAATTTAATATTTTTCTGAGATTAACAAGGACCATAGCCACCCTTCACGAAAGCTACAATGTGAACGAGTTAATCACTAGTGTTTGTATAGTATAGATGGTCCAAAATATTACATTTTGAGTAAAACTAGCATATTCTAGATATTTTAGATATTATCCTAAAAAGATATGGAGATTTCTAGAACTAGATGTCATTTAAAAGAAAAGACAAGTGATTTTTTAGTTAGTTTTGGAGATTTTATTTTTAAAAAAAGAGAGAGATTGACGAAATCGCACACGCTGGGATTGGAGCTACAAGCATTAGATAACACTTCAAACAGGGAGAGAAAGGAGTGATCCCTGAAAGATTTCTAATCAAGTATCTTGGGGTTTTACCCCCCTTTTGGAGCCAATGGAACCATCAAATTTATGATCTGAGCATCAGATCACTAATTCTTCCAAGAGCCCCTCCACCAAGAACTCTTGTTCTTAGCCCCATCCTCTCTTCTCTAATTCATTATAAATATAAGGCATGGGGAGGCACAAGGGAGCATAAGGAGATCCCAATAGGCTGCGAGAGAGAGGCAAAGCAAGGATACCCCTCCAAGAGATTGTGAGAGAAAGCATTGAGAGAGATAGAGAGAGAGAGGAGTTACCCCAAGAGGCTGCAAGGGAGAGAGTTAGTTCAATTCCCTCTATCTCGATCCTTGACTTATTAGCCATATTCTCTTACGCTCTTCCATCTCAAATATATTATGCCTTCTTAATCTCTTGATTCTACTTGTAGAAGATGGCCTCCAAGTGAAGAATGTCGCGTGCAAATGGCAATCCTACAATCAACAACGAAGCTTCGGGAGAAGGCATCATTGTCAATCCAACTACGGTTTTGATTGTAAGTAATGTATTTCTAAATTGATAGATGCTTGCTTTGATTCTCGCATGAGATACATTAGGCCCATGCTATGATGTACGATATTCAAAAGATGGAGTTTACAAAATGCATGTATCAAGGGAAGTTAATTGCACTTAGTTGCGTATGGCTTATTCATTGATAGAGCAATCGGTCAGGGGTTATGAATAGAATAATGGTAGAAAGAATGACATTAAGAATTGTGCATACAAGTATTAATTAAATTTTGCATAGAATCACTCTTTGATCCCAAGGGGGAGAGCGAATATGCGATGGAATTATTATCGCGTCTATTCTTGTATTGTTTGGAAAAAATACAAGTAGTTTTGTTGGGTGATTGAACAACACCCTAAATGTTGTTTTAAAATCAATTCATTGTTGCATTGTGATTTGGATAAATATTCCAAGTGCTTGTGTTTGATAGTAAAAGCATGCCAAGGGTCAGTAATGACAAGTAGCAATGGGAAATAAATGAATATTTCACTCAAAGATGATACTAGGCTAATTTCCTTGATCGTGCTTGATTCCTAAATGGATTAATTAAGGAAGTATATTTTGCATAGATGGATCATCTCCAAGATTGCACTGCGGATCACCCTGAGAGGGCACTGCTTGATTCACGAGCCAAAGCTCGAGTGGTGAAAAGGCCAACCACGAAATTTTTGTCTCACTCTTAGGTCACTTGGAGTCAATGGAGCTCTGGACACCCCTTGCCTAGACTGGAATGGAATTGTAGACTGCCTTGAGCCCAATGTATGGGGCGTTGGAAGATCCTATTCTAGATGTAGACTGCCATGAGCCCTGAGCCCAATGTGTGGGGCATTGAAAGATTATATTCTTGATAAAGGATGGAAATTATGGTGCCATGTGATTTGGACCAGGTACTTTTGTTGGACAAAATGGATACATAATTCTCCTGTATGGGTAGGAGGCAAAGATTAAGTTTGAAGATAAGTTAAGAAACTTGTTTATCAAAAAGATTGCTTGTTTTGTTTTCATGTTTGTGCTGTAAATTACGCGAATAAACCCTATTCTCTACAAGGCTTAATTAGTGAAGCCGATTTTAAATGTAGCACATAAATATGGTAGGACCTAATTAGAAAACTAAAGCTATTGAGGGAAGCAGGTAGGCGGAATCCCCGATGGGCCCACTCCTACAGCAAGGTGGTCCCAGAGAACTGGGAGGCTTCTTACAAGGATTTATCATTGTTTCTCCTATGGCAAGGTGGTCCCAGAGAATTGGGAAGATTCTCACAAGGATTTATCATCATTTGACTTTAGGTATTGTTAAGTTAGAACTAGATTCATGCCATTTTAGGGGACTGTAATAGGACTATATCCTACAGTCAGAGAGGTTGAGCAATGAATCCCTCTTGTTTTCCATTATCTTTGAACCAAGTGCGATATGTATCTACTTCGGATTGGGTATCTTTGCGTAAAGTAGGATGTCCAAAACCTGATGCTAGAATGCTGTTAGGAGACCTTGGCCCTAGGAACCAAGATTTCAGGTCAATCCTAGTGGGTTCGTTCCATTGCGAGGTGGACTTGAGAAACCCTAGGCCAAAAACCCCGGAACATAGTCTCTAGAAATGTAGCAACAATGTGTAGATTGAAAATCATAGAAGGGTTGATTTTACACTCCACTGTGTTGATTTTTAATGATAAATGTTTGCATAAAATAAGCATCCATTTTTGCATTTTTCATGCCACATGGTATAAAATCTTGGATGCATAGCACCTGTATGCCAAACATTGACCAGTGTGAGGAGATTCTTTACTATAGTTTAGACGAGCGGTTCCTTGGGATAAGTTCAGTGAGGAAACATTAACTCCTAGATCGTTCGATAAATCAAAGAGTGGGCTATGCATCGTGTGTCTTATATGTTGAGGTAGTGCATCAAGGGGCCAATCCCCAAGATGTAGGGGAGCTACAGTAGTGAGACCATGGTGTTTCATCTGAGGGGTTACCTCATGTGTATGTGATATGAGGTATTATACCTATATGTTATGGGATCTCCCTCTGAGGAGAAGGGAAGGTAAATGTTGGACTGTGTCCTATTACAAATGCAAAATCGATATTAGAGTTTAGAGTAGTGTGAGCCTTAGACACTCCTAGTCGTGAGGCCGTGTGGGGTGTCTTGTGTGTCTTGGAGGTTCGGCTAGTGCTAGAGAGCCAATGCCTGGCCTATTTTAGGTCCTGATAGGTGGTGCATTTTCTGGGAGCTGCCAATAAGTGGTGGTTTTGAATCTGGGGTCTCTAGGGACCAAATAGTCTGTTTAAGTCCTTTGACAAGAACCGTCAATCCAAAATACATAAAGAGAAACGTGTTGAGAGGGCTAGATGGCATGCTGAGATTCTAAGGATTTATTCTCCTCAAAGGAGCAACCCGATATGCATAAGAGACAGTGGTTTGAATAACCCAAGTGTCACAAGCAGCCCTTTGAGTGCAAGAGAAAGTCCTAATACTTTCCCTCTTTGAGTCAATCAACCCACTTTAAGTGGGAATGCAATTTTACCTACACAAACTCCTATTGTCAATCTAATTGTAGCCATGGCACAACCCATTGCAATTCTAGCAGGGACACTGGATTTACCCTCATTAGGAGCACCTTTGTCCATCTTCCATGGGTTAGCAGAAGAAGATGGAGAACTCCATATTAATGAGTTTCAAAACTCATGTTCAACTACTGAATCCAAGACGAAGGACAGTTAATGATGTTCTTCAACATGACCATACAAGGAAGGGCAATAGTATGGTAACACAATCTAGGGGCGAGAACCATAACTAGAATTAACAAATTCTTCACAGCCTTGCGTAGAGAGTTTTCCCTTGAGAGGGGTGGATAGTATTGGTTGCGTGTCTTGAATGTAACACGCCAGGAGCCGAATGAAATTGTCCAAGCCTATGCCAAGAAACTAAAGGAAGTTCTTCACAAAATTGATACTTATATTCCCACTCCACCGACTGCACAGTTGCAATATTTCCTACATGGATTGGATTTCAACATCCAAGTGTAGCTGAGTAATGTTTCTTTGATTGACATTGACAGTGCAATTAGCATCAGTGTATCCATGCAAATGTATCTAAACCCCAGTCTCATAAAATAGTCCATACTACAATGTGGACTTCACATACCTGAGTATGCATCTAGCCGCATCCAAATGCGGTTTCCTTGGGGCCTGCATAAACTGACTTATCAATCCAACATCATAGCTCAAATCTTGCATGGTAATAGTCATATAAATCAAACTTCCTACTATGCGTGTGTACATAGTAGGGTCTTCCAGAAGCTCACCTGCATCTGCACTCAGCTTCACATTCTGCTCCAAATGAACTGAAATAGGCTTACAGCCTATCATCCCATATTTGGACAGCATGTCCAATCTATACTGCCTTTGCAAGAGCCATATTCCACTTGGTGATCTAATCACCTCAATGCCCAAGAAATAACGTAGCTCTTCCAAATCCTTCATCTCAAACTTCTGCTTCAATAGCATTTTCACATGAAGGATATCTTCATCACTGTTACCTGTCATAATCAAATCATCAACATAAATGACAAGTAGCATAATACCTTTCTCTGTTTTTCTCACATAAAGTAAGAAATCTTCCTTGGAAATTTGAAAGCCAATAGTGACAAGATACTGTCTTATCTTGTCAGACTATGCTTTAGGTGCTTGCTTCATGCCATACAAGGCTTTCTTCAACCTGCAAACAAACTCAGGATGAACAACATGCACATAACCTGGTGGCTGCTCCATATAGACCTCTTCTTGCAAATCACCATGCAAGAAGGCATACTTTACATCCATCTGATGTAAAGACCATCCCTTTGATACAGCCTTAGCAATGACTGCTCTTACGGTTGCCATCCTTGCAACCGGACTTAATGTTTCTTCATAATCAATGCCATATATTTGTGCATACCCCTTGACTACTAATCTTGCCTTGTATCTGTTCATAGAACCATTTGCATTGTGCTTCACCTTATAAACCCACTTACAATCAATTGCATTCTTATCTTTAGGCAAAGGTACCATTCCCATGTAGCATTTTCTTCCAAAGCATCCATTTCTTCATCCATGGCTTTCTCCCATTTTTCTTTTCCCATGGCTTGCTCAAAAGAAGTGGGTTCTAGTTTTTGTATCACTTTGACTATATAGGCATAGTCAATGGCTGTAAATCCATCATATTTCAGTCTATCCACAGGATACCTAGCTTTGGTAGACCTGTGCAAAGTAGGCTCACTTCCAGGTGCTCTCAAAACATCCATGGTCTTCCTTACTCTAGGTGTAACAATAGAAGGAATACCCAACTCATCATCAATGCTCTGTTCTGAGCCACTGAATTCACCATCCACATAAGAGTGACCTGCATTCACATCAAATATGGGCTGATCTACCTTCTCTTTTCCTTTTCGTGATACTTGCATACCACTATCTGCATTGCTTTGAGAAGGTTCTCCCGATCTCAATCTGCCTCTCCATGGCGAATAATGTGAACCATTGCTAGAGGACACTCCAGGTCCACTAATATCTTGTGACTACTGCTGTGAATTCTGTGCAGCATTACCATTTTGTGCATCTACATTATCAATCACATTTACTGGTTTATACCAGCTACTCATCTTATCAAAAACAACATCTCTGCTCACTGTAAACTTACGAGTAGAAGGGTTATAGCATCTATACCCTTTCTGCTTTCGCAGAGAGTAACCAATAAAGATGCACTTCTCAGCTTTTGGATCCAACTTGGATCTCAACTCATCTGGCACATGAACATAGGCAATGCAACAAAAAATTTTCAAATGAGAAATATCTGGTTTCCTACCAGTATACCTCTCCTCTGGAGTCATCCCATGTATTGCTACAGTGGAAGTCCTGTTCATTATGTAGACTGTTGTAGCAACTGCTTCAGCCCAGTAAAAATCTGGCAAGTCTTTTTCGTTGAGCATGGCACGAGATACCTCTCCAATATGCCTATTTTTCATTTCTGCAATTCTATTTTTTTGTGGGGTATGACTGCATGAATATTGCTGCTTTTATGCCATGCTCCTACAGGAACCTTGCAAACTCATTTGAGAGGTACTCTCCCCCTCCATCTGACCTTAGGCATTTTATTTGCAAGCCTGTTTCTTTTTCAACCATAGCTTTAAGAGTTTTGAAATGCCCAAATACTTCACTTTTCTTTTTCATAAAATACACCCAAACTTTTCCGCTATAGTCATCAATAAAAGTGACAAAATAATGACAGCCTCCAATAGATGCAGCTTTAGTAGTCCACATATCAGAGTGGATTAATTCCAATGGCTTCTTACTCTCTTGAACATGTCTAGGAAATGGTTTCCTTGCATGTTTTCCAAATTGACAGGCTTTACATACCTTATGCATTTCTGCAACCTCGAATTTAGGCAATCCTGCAACAATATTTTGGGCCTGCATTGATTTAAGTCACTGTACATTAACATGACCAATGCGTTTATACCAGATATCAATATCTGCAACTACAGTGGTCCCATGTGCAAACATTGCTGCACTCAATTAAGACATTTCTGCATCCAACGTAAACCTTCTGCCCTTCTTCTTTCCTTTTGCTATCAAGCGACCTTTATTTTTCATATCCTCAACAAAGCATCCATGAGGATTAAATCTGACCTGCAAGTCTTGCTCAACCATTTGACCAACAGAAATTAGATTCTTGGTGATATTCGGGACACAAAATACATCTGACAGGTATTTATTTTTCCCATCCTGCATAGACAAGTGAATTTTTCCAATCTTCACAATAGGATATGCAGTTTCATCACCAATCTCCACAAATCCTAATTTTTCTATTTTCCTTGCATTCTACATCCATTCTGCATGACCTGTCATGTGGTTTGATGTACCTGAGTCAACATACCACACTTCGTTGCTTTCTTTTGCACTTGTCACAGAATTGTTCATGTGTTGCACCATAAAAAAATGCTCATTTCTGTCATCACCCTGTCTACTAGAAGATGCATAATTCCCTTGTTGCAATTTTCCATTCATGATGTCATTCTTCCTTTTATAGCAGTCTTTAGCCATATGACCCATTTTACCACAGTAGTAGCATTCAACATTGCTGTTTGCATTTTGGCCTCTTTGCCATCCACCACGACCTCTTTGGCTCCCCTTGCCTCTAGAGTTACCACGTCCTCCTCCATAGGACTGGTTTTCTTGAGTTTGTTGCATATTCTGATTTCTACCATGGCCTCCAAATCGGCCTCCTCTACCTCTGCTCTACCTCTTCCAGCATTTGAGTAGAAGATAGTTTCTTTTGAAGTTCCTCCTGAAGAAGATGTACCACCATTTCTTTGCTTCTCGGAAATTAGAAGAGCAATCAACTCCTCAAAATCAAGAAATCTTTCACGGATGGAAATGGATGTTCAGAACTGTGCATAATCCTTTTCTAGACCATTCAAATTCAAGGTCACAGAAACTAAATCATCATCTTCCACTGGCGTCCCAATGGAAGCAAGTGCATCTGCAATCTTCTTCACCTTCATGTGGTAGTCATTGATGCTCATACTTTCTCTTTGCACATTGTGCAACTCTTGCTTGAGCTGCATTTTCTTGGCTTGCATATTTGTGCTATACATTTTTGACAAAGTATCCCATGCCTCCTTTGGCGTACTTGCATCCTGAATATGCACAATCATAGAGACTGAAATACTGATAGACAGCCAGTACATAACTTTTCTAGCTCTCTCATGCCATCCTTTAAATGCCTGCATTTGCTGTTGATTGGGAACATCAAGAAGAATTGGTTCTTCTTCATTTCTTGCAACAAATTTCCAATATCCTTTTCCCATAAGGAAATTCTTCATTCTAAACTTCCATGCTTGGAAGTTGTTCTTGTCAAGTTTTTCAGTGACAATCTGTGAAAGAGAATTAGATGCCATTACACAACACTGCAATAAATTCTGTCACTGCAAAAAACACAGCTTTAGCTTCACAAGGATAAATCTGCAAAACTGACGAAAGTGATATTTGACCACACAGTCACTTCCTAGTGACGATTTTGCATCAACAGGCAACATGGATGATTCTCTAACTCCCAATGTCTCTGTGCACAAACATACGATGCAATTTCTACGGTAACTTTTCACTGACCTGTAGAACAGTGGTCACACAGTAAAAAATAGGGCCTTTTCTTGAGTGCGTGTGGAAAACTTCCGCCTCCAAAACAGGCCCTGAAATGGCCTCGAATAAAAAAAACAGGGCAACCGAGGGGTAAAGGCCTCGCCCGCAGCATATATTGTCCTCTTGCTACACTGCGAAGGGCGTGTCAATCTGAGACAATGCACTCTTGCACTTTTCGGCTGTGCTACCTGCAGAGACTTGCTCCCAAACTCAAAAAATGAAAGCAACAATTGTCCTCTTACCAGAACACCACGAACTTGGTTTGCTTTCTTGAGCTCCTTACCACGAACCAGGCTCTGATACCATGTGAAGATTGTGGGAGAGAATGAAGGAGTCTCACTTGTAGCTTTCTCACTTACACAATGGGGGAATACACACAAAGGTGGAGGCTAAAAACAGTTTTGCTCTTCTTAGTTGTAAGAACACAAGTACAGAGAAATAGAAGAACCCTATATATGGGTCTCAAACCAAACTCAACTAACTAAGGTGTCATACTAACTGAGCCACGAACTAGAGCAGATAAGGATAGCTATCAGCTAGCTATTATTCATGGGCGGTGTACCAACTGCATCTGCAGCTAACAAGTCGGTGACATAAATGCACACCAGTCACCCTGGCATATCACGAGTGGAGCTCGATATCTCAACAACCAGCTCCTCCCAGTGCGACTATGCCTATAGCTAGTCAGATGGCCCCACTGAATAGTGGAGGTTAAACAACAAACTAGAATGTTGTCCCAATAAGTCAGCAGCTGATTCCTAATCAATTGATTAGGCTGATGGGATGACAGATAGGTGATCGCAACTATGAGTCAAGTACCTCAAATGTCCTTGGTGAAGTTAAGGATATGATGAAGCACTACATTGACATGATTACGGATCAAGAGTATAGACAATTAGCTATGGATGTCAGTTTCCTTAAGAAGCAGCAGAATTAGATAGGGAGTTGATGCCTTGAAGAGGGTGCCCCCTCAAGATTCAGCTAAGTGGTGTGGTGGCCAACATTTTCCTCGGATTTTTCCAAATGTCAAATGCGATATTTGTAGGAAGTCTGGCAACTTAGCTACTACGTGTTGGAGTAAGATTAGTTCTCTCCAACAAGGAAGTAAACAGTCAGGTCCAATTAATCATCACCCACAAGGGAATAATCTCTAGCAAGATGATGGACCAAGACAAATACTGCAAAGAGGAAAGGCTATTGTATAGGAGTTGCCTCATGGTAGTGGAGTCACTCTAATTGAGGTTGTATCTGTCAATGACGCTAAAACTTCTAATCTATGATCCGTTAACAAGAGCTCAAAAGACTAGAGAGGGTGACAAAGGAACTGTAAAACCTGTCAAGGTATACCCTTAGCAAGATGCTAAGGGAAAGCAAGTCATGAATCCTGATATGGAAGGTGGACCTCTAAGGCCTGTTGATAGTAGAGTTGATCCCAAGAAGGATAAAGATTTGCCAAGAAAGAAGGCAAAAGTTAAAAAAGAGGCACCAAAGCCGGTCCAAAGACCAAAGGACTGTCTCTAGGAAGACCAAACGAGAGAATGGTTTGGCAAGAGAAGAGAACTTTGGCTAACTACCACGACTTTGATTTAGCAAGTTCTCTTTGCGAAGTTAAATGAGACGTGAGCCTCCTGCAATTGATAAAAGTGTCTCCAAGAGTATGCAAGAAATTCAAGAAAATCCTATGTATTGGGTATATTGTAGAGCCTTTGGGCATAGCATGAGTAGGAGAAGATTGGTTTGATCTTGCTAAAAAGCATTGCCCCATGGTTCTAGCATATGTGGATGGAATATTAATGGAGCATGCTATCGTGGACATTGGATCCTCGGTCAATATCATGAGTTTAGACTTGATGGAGAGGCTAGGTCTAGAAATCCAAAAAGACAACTCCACACTTTTTAGGATGGCTGATGACAGTCTAAGGCAACCAAAAGGTTGCATCACTAAAGTCTATGTTACCATTGCAAGCGTGGAATTCTATTTGGACTTTAGGGTGATAAGGTTTATAGGATGTCCTAGTTATCGAGTTTTGCTAGGCATGCCATGGATTTTAGGAACAAACTACCAAGGAAATATACATGCTTGTCTAGTGATTCTAGATAGAGGTGCCAATCGTGTAATAGTGGATGCTTACCTTGAGTCTCCTCAAAGTGAGAAAGCTCCTTTATCCTCTACTAAACTAGAAACAGTAGATGATCCATTTGGTAGTGAGACATCATCGACTAATGGATCTACAGAAGGATCCACTACAAAGGACATCTATCAGATAACTTTGAATGAGCCGATAAAGCCGCAAGATAGGATAAGAGACACGGATGTAATTGAGTTGGACCTTGGTACGCCAAACGATACCTGGCTAATCAAATTAGGTTCCATGCTCAGTTTGGAAGAAAGAGAGGACTATGTGTCATTAATTCAAAAGTTCCATGATATATTTGCTTGAACTTAGAGGCATTCCTCCTAGCTTGGATGTGCATACCATTCCTCTAAAGGAAGGAAGTAGGCGTGTATGTCAAAAAGTAAGGCGCATGCCTTTTGAACTAAGGGACGAGCTGTTTGAGGAGCTATAGGGGGTAGGGGGAGCATTGTGCTGAGTTTATTATATATTTGTTTTGTATCAGCTTGATGCTTCTTTGGTTATTTATGTGCAGATATGTTCGTGGATTCGACGGGCTGAGTCGCCCTATCCCGTGGTCGCCAATGAGAGCAGAATTTTGGTGCTGGAAAGTGCTTAAAAATAGCTAAAAATTATGAATATCAAGGGAAAAATATTCACTGTCAAAGGCGGCGGCTCAATCTAGGAATTTTAAGTGCCAAAGTGCTTTAAAGACGCCCGAGCGACACTTGTTGATTTTTCATAATTTTTCAGATAGTCGTGCGGGTTGACACGAGCAACTGGCCAATGCGGGATGCCAAGCCGGACGCCCAGGATTTTTCAAAGCTCAATCCACTTCTAAGAGATTACTCGATCTGACTTGCCATTGCACTTGGTTTAAAGAGAATGTGAGATGGAGAGGAGTGTAGTCTGTCAACCCTCGTGCCCATAAGGCAAAATCCCATTCTAGTCCCCTAAAACAATGCAAGTCGGTTCTACCTAACAACTAGTTGGTCAATTTATCATCTTCCTATTTTCTATTGTTGATTTAGAAAAGCTCCTAGCTAACCGAGACCATCCTATTGTTGGATAGATCAGTCACATCCACCTACTTTCCTTTGATGACACAATCATCTTTTGTTTTTTAATTACCTACAACACATTTATTGGAACATATACAACCGGCTTCCTTAATTAGTCTATTAAATCACATGTTTCTTCATGTAAATTATCTCACGGACACATATACAATTCAAAAAATCTTTGAATTAAAAAATTTTCTTTATTATTTGGAAGCTTATTACAATTTCCATATTTCCTACACTATGGAAGATACACATAATTCCATGAGGGGTAATCTACCCTCCAAGATTCCACTCATATAACTAGGATTTAGGGTTTCGAGATCCCATCCTGGGTCATGAAGAGGCTTGTCAAATTCTAGGAACAATATAGGACTTACAGCGAGAGTCCCCCCTAGCACCCACATTTCCTACTACCTAATACTATCCCTACCAATAGACCTTTCGCTAAAACAGAGTCGGTCTAAGCCTCATGAAGCGATAACCATGACCGCTTTGGAGTAGGGTATCGCAACTAGCTTGGGGGTAGCCTAGCGTAATCCTTCCTTTTATCCCGTTTCTTAATAATTTCAATCAAAGATCTAGATTCTAGCAAACACAAATGATCCTTTCAAATGTATATCAAATGATGCAATGACAATCACACCATCTTGCAATTCACAGCTTCCACAGCCAAGGTAAACTTCATCCTAAGTTAACCTTACATTCTAATGAGGATTCTCCTCCCCATAAAGAAGTGGTGAGTACATCTCTTACAACATGTTAAGAAACACATGAATTCTATTTGGGATATCTTACCCAACATAAGCGAAATTCCTTAAAGAATTATATTGTGCCAATAACGTAACGAGATAACTTACATATCCTTTGAATAGAGTCTCACCTTTTAAGCATTAATCAACACTTAACCTTGTTGCGTTTGACTATAACTATATCGAATGCACATAAAGACATATATGCAATAACCTTTGGCAATTATTTCCAACATGATTCTACAATTTAGAATCTCAATTATTCTAGCACAATTCAAAGCATCTAATCGTTTATGTTTGTGCTAGTATGCTTTCTAGATGAAACTGTTAATTGGTGTAAGTATACAATATAGAAGCTAATATTTTATGTAATTATTTTGTGTGGCAAAATAATAATCTAGTATTGAATAACCTAGTTTGGCACAATAACAGTAGGAATTTCATCTTTGCCCACACTCACATTTGCCACACATGATGTTTCATTGGTAGTGGCAACTCCGGCAACCTCGGACACTCCCGTATCTTTGACAATGACTGGTTGCGATGGTTCCCATGGTCCTTCCACCTCGTCACTTTGGAGCCATCATTCGCAAGTGGATTCCCAAGTTAAAATTTAAGAAAATTATATAGATTTAATATTTAGAGTTTGATACTCAAATTATTTCTTAAGCTTACGTCGTATTCTATACTAACATGCACTTTGATACCAACTGTGAGATGGCTGCCAATCTCAATCCATGGCACAGCTTTTAGTAGTCCATCAGTAGGCTTTTCAAAAAGGATGCTACTCGGTACTCCCTTGGAACGTCATGGAGTTTGTCACTTGGGCCCTATTTAGTATACTTCGCAAGAGGAGAGTTCTGACCGAGAACCCACTAGGATCGACCTGAATTTCTGAGTTTCTAAAATGAGAGAGTCTCCTAACAGCTAGCTAGCATCAGTAATTTCGAGTTTTCACTTCTATAGGATTACTCGATCTGAAGGGGACTTGCCATTACACTTGGTTCAAAGAGAATGGGAGACAGAGTGCAGTATGTCGACCCTTCTATCCATAAGGCAAAATTCCATTCCAATCCCCTAAAACAATGCAAGTCAGTTCTACCTAATGACTAGTTGGTCAATTTATCATCTTCCTATTTTCTATTGCTGATTTAGAAAAGCTCCCAGCTAATCGAGACCACCCTACCGTTGAATGGACCTGTCATGGGTCATGCCCACTCTCTTTCCTTTGATGACAGAATCATCTTTAGTTTTTAAATTACTTACATCACATTTATTAGAATATATACAACCAACTTCCTTAATTAGTGTGTTAAATCACATGCTCCTTCATGTAATTTATTTCACGAACATGCATACAATTCAAACAATCCTTGAATAAAATAAATTTCTTTATTATATTAGAAGCTTATTACAATTTCCATCTTTCCAACACTACGGAAGATACAAAGAACTCCACGAGGGGTATTTTGCCCACCAAGATTCCACCCATGTAGCTAGTATTTAGGGTTCTAGGATCCCATCCTGGGTCACGAAGGGGCTTGTCAAATTCTAGGAACAATGTAGGATTTATAGCCAAAGGTCCTCCTGGTGCCCACATTTTCTCCTATCCCTATTGGCAAACCTTTCGCTAATGGAGCCGATCTAAGCCTCACGAAGCGATAACCATGACCTCCTTGGATTAGGGTCTTGTAGCTAGCTTGGGGGTAGCCTAGCATGATCCTTCATTTTATCCTATTTGTTAATAATTTCAATCAAAGATCTAGATTCTAGCAAACACAAACAATCCTTTTGAATGTATATCAAATGATGCAATGACAATCACACCATCGTGCAATTCACAGCTTCCACAGCCAAGGTAAACCTTATTCTAAGGTAGCCTTACATTCTAATGAGGACTCTCCTCCCCAGAAAGAAGTATTGAGTACATCTCTTACAACATGTTAAGCAAGATATGAAGTTCCCATTTAGGATATCTTACCCGACATAAGCAAAATTTCTTAAAGAACTATATTGTGCCAATAACTTAACAAGATGGCTTACATATCCTTTAAATAGAGTCTCACTTTTAAAGCATTAGTCAATACTTAACCTTGTCGCATTTGACCATAACTTTATCGAATGCGCATAAATACATATGTACAATAACCTCTGGCAAGTATTTCTTACATGATTCTATAATTTAGAATCTCAATTAGTCTAGCACAATTCATAGTGATTAATCATTTATGTTTGTACTAATATGCTTTCTAGATGAGGTGTTAGTTCATGTAAGGATAGAATATAGAAGATAATATTTTATCTAATTATTTTATGTAGTGAAATAATAATCTAGTAGTGAATAATCTAGTTTGGCAAGACAACATTGGAAATTTCATCTTTGTCCACACGTGTTTTTCACACCCGATGTTCCATTGGTAGTGGCAACTCCAACAACCTTAGGGACTCTCGTATCTTTGGCAATACCAGCTCCTTTACCGGTTGCGATGGTTTCCATGGTCCTTTCACCTCGTCGCTTTGGAGCCATAGTTTATAAGTGGATTCAAGAGATAAAGAAGGAGGAATGAATTTGAGATATGAGAGCATAAGAGAATATGGCTTAGTCAAAGATCGAGACATGGAAAATTGAGCTAACTCTCTCCCTCACAGCCTAGACATGGAAATTTGAGCTAACTCTCTCCCTCACAGCCTCTCGAGGTAACCCCTCTCTCTCTCTCTCTCTCTCTCTCTCTCTCTCTCTCTCTCTCTCTCTCTCAAGCTCATTCTCGCAACCTCTTGCAAGGGTATCCTTTTACCTCCATCTCTCTACCTCTCTTACAGCCTCTTGTGGTCTCCTTGTGCTTCCCTAAACTGCTACCCATATCTCATATTTATAGCTAAACAAGAGGATAAGGTTGTGGCTGAGAAGAAGAGCTCTTTGTGGAGGGGATTTTGGAAAAATCAGCAATCTGATGCTCAAATCACAAACCAAATGGTTTTGTTGGCTCCGAAAAAAGGGGGTAAAACCCAAAGACACTTGGTTAGAAATCTTCCTAGTCACTCCTTCTCTCTGTTCGAAGTGTTGTTTGTTGCTTGTAAACTGCGATCATGACGCACCCGATTTCGTCAATCGTTTCTTTTTCATTAAATCTCCAAATTGGTTGAAAAAAAATTACTTGCTTTTTTTTACATGACATCCTGTTCTAGAAATTTCCATATATTTTTAGGATATTCACAATAAATAATATCTTAAATATACTAGTTTTGTCCAAAAATCTAATATTTTTAGACCATCCATACTATACACATTGACATTAATGACTAATATGGCTCATAACTCTCATTCATATTGTAACTTCTGTGATGTGTGGCTATAATCCTTGTCAATTTGGAAAAAATATCAAGTTACAATTCTTATTTTTTAATTAAATAAAAATTATTAGTTATTAATGTTAGTTTGTTTTTACTTTAATTAGTAACCTTACTAACTTATTAATTGAATAACTAACTTTCAAACTAACCAACTGACTTTAAATTGCGTGGAAATATTACATCCTTTTATACTTAACCCTAGTAGACTAAATATTAGCTAAGGCATTTAGGAACTTTTACTCTATTACACATTCCTCCCTAGAATGGTGTTGGCAAATGCATAAATAAGATGGCTTAGGAGAGAGTGGGTAGTATGTTTAGCCAACCAAGTTTACTGCAACACTTTTGGGCTAAGACAACTACTACTACCATACACTTGATTAATAAGTCTCCTTGCACTACTATTGACTCTACTAGGTTACAAAGAAGGTATGGAAAGCGAAACCTCTTTCATATGCTCATTTATACATCTTTGGTTGTAAGGAATTCTACCATGTTTCCAAGGACAAGCAAATAAGTCGGATCCTAAGTCAACGAAATGCATCCCTCTTAGTTATGGGATTGTAGGTGAGATGAGCCATTGCCTAAGGGATCTATATGCTTGCAAGGTGGTTATTCATCTCACAACCATGATATAGTTAACCATGAGAAAAAGATGCATAAGAAGCCTAAGCATGTAGCTAAGGTGTGGAGGAGGGTGATCTTTTAGTAGGAGCTTCTTACTCCCATACCGCCAACTAGACAGAATGAAACAGCTGACATTTCAATGGGTCAAGTTCCACCTATTATGTAAGATTATCTTGCTTTGAGATAGTCTACTAGAGCTAAACATCAACCTCAGTGCATTATAGTCTCCATGGATTATGTTATGGTGACAAATGCGGGTGAGTCTCTCTCTTACGATGAGTCCATGCACAAGGATGATAGTCAAAGGGCTATGCAATCAGAGTTTGACTCTTTATAGAAAAATCGTACGTGTGATCCGATTTCTTTGCCTACTAGAAATAATGCATTGCCATGTAAGTGAGTATACAAGTTGAAAACCATCTATGCATGTATAAGGCCACATTGGTAGCTAAGGATTTCAAGTAGGAATATGGTGTTGACTTTGATGAAGTATTTTCTCTTGTGGCCATGATGATAATCCTATGCTTGGTGCTAGTAGTGGTTGCTCTATTATATATGAAACTTTATCAAATGGATATAAAGATATATTTTCTATATGGGGACTTACACGATGAGATTTATATGCAATAGCCTAAGGGCGTTGAGAAAAAAGGTAGGGAACACCTAGTGTGCAAATTGAGAAAGAGCCCTCATGGCCTTAAGCAAGCACCTAGGGAATGGTACCACAAGTTTGATGCTTTTATGAATTCACAAGGATATAGTTGTAGTGTTATGGATTCATATTTATACATAAGAAAGGCTCGTGATGCCTACCTTATGATTTTGGTGCTCTATGTGGATGATATGCTTATTGTTGGGAGAGCTCATGATGAGCTGGATGCCTTGATAACTCCACTCATGAAAAGCTTTGAGATGAAGGATATGGGATAAGCCTTGCATATTCTTGGGATGTACATCACATGTGATCACTCTAAGAGGGTCTCCTTTATCTATCTTAGAAGGATTATCTCTAGAAAGTCCTAGAGCAGTTTTATATATAGGATGGTAAGCCTATTGGCTATCCTCTATCTTCTCATGTGAACGTTAGTCAAGCCAATTGTCCATAGTCAGATGGGTGGAAAGTAGAGATAGCCATCATCTGTATGCATCTAGAGTGGGTATTTTTATGTATGCCATGATAGCCACTCATCTTGACATTGCATTTGCAACGGAAGTCATGGCATGCTATAGAGATATACCTTATAGGTGGCATTGAGTATAAGGTATATCCATATAGCATGCCGCCCTAATCCTAAAATATTGTATAAAAGGGATGAAAGAGAATGGAAAAGGCTATTCATGTGTGTGCTCCTTTCTTATTCTCACTGTCTTTTTTTCCACACAGAAAGAGAGAGAGAGAGAGAGTGTGTGTGTGTGTGTGTGTGTATGTGTGTGTGTGTAGATAAGGGTGAAGCCCCCATCTCTTCACTTGAGTGCTCTCATGCATATACTCATGGTTCCACCTTGCATGATTACATTTGAGCATCAAATTGCATCTTGGAAGCTTTAGATTGCTGATTTTGCCAAGATCCCCTTCATAAAGAGCTCTTCTTCTTAGCCACAACCCTTCATCTCTAATTTAGCTATAAATAAGAGGCATGGGGAACAGTTTAGAGAGGCACAAGGAGACCTCGAGAGGTTGTGAGAGGGAGGTAGAGAGAGGGAGGTAGAAGGATAGCCCTCCAAGAGGCTACAAGACGGAGCACGAGAAAGAGAGAGAGAGAGAGAGAGAGAGAGAGACAGAGAGACAGAGAGAGAGAGAGAGGAGTTATCCCAAGAGGATGCAAGGGAGAGAATTAGCTCAACCTCCCCCTTGTCTCGGTCTTGTTAAACATGCGGGATCTAGGAAATGGCAAGGAGTTATAGCAAATGGAATATGAAGACCAAACTCATGATGACATGGACAAGTAGAGACAAACTGTTACACAAGTGAATTAGGTTCCAAGATGGCAGCTTGGACTCGTAAACACAATCTTGTGTAGGACTGATAAAGACAAGACACTTAACTGAAAAGAGAAAGCATCGTGACATTTTATTCATTCCATATGAAAAGCGGTAGTCAAGTACAATGCTTTATAGTTGTTGGATGGGTAGTAGTTTCCCTTTCTGTGCATATGGGATTTAGTATGCCTGCATGTTGTAAGCCCAAAACTGCCATTTACAAAGAGGCTACAATAAGTGTGATTGCAAATATCTCAACATGCCTCCTCAATCACAACCAAAAAGTACAAAGTGTGTAGAGGCTTTAGTGAAAGCAACACCTACAATGTGTGGGCACACAAAAAACATGGCAAAACACCAAAGGCTGTCATAGAAAAGGCTAAGTTGGGTACCACAAATATAGTGGACATCCGGAGGCTGTATCAGGGGCCTCACAGAGGCTGTAGTACAAGGCTACATGAGGAGTTTACAAGCTTATGTCAAAAGCATTAGGGATAGACATTACAAGGCTAAAAAAGTCAGTAAAAATTTGGGTCAAGGACCAATAGGCCCTTGTAGTTTTCAGCAATTTTTTTGACATGGATCTTCAATTCATTATAGGTCTTCTTGTCGCTGTAGTTCAGCTTGCTCTTTTTGATCATGTACTTGCTATTCACTTTGCTTGCCGCTTCAGAGTCTTCATGATTTTTTTGCTTCTTCTTCTTCTCTTTGATATTTTAGTCCTCTTCTTCTAGGTCCTCTTTTTCTTGGTCTTCTTTGTTTGCATTAGTCTTCATGTCCCCCTCAAGCAAAGATATCATTATCTTTGAGGCAACAAAAATGATTGCAAACTTTTTCACTTTTATGTCTTCAAGGTCTTCAAATGGATATACTGATGGCATTTGGATATAGGCAGCTCCATGTCTTCCTGTAGGTAGAGTAACATCTTCTATGTAGTGTAAGTGGGCCATAAGATACATGTTACTCTTCATGAGAAGCACCCACTTAAAAATATTCATGTTTGGCATTGGAACTCAACTTCAAATCCTTTACTTTTTGACCAACAAAAAGAGTTGAAACCGTGTCAAAGGACATAAGAAGGTAGTGTGAAAATACATTATGCTTAGTGCTAACAAGCACTATCTTGATGGTTATGCTTCTTGTGTGCCGGCTTGCAAATGCCTTCTAATCTTCCTTGAACTCTTCCAGATCTTCAGCAACCTCCAAGGAATGTAACTTAGTGATTAAAATTACTCATGATAACTCCAATGAGAAGAAATAGTGAGAAGATGAAGTACAAGAGGAGCTTGAGTTTTGATGTTGGTGCTTGAGGTCTTCCAATATTCACAAAGAAAACTTCCAAGAACTCCAATAAGTTCCCCTCCTTGATGTAAGGATTTTCTAGAAACTTTAGTTCTAGGATGGTTATGGTTTGGCTCGGTTGGTAGAAGAGAGAAAATAAAGATGAGGTAAGTTAAAAAAAAGCTTGAAGGTGAAAAGCTATGGCTTCTCTGTAGTTAGGGTTTTGACCCAACTGGTTTTTTGTTCCATGTAGCTCGTATAGGCAACTATGGCATGAATGATTTGGTGGAGGGTAATCTTACAAGGTAGGCACCATTTTCCCCATGACCAGCGATAGATCCATGCAGTGCGAGAGGATATCAAACAGTATGACCAAACTATAGTACACAATGGATAGTGACCTCCAATTTGTGCAATGCTGGAGCTAGGATTCACCAATGTCTAACTGTGATGTACCAAGGATCTACGTCAGGAGTAGAGGAATGTTTCTCTAGAAGGAAGCATGGGAAAATATAGCTTACAGAAGGAGATCAAGAGGCTCCAAGACAAGTGCATGTAGACTGGCTATGGCTGCCAAGCACTACAAGATGAAAATGAAGTCATGGATTGACAGTGAGCTGTGGATTAAGGTTGAGAGGAACCAAGAGAGGATGGAGAGGTAGTGCCATGCCCGATTGGGCTCTGATACCATGTTAAACATGCGTGATCTAGGACATGGCAAGGAGCTATGGCAAATGGAAGATGAAGACCAAACTCATGATGACATGGACAAGTAGAGAAAAACTTTTACACATGTGAATTAGGTTCCAAGATGGCAGCTTGGACTCATAAACACAATCTTTTGTAGGACAGACCAAGAAAAGACACTTAACTGAAAAGAGAAAGCATCATGACATTGTATTCATTCCATATGAAAAGTGGTAGTTAAATACAATGCTAGCTGTTGGATGGGTAGCATTTTCCCCTTTTGTGCATATGGGATTTAGTATGTTTGCATGCCCTAAGCCTAGAACTGCCTTATACAAAGAGGCTACAATAGGTGTGATTGCAAATATCTCAACAGGTCTTCGACTAAGCCATCTTCTCTTACTCTCTCTCATCCCAAATTCATTCCTCCTTCTTTACCTCTCGAATCCACTTGAAAACGATGGCTCCAAAGTGACGAGATTGAAAGACCATGAAAACCATCATAGAACGGTATTGTCAGAGATATGGGAGTGCCTGAGGTTGCCGGAGTTGCCACTACCAATGGAACATCAAGTGTGATGAACACAAGTGTAAGCAAAGACGAAATTCCCAATGTCGTCGTGCCAAACCAAATTATTCACGTTTCAAAAATACGATATTATTTTCATATCACCACATAAAGTAATAAGGTTTTTACCAAAATTTTACATAAAATGTTAGCTTTTGCATTAAATGGTACAAAATCTACTTGTTAGATTGCATGGACATCATCCATATAACAATTAAGTACAAAAAAATATTAGCTTCCATATTTTTCACTTATACGAATTAACAATTTCATCTAGAGAGCATACTAATACATGCATAAATGGTTAACTGTTACCTATGATTTGTGGTTAGATTAATCAAGATTATAATTTGTAAGATCATGATAGAAATTTTTGTAGGAGGATATTGCACAAAATGAGTAAAAGACTATATGCGCACTCGAGATTAATAAAATAACTCGATATATTGTCAACATAACAAGAAGGTTAAGGTTATTATGAAAAGTGAATGTCTATTTAAGGGTCTTGTAAATCATCTCATTAAGTTATTGTTGCAATATTTTATCTAAAGGAATTTTGCTTATGTTGGGTAAGTTACCCCCAAATGGGAAATTCATGTCTTGCTTGACATGTTGTAAGAGATGTAATCACCACTTCTTTATGGGGAGGAGAATCCTCATTAGAATGTAAGGTTACCTTAGGATAAGGTCTGCCTTGGCTATGGAAACTCTGAACTGCATGATGGTGTGATTGGCATTGTTTAAAAGGATCATTTGTGTTTTCTAGAATCTAGATCTCTGATTAAAACATTCAAAAATAGGATAAAAGGAAAGATTGCATTCGGCTATTCCCAAGCTGGTTGTGAGACCATACTCAAAGGGAGTCATGGATATTGCTTCAAGAGGCTTAGAACAGCTCCATATTAGCAAAAGGTCTATCCATAGGGATAGCCTCAAGCAGTAGGAAATGTGGGTGCCAGTGGGGGCTCTAACTATAAATTCTACATTACTCCTAGAATTTGACGAGCCCCTTCATGACCCAGGATGGGATCCTGGTACTAGTTACAAGGGTGGAATCTTAGTGGGTAGAATATCCTCATGGAATTCTGTATATTTTCAATAGGATTAGAAAAATGAAAATTGTAATAAACTTTCAATGTAATAAAGAAATTTGTTTTACTCAAGGGTTGTTTGAATTGTATGCGTATCCATGAGATAAATTACATGAAAGAACTTATGATTTAATTGACTAATTAAGAAAGCTGGTTGTATATGTTCCAATAAATATGTTGTACGTAATTAAGAAACTAAAGATGATTTCATCATTAAAGGAAAGCAAATGGATGTAACCCTCGACGGGAGGGTGGTCTGGGTTAACTGGGAGATTTTCTAGATCAACGATAGAAATAGGAAAATGATAAAACTAGTCGTTAGGTAGAACCAACTTGCATTGTTTTAGGGGTGAAAATGGGATTTTTCCATATGGATAGGAGGGTTGACATATAGCACTCCCCTTTGTCTTCCATTCTCTTTGAACCAAGTGCAATGGCAAGTCTACTTCAGTTCAAGTAATCCTATCGGAAGTGAAAACTCGAAATTACTGATGCTAGCTGGCTATTAGGAGACTTATCTAATTTTAGGAACCCGAAAATTCAAGTCGATCCCAGTGGATTTAGCTGGAACACTTCCATTGTGATGTAGACTCAATGGGGTCTAAGTGACACACCCTGTGATGTTCCAAGGGAGCACCCGGTAGCGTCATTTGGAAAACCTATTGGTGGACTACAAAAAGGTGCACCTTGAAATGAGCCTGGCGAACACCTCACAATTGGTATCAAAGTGCTCATTAAAATAGAATACAACCTAAGCTTAAGAAGACTTTTTTTGGGATGGTAAACATAGCTTAGGACATATTTACTTCTTTTTGTTAATGTATGTTTTTGAATTATGGCAGAGTAACAAATCTTGGAAACATGTAACATGCCTGCCTATCGGCTATCAAGGCACGCTTTTAGTGGTCCATCGGGAGATGAGTCTAAGCAACACCCCCTAAAACTCCCATGGAATATCACAGGGTTTGTTGCCTAGGGGTTTCCGAGTCTGCCTCGCAACAGAACGTTAGTGGTCAAACCCACTAGGATCGACGTGAAATCCGGGTTCCTAGGGCAAGGTCTTCTAACGGCATTCTAGCATCAGGTTTTGGATATCCTACTTTATGCAAAGATACCCAATCTGAAGCAGATCCATACTGCACTTGGTTCAAAGAGAATGGAAAATGAGAGGGATGTGTACTCAACCTCTCTGCGCGTAGAGCATAGTCCCATTCCGGTCCCCTAAAATGGTATGAATCGGGTTCTAACTTAACAATACCTAAATTCGAATGATGATAAATCCTTGTGAGAAGCCTCCCAGTTCTCTGGGACCACCCTACCATAGGACAGACCCGTCGGGGATTCCGTCCACCCGCTTCCCTTGATAGCTTTAGTTTTCTAATTAGGTCCTACTATATTTATGTGCGACATTTAAAATCAACTTCATTAATTAAGTCTTTTAGGGAACAGGGTTCATTCGTGTAATCTACAACACAGACACGAAAACAAAACAAGCATTATTTTTAACAAACAAGTTCCTTAACTTATCTTCAAGTTAATCTTTAGTCTCATGCCCATGTTGAGATATCGAGCTCCACCCGTGATATGCCAGGGTGACAGTTGTGCATTTATGTCACCGACGTGTCAGTTGCAGATGTGGTTGGTACACCTCCCATGAATAATAGCTACATGACAGCTATCCTTATCTACTCTAGTTTGTGTCTCAGTTAGTATGCCACCTTAGTTAGTTGAGTTTGGTTTGAGACCCATATATAGGGTTCTTCTATTTCTTTGTATGTGAGTTCTTTTGGCTTACACAACTAAGAAGAGGAAAATTGTTTTCAGCCTCCACCCTTGTGTATATTCCCCCATTGTGCAAGCAAGAAAGCTACAAGTGAGACTCCTTCCTTCTCTCCCACAATCTTGACATGGTATCAGAGCCTTGTTCGTGGTAAGGAGCTCAAGAAAGCAAGCCAAGCTCGCGGTGTTTTGGTAAGAGGAGCAGTGTTGCTTTCATTTTCTGTTTTGGGAGCAGATCTCTGCAGGTAGCACAGCCGGAAATTGCAAGAGTGCATTGTCTCAGGTTGAGACGCCCTCCGCGGTGAAGCAAGAGGGTAGTATATGCTACGGGGGAGGGCTCTATCCCTTGGCGACCCTGTTTTTTTTTATTTGAGGCCATTTCGGGGCCTGTTTTGGAGGTGGAAGTTTTTTGCACGCACTCAAGAAAAGGCCCAGCTTTATGCTGTGCAGCCACTATTCTACAGTTTTGCAAATTTGCCCTTGTGAGGCTGAAACTGTGATCTCTGTAGTGACAGAATTTTTTGTAGTATTCTGTAATGGCGTCTGATTCTCTTTCACAGATTGTATCTGAAAAGCTTGACAAGAGCAACTTCCAAGCATGGAAGTTTAGAATGACGAATTACCTTATGGGAAAAGGATACTGGGAATTTGTTGCAAGAAATGAAGAAGAATTAGTTCTTCCTGATGTTCCCAATCAACAGCAAATGCAGGCATTCAAAGCATGGCATGAGAGAGCCACGAAAGTATTGTACTAGCTGTCTATCAGTATTTCAGACTCTATGATTGTGCATATTCAGGATGCAAGTACGCCAAAGGAGGCAAATGATACTTTGTCAAAAATGTATAGCTTAAGCAAGAGTTGTTTCCATTGGGTCGTCAGTGGAAGATGATGATTTAGTTTCTGTGACCTTGAATGGTCTAGGAAAGGATTATGCATAGTTTCAGACATCCATTTCAGTTCGTGAAAGATTTCCTGATTTTGAGGAGTTGATTGCTCTTCTAATTTCTGAGGAGCAGAGAAATGGTGGTGCATCTTCTTTAGGAGGTACTTCAAAAGAAACTGTCTTCTACTCAAATGCTGGAAGAGGTAGAGGCAGAGGTAGAGGAGGCCGATTTGGAGGCCGTGGTAGAAATCAGAATATGCGGCAAACTCAAGAAAACCAGTCCTATGGAGGAGGACTGATAACTCTAGAGGCAGGGGGAGCCAAAGAGGTCATGGTGGATGGCAAAGAGGCCAAAATGCAAACAGTAATGTTGAATGCTACTACTGTGGTAAAATGGGTCATATGGCTAAAGACTGCTATAAAAAGCAGAATGACATCATGAATGGAAAATTACAACAAGGGAATTATGCATCTTCTAGTAGACAAGGTGATGACATAAATGAGCATTTGTTTATGGTGCAGCACATGAACAATTCTGTAACAAGTGCAAAAGAAAGCAACGATGTGTGGTATGTTGACTCAGGTGCATCAAACCACATGATAGGTCATGCAGAATGGATGGAGGATGCAAGGAAAATGGAAAAACCAGGATTTGTGGAGACTGGTGATGATACTGCACATCCTATTGTGCAGATTGGAAAAATTCCTTTGTCTATGCAGGATGGGAAAAAGAAATACCTGTCCGATGTATTTCATGTCCCGAATATCACCAAGAATCTGGTTTCTGTTGGTCAAATGGTTGAGCAGGGCTTGCAGGTCAAATTTAATCCTCATGGATGCTTTGTTGAGGATATGAAAAATAAAGGTTACTTGATAGCAAAAGGAAAGAAGGGCAGAATGTTTATGTTGGATGCAGACATGTCTGAATTGAGTGCAACAATGTTTGCACATGGGACCAGTGTAGTTGCAGATATTGATATCTGGCATAAACGCATTGGTCATGTTAATGTACAGTGACTTAAATTAATGCAGGCCCAAAATATTGTTGCAGGATTGCCTAAATTCAAGGTTGCAAAAATGCATAGGGTATGTGAAGCTTGTCAGTTTGGAAAAAAGGCAAGGAAACCATTTCCTAGACATGTTCAAGAGAGTAAGAAGCCATTGGAATTAATCCACTCTTATGTGTGGACTACTAAAGGTGCATCTCTTGGAGGCTGTCATTATTTTGTCAGTTTTATTGATGACTATAGCAGAAAAGTTTGGGTGTATTTTATGAAAAAGAAAAGTGAAGTTTTTGGGCATTTCAAAACTTAAGCTATGGTTGAAAAAGAAACAGGCCTGCAAATAAAATGCCTAAGGTCAGATGGAGGGGGAGAGTACCTCTCAAATGAGTTTGCAAGGTTCTTGCAGGAGCATGGCATAAAGCAGCAATATTCATGCAGTCATAACCCACAACAAAATGGAATTGCAGAAAGGAAAAACATGCATATTGGAGAGGTATCTCGTGCCATGCTCAATGAAAAAGACTTGTCTGATTTTTACTGGGCTGAAGCAGTTGCTAGAGCAGTCTACATAATGAACAGGACTCCCACTGCAGCAATACATGGGATGACTCCAGAGGAGAGGTATACTCGTAGGAAACCAGATATTTCTCATTTGAAAATTTTTGGTTGCATTGCCTATGTTCATGTGCCAGATGAGTTGAGATCCAAGTTGGATCCAAAAGCTGAGAGGAGCATCTTTATTGGTTATTCTCTGTAGCAAAAAGGGTATACATGCTATAACCCTTCTACTCGTAAGTTTACAGTGAGAAGAGATGTTGTTTTTGATGAGATGAGTAGCTGGTATAAACTAGTAAATGTGATTGATAATGTAGATGCACAAAATGGTAATGCTACACAGAACACAAAGCAGCAGTCACAAGATATTAGTGGACTTGGAGCATCCTCTAACAGTGGTTCACATTCTTCGCCATGGACAGGCAGATTGAGATCATGAGAATCTTCTCAAAGCAATGCAGACAGTGGTATGCAGGTATCACGAAAAGGAAAAGAGAAGGTAGATCAGCCCATGTTTGATGCAAATGCAGGTCACTCTTATGTGGATGGTGAATCCAGTGGCTCAGAACAGAGCATTGATGATGAGTTGGGTATTCCTTCTATTATTACACCTGGAGTAAGGAAGACCAGGGATATTTTGAGAGCACCTGAGAGTGAACCTACTTTGCGCAGGTCTACTAGAGCTAGGTATCCTGTGGATAGGCTAAAATATGATGGATGTACAGCCATTCACTATGCATATATGGTCAAAGTGATACAGGAACTAGAACCCACTTCTTTTGAGCAAGCCATGGGAAAAGAAAAATGGGAGAAAGCCATGGATAAAGAAATAGATGCCTTGGAAGCAAATGCTACATGGGAGTTTGTATCTTTGCCTAAAGGTAAAAATGCAATTGGCTGTAAGTGGGTTTATAAGGTGAAGCACAATGCAGATGGTTCTGTGAACAGATACAAGGCAAGATTAGTAGTCAAGGGGTATGCACAAACATATGGCATTGACTATGAAGAAACATTCAGTCTGGTTGCAAGGATGGCAACCGTAAGAGCAGTCATTACTATGGCTGCATCAAAGGGATGGTCTTTACATCAGATGGATGTAAATAATGCCTTCTTGCATGGTGATTTGCAAGAAGAGGTCTATATGGAGCAGCCACCAGGTTATGTGCATGGTGTTCATCCTGAGTTTGTTTGTAGGTTGAAGAAAGCATTGTATGGCTTGAAGCAAGCACCTAGAGCATGGCCTGACAAGATAGGACAATATCTTGTCACTATTGGCTTTCAGATTTCCAAGGCAAACTTCTCACTTTATGTGAGAAAAACAGAGAAAGGTATTATGCTACTTGTCATTTATGTTGATGATTTGATTATGACAGGTGACAGTGATGAAGATATCCTTCATGTGAAAATACTATTGAAGCAGAAGTTTGAGATGAAGGATTTGGGAGAGCTGCGTTATTTCTTGGGCATTGAGGTGATTAGATCACCAAGTGGGATACAGCTCTTGTAGAGACAGTATGGATTGGACATGCTGTCCAAATATGGGATGATAGGTTGTAAGCCTATTTCAGTTCCTTTGGAGCAGAATGTGAAGTTGAGCACGCTTCTGGAATACGCTACTATGTACAGACGCATAGTAGGAAGTTTGATTTATATGACTATTTACAGGCCAGATTTGAGCTATGCTATTGGATTGGTAAATCAATTTATGCAGGCTCCAAGGAAACCGAATTTGGATGCGGCTAGACGCATACTCAAGTATGTGAAGTCCACATTGCAGTATGGACTATTTTATGAGACTTGGATTCAGATACAACTGCATGGATACACTGATGCTCATTGGGCTGGTAGTATTTCTAATAGACGATCTACCAGTGGATATGTGTTCTCTTTTGGGAGTGCTGCAGTCACTTGGAGCAGCAAGAAACAGCCTACAGTTGCCTTGTCGAGCACAGAGGTCGAGTACAGGGGTGCAGCAATGGCTGCATGTGAGGTAGGTTGGTTGCATAAGCTACTTTATGATATGCATCAGTCTACAGATGGGCCAGTTGTCATTTATTGTGACAACATGAGTAGTATATACTTGGCAAATAACCCAGTCTATCATGCTAGAACAAAGCACATTAAGGTGCATTATCACTATGTGCGGGAGAGGGTTTTACTAGGTCTTATTGATCTAGTTTATGTCAGCACAGAGGATCAGGTAGCTGACATATTCATGAAGGCATTGGGCGCAGAGAAGCTGCGCAAGTTTAGAGACCTGCTTGGTGTGTAGGAATTGGGATTGAGCTTGAGGGGGAGTGTTGAGATATCAAGATCCACTTGTGATATGCTAGGGTGACCATTGTGCATTTATGTCACCGACGTGTTAGTTGCAGATGCGGTTGGTACACCGCCCATGAATAATAGCTACATGACAGCTATCCTTATCTACTCTAGTTTGTGGCTCAGATAGTATGACACCTTAGTTAGTTGAGTTTGGTTTGAGACCCATATATAGGGTTCTTCTATTTCTTTGTATGTGAGTTCTTTTGGCTTACACAACTAAGAAGAGGAAAACTGTTTTCAGCCTCCACCCTTGTGTGTATTCCCCCATTGTGCAAGCAAGAAAGCTACAAGTGAGACTCCTTCCTTCTCTCCCACAATCTTGACAGCCCATACAAGAGAATGAGGTATCCCTTCTGTCCAATAGAAGTACCCCGTCCAAATCACATGGCACCATAATTTCCATCCTTTATCTAGAATAGGATCTTCCAATGCCTCTAGACACACTTTTCGAGCAACCTAGAAGTGAGACACACTTTCCAAGGGGTGTCTAGAGCTCCACTAACCCCAAGAAATCTAGAAGTGAGACACACTTTCCGTGGTTGGTCTTTTCACCCCACTTGACCTTCGGCCTATGAATTGAGCAGTGCCCTCTCACAGTAATCCATGGTGTGATCTTCGAGATGATCCACCTAGGCAAAATATCCTTGCTTAATTAATCCAATTAAGAATCAAGTATAATCAAGGTCATCAACCCTAATATCATTTTCTAGAAAAACATTCCTTTATTCCCCATGGCTACTTGTCATTACCAACCCTTGCCATGATTTTACCATCAAACGCAAGCACTTGGAACAATCATCCAAACAACAGATTAACAACCAATTTAATGTAAAAGCATTTAGGATGTTATTCAATCAACAAAAAAAAAAACCAATTATATTCTTCTCGAACAATGCAAGAATAGTTGTGATAACATCTCCATCGCATATATGCTCTTCCCCTTGGGATCAAAGAGCGATTCTATGTAAAATTTACCTAACACTTGTATGCATAATTTTTAATGTCATGATTATGCCATTAATATCCCCTAACCAATTCTTCCTTGTAATTGCTCTATCAATGAATAAGCCGTATGCAACTAGGTGCAATTAACTTCCCTTGATACATGCACTTTGCAAGCTTGATCTTTTGAATACGTGCACTACAACAAAAAGGCTCCATAGACGCGCTTGTAGAAGCAATATTTAAACTATGTTAAAAAATATTAAGCGCGTTTATTACCGCGTCTACTGCTGCGTCTAAAAGCGAGCTTATAGTCAGAGTCACATGCCCATATAGACGTGCATATAGACGTGTGTATTGACGCACTACGCAAATATATAATCATATTTATAAAAAAGTGGATATATTCATATTGTGCATCTATACACGCGTGTATCTACGCATCTAAAAAAGTGTTTACTTTGCAATTTTTTGATGAGAATAGACGCGCATATATCTTGCAATTTAGACACGATGATAGACATGCAAAACAGAGGTGTGGAAAAAAACCAGAGAGCATGCCACATGCTCTCTGGTTTTTTTCCTCCCATCAACATCAAATCGTATGCTTAGGGAGAACAGAGAAAGATTATTTCGAAGATTTTTGTATTGAAAATAAAACAATGTATGTAGAACACAAAATTTCATAGATGAAACATTTTTACATGATGAGTTCTAGTGCTTATGACCTCAAGCGTGGTCATGGTCACAAGCACTAGCTGAAAGTAATACATATCAAAAATGAAAACTACAAGCCAAGGGGAGGCATGCATGCATGGGGCTCCTCTACATCTCCTCAAAAGAGGCATCATCATCACTACCACCACCGCTGCCTGTGCCCCTGCCGTTGTCACCA
Source organism: Lygodium microphyllum (assembly GCF_053477565.2). Lineage (NCBI taxonomy): Eukaryota > Viridiplantae > Streptophyta > Polypodiopsida > Schizaeales > Lygodiaceae > Lygodium > Lygodium microphyllum. The sequence continues at coordinate 23,233,080 of NC_141159.1, forward strand.
CCGCTACTGCTAGTCTCCACTTCCTATCCTCAACTGCATCAGGGTTCGCCTACACAAAGGATTAAGGTATATAAATACCATTACAAATAATAAATTAGAGTTACATATACTTTTCATGTAAAAAATAAAACATACCTCTTCTGGTTGTGGAATCCTCATGGCACGATTATATTACTCCTCGGTGATGAGTCCCTCCTCGTAGAAATGCTGCCAAGTGGATGCCCAGTTATGACCTTGATGGTAGCCTACCTCTCTAGGAGTAGGCATCCTACCAACGATATGATACTACAAAATAATTTGAACATACAACGTATTAGAACACACTACATAATGAAGTGAAACAAATTACAAAATTTAATTTAAAAAAAATCAAATAATACTTACAAACTCAGCCTCCCATGACTCCCTGCCACCCGATCCATAATGCGACGATCCCATGGTTGCCATCTGGATAAGTCACGCCTCTGCATGCTGGCGACCCGTCATTTTCTATGCTGCTCTCTTCTTGGCCTCTTTCCACTCCTTGCGGTGGCAATTGGGTGGTTGGCCATATCCAGGGTGCCCCTGCTCTTGTCTCCGCACTGACTCCTTGGTGCGCGTCATAAGGTGAGACCTCTTCTTATGAAGCGCGTCTCTCACCTTTGACCATCCCCAATCATCTGAGAATCATGAATTCTCGGGATTAGGGTACCTTCTATGTACTGCCTGTAGCATCTCTTGCCACAAAACATTTTTTTGGTGCTTGAAGGGAATCATGCAATCTTTGTATGTGGCATGCACGACACTCCTCAAGTAGGCTATCACTTCCTTCCCCTCAGATTCATGCAAGATACCACCAACATCAGTGACAGAGTAGTACATTTGTGGAGGCTCACCTCTCTCATTTTTCGGTGAGGGTGATCGGGAGCCACCTCCTAGGCAACCCCCACAAAGCCCTCGTCCTCCTCGTCCTCCCACACGACTCTCCCTCCTCCCTCGACGGGCACTATCCTCTACCTCACTCGATGCATGTGCTTCTCCAGATGCATGTGCTTCGGCCAATCCATGTACTTCAGCTGATCCCTATGCATCAATTGATCTGTGTGTGTGCATAGTGAGTGGAGTACCTGTTAGTAGAGGTGTGCCAAGGTTTGGTGTTTGTGTGGCAGTGCTAGGAAAAGATGTGATAGGTGTCCCAGACATTACACCGAAAACCTCCTCTGCAGTGGGAGGGCGACCAAGATAATTGGTCATCTCCCCCATGAATTGCTCGTTGTTTGGAAAACCTCCAAAAAAGCTACTAACACCTCTAGAAAACTCTGCTAAGGTGTTGCTCATGCGTTCCAACGCAGGATCAGTGCTGGAAGATCCAAGATTCCACATCTACACAAGAAAAATCATATTACCTTGTGTAGATAAAACATATTACATGTTGCGTCTATATCTGCGTCTCTATGTGCATCTGTAAGGGTGCACAGTCGGACCATTTTTTTCAAACTTGGTTAAAAAACGCGCAAAAAAACCTCCATAGATGATAGTCTATAGCATGTAAAGAGAGAGAGAGAGAGAAAGAGAGACGAACAGACAGAGAAAGCAAACAAGATTGAGAGAGAGAAGAAGAACTCACCTTCTTTGCTTGTTTCGACGGGTGGCGGCTAGGTTGCAAGCTCATTGTCCTCCTTCTCCCTTCCCTTGGTAAGTTGCTTGAATCTTCTTCTCTTCCTTGCTATTTGGCTCTTATTCTTTACTCTTTGTCTCTTCCTTCCTCCTATCCTCTTTTTACTCTTATTTCCTTCCCTCATTGTCTTCATGAAGTGATAGATAGACATGATTAGTGATGTCGAGCTTGAACTGCAAAAAATGCGCAAAAAATGCATGAAAGCACTGGTTTGAAAAGAAAGACACAAATTTTTTTCTTTTTTTAATATTTACGTAGCGCGTTTGTAAGCGCGTGTATATGCGCAGATAATACTTATTACACACGCTGACAGACGCGCAGTAACAATTAAACTAATTAGATGCTAGCTTTTGGTTGTTTTTGGATCAACATGACATGACTTTCCTAGTCTTTCAATATCAAAAGTTTGCATCCATGTTGTAAGTATCAATGCATGCATTTAGGGAATATGACATACATAACAAATGAAATCACATTTGTCCTTATGATCCAGGTGTAATTATGTCGTATATACATCCAATCATGCCCTATACATGCATATAAATATACATCCAATCATGCCCTATACATGCATACATGCCACATAGATGATTAGATGCATGCAAGGCAATTAGGAGTGGCACCATAAAGTTGGAGTGGTTCGACAGAGAGAATTGGTGGAGACTCAACGATACGAAAGAGATAGAGAAAGGCATATTATCCATCAATCAATCAAAGATAAATACATGTAGTGACTTGATATAGTAATTAGAGTATCGTCATTTTTAGGATGCTCCATTGACTTCAACAAGTTCCCATAACAGTGATCTATTTTAGTCACCAACAAGTGGACACACTGGCTAAAGATGATGAAAAGAGGACATGTGCACATTGGCTACATGTGGTCCACCTCATCTAAAATTATATGTGAGCTATAAGTGTACCTTGACATGATTGGAATAGCTTGCACATGCACAAACCAACTGATTTACATCAATCTACTCATGCTATGAATTGGCATGCATGTCTTGCTTTTGCTTTGATTGTATTGATTGTGATGTGTATTCCTTGAGAATAATGAGAATCAAGGGACTACCCTAAAAAGTGAGGGTACTCCCTTGAATCATTGATTAAGGTTTGATCTATAAGTTTATGCATGGCTAGGTTAAGTGCACAACAAATGAGACATGTGAGTGTATTGATCAGTTCTCTCTCTCTCTCTCTCTATATATATATATAGATATATATATACATATATTTATATATATATTGGACATGCACAAGTCAACCTTTGATCTATAAGTTTTAGCCATGGCTAGGTTAAGTGCACAACATATGTGACATGTGCATGTATCTATCACTTCTCTCTCTCTCTCTCTCTCTCTATTGCACATGCACAAGTCAATTTACTTGTATCATTCTACTCACGCTATGAATTGGCATGCATGTCTTGCTTTTTCTTTGATTGTATTGATTGTGCTGCATATTTGTTGATACTAATGAGAGTCAAGGCACTACCCTAAAAAGTTAGGATACTCTCTTAAATCACCAACTAACCTTTGATCTATACGTTTATGCATGGCTAGGTTAAGTGCACAACAGATGTGACATGTGCATGTATCGATCACCTCTCTCTCTCTCTCTCTCTCTCTCTCTCTCTCTCTCTATTGCACATGCATAAGTCAACCTTTGATCTATAAGTTAGTCATGGCTAGGTTAAGTGCACAATAGATGCAACATGTGCATGTATCAATCACTTCTCTGATAATTATATCGTATATACATCCAATCATGTCCTATCCAATCACATTTGTATAGGGCATGATTGGATGTATATAGGGCATGAGATCACATATATAAAATTAGCTTTGAATGATTGGATGTATATTTGTAATACTCAGAAAAAAGTAAAGTTGGTAATGTATATCATGTTCTATACATGTATGCCCTATACATGCATGTATATCATGATACATGTATATCATGTCCTTGTGATCCAGGTGTAATTATGTCGTCTATACATCCAATCATGCCCTATCCAATCACATTTGTATACGACATGATTGGATGTATATAGGGCATGAAATCCCATATATATAATTAGCTTTGAATGATTGGATGTATATTTGTAATACTCAGAAAGAAGTAAAGTTGGTAATGTATTGAAACAAATACTAGATGTTAAGAGGTTTAGTCATATTTAGGGACTTTATGAGAAATGAAAAACATGTGTGTTTATTCTCGCATCTATAGGTGTGTTTATAAACGCGGATATATAGACGTGTTCTGTATACTAGCATAAATAGATGCTTTGATACATGTGCTTATAAACGCGACCACTTTTTCGCGTGTACAGTGCACATCTATAGGGGCTTTCTCTTGTAGTGGTGAGACGAAATGACCTATACTCATGCATCATAGTATGGGGTCTAATGTATCTCATATGAGAATTAAAGAAAGTATCTATCAATTTAGAAATACATTACTTACGACCAAAACTACAGTTGGATTGACAGTGATGCCTTTGCCCGAAGCTTCATTGTTGGTTGTAGGATTGCCACATGCACACGACATTTTTTGCTTGGAGGCCATCGTTTGCAAGTAGACTTAAGAGATTAAGAAGGCGGAATAGATTCGAGATGGGAAAGTGTAAGAGAAGATGGTTAAGTCGAGGATCGAGATAGAGGGAATTGTGCAGCCTCTCTAGGTAACTCTTCTCTCCCTCTCTCTCTCTCTCTCTCTCTCTCTCTCTCTCAAGCTCTCTCTCACAATCTCTTGGAGAGGTATCCTTTTTTCTTCCTCTCTCTCGTAGCCTCTCGGGGTCTTCTTATGCTCCCTTGTGCCTCCCTGTGTCTCAAATTTATAATGAATTAGAGAGGTGAGTATAAGGTTAATGAGAACAAGAGTGGATGGGCTCTTGGAAGAATCAATGATCTAATGCTCAGATCATAAATCTGATGGTTTCATTGGCTCCAAAAGGGGGGTAAAACTCCAAGACACTTCAAGACACTTGGTTGAGAAACTCTTAGTTCACTCCTTCTTTTCTCTGTTTGAAGTGTTGTCTACTACCTCTAGACTGTGAACTAACCAACTAGCTTTTATTGCGTGGAAAGATTACATCCTCTAATGATTCTCGATCTTCCAACTAATGTTATGTCAGCTATGCATTCATCTAGTTTTTCCTAGAGAAATCAGATGATGTGGATTCAGTTATACAACCCCTCGCCTCTATATCGTGAAAGAGGTGGATGATTAGTGGAGGATACTACTATATCGATGTAAGCCGTGTAGATTATCTTCAAAATAATCTGAAAAGGGTAAAATGGATGGAAGATCTTAAAGCTGTTGAGATCTATATATTTTATGAAGCTAGTGTAAACTCAATCCTGTATACTAGAGGCAAGAAGATTAAACTAAACTAGTATATCTATGAGGAAGTTATGAAGATCCTTTTAGCCAACAAAGTAAAAGTTGTAGTTCTCTAGCCACCGAAACTATAAAAAGGATGGATTTCCTGAACTCCCTCAAAAACATAGATTCCTAGATATCTACTCTTAGAATCCAAGTTACTTCATAAAGGATGTATCAGAGTGCCATGCTTAGATTATAGTAGGGAATCCTCTTTTGAAAAAAATAAGATGAACCTATGAGCTATTTGAATGATGTATTTCTTCCCATTTGATTACCTTGTAAATATGTTGTAATAAAGATTGATCAAGACTTTATCAATCAGAGAAATAATGGAGCCTTATTTTCCCTTCGAGCCTCTGAAATTGAAGTTTAACTTTAGCAATGGGAAAAAGAGTTTTATTTGAAATTGTTTCAATAAATTAAGCAAGAAATAATTTGAGTATCAAACTCTAATATTAACACTATATCAATTTCGTAAAGTTTAACTTGAGAATTGTTGAAAATTTTCCAAAATTTTGCACCCACAATAATTCCCAACAAAGCCCAAGAGAAAGGGAATCTTTTGAAGAAAGTCAAAACTCTAGAATTTCACAAGAAAGGCGAGAATGTGGAAGCCGATGTAGAAATTTGGATCGAATCCATGGAAGATTATTTTACTACTCCTCGAACTGTCCTAGTCAACCAAGCAATGGTAGCTAAGCTAAAATGAATTGGCGAAGCTCAACTCTAGTGGAAGCAGTGGTGCCGAGATCAAGGTGTCCCTAAAAGTACCATTACTTGGGATTTGTTGAAAGAAGTTGTAAGAGGAAGATATTTACCTCTAGCTTATCGCACCCAAAAGATGAATGAGTTCTTTAATTTGAAGCAAATGGGAATGACCTTGGAAGCGTATTACTCCAAGTTTTTTTCACTTCTTAAATATGCACCCTCCATGGATATTGCTCAACAAGTATCCAAGTTCTGCAATGCGCTGAATTCTCCTTTGAACACTTGTTTGGAATTAGTGCACCCAATAGACCTCCAAGCTGCTTTGATTCGAGCTGCTCCTATTCTGTAGGAAGTACAATCAAAGCCTAAAAATAATAATTTGTGGAGCTACAATAACTAGAACAAAGGAGGATTCAAAGGTCAAGAAAAAAGAACCCAATGCCGATTTTACTAAGGTCAAAAGAAAAAGGTAAAATCCAATGTAGTTGGAAAATTTTTTCCTACCTACGGAAACAAGGATGGTCTTAGGGGCTTTCACCATAATGAGTGAGGACATTTCAGGAGAGATTGTCCAAAGCTTGGTGGAAACCATCTCCAAGGGCAATTTTGAGATCAAGGCAGAGCTGCCCAAGGCCATGGTCAAGTAGCTATGGCAAGAGAAAGTACGTGAACTATTACCCTAAATAAAACTAATAGGGAGGAAGACCCTACTATAAGAGAAGATATTGAAAAAGCAACTATTCATGCTGCATTCCACATAGGAAGGGTCCAAATAGTCAATATTCTGTAATATAGACACTAATTAGGTATTGAGGTAAATCATTTAAAGTTTTGATTGACTGTGGAAGTACACACTCATTTATTTCACCCAAGTATGCTAAGAAGTTAGGAATAGATACAGTAAATGTATCAAAACTACTTGTGGAATTAGCAAATGGAAAGGAAGTACTTTCTACATAGCAAACTACCAAGGTAGAGTTTAACCTAGGAGAAAACCTTTCAATTATGACTTTCAGAGTAATGAAATGAAGAGCTTATGAATATTTACTATAAATAGATTGGATGATTCCCACAAGGATGCTCATATCCATTGTGGAAACGGTCAAGTCACATTTCAAGATTTGAACGGTGAAATAGTAACTACACAAGGTGAAACAGGGAAACCTAAAGTTCAATTAGCAAGAGCTTCTCAAATTGTAAAAGGTTGAAGAAAGGATGACCTATTTACTTGATAAATCTTAAGAAGGTAAATCAAGATGGCCAAACAGAAGAAGAACCATCCTAGTTAAAAGAATATATTGATGTATTTCCTGAAGAGCTAACTGAATTACCTCTAGAATAAGAAGTCGATCATGAGATCAAACTTGTTCCAGGAGGCTGCTCTAGTTGCAAAAAGACCTTACAAGAAGCCATCAAACTAAAAGAGTTACTCAAACAACTACTAGAACAAGGGTACATTAATCCAAGTAGTTCACCATGGGGAGCCCAAGTATTATTACAAAAGAAGAAAGATGAAACTCTTCATCTTTGTATCAACTATCGAGGGCTAAACCAGGTAACTATGAAATATAAGTACCCGATCCCGATAGACAAGCTTCTAGATTTTTCTACAAGGAGAAAGGATATTTTCTAAGATCGATCTTCAGTCAAGATATTATCATATCAGAATCAAGGATGAAGATATTCTTAAAACTGCCTTCAACATAAGATATGATCATTTTGAACTCATCATGATGTCATTTGGGTTGACAAATGCCCCAGCTACCTTCAACAGGTTAATGCAAGACATTTTCAAGCCTCATCTCGATGTTTTTGTTCTTGTATTCTTTGACAACATCCTAACTTATTCTAAGGAGGAAGAAGATCATGAACCACATCTTTGCATTGTCCTGGAGATAATGAGAACACACAAGTTGTATGTCAAGAAGAAGAAGTGTGCCTTCTTCAAAAGGAATATTGAATACTTAGGACTCATAATGTCTGTTCTGAAGGTATATTAGTAGATCCTTCCAAGGTCAAAGATGTTCAAGATTGGCCATCCCCCAACCACTATTAAGAAAGTGAGAAGTTTTCTAGGTCTAATAGGATGGTATAGGATATTCATTAGAAACTATGCTCAAATTGTAGCACCTCTTATAGACCTACTCAAAAAGCAAGTTGCCATTATCTGGATGCCAATTGGACAATCTAGCTTTGAGCAACTAAAGCATAGTTTGGTGACTGCTCCTATTTTAAGGCTACCTAAAATAGGCAAGGAGTTCAAAGTTTTCATAGATGCCAACTCTCTTGCATTGGGATGCGTACTAATGCTCGAAGGACATCCTGTAGCTTACTCTTTGAGAAAGTTGAAAGCCCATGAAAAGATATATGCTACTCATGACCTAGAGTTGTTAGTTGTAATTCACGCTCTCAAATTATGGAGACATTACTTGCTTGGAAATAAGTTTTCCTTAGTCAGAGATCATAAAAGTCTTGGATTTTACTCAGCTTGACCTTAATATGAGGCAACGACGGTGGATCAAAATTCTGCAGGAATATGAAAGTTTGGACCTGATAAAGAAAATGTAATAGCAGATGCCCTTAGTTGTAAAGCCTTCCTTAATGCTCTTATCATTGAAGAACCATCTAGGGAAAAAACTCTGGCTACAATGGTATTAATGCCAACTAATCCTATAATCGAGTTGACTAAGGATGAAGCAAATAAGGACCTAGACTATCAATAATTGTTTCGGGAAGTTTAGAATAAGAAATAAGATCCCAAACTCAAGACTAAGTATCAAGAATTCTCTACAGATGAAGACAAATGACTTTTTTATTTCAGAATGAGACTAAGCATACCTTCAATTCAGACTCTCAAGAGGAGGATACTTTGAGAAGCCCATTAGTCTCCTTTTTCGACATAGTTGGGGTATGCAAAAACTTTTAATGTTGTCTGGAAAAGCTATTACTGGCAAGGACTCAAGGGTGATATACTTAAGTATGTCACTAAATGTCTAAATTGCCAAAGGGTAAAATCTGAACATGTCAAGTTACTAGGAAAGCTCTAGCCACTTGACATTCCCTATATGAAATGGGAGTTTATTATCATGGACTTGTAGTTGGGTTACCTTCTATGCAAGGAGGATATAACTCAATAATGGTAATGGTAGGCATGCTAGCAAATGTTACTCATCTTATTCTAACAAAAACCAATTACAAAGCTTTAGACATTGCAAGAATTTTTGTAAAAGTTATTTTTAGGTTACATGGGTTACCCAAAAGGATCATCACTAATTGTGATTCTCTTTTCACATCACACTTTCCGAAGAGTTTCTTTGAAGCCATTGGGACCTATTTTAGCATTGCTTATCATCCACAAACTGATGGGTAGACAAAATTGAGTTATCCAAGTGATTGAGGATATTCTGTGCGGATATTGTAGCAAGGAACCTAAAGGTGCATTTAGTATCTACCCTTCGTGGAATTTTCTTATAATGCCTCCTAACATCGAAGTATTCTAACGACTCCATTTCAAGCACTATATGGTCAAGATTGCCGTATGTCATTGAATTTTTTTGATCCTACTATAAGGGTAGAAGCTTCAAGAAAAATGTTAGAAGAAATGGATGATCAAATCAAGATTATCAGATAATATATTCAAGGTGCCAAAGACCAACAAAAGGCGTATGCTAATCTAAAAAGGCAAGAATGAATCTCCAAAGAAGGAGACATGGTCTTCGTCTATGTCCTTCCAAAGAAGAGTTCTTTGTCTTTAGGAGAATTTAAGAAGCTAAGTCCAAGATATTATGGACCCTATAAGGTTCTCAAGTGCTTAGGACCAAGCACTTACAAAATGCAACTCCTTGAGAAAATAAAAATCCACAATGTATTTCATGTTAGCTTATTGAAAGCATATGTAGCTAGCCCTAATCATATCCGTGATGATATATAAGTTGTAATACCTAACCAAGGAGTCCTTGAGCTACAACCCAATAGAGTAATTGATGTAAGGGAGAGAAATTTGAGGGAAGTAGAACCCTTTGAGAATATCTCGTCGAGTGGTGGAAAGGCTACCCTAAAGAGGATGCCACTTGGATTGACCATGGGACACTATGTAACCAATATCCCTAGTTTCATTCGAGATGAGGACATCTCAATTTCTCTAAGGGGGAGAGGATGTGATATCCCGACTTTGATTTAAAATCTTCTTGAATTTTCACAAAAAGGAATTGAAGAACTCTAAAATCATTAAATAGAGAAGATCTTGAGCAAAAAAAAAAACAAGGATCGTAACCCAACATTTTTTCCGGATTAACAAGGATTGTAGCCACCTGTAACATGGAAGTCACCATGTGAACAAGAGTGATGAGGAACCATATTAGTCATTAGTGTCAGTGTCTATAGCATGGATGGTCCAACAATACTAGATTTTTAAACAAAACTAGCATATTTTTTATATTTTGGATATTATCTATTGTAAATATCCCAAAAAGCTATGGAAACTTCTAGAACAGGGTGTCATGTAAAAAAATGAAGTTGTTTTTTCAATCAATTTTGGAGATTTAATGTAAAAAGAAGGATTGGTGAAATCACACACATTTTGATCATAATTTATAGGCAGCAAATATCACTTCGAACAGGGAGAAGGAGTGATCTGGAAGATTTTTGACCAGGTATCCTAAGGTTTTACCCCCCTTTTGGAGTCAACAAAACCATCAGAATTGCAACTTGAATATCACATTGCATCGGAAGCTTCATATTGCTGATTTTGCTAAGATTCCCTCCATAAAGAGCTGCAAGAGAGAGAGAGAGAGAGAGAGAGAGAGAGAGAGAGAGAGAGGAGTTATCGTAAGAGGTTGCGAGGAAGAGAGTTAGCTCAACCTCCCCCATGTCTCGACCTTGGACTAATCTTTCTTCTCTTATGATCTCCCATCCCAAATTCATTCCTCCTTTATCTCTCGAATCCATTTGCGAACGATGGCTCCAAAGTGAGAGGTGAAAATACCATGAGAACCATTATAACTGAATGGGTATTGCTAGAGATTATATGGGAGTGCGTATGATTTCTAGTTAGATTAATCAAGATTATAATTTGTAAGATCATGATGGAAATAGTTACAAGAGGATATTGCACAAAATGAGTAAAAGACTATATGCACACTCGAGATTAATAAAATAACCCGATATATTATCAACACAACAAGGCTAAGGTTGATTAATACTTGTTATGAAAAGAGGATGCCTATTTAAGGGTCTTATAAATCATCTCGTTAAATTATTATCTCAATATTTTTTCTAAAGAAAATTTGTTTATATTGAGTAAGTTAGCCCCAAACAAGAAATTCGTGTCTTACTTAATGTATTGTAAGAGTTGTACTCAACACTTCTTTATGGGGAGGATAATCCTCATTAGAATGTAAGGCTACCTTAAGATAAGGTCTACCTTGGCTATGGAACTTGGCTATGGAAACTGTGAACTGCACGATGGTGTGATTGTCATTATTTGAAAGGATTGTTTGTGTTTGCTAGAATCTAGATCTCTGATTAAAAAATTTGACAAACAGGATAAAAGGAAAGATCGTGCTAGCCAGCTGTGAGACCCTACTCCAAGGGGGTCATGGTTATCGCTTGGAGATGCTTAGACTAGCTCCACAGTGAAACGTCTGTTCGTAGGGATAGCCATGGGTAGAGTAGGAAATGTGGATGCTAGGCAGGTGAGTGTAAATTCTGCATTACTCCTACAATCTAAGGAGCCCCTTCATGATCCAAGATGGGATCCCGAAACCCTAAATACTAGTTATTGGTGGAAAGAATATCCTCGTGGAGTTCTGTATATCTTTTGCAGGGTTGGAAAGATGAAAATTGTAATAAATTTCCAATATAATAAAGAAATTTATTTTACTCAAAGGTTATTTGAATTGTATACGTGTTTGTGAGATACATTACCTAGTGTGACCATGGCTCCTATGACTAGTCAAATGGCTCCACCAATTTTTGGAAGCCCAACGATAAATCCTATCATTGTTCCATGGAATCAACAACCAATCCCTAATCAAGTGGTTAGGCCAATGGAGCCAGAGGTACATGATCACGGCTATAAGTCAAGTGCCTTGAATGTCCTTGGCAAAGTTAAGGATATGATGAAGCACTATACTGATATGATTAGCAAATGACACAAATATCCGTTGATGTTATTTTCCTTCAGAAGTAGCAGAATTTGATAGGGAGTCAATGCTTTGAAGAGGGTGGCACCTCAAGATTCAACTGTAAGTGGTGTGGTGGTGGCCAACATTTCCCAAGGAATTTTCCAAATGTTAACTGTGACATATGTGGGACATCTGGCCATTTAGCTAGTACCTGTTGGAGTAAGATTAGTTCTCTCTAGCAAGGAAGTAAATAGCCAAGTCAGGTTAATAATTGAGAACAAAGGAATAACCTCCAGCAAAATGAAGGATCGAAACAAATATTACAAAGAGGGAAAGCTGTGGTAGAGGAGCTACCTAGTGGCAGTGGAGTTAGCTTTATAGAAGTTGTTTGCATCAGGTGCACTGAGGCTTCTAATCTACAGGTTATTACGAGAGGTCAAAAGGATAAAGAAGTTGACAAAGCCAAGAAAAAAACTATTGAGGGAAACCCCAAGCAAGATGATAAGGGGATGCAAGCCCTTAATCCCAATATGGAAGGTGGACCTCTCAAAGCTATAGATGGTAAAGCCGAGAAGGATAAGGAGTCCCTAAAAAAGAAGAAGGAAGAAGCCAAGAAAGAAGCACTAAGGCTAGTTCAAAGACCAAAGGAGAGAATGGTCTAGCGAGAAAAGTGAGCTCTTGCTAGCTATCATGAATTGACTTTAGAAAGCTCTCTTTGGACGTTAAGGCAGATGTAAATTTTTTACAGTTGATTAAATTTTCTCCAGGAGTGCACAAGGAATTTAAGAAGATTCTATGCACTGGGTATATTATTAATCCCTTGGGAATAGTGCGAGTAGGAGATGATTGGTTTGAGCATGTTGAAAAGCATTGTCCAAGGGTAACAACATATGTTGATGGTATATTAGTGGACCATGCGATTGTGGACACAGGATCCTCTATCAACATTATGAGTTCAGAATTGATGAAGAGACTGGGATTAAAAATAAAAAAAGATGCCTCCATGATCCTCTGAATGGATGATGACAGTTTAAGACAACCTGAAGGTTGCATTACTAAAGTCCATGTGACTGTGGCCACTGTAGAATGCATTCTAGACTTTAGGGTCATTAGGTTTGCAGGGTGACCTAGCTATCAAGTATTGCTAGGTAGGCCATGGATCTTACAAGTAGACTATTAGGTTGATATACCCACTGGGGGATCGAGGTGCTAGATGTGTGGTGGTAGATGCTTATGCCAAATCTCCTCAGAGTGAGAGAGTTTCTTTATCTTTGTCAGAGTTTGATATGATAGATACTCCGTCTATTAGTGAGATGTCATCAAGTGAAGAATCTAATGAGGGGCCCACTACACAGAGGATATCTACCAAGTGACTTTGAATGAGCCAATAGAGGCTTAGGAGAGGATAAGGGATGCGGATGTAATTGAGCTTGACCTTGGTACGATGAATAATTCACAGACAATTAAATTAGGGTCCATGCTCTGTTCAGAGGAAAGGATGGACTATGTGCCATTGATTAAGGAATTTCATGATATTTTTGCTTGGAGTTATGATGAGCTGAGAGGCATTCCTCCGAGCTTGGTTGTTTTGTATCATTTCTTTGAAGCAAGGTAGCCGCACTGTGCATTAGAAAGTAAGGTGTATGCCTTTCGAATTAAGGGATGGGCTATTCGAAGAATTGACAAAGCTATGAAAGGCTGGCCTAATATTTTTGGTTCAACACATGGAATGGTTTTCACCTATTATTATTTTAGCGAGCTTAATAAGAAAATGTCTAAGGATTACTACCTGTTGCCATTCATTGATCGGATTTTCAATCAGTTAGCAAGTACAAAAAACTATTCGTTTATGGATTGCTTTGATGGATATAACTAGATGGCTATTGCGGAGGAAGACAAATTGAAAACGATATTTATCATTGTCTTTGGTATCTTTGTATATCATGTGATGGACTTTGGTCTATGCAACGTGCTTGGATCTTGGCAATGGACAGCTACTAAGACCTTTGGTGATATCTCCCCAGAGGAGTTAAAAGTCTTTATTCATGATCTGGGGGCAACCGCCACAAGGGATTGACAATTGATTATTCGAAGGAAATGTTTTGAGCATTGTAGACAATTCTGCATTGCCCTTAACCCTAGAAAGTGTGTATTTGGAGTATTCTATGGGTTGTTACTTGGGCATGTGTAGTTTAGTTGGTATTGCAATTGACCCTAAAAAGATAAAGGTTATAGTCTCTATGAGCATGTCGTGTGCTCCAAAAGAGGTGCACAACTTTTTGTCATGAGTGGGATATTATTAAAGATTTATCAATGCATTGGCAAAAAGAGAATTTCCATTGATGAACCTTCTATCTTTGAGCTGTTTGTTTGAGTGGAATGAAGCTTGTTGAAGCAAGAATTAGCAAAAGTGCCAATCTTAAAAGCACCTAGAAGAGGTGAAGTTTTCTACATATTTTTAGCAGCCACAATGCATAGTATTGCCTACTCTTCAGCTCAAATTTGGGAGGAGAAATGGTATCATCCAATGGCCTTTGCTAGTAGAAAATTGGGGATATCTGAAGTTAACTACACGTACATGGAGAAATTGTGCCTTGGAATGGTTTTTGCGACGAATAAATTTAGGCATTATATTCTCTATGAGAAGGTAGTATTCTTTACGAAGGTGGAGGGACTTAGATTGTTGCTGAACAAGTTGAGCCGCTTGATCATTTAGCAAAGTGGTTGATCAAGAGTTCAATTATGAGATTAGGAGCAAGCCAGTGAAGCTGCAAGGTATTGTAGAATGTCTTGTGGATTTTAGGGAGCCAAAGGAAATTCCAGCTAAAGGAAGTGATATTGAAGGTCTATTTAAAATCGATACATCTTCCATCCCTTCCTGATATGCAGCTATAACACATTATTTATCTATAGGAGGATTTGGGGCTGCTTTATCAAAGTAAAAAGAGAAAGATTAAGCAACAAGCATTACACTTTTTTATTATAGTGGGTTTCTTGTATTGGAGAGGAATTGTAGATGATATTTATCGTCGTTGTGTAGTACCCAATAAGGTACCGTTTATTCTTGATGAGTGCCATGATTTAGCATGTGGGGGACATTTCGCTAGCCATTTTACTGCGCCCAAAAATCTCTTCGTGCTAGATATTGGTGGCCATCGATTTTCCAATATGCTTTAAGTTATGTTAAGTGTTGTGATGTCTGTCAAAGATACGATGTGAGGGAAATTTGTAGGTGATCTCTAAATCCCATTTTGGTTACGTTACCCTTTGAAAAATGGGGTATTGATTTTGTGGGACCAATATACCCTTTGTCAACTATGCAAAAGAGGTATATTATTGTAGCAACGAACTACTTTACAAAGTGATTTGAAGCTCAAGCAACGGTGAAGGATAATGCTAAGAAGATGGCCAGTTTCATTATGGAGCAGATTGTTTGCCATTTTAGTCCACCAAAGGAGATTATGTGATCAAGGGACACACTTCTTGAACAAGGTTATAGTGGCCCTTACTGAAGCTTTGAAGATTAAGCACAACAAGAATACCCTATATAATCCTCAAGCGAACGGTCAGGTTGAGAGTACAAATAAATATCTGGTGGGAATCTTATCCAAGATAGTATCAAAATGCAAGCGCGACTTGATAAGAAATTATATATAGTAGTGTGGGTTTACAACACAAAATTTAAGAGAGCCACATTCCACACCCCATTCAAGCCAGTGTGTGGAGAGGAGTGCGCTTTGCCATTAGAAATATGGAATTTTTCCCTCAATCATTCGTTTGGAGAGGAAGAAGCATTACAGAAATGGTACATGTCTCTAGCACATCTTGATGAGATCTAGCTCTGCGGGCTTTATTGCATCAAGAAGTAGGAAAGAGGAGGATGAAAGCCCTTCATGATTTTTGGACTAAGAAGTACAAATTTGCAAAAGGTCAGTTAGTGATATATTATGATGCTCGAAGGGAGCTCTTTCCAAGAAAATTAGAACCCAAATGGGAAGGACCATACAAGATTGTACATTTAGGAAAGAATGGCTTTATGGCCCTTCTAGCAGATTTGTAAGGGGTAGAATTTAAGACTAAAAATTAACTTTAATAAGTTGAAGCCTTACTATGTGTAAGGGCTGACGTTGGGCTTGGTGCATGTGCAAGTTCTTCAAGATTCAACTTTAACGTGTAGTAGGTACCAAGACAAGCTGATGGAACGCATCATTCCCTATCTGGAGCATCCGTAACCTTGAGCAATGTTACCACCAAGGTCGAGTGATTTGGTGGAGCAAAGGGTATCATGTTACTAAGTGGCAAGTCATACCTTTTATGTGGAAAATTAAGGTCTACCACCACCATTGTCAATGACTTCTAACTAGGATTCCTATTGAGTTCGGTGAGAAAGGAAGGTTTGTGCCTGCTATACATCCTCTCTCTCAGCTTGATTTTGATTATCATAAGTACGAGTGAGCTTATTATTATGGCGTGGCCTATCAATGAAGCTTGGGTTTATACTTTGTATTTTGATGGAGTCTCTAGAGGGCTTGCTAAGCATGTGAGCATTGGTGTGGTCATTAAAGATCCCTGAAATAGGGTTGTCATGAAGATGGGAGTCTATTTAGGACCCTCTTTTACTAACAATATGGTAGAATACAAGGCCTTGATCATGGGGTTGAATGTAGCCCAATGTGGTGGTATCCACCAATTATTAGTTAAAGGTGTGATTCACAATTAGTAATCAATCAGCTAAATGGGACTTACAGTGTACGGGACCCCATCTTACAAATGTACCATTGTGCAACTTTGGATATGTTTCATATCTTTGAGATGGTGACTTGTCATTAGTTCCTCGACAATGGAATTGCTTTGTAGATTTCTTAGCTAACTATGCTTTTGTGGAAGATTTCTTTTTCAATTGTGGTCTAGGGGATCCTTTACAATTACCTTCTAACATTAGCACAGGACTACTTTGGGATCTTCTTGCTGAAACACCATATTTTGGCCCACCGATGGTTAGTTTGGGTTATGAGTCAAGTAGCAAATGAGCACCTTCATACTCTGTCATGGACGCATAGGATTGTGTATCATCATATTCATTGGACACCCCTTGCTATTTATATAAGAGGGTTAGCTAATAACCTAATGCACTTAGTATAGGGCCTAAGAGGCCTTATCCTTAGTTGGTTTTGTACTTTAGTCGAGTAACATTAGGATGACCAAGGGATTGTTTCAGCAATATGCTATGTTGAATGATAGTAAAATGTTTTACTTCATAAGGCCACGAGGACTATCTCTGCCAAGTTCTAATGTTATATCTCTTTAAGCCAAAAGGTCCATATGTTTGTTTGGTGCAGGTGCGTTTAATAGTTTCCTATTTTAGTGATTACATTACACAGGTCAGATGAAGTGCTTGGAGGGAGCCTTTGTTATGCGTGAGCTTCTTATGGCCATTCCGGGCAGTATCATCATCTTTTTGGAGTTTTTTTCTTAAGCTATGTGGGAGCTTTTGCTCAACTGCCAAGACCCACAGACTGCTTATTGCTTCAAGTGTTCCAAGCTGAGAACTAATGGCTACATTTCACATAGCCAACGCGCTACCTATCTATGAGTGTAGTGAGCTAACCTCCATGCCGATCGAGTTACCTCCTCTCCCCTGCACTTTGTTAGCTCCATGATCCAAGTGCAAGCTTCAAGCAAGCTCCATCCTCAAGCTCCATTGCCACAAGCAAGAGAAGAGAAGAGAAGAGAAAAAGAGAGGATAAGATGGAGAGCTTCTCCTCCCTGGTCCCTCACCCTCACACACTCACTCCCTCACACTCTCATGCTCCCTCTCTCAAGCACAAGCTCAAGCACGCAAAAAGAAGAAGAAGAAGAAGAAGAGGAGAGTCACTTTTGGCCACACACAAGAATGAGCTTCTCATTCACTTTTCAACTTTGTATATAAAACCCTAAATCCCTTTTGGGCAGTCATCCCCTTATCCCCTTTTTTACATGGCCAGCCGTGGCCTAGGCCCTTTTTCCCCTTGTCCTCCTATCTTCCTAGTTTCCTTCCTACTGCCCATCTACCTTTACAAATTGCATGGGTGAGAGCCTGACACTCTTTAAATTAAATCATGATGCGCTTGCGCTCTTTTACAAAAATATTGACTTGCGCTTTTTCTTGTACATATTTTTCCTTTATTTGGGATTTTTCTACATTTCTTATGTTTCCATATTTTCATGTCACGCCTTCGTCTTCCATTTACTTTTTCCTTGGCCTTTGTCTTCTGCTTTAGATTTTCCAAAATTTCCATTGTGTTCATTTGATAGTTCCACATTGTTTGTCTGACGGTTAACATTACCCCCCCTCCTAGATGAGTGCCAATCCCATGGCACTCACCATTCGTAGGTAGCAAGCTTTGGCATACACTAAAGACATGAATGGAAGGGACATCTGTTGTTGCTGTGGAGGAGTGTTGGTGGTGGTGTGGAGGAAGGTTGTTGAGGCACGTTGGTGGCCTAGGTGGCTGGTGGTAGGGTTGTTGGAGTTGGTAGTAGGGCTATTCTTTGTTGGGGATTGCACTGATGGCCAGCACAAGTGTTGGTTTATTGGGGATTCTACACATGATGATTATTGGCAAGCTTGCAAGATGATAAAGGATAAGAATTCAGAGTTGAGTGTCTATGAAGAGCAAATAGCACTTTCGTTGGAGTCTTTAATACCTGTAATTGAAAACCTCTCATAGGTGGTCTCTCCCTAGGGGTAATGCTAGTCTTCTTTATCGTGCATAAGATGTAGTCCAATTAGTTTGGGAGACAGGTCGAGCTGAGAGTATTGTCCTGCACTTGAGGACCCAAATTGTGTATATATTTTGGTGTATATATTATGTAAGTGCTCATGCATACTTAGATATTACATAGTTAGAAGACCGCGGGCTAGTTTCTCGTAACAATGTGTAGATGAAGCAAAGTTGTCCATGTTGAGAAGAAGTACACGTGAAGGTGTATGAGACATCCTTTGCGTTGTGACTGCACGACGTAGCATAATTGAACACAAGGACATTGCACTTCTGGTAGCTGGGAGCTATTAGATTTGCTTGATGAGGACGGTGTACTTTTCATGGCCATTTGTGCACTGCTTACCATGATTGATTGCAATGGTATTAAGGCAGAGTGCAAGAGGGAATCGTGCAAATGGGTTAGGGTGACAAGTCTAACCACAAGAGAGACAAACTCCCAAGGTATGTCCTGCCCTTGATGTGCCCTGAACAACTGTGGGTTATGCGAAAGAGCAAGGGGACTAGGGACCAAGGTCACTGGACGTACCTAATTTGGACCTTAGGTGTTGTACTGTGATCGTGGGTGTTTCTTATCTTTTCATTCTTTTCTTTTCTTTTCTTTTCTTTTTTCCTTTTTCATTTTCTTTTTGTTTTCTTTTTCTTATTCTTTTTTATTTCTTTCTTTCTTTCTTTCTTTTTTGGGACTTGCCTAAGTACAACCATTGCAATATGTTGAGGCTATCAGCCTTTCAATGGATTGGGAAATGTCAAGATTCGAAGGCTCAAGAAATGGATATTATAGCGATGAGTGTGTCTTAGCATCGTTGTTGGAGAAGCAGTTGTTGAGATGGGGAGATACAGTTGAGATTTTGCAACCCTCTTTGGAACGTGCGATGTTGGTACAATTGAGGTAAGAGCTGCCGTGAGTGCCCAGTGTCGAGTGTAACCCAAAAAGAGAAAGTGATTATGATCATTCTTTGGGCCATGTGATGTGGATGATCAGCAAGGGTGATTTTTTCTTTCGGCAGCGTGGCTTTGTCGCGGCTCTTCGTGGGGTTGGCAGTCTTGCGGTGTCTTGGGTATTGAATACTTTTGCACAAAGACATGTGTCATCCTGCATCCACTTGTCACTTTATAAAAGTACATGCACGGCATATGCCGCAACTATAATAAACCAGTGCAATGCAAGGAGACATCACTTATCTGAATTCCATGGTGTTGACTTAGATACTTATCACCTGTGTTTGATTATCTTTTTATTCTGCTAAAGTCGTGAAATATATTAAACACAGATATGAAAAGTTTGTACAATTGGGAAACTTTTCAGCACTTAACCATTTAGAGACAAAAAGTCATGGCCAGGTAGCATTTGATAAGCCTTTTATACAACATGGGGTAACTCTATTTGTACGAGGTAGGGCAAGTCTCGATGGTTGGGCGGCTGAGGCTCTACTAGTGAGGGGTTCCTATGAGGCTGGGTGGGGAAGATGTCGACCGGGACCTAAATGGTGTAGTCCCTGGCCGCAACTAATACAATATTAGTGAGTTTGGGAATCTCCCAATTCTCATTTTTTGAATGCAAAAAAGGTGGCACCTGGATAACATGCCCATAAGTTTCTCAAAACCATATGATGTGACGTATCATTGGAAAGAAATTTAAAAATGGAATCTATTGAGCTATAGAGCGCTTAATTTAGAGTTATAGTGTTCAAGTTATGACAAATCCAAAGATTTGACCATATGTCCCAAACTTATGGAAAATTCCCATATTCCCCAATATGGTGTTAATTGTTTCCAGAATGCTTTTGAACAATGCATCAAATTTCTGCTTATCTTGAGCTACCCTCTCCTCTTTCGAGCACCTGGTGCTCGAGCGTTTGGTGGGGGCCCACATGACCGATGTTGCCATGCATTGTGTGCTCCCTTGAGCTTCTATACCCCTGGCCTGGGGATTTTTTGGCCTATGTTCACTAGGGCAGTGTCGCTTGGGGCCTTGTTTCTTTGCATACCTTTTAAGAGTAGGTACGTAGTATTCCAGTGGAGAGCTTGTGCTGCATATTCCCTTCGACGGCAGATAGTGTCCTTGCAAGCTAGCTGCACTCGGTGCTCCATGTTGGCTACCATGGGGGGACTTGCAAATTGCGAACCAAGGATTAGGCCCTGAGGCAGGATAAAACTATTTGTATGGAAGGGATTATATAATGGGTTATCTAGCGCATATGATGGGGAGGGGTGAGGTGAGGTATGCAATGTTTATTGTAGAGGGACAGCCCCTTGTTGATGTTCATTTTGCCTCCATCCATTAGTAGATCTTGGCTTATGCTAAGTTGCACAGAGTGATTGTCATGGATTGGAGCAAGGCTCATCCCTAGAAGGATAGACCAAAAAAGGGGAAAGGTGTATAGAAAGAGACAGTGCCTCATCTACACCATTAGAGATGTTGGTCAGAGCTTCGTATGGCGGTAATGATGATTGCATGCCCTCATCTTGGAGGTGGGAATGGTCACATGACTTCTAAATGTGTTGTGAGAGGAGGACTTGAGGAGCTCATTCTGTCAAACCCAACTCTTCTCCCTGCGCTTGACTATCATTGCTTATGTGTGTTGATATTATCTATACAGGGTCACAAAATTCATTGTTTATTTATGTACATATTTACAAATCCATATCACTTCATGAGGATAAAAACCAATTGCAGAACTCCGGATTGTACTGAAGTGTGGCACACGCATCCAGTATACTCGTGGCATCTTACTCAATAACGTTAGATATTTTGCAACATCGAGTAGCATGGCACCTTGTCCGAGTCTCTACTGGCAACATGTAACTCCTCCTCAGTGAGAATCTTATCAGCCAGAGAGTTCTCTTGGCTAGTTCCAGCTAAGTATGTACCTCGAATGGCATTTAGCACTCGAAAGGAAGTTGGTGCCACATAGGTTGGGTCTCTTTGAGACTGCCATTTGGCCAATCGCTCCTCTGAGACTGTCATAATTTGGGCTCCTAGTTCGGCCATTGCAACACAGTTTTCAAAACAACACTTTTCAAATTGACTTTGATCCTCTGATTGTTGCTTTAGTTGCTCTATCTCTAAGAGATTTGGCTGGTAGAGCACATCATTGAATGTTACAATTAACCATAGTTTGTCGACTTCCTCATCAGAGGTGAGTCGCATGCGTTCATGCGGGAGCCTATCATAGTGCTCGTCAAGATGTTCTTGCTCTTCCCAGGATAGGGGAAATGGCAAGTATTCTTCAAGCTGCTCCTTAGGGAATGTGCCCATGTTTGCCAAGACATAAACACGTGAAAACACTTTGAGCTTAGCATCCAACTCAGTTAAGCATTTTGTGACACTTCTATGTTCAACGAGGGCTTGCTCGGTTGCTATCTCATGCAAGGTTCTAGGAGTTTCCCTAGGCTTTAGCATAGATAGGGGCTCAAGCCTAGATGAGCAAGATTGGTCAACGCTAAGGTTGCTTATGCTCTCTGGGTTTCCATGTTTCCCATGAGGCATTGTTATTGCATCATGGTTCTCCATAGATGTGAGTGGTATAAATTTGTCACCCTGTTGTGAGAGTGTTGTATCCACTCTTGCTTGGTCAATGCGAGTTCTGTTGTCAGTGGATTGAGTGTTGTAAGAAACTGTTGATGGTAACGGCTACTTTGATTTTTTAGAACACATAGATGTGTCTGAGGTTTCACCGCTATCAGGAGAGACATCAATGGGTTCATTGCTGGATGGTCTCAACGCTTTATTCCTCAGCTCTTCGGCACTTTTGGTTTCAATCTTCTTGGGGTCTATAGCCACTTGCAACTGCCGTTGTTATTTTCATTCTTTTCTCTTCTTTTTCTTAGGAAATTGAGGTGTATCCCTTGAAGACTCGGGACCTTGAACTAGGTCAATCATCGATGTGCATGGCTGGGTCTCAGCATTCTCTTTCTCTAGTGTGTCCTCATGGGACATAGCCATGGCCTGGTAAATAGCCTCACTAGGTTGTGAGGGTACAACTGTCTCTCTTTTTGGAGATTCTAGCTCTTCAACCAATTCCCTTCTATTTAACTCCTCTAGCCTAGGCTTTAGGCGCTTTGAAAGTGCTGGAGTGGTCAAGGATGCTGGTTGTGGCACCTCCTCCACAGGTAAACTGCTAAGGAAACGTTCCGCAAGGGGCATTGTCACGGCCAAGGGTTGTGACTGCTGTGATCCCTAATTGGAAGTAGTAGCAGCTATTTCAATGGACTGGCTACTGTTAGTAGATTGCAGTGTCAAGTTCCTAGGGCGATCGGAAGTAGTCGTGTCTTTTGTTTCCCTTTGAGCATTCACTTGTGTAGATCGAGCATGAGTTGATCTAGTCACATTAGGTTGCACATGCATACCCTTGGGCCAAGAGCTACGGATGGTGTCATGTCCCACTTCTTGGACATTTAAAAGCTTAGATGGAGATAGAAATTGGAATTGAGCAGCTACACTTGATGACTATTGTTGTGCTTCCTTGTCCATTTAGGAAAAGAGGGTATAGAAGACGGTACTCCTAAGTGGCTCCGACATTGAATGGAAGATTTGCTCATGGCTGTTAGATGATTTTACCATTTTCTTTGTTGAGCATTTAACCTTGCCATGAGCAATGTTGTGCCTATGATGCCTATTATCCTCTTGAGGAATCAAAGGCTTCTTGGGCACTAGTGGCTTTTGCTTATCCTCAACGATTACATATGATATCTGCTTGTCAAGCATGCTAGGCTGAGGATCTACCCTCCGATTAGTCACGTTTGGTTTCTTGATTTCGACTGTGAGGGGGTCGATCACTCCAATGTTTTTGACTCGAGACTTAGTTTTTCATTTAGATCTCCTCCTACGCTTCTTTGCTCTTGATACGATCTGGCCTTCAGTCGATAGAGAAGGCTTAGCAAGGGGTTTTGGCACCCAAATCCATCGATTACCTGCGTAATACCCTTGAGCACGTAGCAATGCTTTGGGTATCCATCGGGGCGTTGTGCTGACCCTCCACGGATGCCTTCGTCTATAAGGCTTGGGCATCTTTTGGGGTCTTCTATGATATTTGTAAGTCCAAAGCCCGTTCTTGGTATTGTCTCCTGACCTTCTTGTTTCAAGCATGGCCTCACTCACTGGTTCTCGTTGTTCGACCTGTGCTTGTATCAACTCTTCCAATAAGTCCTTGCTCTCATTAGCAGGCTTGACTATTATGTCAGCACCTTCTCTACCTTTCCCTCGAGGTTCAATGAGGTCACCCTTGCTAAAGGTTGTGACTATCCTCACACCCGTTAGTGTTAAGTATATCCTCTGTGCTATATAGTCGGCCTCACACTTGGTTGCCCTTTTGAAGGGTCTTCCTAGGAGGTTTTCCTTCATGCAATTAGCACTATTTAGAGGAACATGAAATAGGATAGGCAAGCTTTCAGTTTTAATTGTCGCAAGGATTTTGCACTTTCCTATGAGTGCTTGTGGGTGTCCCCCATAAGGGCTAAGAGTTGCACTAGTCGGTGTGAGCTCTGGTTGGCCTAGTAGGGTCCATGCCTCATAGGTCAAGATATTAAAATTTACCCCTTTATCAACCAGAGCATCGATAGTATGCTCTCTTTTCACGGTGAGTTTGACCCTAAGATAAGTAGGTGGAACTATGTCTTCATCTTCCTGGTCTTTGCTTGTAAATTTAGGCCTTCTGACAAATGCCTTTGAGTCCCCAACTGCATGACCAAATGTGGATTCTCTACTGATGTCTTGAATCATCTATGCATTGCTAATCAAGGAGCATCTATTGTCAGGACCTTCATATCTAGTCATCCTCGCAATTGTAGCTTGATATTGTTGCTTTCCTCTTTGACTAGATGCATGCCTTTGAGTCCCCAACTGCATGACCAAATGTGGATTCTCCACTGATATCTTGAATCATCTGTGCATTGCTAATCAAGGAGCATCTATCATCAGGACCTTCATATCTAGCCATCCTTGCAGTTGTAGTTTGATGTTGTTGCTTTTCTCTTTGACTAGATGTAGTCAGAATGCAACACATATGTGTTTTCGCAGTGTGGCCTTTTTGCCCTTATTGGCTAGATTGGCCCATTGAGGTTCTAGGGTCTTTGTTTGTCTTTGTTCGGAGATGGGCTTTTGGTTGCTCTTTTGCAAGTAAGAATTCATGCTTGTGTAGAGCCATTACTACACTAGGGTTCGATTTGGAGGACCTATCACAGTGTGCATTTTTTCTCCAGTCTACTTGGGGGGGGTGAGGAGGGGCCCCCTCTGCGAGGGTCTAGGGGGTTTATGGCTCAGTGGGTTGTCTCTAGGACTCTAGGTCTTGCGACAGCCTACCCAAGCTGCTAAGTGGCTGCAGCTTACGATTTTGCCTATTCCTTGCATTAGAATTGAGTTTTGAGCATCAAGACGACTCACGACAGGTTGTGCGGCTGAGCTCGAGCTGGGTCTGGTCAAATTTTTGGAAAATTTGGAAAAGTCCACACTTGGCCCAACTTCTCCCAATTGCAAAGGCTGAGTGGGTGACTCGGACGGGCTGAGGTGCATGCTCTGAGGGTTGAATCGACAACTCGAAGATGGTGGACTCGGACGAGCTAAGGTGCTGACTCAGACGGGCCGAAAAGGTCCACTCAGATGGGGTCACTCGGATGGGCTGAGGTACACGGGCCGAGGGTCGAGTTTGTAAGTGGGGCCGACTGATGTCACTCGGGGCGAAGTAGGGTTTTGGGCCGAGTCGGCCGAAAGACAAAGGACGGAGGGCCGATTCTAGGGCTCCGCCTAGAAACCGGCCACTCAGACAAGCCGAGTTGTGCACAATGAGGAAGCGCCGAGGTAATTTTGATCAAAACTAACAATTTAGCTAATCATTTTACACAAAACCTTCCAAATCACAACTAGGGTGCAAGGGGAAGTGATTGATATACTTGAAGCGATCGATAGGCTCTTCGGCGACAAGATCGAATTGATTCTCCATGGGCTCTCTTTCTCTCTCTCTCTCTCTCTCTCTCTCTCTCTCTCAGTCACTATAAGGGTTGCAAATGAGCTCTCCCTTGGCATCTTGGCTCTTAAACCCCTTCTCGGGTAAGGTTTGGACACTCCCAATCACTCACTTGCTGACATTAAGCATCCCAAGCAACCTTTTTGCCATTTTTTGCATGATTTATGTCCTATTTTGCAACGGTAAATCTACCCTTTTTGGATTCAATTTCCTAATCCTAACCTATGCTAAATGCAACAAGAATCGAAAGCAAAAAACTGAAATGATTTCTTCATGTTTTTCAATCATTAAACAATTAAAATAACCCATAATACTTACTTGCTTCGAAGATAAAAAAACCCAACTTCCTACCTATCTCAAGCTCTGGTTCGGAGATGAATCTCTTACTTCGATGCTCAATATGAGGCGCGCAAGTGCTCAAGCTTGAATCCGTTGTCCCAACAACGGAACACAAATGTGGGAGCTTTCACTCAACTACCAAGACCCATGGACTGCTTATTGCTTCAAGCGTTCCAAGCTGAGCACTAATGGCTACCTCTCACATAGCCGACGCGCTACCTATCTATGAGTGTAGTGAGCTTACCTCCATACCGATTGAGTTACCTCCTCTCCCGCGCACTCGGGTAGCTCAACAATCTAAGTGCAAGCTTCAAGAAAGCTCCATCCTCAAGCTCCATGCTCCAAGCTCCATTGTCGTGAGCAAGAGAAGAGAAGAGAAGAGAAGAGAAGAGAATAGAAGAAGAGAGGAGAAGATGGAGAGCTTCTCCTCCCCGGTCCCTCACCCTCACACACTCACTCCCTTACACTCTCACACTCCCTCTGTCAAGCACAAGCTCAAGCAAGCAAGAAGAAGAAGAAGAAGAAGAAGAGAGCCACTTTTGACCACACACAAGAATGAGCTTCTCATTCACTTTTCAACTTTATATACAAAACCCCAAATCCCTTTTGGGGGGCCATCCCCTTATCCCCTTTTTTACATGGCCGGCCGTGGCCTAGGCCCTTTTTCCCCTTTGTCCTCCTATCTTCCTAGCTTCCTTCCTGCCTTTATAAATTGCACAGGTGAGAGCCCGACACTCTTTAAATTAAATCATGGTGCACTTGTGCTCTTTTACAAAAGTATTGACTTGTGCTTTTTCTTGTGCGCATTTTTTCTTTATTTAGGACTTTTCCGCACTTCTTGTGTTTCCATATTTTTCATGTTGCGCCTTTATCTTCCATTTACTTTTGTCTTGGCCTTTGTCTTCTGCTTTAGATTTTCTACCTTGTTCGTCTGACAGTTCCACCTTGTTCTTTTGACGGTTAACAAGCTAATAGTGTTATATGTATATGTGGGGGTTATTTTATTTTTCTTTGTGGGGACTACCAATCAAGGCATGAAGTCCTAGGGTTTGGTTAGGTATATGTGGGGGAGATTTGAGTAGTTTTCTACCTCCTGTTAGGACATTGTCCAGCATTTAGGACATTGTCAAGCATTAAAGACTTGTGAGAGAGGGTAGTTCTTGTGACCCTGTCATTCTTCCTTGCTAGGCAACTGTCCTAGGAATCCCTGCTAGTGTGAGGCAGTTAGAGAAGCCTGCCAAAATAACAAAGAAAAGCAAGTTACAAATATATCTCAAGATAAAAATTAGAGAGGTGTGTAAAAAGGTGTTCCAACCCCTCAATAAGAAAAGAAAAAGAAAAAGGAAGAAAATTTCTATAAGCATTTAATTATCGCCTTGCGTAGGTTTCTAGAGACAAGTCAAGACCTAGGGCCAATGCCTTGTCTTCCTAGGGATAACATCTAGCCGAAAAAAAAAAGGAAGGTTGGAGCAAAAACAAAAGTGAGCGAAAAGGAAAAGGATTATGTGCCCCCTCGCGAGAGCTTGGTAGGTTCTTGGGTACCAAATCAAGACTTGGGACTGATGCCCTATTCTCCTTGGGTCACTCTATGCTCAATTGCCTCCTTTTTACATGCTTGAGTATGGAAACTTTGGGAAGAAAATGGTCCTTGCATATACCTAACCAAACCATGCAAGAACCCAAATGATTCTAGATTCTTATATATCTTATACCTAACCAAACCCATAACTATTAAAGAGCCTATATATCTATTTTCTCAGGTGCTCCTTGCATGGTATGCTTATGAACTCTTCTTATTGGGCACATTGCATTCATTGTTTACTATTTACCAGCATGTCCGTATGAATATTCTCATAAACAAATGGTATTTTATAGAATATTACAATTAGATATTTTCACTCCACACAACTAGTGCATACTTTACTCATTGTTAACTTGTACTTAAGCTTGTTTGATCAATGATTTCTAGCTAGAACTTGCCGTAGCATCACACATGGTTTATAGACAAACAATATTTTCTATGAGTTCCAAACTTGCACTTATGCCTTTTGATCTCGAGTATCATGGACATTATCATTGCTCATTTTTGCTACAGTATGGAAAATAGATAATCCACAATGTTATGTTATGCTCTCTCTCCCTCCCTCTCCCTCCCTTTTACTTTCTCTATTTTTCTCTCCCTCTCTCTTTCTCTATCTTTCTTTCTCTCTCCCTTCAACTTTCTCTATTTTCTCCTCTCCCTTCTCCCTCTCCTTCCCTCGCCTTCCCTCTCTCTATTTTTCTCTCCTTGTCCCTCTCCCTCTCCCTCTCCCTTTTTCCCTACGTCCATAACACACACACACACACACTCTCTCTCTCTCTCTCTCTCTCTCTTTCTCATATAAGCACAAAGTACAAAATAAAAGCAAGGAAGGCAAGAAGGAAAGGGCTTGCCTTGAGACTTGAAGATGCACAAGTAATCCCTTGAAGCTCTCCTTCACGCTAGTCTTCTTATTCTCCTTTGTGTGAAAGAGAGTGAAAGAGAGGCAGAGAAGAAGACTGTAAAGGATACTATGTCTCGGCGGCCTGATGCATAATATGCGCATGGATGGTGAAACTGCATGGTTGGTTGAGTGACTACATATTGACTGGATGGGTGTATATGGGGACAACGAGATCATTTGACGATATTTCTACAATTGGAAGACAGCATAGGATGCTGAGAATGTCCGAGTACTGATGAAAAGGGCGCAGATCTTAACCCAAATGGTAAGCGATAACTTGACTTGACAGACAGACACGGAAATGAAAACGCCATCCAACATCCCTCCTAAGTTATGCCACAGTACTGTAGTAAGGGTAAGTCGTAACCCAGAGATAGTTCAGTTGACACACTCTCACATGCAGACTGTAGTAATATAAGTCGTTGTCACCCAGAGATAACTCAGTGTTGAAATTGTTTATATACAAATAGCTCTTGGTTGAGCTATTTGCTAAAAATGAACTAGGGAAATAAGGGATCATTAATCAAGGAATTAGTGTGATGACATCGTGAATTTAAAAGATCCCATAAAAGTGGAGCCTCAAGTGTTAAAACCCAAAGCATGATTGACTGCCTAGATTCTAACATTAACACCCTAAGTCTAATGGGGACAATGGGAACCTTGTCTTTGCTAGGGTATGGCTTCCATAGGCAATTGCCAAGATTGGGTAAATATATGAACTAAATAGAATCAATCTTGTTTCGGAAAAAATTAGCTTATTTGGAGGAACTTAAAGTTGGTCATCTCTTTACCAAACACCTTGGTATATCTTGCTTTTATAGAAAAAATTAAGAGAAACGGTAAGGTGTCTGTGAGCCTTCAACAAACCAAAAATAGAAAAAGAGGTCATCGCCCCTAGTGTTGGAATTGGATGAGATGCTATTATTTACAGCATATTTGGATATGCAAAAAAATGAGAATAAAAATGTAGATTCATTCTTTGGCTTTAAATCTGATCTTTTTTGTAGGTTGAATGGGATGCTAAAAAACTCCAAAAGCTCCATGAAGCAACCAAAAAAGAACGACGATATAGATGTGGCAACCATTCTGCTTGAAATCAAGAAGAAGTCTAACTAGCTCAAGCTTGTATCAAGGCTAAGGAGGCTTCCCTAGAAAGAAGCCTAAATACTACATACCATAGTTGTATATTTTTTCTTTTAATACTGTAATGTGGCACCCTGTAACTGGTAGAACAATAGGGAACATGGATTGCTAGCATAGCAGTTAATGGCTACCTAATTAGCTGAGGTATACTTCTTGATAAGTGACAATGAGATGTATAAAGAGAGGAAGAAATAAAAAAGAAAGGACTTGTTCTTTGTTGCAAAAAGCTAGTCGCCACATTTGGTGGAGACACATGTTACACACTCTCTCTTTCTC
The DNA here is from genome assembly GCF_053477565.2 of Lygodium microphyllum. Taxonomy (NCBI): domain Eukaryota; kingdom Viridiplantae; phylum Streptophyta; class Polypodiopsida; order Schizaeales; family Lygodiaceae; genus Lygodium; species Lygodium microphyllum. The sequence continues at coordinate 23,262,927 of NC_141159.1, forward strand.
TACTCAAAATGTTCATCCTCCTTAGCCCCAATGAACACTTTCAAAACACACTCTTGTAGCATGCAACCACAATAGGACCCTACAACAAAGTACATAGAACAAAACTCAACACACAATCCCATCATAAGCAAAACCATCAAGAGCATAATCATCATTACACAACATGAGTAGGGCAACATCTCCACACTCTCATCCTGGCTCACTTCATTACAAAGATGTCAATATGAATCTAGAGTGTACAATCTAGTATCACTTTAGTAACTTTCTTTGGGGGGGGGGGGGGGGGGGTGGTGCACCTTATAGAATATGTAAGATACTATGTGAGTTCAAAAGAAAGGGTATTTTATTTAGTATCCTTTGAACACATGTTATATAGATGATTTCTTATAGGTGCACCCCTCGAGAATTTTGCCTCTTGGTAGAAGCTTACTCTATGATCCAAATTATATTACACAAGGATGTGATTCTCCATCCAATGCTTTAGTCAAGAAATTGCATAAAGGTATAGGTAAATAAGTATTTATGTAGATACGAGTGAGTTATTTTCCAAACATGCATGGATCTTGGTGTGCTAATTCATCAACCCCCTCTCCTGGGCCTCTCATATACAACTACCTAATCACTTGGAGAGACAAAAGGCATGGAAACTACCTAGGAATGGCATGAGCTAAATGGGGGAGAGAGAACCAAGTCTAAGTATTGACTCCCCTCCCCCCATCCACACCCCTCTTTGTAGCCCCCCTGCCCCCCAAAAGTATACTTCTAAAAAATTTCAAATTAGAAAACTCCTATGTAAATTTTACATGAATTAAATATTTAAAACTCTTCTATTATTGGAAAATTGTAAGTCAATATAATAAAAATACCCTTTCTTTTGAACTCATGCAGTACATTATATGTACCCTCCCAAGGACTAGTTGTTTCACCTAGAAGTAGTCTTCCATTGTCTTTATCCAGACTTCTACCTCCATTTCCACATCTCTCCATTTTTCCCCAAACTCATGATGTTTGACCTACTTGAGGAGAAACTTCTTCTCTTGAACTTTGAGAGGATTTGGAGAAGATGTGAAGCCCTCGGTCTAGAAATGCACAAAGTTAACTTTTTGTGTAACTTATTTAAGTCCTCGTTCATGTTTTAATACAATCCTAATGAAAGATACAATGAAATAATATCAATGAACTTAATTTGGAAATAAAATATGGTTCATCTTTATTGTGCATCAATTTCCATGGGCAAATAGAAGTACATCAAGGTAGAGATTTTTTCAAAACCATATTAGGATTTTTGGTTACAATGGTTTTAATTGTGGAATTCCAATACATCAATAACTTTGTAGGCTACAAGCTTAGAAAAGATATTTAAGATTATGTACTTAAGGATAAGATATAGAAATCCATCTTTACAATAACTATGGAGTACCGTTAAATGGCAACATGCTCAACTAGGATAATACGGAGCACTTGGTCCTAGATATAGCAATTCTAATGAATCTACTCTCCACCTATATTGAGAGTAGGATTTAGGTGTGATTCTTTCAAGACCAATAACTTGACGACTTTAAGGTCTTCCATCTACTTATTCCTTTTGAGATTATTTTGTAAATAAGAAAGAAAATTGGTATTTATGAAGCAATAAACTCTACCTCATGTCCATCAACGCTCCCAATACAGTGATGGACATACACTCCAAGAGTCTCATGAAGAGATCCCACCAATCAAAGTCAAGAGAATGCATTATCGGAGGTAAACATTTTCTAGAATACAAAGAATTTCTACTTATCTTGGTCATTTTGAAAAGACATTCCTCCATTTGTTAAATGCCAAATCATTTTTGCACTCAAATTTTCCTTAGAAAAGGTTATAAACAATTCTTCCTATACGTAAGTTTACTCTAGTTATGGACCACAAGAGTCTCAAATGGATCTCTACTTAGCCAAATTTTAGCATGAGACAGTGGTGATCGATTGAAGTCTTGTAGGAATATGACTTTGAAATCAAGTACAAACTAGGAAAAGAGAATGTACTTATAGACACCTTAAGCCACAAAGCATTCCTCAATGCACTCATCTTCGGAGAACCTACAAGACTAGAATCCCTAGCAATCATCATGTGAATGCCAAGCAATCCTATCCTCCAAATGGCAAAGAAGAAGCATCCTGTGATTTTAGAATCTTCAATTTCATGCTCTTGAGGAACACTTGACACCATTCAATTTGTGTACTAGGAATTTTTCTTTTGTTAGAATAGTTCTAGCATGCTTTGAGAAATCCTTAGAAACATGTGAAAGGCCAAGGACAACTAGGACATGGATATGGCAATAGCCATTGTAGATCCTTCCACTCCTAGAGAGAGAGAGAGAGAGAGAGAGAGAGAGAGAGAGAGAGAGAGAGAGAGAGAGAGAGAGAGAGAGAGAGAGAGAGAGAGAGAGAGAGAGAGAGAGAGAGAGAGAGAGAGAGAGAGAGAGAGTGTGTGTGTGTGTGTGTGTGCATGCATGCATGCATATACTTGGGATAGTCCACTTTTGGTCTTCCTCACCTTAAGATATAAAAAATAGTTTGCACGTAAAAAAGCCATTACAATTTGATATTATACACAATATAAAACATATTATGAATATATTAATAATTATAAATGATAAAAAAATACCTTCAATTGTAGGATTTTACTTTGCAAGGTCTTATCTTACATTTTTTTGAACATGTTGTTAATTGATAACTTCTCACTTTGTGCTTGCTCAAGCAAATGTTTCTCGTATAGCCATGCATTCTTTAGATGTAGACACTCCTCACTAGACTTCCATCTTACTTGACTTAATTCTTGCCCATCAACAATGGGTTTTTCATATACCTTGCCTACATGCTTCTCTATAGTTTCAATTTTGAGCTGAAGTGTGTAATCAATTTCCTTTTTCCATGAGCAACCTAATACATCAAGCCTTTTTTGGAGTAGAATCATCTACTAGTATAACTAGCTCAAAGAATGGAAATTTACTAAACCAATCTAGCTTAAATGTACGTTTTTCAAGGCTCCAAATTCTTTTATTTTTCTTCTCACAAGCTTGTGTGCTTTTCAAGGAACTTGACATCTCTTCTTCATTTGTTTGTATAGATTGACATGGAGCATTTTGTATAGTTGGTGTAACTTGTGTTTCAACTACTCTAACACTAGTAGTGGCACAAATTTGTTAATCTCTCGCTATTTGATATGGTGTTTCAGTCTCATTATTTGCTTCATTTCCAAGAATAGATGTATCTGGTTGATTTGTTCATGTCCGTGAATCATTAATAACATTTGTGGTTGCAGGGGCATTTATTGGATGGCTGAAAATGCTGCAATATATCCCTTTGAAACCTCACAAGTTTTTTGTTTCTTTAATCTAACCATGTGTGCAGAAAAACACACAAAACAATACCTAAGATTTTTTTCCTTCACAATGCCACTACAAAATTATATCAACTTTTAACGAATACCAGTTGTACACAAATCCAAATATAACTTGAAAATAAAAGAAACATACAAACCATTACTACTTAACTATGACTACAAAAGATTGGTTTCAAGCTTTTAGATCAAAGCAACTTGTTTGCAAGAAACGTGTGTGAAACAACACACACATGCACACACACATATTATCACATTTTATACCAATTGCACATAAATCCAAATATAACTTGGAATTTAAAGAAACGTATAAACCATTACCAACTTAACCACGACCCATAAAAGATTGGTTTCAAGCCTTTAGATTAAATCACATTGTTTTCAACAAGGAACATCACCCTTAAATGTGTGCACATACACGTCCTTGTGCATTTTGTACCAATCACACATAAAACCAAATATAACTTGAACTTGAAAGAAACATATAGACCATTACTAACTTAACTATGACCCATAAAAGATTGGTTTCAAGATTTTAGATTAAAGCATCTTATTTGCAAGGAATAACACACACACGCATGTACACAGACATTGTTGCACATGTTAAAAAGCCTTACCAAATAATGACACTAGTTCAATGGAGATAAAATGCAATATGGTTAATCATTTGATATCCAAGTTTATCATGGAATTAATCGCAAAGTAGCTATCAAAGGTTCATAAAAATCTCTCTGTGGTTCTAGTGACTATGAAATTTTCTAAGTGCTACATTTATTAAGTGCATTATGATAAGCATTGTGATCTATGATGTAAATATCAAGATATGATTATTGGCACTCATAAACCTCGTGTATGCATTAAAATACTCACTTGTGTTTCACATTATGATAAGCATTGTGATCTATGCTTTAAATATCAAGATATGATTATTTGCACTCATAAACCTCGTGTATGCATTAGAATACTCACTAGTGTTTCATATTTGCTAACTAGAAATAATTTATAGATATAAAATCTTCACCATGATATAAAACATGACACAACAAAAATAATGACTTTCAAAACTTGAAAAAACTATCAATCATACAAAACAAATCGTGAATGAGATAGACATGAAATATTGGAATAATTACTCATTAAAATTAAAATCACTTAACTAACTTAACCTATAGGCACAAATTACTAGTCCCATTGCATGGAGTATAGAGTTTTACAAAGTTTCCAATCTTTTCAAGACATGTTTGGATTCACAAGTCATGGAAACTCCAAAAATTGATAGAGTTTTTTACAAAATGCAAGTAGAGATTGTAAGAGTCAGGTTACTCAAAAGGGGTGAGCTAAGATAGGACCAAGCTCTACAAGGGGTCTCTATGCCTTTGCATGATCAATCCCACACTCTACCCTCAAAAAGTTATTGATGTCTGCAAAGGATATACATGTAGCCCTATCATCTACCAACACATGATCACTTGCCTTTAACTCTATCAAATGCATGATCACTTCATCTAGGGTATCCCTTGGCTTCTTGCACAACCACAAGTTTTGGTCTAGGCACTAAAACTCAACAAGATAGATGATGAGCCATCCAATTGCATACACATCTAACTCCTTACTATAGGTAGATAGACTGGCATACTGGGTCGTAGATCTCAAGTGCGATCCAGGGTCTTCTTCTCCTTTCCAACTCTCCTTTCCATCAACACTCATCTATGAGGTGCATGGGATCATGCTAGAAATGAGCATTAGATCCCAGTCTATGATGCCAACCCTAGGGATATTCTCTTTGGTAAAGTCTAGTACCATGTTCTTAGCATGCAAGTTTGAATAGATGATGCTGACACTATGCACGGCCTTCATCCCATCCACTAGTGTATGAATAATGTTTGGCATATTATTGATAATGCCCACAATCCTAGCTTTCTCCTCTGCATTGGGCACCTTGTCAGGATTAGGACTGAATCCCACTGATGGCTTGCACAAGTGCTCAATTTTTCTTCTATATCTACATTTCTTGAAAGGACCCCACATCAATACATCATTCAATGTACCACCATTGAATAAGGGGAAGACCATAACCCAAGGGGGATCAAAAGTGAAGGCAATGCATCACACAATCGATGCATTGACCTTTTGCATCCCACGCTCCACTTGAAACTGTTGTAACTTGGCATTATTAGAGCTCTTGTATATTTTGGCACAAAATTTTAAATTTGAAGGAAAATAACTGATATTATCTATTGTGGCTTCCACACACTACCGAAAGAAGCCTTCATTGATGTCTCTACATGGCTTGATTACATCAAAAGGAATGCCAATTGTTGGTGCACATTGGTGATTCCTCAATGTCTGGCACATAGTTCTTGCCCCCGATGAATCATCTTGCTGTCTTGTGGAACCTGGACTAGGACTTGCACCTATTGTAGTCTTCAAACACTTCAGCAAAGATGAGGCACCAGACAAGCCTTCTCCCACTTTGAAGATGCCACCTCCTCTCTCCACTTTGTGTTCCACAAGGCCAAGTTCTCATTTGATACAAATGATGGTCCTAACTCCCTAAGATCTTCAAGCATCTTAGGTGTGTTTCCAAGAAATGTGCGACAAAGATGCAAGTTTTTCTCAAGATCCATGAATGCATCAACAGCTAAGTTGAAAGCCCTTGTTGTTGCAACAAGGCACGCATAGCTATACATGCTCAATAGAAAAAGTTGACAAAGGCAACATCATTGCTATTAGTGAATGATATTTTCTCTTCTGTACTGGATGATATGGCCTCTATCAAGCAAATGCGGAGTGCTTTGGCAACGTTAAGAGCCATCTCAACAAGGTCAATTTCTCCCAATTTGTGACAAAGGAAAAAAAGTGTATAAGTATGGCACCCAAGACCTTGCCTCCCAATCGTAAGTTAGATTGCATCACTTGAATATAAACATTTGATATACAATCCTTGATTAAAAACAAAATTAGATGATATCAATCTTGGGTCATATTAGTGTTGTATATAGACTTTAATTGAGTTAAAATTGCATGATGTCATTTAGACATTGAACAATCAAGATGCAACATAGATTGTATCAAGTTGTTTTCTCATGAAAGCATATATACACAAAAAGATTGCTAGAGTTTTAAAGATCTACACACGTGAGGACACATTATGGTGGAGTGTACGACCTAAATGCCCATCCCATCAAGCAACACCAAATAATTAGCATGTCAGGAAATTGCGTAGCTGAAAACACGACCAAATTCCCATCACTTATTTATTAATTTATAGTCCATCAAGACACTATCTAGCCGAATTCACGATCAAGTGCCCATCCATACCCAAGAGGGAAGGGAGCGTGTCACAATCAAAATGGCACATCTATGCCGAGTTTATGACACAATGCCAAGTCAATTGTGATATACTTGTCAAAACACACTCACTTTTTGACTTCACGACTGAGTGCCTACTTGACAAGCACCTTTCAGCCCTACACACAAACCCATCACGAGACAAGTATCATGGCATGTATATGTCGAATACATGACACATGCCAATGCACGTATCTCAAAAGTGACTACAAAATACATATTCACAAAGACTCAAAGATACAAATAATTCACGACAAGAGATCCGTCTCATGACACACATACATGCTAGTCAACAACCTCTTGCCATACACGTGTGTGTGAAGAGTATACACCTTCGGACAGTGAGTAATAGGAGAGGATTTCCTTATCGGTTCTTGTGACATGCATATCCCGAATTTGTGGTGCATGCCAATCAAACGGCCTCTCCTACCACACACATGGATGTGTGCACACATACACACAAAAACATACATGCACACATCGTGACAAGAAAGGATTGTCTCATGACATGCATATGCTGAATTCAAGAATGAATGCCAATCAACAGACCTCTCCTACCACACACAACATACCACCTACTTTCTAATATTTTTTTAGTGGTACTCTTGAAAATAATTGGCATGTGGTAAGTTATCCTACTGTAAACACCACCTCGCATTAGCATTAAGTCCCAATCCAATCCCTATGTCGTTTGCTTCAAAATGCTTGTATGTACTTAAAGTTGTTTCAAGAATCCCTTACCTTTGAACAACCTAGAATGAATTTGTGCTAACAATACTTTTTTAGATTTGTCACTACCTTAAATGAAATTGGTTGCCAACATAAAGCAAGAAGTGTGAGCTACAATCCACCTAAGCAAGTCACACCCAAAACACAAATCCTAACGGAGATATATATATATATATTTCTAGCTAAATATTTCCTCATAGATAAGGTGAGGTTCATGATTATATGGCTTTGGCCTTGCTAAACAATGTCATAATGCACAATTTAAAGATTGGCACATCCTCACTTGTGCAACTACTTGATTTAGACATTAGGCATATGGTATCTGTATACGTACATTGAAGCAACCAAATCTTCCTTCTATAAAGCTATATTGAACTCATGCTTCCATTGACATGTCACACTTTCATGGGATGCCTTTGGAGTCAGTATGTGTAGCTATTTTATTCTTTGGTATCTAGTCTCTTATCTAAGATTTCTCATACATGTTGAAGAAAAGGAAGAAACCTTCAAAAGTAAAAAGAGAAGATCATTAAGTGTTTCATGCAACCTTGAAAAAGTTACAAAACAAGTGTGACAAGCCAATAATCTAACATTCATCTAGATCATCAAAAAATAAAAGTCAATAGCCAAATGTCAAAACCACCATTATTTCATGGGGAAGATAATGGGGAAGATAACACTTTTACTAGAGCCATCATAAACATGGAGTATACTTTTCCTTATTTGCTTACCTAGGAATTAGGATCCTCAAAAAGAGTGTATGGCTGAACATCCACATAATAAATCCTGCAAACATCAAGCTGAGAAATCAATGCACAATTGATGAGCTTTTATGGAACGTTGCACACCTGCCTTGAGATACCAATGTAGTTTAGCATTTTCTCATTATCGTAGATCGCATAAAATCTAGCTTTTGCATCTGACGAACTACAATTTTTTATTAGCCCTTCGTCATTAAGGTATGGAAAAAAATCTAGATCCTTCAAACGGATCAGCTTTGTAGCAACATTGGCATCCAGTCTCCTCTGTGCTACTTGCCTCATTTTATATACTTCATGAGCCTAGATACCCAAAACAAAACAATAGTCAATTCAATAGTCCTCCGTAGGCATCATGAACCTTCCCACCTTCCTTTCCTATCATTTACCTTTGTTAGTATATTCAAATCTAACAATTATATAACCTAGACAAAATAAGTTTTGTATTCAACTAGATTATGATCACATATACAAGAGACGAACTACATTTAGCTTTGAGATATACATTATGGCCCTAACATGAGATGTGCACTTGTAATTCATGATTTAGAATGCATAGAATGGAAGATGTCAATGTTTGTTCACATGTTCTTTTGATAAAATCATCAAACTACATAGTGCTACACAAATAATGACCTTTGCATATCAACAAATTGATTGTATCTCAAACCAGGAGTACCAAGCATGTAGCTAAATGGAAAATTGGCAATGTATAGATAATGAAAAGTACAAGAATGGTACAATAAAATCTCGAGCATGCACAACTCAAAAGCCAAAATGCAGTTGAGGGTGTGGCAGAAGGGCAAACAACCATCGACAAGGAAAACACTTGACTTGCCTCCTGTGCATGTTGCTAACGAGTCCTTTCTACATGGTCATCTGCTGCATCCAGCTTTTGCTTCCACCTTGGCTCTATAGTGACAAGCAAGTTTATAGCTCTTAAATGTCTGATATACAAAATGCTCAATATAAGGCCAAAAAAACTAATCACCTAGGCATGCTTCGATGTCTGTATAATTTGACAAGTCACTGAGCCAAATTGCACATGTGTAGAAAGAGGCAATCAACGATTATTACCAGATAAAACAACAAAGAATCATGGCCTTTGAGGTACAGACTAAGCAAAAACCACAGAGAGAGAGAGAGATAGAGACTCTGATACAAGCTTGGAGGCTAGCACCTACTCATTTCAAAGAGAGAACGAATGCAAGAGGCGGAAGCTATGGAAAATCAGAGGAGGCACATGCTATTGTAGGCTATGGCAACTATTATGGAAATTGGAAGAGGGCCGAGGCATAGGATGGAAGAGGTGTTGAGCAGCACTGCACTAGTGACCATTGAGAATGGTATGACTGGAAGAGGGCAACACTGAAACAACTGGCGACTACAATAGTGAGCTGGCAGCTGGAAGATAGTGTTGCAAAAGTGGAGCAGTTGGCCAATACATCTAGTAGTTATTTGTGTAGGTGTTCCAAATGATATTTAAAGTTCCAAGAGATGGCGAAGGGTTTAACAAAGGGTAGAAAATTATTGAAGCATGTGAATACAAGGTGGATCAGCTTGTACTTGCTAGCTAGGAGATTATTAGAGGAGTACCCATCTTTAGTAGGACTCATGGATAGATTGGCAGCTTAGAAGTCGAAGAAGACTAACAAGGCATTAGAGCTTTTAAGAGCTTTGATAGATTTAGAGACATTACTTACATTGATAGGTATTTCAATGTTTTTGGAGTCATTATACTACTTGTACTTTTTTTTTTCTAAGGTTGATATCTAATATTTTGTATCTTTGTTTTATAGGAATTGCTCCTCTACTTGTGGAGATTAATGTCCTTGTAAAGCTTGCTAAAAAGAGAACAATTTATATGACTAAATATAGCAATATTCAAAAGATGGTATGCTTGGCATTAGATTCTTTTTATGCAGATATGAATCATCATTTGCACGATAAGAGATTCAAAAGATGGCATGAGATCATGAACTTTTAATCAAAACCTAGCAAGAGATTTTTAAAGATAAATAGAAATGGTACAGTATGCATCAAAGTACATTCAAGGTTGGCACATCTTTATGTCTCTAGGAAGTGAGTTTGAGGACGACTTGTTAGGAGACAGCCTGTAAAGATGGAAACTTTTAATAATGTAGTGGAGAGTGTTAAAATCACATTAGCACAAGTTGCACGGTCTATGTCATAGGAAATAACAGAATGGTTTTCAAGATATGAACTATTGGAGGCAATGTCAATAGTTTATCCACATTTTTTGAACCATTAGTAAGACATGTGTGCTCTTCAAATAGATTTCAAGAAAAGACTTCATGTTCTTAAAGATCAATTTGGAAAAATGTTACAATTGTATGGGTCTGATGCAACCTTCTTGGTAATAGATGGAGATGCATTTTTGCAACAATCACAATGCTTTGGAGAGACCATGTGGCAATCAATTTCTAGAACTTGTAGAGCCTACAAAATCAGATGCAATTACCTGATTATGGAATAGGTTGAAGAGCATGAATCAAGTTCTCTAAGATCGTATGCCTGAATATTTTTGACTTGTTGACTTGGCTCAAACAATGATTTTAGGATCCATGGAGGATGAAAGAATGTTTAGTGTTATGGCGTTTTTTAAAAACAAGGTCACAACAAGTTAAGTACAAACTTGGATACTTGCATGAGATTGTATGTTTCCCATCAGTGCATACTCAGTAGAGAACTTTCCCTATGACTCAGATTTAGCATATTGGATATCAGTCAATACTCGGTGAAATCAATTGGATATCAACGCAGGGTCGACATCAGTACCATCATCATCATCAACAAAACTACATGAAAATGATAACGTTCCTAGTACTGATGGATGGCAAGCCTAAGATAATCAAGTTGCTATTTGTGTAATCAACCTGAATGGTAAAGCTTTTGTATAGACAATCCAAGTGAGTCTTGCACTGTGGCTCATCAATAATTATTTATAGGTATTTTCTCCATAGGAAAGTTGAGCTTTAGTCAATGTGTATTGACGTGATTTACCTTGCTTTAGTTGTACTATTTTCTTTGCAATAACACGATCATTGGTTGAATTATCTTTCATTCAATGTTTTTTCTACATTATTATGAAAGAAAACTTTACCATCTTGAGTTTGAACACTTTAGACCTTTTATTACTTTATTATTTTCATAAAAAATATTCACCAACTGATTATAGGATATCTTTGGTTTAGAGAACAAATCGCCACACTTTTGAAAGTCTAGAATACAAGTTTCTCCACATATTCTATAACATGAAAATAAACATTGGCTCTTAAAATCATCTATGCCTATAGCATACTTGTCATAAGGCCAAACAACATTCCTTGGGCTTTGTTAGTTGAAGGCTCTATGCCAATCCCTCTAGCAAACTTGTCAATCATGATAATATCTCGTGCTATCTATGATTTCATTTTAGTGCCCTTCCAAGACCAAACGAACATCCTAAATATTTGCTACACTTGCTAAAAACTTTTACTAAAAGTAAAGAGGAAATCATAGCACATTGTAATAGAGGTCATAATGGTTTTCAACACTATTAGCATCCCTACAAGAGAAAGTGGGAGACCTACCCATTTATTCACTTTAGTTGAGGTATGACATAAATCATTTCTTGTTAATAATACCAACTCATATAGGAGCATCGAGGTACCTTACCACTTCACTAGGCTTAATGAGTTTAAAGCCATAATCAAGCAACCAATGCCCAAGCGCCTTCTAGGAGAGAAAAATGGACTCAATTTTGGATTGACTAATATTGGAAGGAGATAAGTTGGCAAAATCCTTATAGGTATCCATTAGGGCGTCTAAGGACTCTTTTTCTACAGCTACCATTGCAACATTATCATCGATGAGGAAGTGCAAAAATGTGCTACTTCCATCCAACAATGGAAGAGCTTTGATCATTCCATCTCTTATTTTGATATATATTTTTCTTAGAGGATTTGTAATCAGAGCAAAGATCAAGGGAGCAAGCAAAAATTCCTAGAAAATTGATTGTTTTAGGGCAAATAGGTTCGATAGGAAACCATTGATATATATCACTACTGAAGCATTCTAAAATAAACTACCAACCATTGAGATGAATACAATGTTAGGGGGTAAAGGTGCCTCTGCCTAGCCATCCGTGTATTACTACAATGACAATACCCGCTGCTGCACATTGCAAGTGGTGGGCACCTGTCACCGTTGTCATTGTGTTAGGGGATGAAGGTCTACCACCAAGGCTTAGAGCAGAAGAAGAGTGTGGGATTCAAGGTTTGGAGAAGGGAAAAAGAATGGATTTTGACAAGATTCGGATTTTAGGAATGACTTAGTTGAAGAAGAATATATCAAGAATTTTTTGTGTATATAGCATACATGAATGGAATGAATGCCTTTAACTTGATTACATCAAATACATTTGGGAAAAATAAGCCATTACATAAAGGATATTCTCAGATTTTTAATCCAAATTTATATACCAAATGCAAGCTCAAATGGCTTTTATCTCTTGTACATAGACGGATTACAACTCCAAGAAACAAGTATTTTGATGGTAGACTCAAGTACATTCAAGACATGGATCAATAGTACATGAAATGCATTGATGGAGTATAAATTTAACTTCAGCCCCGTTTTAAAACAGAAACTTCCAGCCCATAATCAAGCTCAAAAAGTATACATAAACTCAAGAATAAGCTCCTCTAATCATTAACGGGTGAAGCCCTGATGTTAAGAGGTCAATTTCTTCTATTTCAATCACATGAATCACTTGTTTGCTCATCAAAATGGACAAGAACAGTGGGCTGCCCTGTTTACGAGTGGTTTTTTCAGCCCATAACAGCCCATACACCTTCAAAATACTCCCCCTTTGCTTGCCCCAAAGTCACTCAAGTACTTGGGTACAAGTCGGGCTTCATTGGACCATGAATAAGGCAAATAAAATGAGAGAAGACGTACATAAGAGCAGGCTGAATACTTTTCTCTCAGATTTCCCCCTTTTATAGATTGTCACACCATGCATTTTTGTCAGACCAAATAGACGGGTAAGAGGAGCTCTCACCTTTCTTGTTTGTATCTTCATCTTCAGCTCCAGTTTGCCTTCAGTTTGCATGCTCCAAAGCATGCACCATAGCTCACAGTCTTCTCCAGATGTTGCAGGCATGCAGGCCTGCGTTTTGCACCGAAAAATGCAGGATGCATCCTGCTCAACTCGACTTCACTTTTTGACCTACTTAGGTCACTTATAGGTCACTTTAGTTCATTACTTTAGGTTCCCCATGAACCTAGTGGACTTTTGGCATTTTTCTTGAGTTCTAACCATATTTTCCACTTGAATCAATGTGATTTATCCCAAAGATAGTCAATTACTTCCAGCTGACCAAGTTGTAGGTTCCCATAGACTTTTTTTTTATCAATATACATGGTACAACTGAAAATTGTATGCAAAATATAAAAGAATTTATGTAACTAAGTTGGTTGTTGGGTAACAATGACTGAATTATGTATGCAAATTCCTCATATAAATCCTAGTAAAGTTCTTCTGTGTTCATAAGAATCCCATTTTTATATTATGAACAATAAACTCTTTGACACCGTCACTTTATTCTTTATTCTTTTAGTGACATTTTGAATAAAGGAAGGCCTAGCCACACATTGTCACTATTGGAGTTCCCACATTGTGAGTCTCTCTCTCTCTCTCTCTCTCTCTCACCATAGCTCTCTCGTGTAAGCTTCAATTCTTCTCACCTTTCAAATAGTATCATAGCATGGTTGCTCAAGCATTCCAACTTGGTTCTGACTCCTTTAGCTTCCTATCAATTACCTACACTCATTGGGTCTTCTTGTCGGTAGCCATAGCTGACTCTCTCGAGCTCCTGTCACTCTCAAAGCATTCCTTTGGAGGTATTGGAGCTCTCTTTTGTTATTTTACTTCAGTCTACAGGTTTTGTGAAGCAAGGCAGCCATGTTCTCTTGCTTCTTGTGATACCTACTCTCTACCGGTGACTTTGCCCTTCAAGAGGGAGCTCATGGGGATCCTTGACTACTCCCCCAACCTTGCCTTGACCTTGCCCAGCCCTTCCACAAGCCCCATATCAGTTTGGGCTAGCTTGAACACCTACAAAAAATTTGTTTCTTAACTTCAACCCTCCCTTGGCACTCATTGGGAGCTTGAAAACACTTCATTTGGCACTTGGGAACACCCCCTTAATGCTTGACATTGGTGGTTATCATTAGCATTGATTTGTGGAATGATTTACCTCAGTCTACAAATATTTTCCATAGTCCATAGGCAACCACAAATAGTGTTACATCAGCACTTTATGTTTATGCTTGGTTGGCATTGACATTGGTTGCTCTCGAATGCTCCCCGAATGCTAGGGGAATGTATGTCTATGATATGAGATGCGTTTGGGGCTGAATTTTCTTAGTCATTGACTATTTTTCATAGTCCAAAGGCAGCACAAAATAGGGCAACCCTTTGTCATTACACTTTATGCTCATGCTACATAGTCATTTGATGCCCGATTATGCCCAGTTGGTGCCTATACGTATGTGAAAGTTGTCTATGGTTTTGAGCTTGGATTGAACCACTATTTGCTCAGATTTGGACGTTTATTTGCTGCTGGAATATTTAGAGCTAAAGCTCTTTTTCTTATGGTTGGATATGCCTATTGCATTTGACTCTCGGGGATTGACATAGATCCTAGATTTGTTCTCAAATCATTGGTTGAGCATGAGATCACTTCGCATAGAATTTGGATCTTTATCTTTGATGTCTTGGATATATACATTGATGTAGTGACTCTTGCGGATTGACATAGACCTTGGATTTTCTCTCAAATCATTGGTTGAGCTTGAGATCACTTCGCATAGAATTTGAATCTTCATCTCTGATGTACTTATGGCATGTACTTTGCTTATGTCTGACCAGTCTTGATATGCTTGGCCTATGCCACTACTACATGCCTGTTACATTGTTTGGAGTTGGATGCTACTGAGCCTTGCTTTGGCTTGACATTTGATTTCCTGAAGCTTACTTTGGCTATTTATCAGCTTTCTAGAGTTATAGTTTGGATGTACTTGATGTCTATGGATGCCATGTACGGATGCTACATGGTCTATATGCTCATGAGGTCTTATTGATACTTGATCTTGGATCTTCTGGCACTGGTACTATCATATGCTCTTGTTGAGCTTCTTTGCTTGATATTTATAACTTTTGTGCTAGTGGGAGCGTCTTGATACACTTGACAGACATTGATAAGGTGGTTTATTCTACTTTAGCATTTAGATACTTGACACTGGGATCTTCAGTTGGATGTTGTATGGTTGATACTTGGGATGATTTGGGCTTTGCACTCCCTGAGCATACACCTCTTTGTGTCAAGTGTTGCCAATGTTGTGTACCCTTTGCCCTATTACACAAGGGGTGTGTTGACTTACTGACAGACTCATTTGACATGCTTGGGTGTTTTCTCTATGTCTGTATGACTGTCACATGGTGATTTATGTTTGCTTGATATTGGTTATGCTTTGACAATCAGTGGTTGACTTGGTCCATTCATTTTGCTTGTAGTTTGCTCTCATTGTACCTAGCTGTAATTTATTATAGCAAACAGTTATGCATGGATTGATGTGGAATTTTCATGATGAATCATCTTGATTTTATGTACTTTTGATGGTACTTGGTGGGCGCATCATTAGGTATGAGTTTGTGGTCATTTTTCATTGGTTTTGGTGGTATTTTGGCTGTTTACAGCAGAAAACAACAAGGAATTTTGAACGATCTGTACCATTTTGGACTGCAATATGGTATCTTCTTCCACTGACAATGCTATCTTCAACATAATTAAGCTTGATGATATGAATTATGCCTATTGAAAGAGCCAATTTTGGTAGGTGTTGGTGTAGAAATCTCAAATCAAGCCACTAAGGATGCATGGCGAGCAATGTGAAACTATGACTGATGACAAATGGGATGAGCTTGATGAGTTATGCAAGTCCACCCTCATTTATCTCTCACTGAACATGTGCATTACAATGTGGTTGAGGAAGCACAGAGTGCTTGGAAGTTTTGGGATAAAATTAAGAACCTCTATGACAAGAAAAGTCCAATAAGTCATATGTATTGGTTGAAGCAACTTATGGACCTGTGTCAAGAGAATTGTGTGGTGGGGGGACTTGCTTGAGCCACTGCGCCAAACACACACTATATACACAAGAGGAAGCTCACTCATGAACACAAGAAGAGAGATAGAGGCCAAAACGTTTTCTTGTTAATTTTTTCTTCTTCTTCAACACACTTAATAATGTACACAAAGTATAAATAAGATACAACATAAAGAAAAGTGGCCTACTAAGTCAAACAGTGCATAATAGACTACACCAATCGACTGGCACTATATATTTGCTAGCTATAGGTAGGTGTAACAAACTAAATGTAATAAGTGATAAGTTAGTGGCCATGTGAGTTTCATAATGACCACCAACGTGCTAAGTGTAGACATGTGGACTCATCTAGCCAAGCGGTCTGTCATCAATGTCCGCACATATTGAGCTTGCCATCTCAACAACGTGCGCATGAAGGAGTATATGAAAATGTTTGCTCATTTAAGCTAGTTTCATGCTGTTCTCAAGAACTTGACTTTGCAGGGTATTACCTTCAATGATGAGGTTACTTCATTGTTTTTTCTTGGGACTCTAAGTGAGTCATGGGATGTATTCCACACTGCCTTATGTGCTCCTACTACTATTTTGAACTTGCCTGATGTAGAGAGTGCTCTTCTACAGGAAAAGATCAACCGTAAGAACTTGGATGCCTCTCGATGCTTTGACTATTAGAGGCATAGATGGTAATGGAAAGAATGATCATGGGAATGGCCGTGGCAGAGACTTGTAGAAGTCTAGGTCTAAGTCACATGGTAAGTCACACAGCAAGTCTCGTGGGAGAAATGCTAATGTGACATGTCATCATTGCAACAAGAAGGGTCATATACACCCACAGTGTCATGAGTTTCGCAATGAGAATCACAAATAGAAGGGGAAAGACAAAGTACATGAAAAGTCCTTTGATCATAGCATGGTACCTACAAAATCTAGTGTGAAAATTGAGGAGATTAATGTCATGCAGATTGAAGACTCCCATGGGGAGTAGATACTTGCAACCAGTTCTTGTGATGCTATGCCATTGACCAAGGTTCACTCTATGTATGCATAGTGCTAGCTTTTGGATTCTGGTACTTCATTTCATGTTACACCTTGCCGTGAATGGTTTCACTCCTAGCACACTGTCTCTGGTTCAATTTTCTTGGGTGATGACAAGTCACTTGCTATTGTTGGCATTGGGGATGTATGGCTATAGTTCATGGCTACAGTTCCCTATTAGCAGGACTTTTTTGTTATATGATGTACGTCATGTACCTGCACTTACACGCAGTCTTATGTCTGCAGGGTAGCTTGATGATGCTAGATTTCATGTTTCATTTGGAGATTCTGCCTGGAAGATCACCCGTGGTAGACTTGTGCTTGTTAGAGGTGCCAAGGCTGGCACTCTCTATCCTCTTGTAGTTGATGGGTCCTCTATTGACCATGTTTTGTTAGTCAGTTCCATCCCACATGTATCTCTTTGGCATGCCCATTTGGGCCATATGTCTTTGAAGGGAATGAAAATGCTTTCTGGTTCTGTAGTACATACTGCCCCCTTGACTATTCATGTTTTGATTCATGTGAGTATTGTCTTTATGGCAGACAGACTAGGAATACTCGTAAGAAGTTTGGTTAGACACACATGGGTGAGCCCTTGGTATTAGTACATTTGGATGTCTATGGGCCCATGCCTTGTCAGTCTATGGGTGGTGCAAAGTATTTTGTGATGTTTATTGATGATTTTTTGTGTAAATTTTGGGCTTATTCCATTAAGCTCAAGTTAGATGACTTGACTGTGTTTCAGAGTTGTCTTGCATTGGTTGAGAACCAAACCGGACATACTAAGCTGAAATACCTTAGGACTGACCATGGAGGAGAATATGTGTCACGTGCCTTTGAGCAGCTGTGTGATGAAAGGGGTATTAAGCATCACTTGATTGCCCCGTGGAAAGCCTGTAGCAATAGTAGGTACACATGGCCAGGGTGTTGGATAGGATGCTAGACATGGAACAAAGCCTGCGGTCTGCTAGAACTAGAAATCCACCTGATCAATTCGAGCCCTCGATGCATTATGTCTTGGTTATAGATGCAAGAGAGCCTCTCACCTATGACGAGTCTATGCGCATGGGTGACAGTCACTCCTGGGAGAGGGCTATGTAGTCTGAGATGGACTCCCTGCATACGAATATGACTTGGGATTTGGTTGCATTGCCTAACGATAAGAAGGCTTTGCTATGCAAATGGGTATACAAGCTGAAAAGTACCCTTGGGCATCTCAAGCCAGCTTATAAGAAAACAATTGTTGCTAAGGATTTTAATTAGGAGCCACCCTACGCTTGGTTTTGGCCTTAGACACGCAGCTTGACTTGGACATGTATCAGATAGATGTCAAGACTGCATTCTTGCATGGGGATTTGCATGATGAGATTTTCATGGAGCAACCCAAGGGCTTTATAGAACCTGGCAGGGAGCACCTAGTGTGCAAGTTAAAGATAATTATTTATGGCTTGAAGCAGGCACCTAGGGAGTGGTATCATAAGTTTGATGCCTTTATGCAGTCACAAGGCTACAAAAGGAGCCCGGGGGGTCCACTAGGGTTTACCGTATGGTACCACATGAGTGTAAGGGAGGGGGGTTATTTAAGGGAAGAAAGGTACATTTTATAAGGTAAGGTTCCATAAATAGGGGGTAGATAAGAAGTATTTTCATATATTTCTTGCACGCAGTGACGTCTCCTTATTAGTACTAGTGAATCCACCGTGATCAGGAGTGCTATGGATCTGTGTCTTTACACTAAGACAGATCATGGCTCATTTCTTATTTTGGTACTTTATGTGGATGATATTTTGATAGCAGGGAAAGCTCATGATGAATTGGATGCTCTTAAATCTCAACTCAAGAAGAGCTTTGAGATGAAGGATTTGGGATACGCCTCTCACTCATCACCTCATATGACAAGCACATAGCTTATGCCAAACAAAGAACAAGAGATAGAAGACTTGAAATAGCTTGCTGACAGTGACTCCCCTTTCTTGAGAAAATGGTATGCTCTTTGCCTTCAATGGGAGCTTGAAGGATGTTAAGATCATGACAAATGGAGAGCTACGACATGCAATCAAAACATCGGAGTATGACCCAACTTATGTAGCTTATGTCTCTCCAACCTCTTATAGGGTATTGACGGCCATTCGTGTGACCGACCCATGGAAGAACACATTCAGGGACACCCCTACTTAGATCGCATCCTCATCAAGGAAAAGCTGCACATTGCTAGTCACGTAGACTAGGGTGACTTCTTGCTCGATATCCTTACTTACATCACCCATGTAGGCATCCGACCTTTCAACATGGACTGATATGCTCATATAGAATATAATCCAAACTTCTATGCTTAGCTCATGTGAAAGTAAAACACTACACCCATGTGTTGAACGCCCTCTACCCTCTAATCTTCAATCCTAGGAAGGGTTTTTCTCAATTTTGAGGAGGAGGGGGTAAGGGGGTAAGGCGAATCAAAATCAAATAAAACACATAAGGAAACAAGAAAAGGAAAAACATACCTTAAAAGCCTCAAACCACATCTAAGAATAGAAAAGAAATGAAAATAGTAACTCGTGATTGAGGAAAATATCACAAAATTTTGAAATAAAGCTTGAAGGGAAAGTCTATTTCTGTACTAAAAATGTTTCAATTCAGCAAGTATGAAATCTTTTCTTTCAGCAAAGTAACTATTTTGGAAAGCACTAATGGTGAACCATGGTTCATGATAGGAGCTGAAGATGTCATAGCAAGAGTGATTCCATCTCCTTCCCTTCACAAAAGAGGAAAGAGCAAAGTATGGCCTTTCCCTTGGAAACCAGGCCTACAACCATCTCAAATTTAGGAGCATTCACAACATCGAAGAGGTGGTGGCCAAGGAGGAGGCTACCAAGAGGATTGTAGAATGTTTGGATAAGAGCCCCACCACACTAAGTGTGTGGAATTACTAAGAACATACGATCCTGATAGGGAGTGTGGGATGGTAACTATGGGGAGGGGAGAAGGAACCAAGCAAGTGTAGATTCCACTCGGTAAGACCTTGGTAGAGAAGGCATTGGGATTGGAACCAAAGGTGGAAAAGAGGCACAAGAGAGATTTCTATGCCATGCTGAAGATGAAAAAGGAGAACATCTTGACAAACGATAGCATAAGCATTCAAACATCCTTGACTCAAAAGTCAGAATGCAAGCTAAGGTGATCCACTCCCTCTTCTCCAACTAAAGATACAACTTACTTATGCACAAGATCATGGCTCACTCACTGGATAAGGTGGATTGGAATGGCTACATGTGGAAAACCATTGATTAATCTACTAAAGCACTAGCCCTTAGAAGCAAACCGGCTGGCACGGTTGTGGTGTCGGTTGGCACTGGCATGAAGGAGGAAGGCAGGGGGTGTAGCAGGGACTTACCCTTGCCTACAACCAGTAGGGCCAGTTCCACACTGCCACTTGCTTTGGCCTCATGGCGAGGACTCAAAGGGTCGATCTCTCCTCCCCCATGGGTTTCTTTGATCGATCTACGAGTGGCCTCTACCAACTCAGCAAGTTCTTTCATCATTAGCTCATCGGCTTCCTCCTCCGCCCTTTTTTACCTCTCTTCTTCTGCCCTTTTTGATTCTTCTCTAACTCTTTCAAGTTCTTCTTCTTCCTTTTTCCTTCGTTCCTCCTCCACACTCCTTGACTCTCTTTGATCCCTCTTCACCATAGCTCACTCCTCTTTGCTCAATCTTTCTTCCTTCTTCTTCTGGCTCTTATCAGTCTTCTTTTGCTTCCGTGGTTTGGCTATTTGAGTGGGTGGTATTTCCAGCTCTCCTTTGTCTCTTACTGTCTTTTTGCTCGATCCTTCTTCCTTGCGGTGAGGTGAGATTTGGTGCATAGCTTGCTCTTCATCTACACCGGTATCCTTGATGGCCTCATCAATGATTGCTGTCAGGACACCTCTGTATCTGATTGTAGAGGCTTTTGTGGTAGGCGTTTTTCTTGCGGATCGTGCGATAGAGGCTGGAGATTCCCCACCAGCTAGTGCTACAGCTAGAGCTAGGAGCACGGCTGAACTCTTGATAGTTTTCTAGAAAAAGCCATTTCAATCCACCTCCTTTGGAACTCTTGCAGTGATACTTTCCAGTAATGGCACCCCGATTCTGTTCATTAGTGCGTTGTATCTGTGTCCTGAGAAAAGGGCGTGGACCATTTTAGCTTGCATCCTTGTCGCAGGGTTTGAAATGTCAGCCAAACTGATTCCATCCACCGTGCGCACATCCTCTTTTTTTACTCCCATCATGGCATACACATTTCTTTTTGGACGCCTCTCCTTCTTGGACACAAGCCCCAGGGATTTCTCTACAATAGCTGCATTAAGGGGCACTTGCACCCTTCTTTCCTGGTCACCAATCCTTACTATGACCATGCCATAGCTCCTCCCTTCATCAAAGCTCCTTAAGAATTCAGTGCACATGCTGTAGTCTACAGCCTATGTGACCTTTTCCATGTACTTTCGGAGGTTGCATTTGATTGCCAACTCCTTCAGGGTCGACTCTTCCAAGATGGCTTCATCTAAATTCATGGTATGCTTGAATGTGAACTGGCTAAATCCACGTGTCTTGATGTTGATTCCATACTTTGTCAACTCCTCTTCAGTGAACGGAAGTTTACTTTGTCCTGCCATGGTAGCTGCCTGTCATCACACCATGCCAACATTAGCGTTATGAATTGACTCATCACTAGCAAAAACCCAAGAAAGAATGCGTGTGACAATTTTCTATGCTGATTCAGAGGCATGAAACTTGGAAATAATTCAAAAGCAACATCTATTTCCTCCTTGCATTCTTTCCTATTTGAATTCAGTTGATCATTTTCATCCATTATACATCTTGCTACATCACTTGGCTCTCACTTTACTCCCCCCCTTTCCTTAAGTTTTAAGGGAATCCTTCCTAGGATTAGCAAGGGGAGAAGGAGAGCTCACATGGACTGTGTGGGGCAAGTTACTTGGCCAACAACCAAGTATAAAGGTTAGGCTTATATTCAAGTTGGGCATGACGATCAAGTTCACATGGTTGTATGGAAGCTTGGGTGATATAGGTCAAGACATCATGAAAAATGTCCCCGGAGTTGAGGCAGCTAGCAACGTGAAACTCCTCTTCCATGAGGAATTGGTCAATGTAAGGGTGGGCCAACACCTGGTCATCTAACTGTATGTTCCATATAATGGCCAAAACCCTAAATGAAAGAGGTGCCACATAAGTAGAGTCGTGTTCAATTGTTTTGATTTCCCTTCTTTGCTCAGCATTGGTCATAATACGGCATCCTTTTTTCTCCCATTGGAGTTGCAAGGCATACCATAGTTGTAAGAATGAAGAAGTGGAGCTGACCAGCTGCATGAGCTCCTCCAGTTCTTGTTCAAGTGTAGAGCGAGTAGGCTTGCGGTAAGAGGTAATTAGTCTTTTGAGAACGGCTTGCTCCTTTGAGATTTCTCCATTAGCGATTAATTCGGTGGCAATTTTGGGAAATTTGACCTATCATAAACTCGGAGTTTTCCCAAGTGCATGGCAACGCACGAACATTAGAAGCAAGGGGTTCATCAAGAAGTCCTAAGTCAAGCCTCTCATAGCTCCTAGCGAATGTGGTGAAGGTATTGTCTAACTCCTTGATACATGTCACAACGTCATCTCCTGAGGTCTCAGCAAGATACTTGGCCACTGAAAGGAAAGATCATCTTTCATATGAAGGCCTAAGACCTGTTGGTGGTGGTGGTGCAATTGGGCTGGACAATGGTGACTCCATTGATGGCATCACAGATGGGACTTTGCACTCAGGAGCACTTTGAGATGATGCAGGGGGCTCCTGTGGCATAGGAGGTGTGTTGCATTCTATCTAAGCCGTCATGGGGTTGCTCATCCATCTTTCTTTGCAGTTTGTGCTCCGTATGTGCAAGCCTCTCTAGCTAGAGTGGGGTTGCTTAGAGTTGAGCCTCTTGAATGTCCACTCTTAGGAACCCATATCCAGGGGTTACCCTCATAGTATCCTTGTGCTCATAAGAGATCTTTGGGGATCCATCACGGCGTGGTAGTACGCCTATGTCGATAGCATCTGAGCTGCCTCTTAGGCTGTGACTAATAGTTTTTGCGTTTAAAAGCACGTTTTTGCAGTTTACATGGAGGTGACCCTTGTCATTTTGGCAACCATATGAGCGTGGACTCTTTGGCCTTGTGAATGGCCTTGGTGGGCTTGGTTCTAGCAGTTTGAGTGTGGGGTGAGATATCACTGCCCTTCCCCCTAGGCTTGGTCATGGGCGTGGCTGTAGGGGCCTCTATCGGTGGCTCAGCAATTGTAGAAGGCTCAAGATAACCCTTGCTGAAAGTAGTCACTATGCGCACATTGCCTATAGCAAGATGGATGCAATCTAGGTTATAGTCCACATTGTAGTTCGTCTATTTTTTAAAATTGCGACCTAGTAGTAGCTTATTACCAGCCCCTTTAGTGTTTGGCAACACATAAAAGAAGATTGGGATACTTTCAGACTCGATGGAGACAGCCACTTTGCATTTTCCTAAGAGTGCATAAGTGTTGCCTCCAAATGGGCTGAGTTTAGTGTTTGTGGGCTATAATTTAGGTTTTCCAATGCGTGTCCAATGGTCATGCATCAAGATATTATAGTCGGCACCTTCATCGATCAAGGCATCAAAAGAATACATCCGTTCTGCAATGACCATGATTCGTAAGTAGGCGGGTGTCACTTCTTCTTCATCTTGATCTGTCAATTCAGTAATTGTGGCTACGTAGATGTTGATAGGGGCTTCAAGCATAGGTGGCTCGTGCAACGGATGGGAAGGAGGATAGTACTTTTTCATGCAATTGCCATTGAATAAGCCTATTCATTCACCTTCCAGTGTCTCCAACTCAACATTTCCTGTTCTACTAATTGTACATACTCGAAAAGGTCCTAGTCCTTGAAATTTCATTTTCTGTTTGTGACCCTTCAAAAAGTATAGTAGAACAAGGTCCCCCTGATCAAAGCTGTGCTGTTTGACATGCTGTCAAACCACATCTTTCTTCGTGGCTTCTCACAAATCAAAGTGTGGGTGGCTAAGAGTCGAGTCTCCGTGAGACGCTCTAACTCCACCAAGCGGTTGGTCCAAGCCTCTCTTCCCTCCCAATGCTCCTGAGCTTCTGTCCTTAAGCTAGGGACAAAGAAATCTAAGGGTAGAGGGGCATCCATTCCATAAGTCAGCCTAAAGGGCATCTGTCCTTCAGCCGTCTTATAAGCTGTATGATAGGCCCACAAGGCTTCCATCAATTTGTTATCCCAATCACTTCGTGATGTGGATACTATTTTAGTAAGCACATTGACTAGGATTTTATTCGTGGATTGTGCTTGGCCATTTTCTTAAGGGTAATAGGGTGAGGACATTCTATGAATGATTAGGAAGGTCGAGAGTAGGTTGGATATCACTTCATTAATGATGTGGGTGCCCTGATCACTTACTAGTTCAATTGGACAACCAAAACGTGAAAAGACCTGCTCCCACAAGAACTTCGCATTGGTTCTAGCATTGTTCTTCCTAGTGGCTCTTGCCACTACCCACTTCATCAAGTAATCAGTTTGCCACAATGATGTAGCATGCCTGGGAGTACTGTGCCGTAGGACTGATAGGTCCAATGAAGTCAATGCCCCATTTTTTGAAGGGATGTCATGCTATTACGAGGGTCAACTCCATCTTATCCTTGCGCTTTGGCACCTTAGTCCTCTCGCACTCATCGCAGTGTTTGAGAAACTTAGTAGCATCACGGAATAGGGTGGGCCACCATAGTTGGGACTGTAGCACCTTAGGGGTGGTTGTATCCACACTAAAATGTCCTCCAGCTATCCCGCCATGCGCTTCTCTCAATACATCCTGCATCTCATACTCACACACACATCTACGCAACAAAGTGTCTTGTCCTAACCTATAGAGTTGACCGACAATCAGTTGGTATGGCTGGATTTTTAAGATAAGTCTCCCTAGCCTGGCTTTCTCAATAGGCCTCTCAGGCAGAGCGTTCTCTAGCACTTCAACTACATCATCAACCCAATATGGCATCAGATCAGCCCTAAACAAGTCTCTTTCACTAGACAAGCAAAAAGTAATGAGTGTCTGGTAGGTCGTCAGGTATGCCATGTCTAACAGCTTCTTCTGTGGGTATGTGGGACATGTGATCAGCCATGTAGTAGTGCTTTCCGTTACATACAACCACAATAAAATCAAATTCCAACAAGAGAAGTAACCATCTTGCTATGTGACCTGCAGCACACGACTTGTTCACAAGATAAAGCAAGGCTTGATGGTCAATGAAAAAGATGAAGGGTATGGCAACAAATAATTCCTAAATTTCTTTACAGCAAACACCATGGCTAACCCTTCCCTTTCTGTAGTGGAATAGTTCATCTCCATTTTTGTGATCTTTCTACTGGCAAAACTCACGGGGTAATCTAGGTTATGTTCACCAGGTTGGCATAGAACGCTCCAATAGCAAACTTAGAGGCATCTATGTGTACATGGAATGTTATGCTCCAGCTTGGCGCTCGTAAGATTGGTACAGTGGTGAGAGCCTTCTTTAACTATTCATATGCACACTCGCATTCCTCAGTCCACTCGAATACAATCAGCAACTTGTACAATGGTCTAGCAATCAGCGCGTAATTCAATACAGAGCATCGATAGTATCCTTTTGAGAAGTCGGTGGCAATGCCATTCCTTGACACCATGTGCCCTAGGATACATCCGTGCTTCACCCAGAACTGGCACTTTAAGGGGTTCAATGAGAGGTTGTATAACCGACACCATTCAAAGACAACTCTAAACTTTTCTAAGTGTTTTCGGCCCAACTAGAATGTATGCATAAGTCATCTACGAACACCTCTAACTCGCGTCTAAGCATATCCTTGAAGATGGTGCACATTAATCATTGGAAGGTCGCAGGTGCATTCATTACCCTAAAGGGCATAATGATGTAGGCGAACAATGTAGGCAAATACACCCCACTCCGTGGCAAAGGCAATCTTGTGCCCTATCGTTAGGGTGCACTTGCACTTGATTATAGCTAGAGAAGCCATCCAGGAAGCTATAGGTCTCTTTGCATGCAACCCTCTCTAGCATGTGTTCGGTATATGGTAAGGGGTAGTTGTCCCTCTTCATAGCGGCATTAACTTTCTTGTAATTCACACACACTCAAATTTTACCATTCTTTTTCATAACGATCACTATAGGTTATACCCAATCCATGTGCTCAATCTCATATATAAATCCCGCCTTCAGGAGCTTATCAATTTCCTCCTTCACTGCATAGGCGTGTTTGGGATTCATAGGGTAAGGTCATTGCTTTGTCTGCACCGCATCTGGAACCATTAGGATATTATGGGTCACAACCCTAGGATCGACTCCTTTAAGTTCCTCCAAGGACTAGGCAAACACATCGACATACTCTCGTAGGAGAGCAACAAGTTTAGCCTCCTCATCCTTGGTCAAGTCGTCAGTAATGAGCACAGGTCGAGGCTTCTCCCTTTCCCCTGCCAAGTTGATTTCCTTGACCTTGGCGGGTCCCTCAATTGGCTCACTGGTTTGCCCTTGTCTCTTTGCTCCAAGTAGAATCACCATTCCATCACCCTTCTTAAACTTTGTGAAGCGTTTGGGGAGATCCTATGGCTTCTTTTGTCTCTCTACTTCTGAGTCCTTAGTTCGCTTCTTGGCCTCCCTCTTTAGCCATCTGCGCCTTAGGTGGACTCGCAAGTCCCCTTTGGTGCGTCTGACCTTAGAGGGTTGGGGTATTTTGGGATCACTCTCCATACTGACTTCTGACTCTGAGTTAAACTCACATCCCTCGCTTAAGGAAGGAGTTTTGCCAGGGGGTCATAATTCGGTAGGTGTATCCGTCTTAAGCACTGGAACTACCAATGGTTGCGCCACCCCTATCTGCTCGTAATCCATGGCTCCTATGTGCTCCAATGAGGATCTATCGCACTCCATCCGCATGACTCCTCTTTCATTCTAGCCTGCCCTTTCCCTTCTAGGCCTAGGGTCTGCCTTGATCTGTTCGATCACTCTCCCTTTAGTGTCATATTCTATCGTGTCTAACTCTTCCTCACTCTTGTCCCCAATAGAGCAGCAGTCCTCGTACTCCTCATCATCTGATTCTTGCCCCTCTGACTACTCGTCATCCCCCGAGTTTTCCTCTCCAATCTCCTTTTCATTAGTGACTAAATCCCAATTGTATAACAGGTTAAGATCGTGAATTTTGGTCCATTTCCACTCAAGCTTAGCCAAAAGATCACTTAGGGGTTTTAGATTGGCAGTCATGTTGCCCTTCAATTTATCGGTCATGAACTCTATGATTCCTTGAAGCTCAAGCTTGTTGGTGGGGATATGGAATGAGACCGGTTTCTTTGGGTTACATGAGCTTCCTGCCATCATGTAGAGTGGCACGATGGGCTCCCTTGCTGGCATGCTTGGGGATTTAGCAGATTGCCTATATTTCTCTTCCTCATCTGAGAATGGTAGGTCAACGGTTGCCAAGACGTGCATCCAATCCAGCTCCTCCTCAGGGCAAGGGATGTACTTGGTCAATGACCCATAGGGTTCACTTGCCTGTGCATCACCTTTTAGCATGGTTGAGATAGCCTCAAGGTCGGCTGGGATAGTCTTCTAGGTATCTATCTCAACCCTTACCGCTTCTGTTCTATTACCCAAGAAGATGAGATTGTTACCCCAATCTTCAATAAATTGTGCATTCCTCATCCAGGGTTGGCCTAGCACTATATCATAGTCCACTCCCTTCATGACAATGAAGTTCAGGAAAATGGTTTGACCTTCATTCCATTGGCCAATGTGACATTGGACCTAGCGGTTTCCATGGGTGACACCGACGCCTGTGTCTATGATTTATTTTTGTGTTACATCCCCCAACGCTAAGATAGGTAAGACTGCATGCATCTCAATGTCTTCCCAAAAATCATTGATATGCAATGACCTTGGAATTGAGTGTAGCGTTAGGCTTGGAATCTGTGTGACTACATCCTGCTCTTGCAAGTCAGCGGCAGTGTGCTCCTCTTTCCCTCTACCAAGTGCTTTAATTCTTGCCATAAGGAAAGGTGTTGTTGAAGTAGATCTCCTAGGCTCACAGTTAGTGGAGTGGTTATAAAAGTGGTGAGGAGGTTGCTAGGTGGTTGCCTTCCTCCTTGGCCAGCATTCTTTGGCCATATGTCTTGGTTAGCTTGCTGACATGCTTCTTCTTGGTCTTGCCTTTGTGGCACCTCACATGGTGTGGGTACGTTTCCTCATTGAGGTCGCGATGGTGAAATGGGTGTAGTCACACTAGAGAGGTCTTCCATTTGGTCTTCCAGTATGGGCTCTGCGTCCTTAAGGTGTTCCTAGGTGTCCTTGACCCACTCCTTGACTTTAGCTATAGCCTGAAGTTTCCATTTGGGGTGGGGGTATTCCCCTACCTTGGCACTCCCTAGTTCTGTTGTCTTAGGAGCTGAGGTCTCTACCTCTGCATGAGTGACCCTCTTTCCTGTCACTAGCATTGTAGCTTCCTCAGTCTTAAGGGTAATCTTTGCATCCATTCTCTTTCTCCTTCTCCTCAGGCTTTTCTTTCCCAATGAGGCTGCATCCAGGTTACTTGGCCTAGGCAATGAGATGCCTTTTTGTTTTGTTTGTGCTCGTGTTGTGACATGCAGTGGGATGGGCATATCCTCACTACCAAAGGTCTCCACACTGAACAGCCCCAAGGGTACTGAAGGCATGTTGGCAGAACTAGTTGATGGCTTTTTGTTTTGTTTGTGCTCGTGTCATGACATACAGTGGGCTGGGCATATCCTCACTGCCAAAGGTCTCCACACCAAACAGCCCCAAGGCTACTGAAGGCACGTTGGCAAAACTAGTTGATGGCTTCCGTCTAGGGCAGTCAGGAAATAAGTGTGTGATTCCACATTCGGTGCATCGAAGGTCAACTTTGTCCTTGTTCCCTTTCCGGGCAACATGATGAAATATGGCCTGGATGACCGCAAGTCTAGCATGAAATTAGATCTTTGCTTGGTCCTCCAAAGCCTTTGCCTCTTCCTCTACCTAGCACCATTACCGGTACTGGTCGGTAGTCCATCAGGACTGGATTGCCTTCCTCATCATAGGATATGTATGGGTTCACATAGGTCTTCTCTTCACTAGATTCTTCCACATAGTGAACATGAGCATCACTCGGTGGATGGGTTACATAGGGCCCTAGTGGTCTGGGTATGCCTATTGGGTTCATCTCTAGCCTAAAATGGCCAGTCTTGCATCATTTGGTGCTGGAAGCGCCAATTGGGCTCCCCTGCCAAAGAGGTTAGGTGGCATGTTGCCTCAGTATGGAGGGTTGTATTGTTGTGCATATGGGAATATCCTTGGCAATCTGCAATGTAATGCGTCATGACCGAACCTACTACAGCTCGTGCATGGCCTAGATCTAGGATTTTGGTACTCAGCTGGGAGGTGGTTACCACCACAGTGTATACACTGCACATGCAATCGCATAGGCTTCCTCATTTGTTCTTGTAATCATGCAAGCTCCATTCTTACCTCAGCTAGCTCCTGGCCTTAGTCAACACTCTTTCCCTTCTCCTGTATGCTAGATTTCTCTCTCTCTCCTAAAGCTATTGTCCGCTCTGGAGCTCTCTGGCTTGTACTGTCTCGACTAATGTTCCTCATACTTCACTCCCTAAGCTGATCGTCCACCCTTATTGCCTCTTCAAAGACTCTAGCTAACATGTCTCGGTGTAGAGTGGAGTTACTAGCCAAAGCCTTGTAGAGCTCCTCGCTTCGAATTCCATTTATAAACAAGGTAGACAAAGCCTTCTCGTTAGGTCGCTCATTGGTAGGGATCCTCTTGAATAGGCTATGCACATGAGTGACATAGTCTCTTATGTCTTCCTTTTTCCTCTGTGACTGACATTCATCAACTGGACAATGAGATTGTCAGAGTACCCTGCCTCAGAGAATCTCTTGATAAAGAGGTCCTTAAGATGGGCAAAGTTCGTGCATTGGTCAGCTGCATCTAGACTAGTGTGCCAAATTCTCCCCTTATCACCTAAGCACAGACCAAAAGCTTGAGAGCATTGTGCAAGGTCCGTGAGACCATTTGCTTTGCCAACTTGTTCAAATTACTCCACAAAGCTATATGGGTCATTGCTAGGTGCATACTTATGTAGCTGCTTTGCTACAATAGGGATCCTAGATCGTCCCTTTGCCCCTTGCATGACCCCCAATCCCGAGAGTAATGATGTGGCTAAGGCCGTTGCCCTTTGCTCAGCCGACGTATTGTCCATGAGCTGCTTGGCTACAAGTTCACTCAATGATAAGTCAGCCTCTGCTACTCACTCTCTCTCTATATTTGGTCCTTCTTTGGCTGTACCAGCCAAGGCTAGCACACGCCAGGCCTCATACATGTCTACATCTTGTTGGAGCCTCCTAGCCTTTTGCTCGTGTTATAGGCAATTATGCTCTCTAGCGCCTTTCTAATCGCCTTTCTTTCCTCTTCTAGGTTTGCTACCACTTCCTCTACTAGTCTGCCCTGAACTACCATCCTAGCCAACAAGTCGTACTCATTGACTAACTCCTGCACTAAGACTGGGAATTCCCACAAGTCCAGTCGGTCCTCTCCTTGTCCTCCTCGTGATCCTGACATTGCTCCCACTTCCAGCTCTAGAAGTTTGTCGATCAATTTGAGTAGCTCCAGCAGCGTTTGATCCTCTATGTTGTTGCCTTCTGGATCTTCGTATCCTACTAGGGTCCTACTGATGGGGCTCTCCAGTAGCCAACTATGTTTTGGGATCTTCTCTTGATGGTGGGTTCCTTGATGTTATTATGTCTCCTAATGAGTTCCTTGTTATTGAAAGGAGTTGTCAATCTTATTCACAAGTTATGCTTCGTGCTTTCTAGTGCTCAGTGCAAAAATAGGCTTCTTCTTTTCTTGTAGTGCACCTTAGTGATGAAATCAAAAGTGAGGTGCGGATGCAAGAAATGCTCAATGCAAACTGCACTCTCCCCCTCACGTTCGTAGCCTGATATGGCTCTAAGCATAGGTTCTGGCTGATCTAGGGTTTTACTGAAATTCCATGCTGCGTTCTCTATTCTGCTTCAGGGTTGGTTGGTTGGTTGGTCATTGAAAGTCAAGTCAAATTCTAAATTTGGTCTGCTCAATGTCTATCTGCTCGGGGTGAATCCTCGGTTATCCTGTCTAGCCTCTAGCTTCTAAGGGCTAAATTGGGTTTCCTGGGGGGTCAGACATGTGACCAGGGTGGCCAGGACTATAGGGAAGGTTTAAAAACCCTCTATTTAAAGTTATGGTGAAGTGGTCTGATTCTGAAAATCGGACAGGCTGGTCCAATTTTGGGAATCATACGGGTTGGTCCAATTTTCACACTAGGAACAGTGGTCCGATTATAGCAGTTAATCCTATTTAAGACTCGGACAGGGTGGTCAAATTTACTTAGGTCCGATTTCCCTAGTTGGACAAGGGGTCCGACTATTGCAATGGGTTGAGTGGTCTGACTGGTCTGATTTTCACGCTAGGACCAATGGTCCGATTTTGAGACTAGGTCCGATTCTCGTAGTGGTCTGATTCTGGGAATCAGATCAGACAGGGTCGTTCGATTCTAGCAGTCAAACGGTCCGACTCCCGAAATTGAATGGTCCAATTCTGGGAATCAGATGGACTGATCCGACAGCGCAGACAACGGCCTCGCGGGTTGCACGCGATGCCTCAAGGTTAATGCCTACTCCATGGAATCGTCCCATGCCTTCCAAATAGGTGCAAAACAATACAAGGAACTAGCAGGCATACCTGGAATCAATGTGGCACTCGAATCGATCGGCATTTCAACGATCTCCCCGCAGCTCTCTCTCTCGCTCTCTCCCTGGCTCTCAAGCTCACTCTCTTCTCAGAAGGCAGGATGTCAAATGTGGTCTTTCCTGGTTCCCTAGGCCTCCTATTATTCCATCCCATCCTGTTGTAACCTCAGAAATTAATCCTTCACACTCTTCCAACCAAAAATCTGAATCTGTGCCCCTATTTCCCTATTTCCAGAAGCAGCAGAACCCTTTTGTTTTCCTTCTTTTTCCTATCCTAATCTTAACCTAATGCAACCAAAATCAAAACCAGAGATGGAGATGGATGGTCCTACTCTAATATTCAACAATAAATCAAAATACTTACTTGCTCCAAGGATCAAAACCTCCTAAATCTCCTAACTATCTTGAGTACCAATTCGGGTTGTGAACCTTACTTCATGCCCAATTCGATGCGCGTGGCGCTCAAGGCTTGATTCCGTCTATCCCGGCAATGGAACAAAAATGGAGGGGAGCTACGGAGCTCTACCTCGAGACCTACGGACCGCTTATTGATCAAGCATTTCAAGCTGAGCGGCCATGGCTACCTCTCACATAGCCGCTGCGCAATGCCTACCTTCTGGGTGTAGTGAGCTTACCTTGATGCTCGATCGAGTTTCCTCCTCTCTCTTACACTCCGGTAGTTCCATGATCCTTGTGGCAAGCTCAAGCAACCTCAAGCCCTCTCCCACAAGCTCCATCCTCCATAGGCATGCAAGAGAAGAGAAGAGAAGAAGAGAAGATGAAGAGAGAATATGGGGAGCTTCCTCTCCATGATCCCTCACTCTCACATACTCACTCCCTCACACTCCCTCAATCCCTCACTCAAGCACAAGTAAGAAGGCAAGAACCAAGAGAAGAAGAAGAAGAAGCTTTGGCCACACACAAGAATGAGCTTCTCATTCACTTTTGAACTTTATATACATGCCTTACTTTTTGGGCGATCATCCCCACTATTTACATGGCCGGCCATTAGCCTAGGCCCTCTTTTCCTATTTCCCACTATTCTAACTTATTCCATTCCCAATTAATGCATAAAATTTGCACAGAAGTGAGATTGGCACTCTTTTACAAGGATTTGGGAGTGCTTTCACAATTAATGGTGCACTTTTACTCTTTTCTTTTCTTGAGGCGACATTGAGGCATTTTGGAGAGGTTGTCATTCAAATTTTTCAGGGTCTGACCTCCATTCGGGGCGCCTTTTTCTTCCTTTGTCATATGCCCTTTCGATTAGCTCCTTCTTCCATTTTCTCGCTTCTCTGCTCCATTTTCTGATCCTCTGTGCTGTGGTAAACATTAAGCGATTGGAACCCCTCGATATCTCAGCTTCGCTCTGATACCATTGGCGCACAGATCGGATGTTGTATGCGTATGTAGCAAGCGTCAGAAGGTCCCCAAGAACAAAAGAACTCTACTTTTGCACAAAAAACAAGAGAGAAGACTTGCACGATATGAAGCAAAAGACTAATTGGGTACAATCTCCTCCCATGCCTTGTGTGAGTACTCCACAAAGCATGTATCTCATATATTATTAATCTCCAAGCTCAAAAAATAGCCCAATTTACAATTAGCATGCTTTGGCTTTTGTGTTTGCTTTTGTCCAACTAAAGAATAAAGTGGTTGGGCGCCCAAAGAGTTGGGCTATGCCCAAATACAATGTCAAATAATAAATATTTAAAATGTGCGCCCATGCGCATACAGAATAATAAATAAATATCAAGCACTTCAATAAATAAGCGCATCAAAATAAATATTAGCGCCACGCTTAAGATGCACGCCCATCAAAAATGATAATTTCTTCAAAATAACTTCAATACACACTATCGCCCAGTGCTTCCCAACGCCACCATTGCCTGCTCTACACATCAATTAAAACATTCACAATTGTTAGAAAATAATAAAATTAAACTAACAAAATTGAATACCTAGCACTCTTCAGCTACAAAACAAATAAATTGGTTAGAACTCAATCCTAACCTTAATTTATTACAAGTGTGTACTCTAAACTCATAAACATCCATTAATTTAACCATGTATTTTGTGGAATCACCCGCTATGGCACCCACTTGCACATTAAATTAACAAGACGCCCGAAAAGGAGAGGCGTCCCCATCGACTTTTTGCACAATGAATCCACCTTGTATATGAGCCCCGGTAACAAATATAATTTTATGGAATCCACCGCAAAACCTCAGGAATCCATCGTGGAATATGCCTCACGAAATCCACCATGGAATATGCCTCCTGGCATCATCTATGTGGATGACTTGATTATTACACGTGACAGTGACAATGGGATTGCTGAAGTTAAGGAATTCTTGAAGAAGAAGTTTGAGATGAAGGATTTGGGTGAGCTGAGATACTTTCTTGATATTGAGCTGATCAAATGTGATGATGGTATATGACTATCCCAAAGGTAGTATGGCTTGGATATGTTATCCAAGTATGGTATGATAGCATATAAGCCTCTTTTAGTACCAATGAAGCAAAATGTGAAGTTGAGTGCTAATATTGGGGATGAGAGAAAAAAAGACTTGACTGAGGAGATAGTTCACTTGCAGGTGGACATTGAGGGGGGGTCTTAGATATGCTTGTCAAGATTGTGGGAGAGAAGGAAGGAGTCTCGCTTGAAGCTTTCTTGCTTGCACAATGGGGGAAGACACACAGGGGTGGAGGCTGAAAACAGTTTTTCTCTTCTTAGTTGTGTAAGCCAAAAAAACTCTAGTACAAAGAAATAGAAGAACCCTATATATGGGTCTCAAACCAAACTCAACTAACTAAGGTGGCATACTAACTGAGCCACGAACTAGAGTAGATAAGGATAGCTATCATGTAGCTATTATTCATGGGCGGTGTACCAACCGCGTCTGCAACTGACAAGTCGGTGATATAAATACACAACGGTCACCCTGGCGTATCACGAGTGGAGCTCGATATCTCAACACTCCCCCTCGAGCTCAATCCCAATTCCTGCACACCAAGCAGATCTTTGAACTTGCGCAGCTTCTCTGCGCCCAATGCCTTCGTGAATATGTGAGCTACCTGATCCTCTGTGCTACCATAAACTAGATCAATAAGACCTAGTAAAACCCTCTCTCGCACATAGTGATAATGCACCTCAATGTGCTTTGTTCTAGCATGATAGACTGGGTTATTTGCCAAGTGTATACTACTCATGTTGTCACAATAAATGACAACTGGCCCATCTGTAGACTGACGCATATCATAAAGTAGCTTATGCAACCAAGCTACCTCACATGAAGCCATTGCTGCACCCCTGTACTCAGCCTCAGTGCTCGACAGGGCAACTGTAGGCTGTTTCTTGCTGCTCCAAGTGACTGCAGCACTCCCAAAAGAGAACACATATCCACTGGTAGATCGTCTGTCAAAAATACTACCAGTCCAATCAGCATTAGTGTATCCATGCAACTGTATCTGAACCCCAGTCTCATAAAATAGTCCATACTGCAATGTGGACTTCACATACCTGAGTATGCGTCTAGCCGCATCCAAATGTGGTTTCCTTGGAGCCTGCATAAACTGACTTACCAATCCAACAGCATAGCTCAAATCTGGCCTGGTAATAGTCATATAAATCAAACTTCCTACTATGCGTCTGTACATAGTAGGGTCTTCTAGAAGCTCACCTGCATCTGTGCTCAGCTTCACATTCTGCTCCAAAGGAACTGAAATAGGCTTACAGCCTGTCATCCCATATTCGGATAGCATGTCCAATCCATACTGCCTCTGCAAGAGCTGTATCCCACTTGGTGATCTAATCACCTCAATGCCCAAGAAATAACGCAGCTCTCCTAAATCCTTCATCTCAAACTTCTGCTTCAATAGCATTTTCACATGAAGGATATCTTCATCACTGTCACCTGTCATAATCAAATCATCAACATAGATGACAAGTAGCATAATACCTTTCTCTGTTTTTCTCACATAAAGTGAGAAATCTGCCTTGAAAATCTAAAAGCCAATAGTGACAAGATACTGTCCTATCCTGTCAGACCATGCTCTAGGTGCTTGCTTCAAGCCATAGAAGGCTTTCTTCAACCTGCAAACAAACTCAGGATGAATAGCATGCACATAACCTGGTGGCTGCTCCATATAGACCTCTTCTTGCAAATCACCATGCAAGAAGGCATTCTTTACATCCATCTTATATAAAGAACATCCCTTTGATGCAGCCATAGCAATGACTGCTCTTACTGTTGCCATCTTTGCAACCGGACTGAATGTTTCTTCATAGTCAATGCCGTATGTTTGTGCATACCCCTTGACTACTAATCTTGCCTTGTATCTGTTCACAGAACCATCTGCATTGTGCTTCACCTTATAAACCCACTTACAGCCAATTGCATTTTTACCTTTAGGCAAAGGTACCAATTCCCATGTAGCATTTGCTTCCAAGGCATCCATTTCTTCATCCATGGCTTTCTTCCATTTTTCTCTTCCCATGGCTTGCTCAAAAGAAGTGGGTTCTGGTTCCTGTATCACTTTGACCATATATGCATAGTGAATGGCTGTAAATCCATCATATTTCAGCCTATCCACAGGATACCTAGCTCTCGTAGACTTGCGCAAAGTAGGTTCACTCCCAGGTGCTCTCACAACATCCCTGGTCTTCCTTACTCCAGGTGTAACAATAGAAGGAATACCCAACTCATCATCAATGCTCTGTTCTGAGCCACTGGATTCACCATCCACATAAGAGTGACTTGCATTCACATCAAACATGGGCTGATCAACCTTCTCTTTTCCTTTTTGTGATACCTGCATACCACTATCTACATTGCTTTGAGAAGATTCTCCTGATCTCAATCTGCTTGTCCATGGCGAAGAATGTGAACCACTGCTAGAGGACACTCCAAGTCCACTAATATTTTGTGACTGCTGCTATGAATTCTGTGCAGCATTACCATTTTGTGCATCTACATCATCAATCACATTTACTGGTTTATACCAGCTACTCATCTCATCAAAAACAACATCTCTGCTCACTGTAAACTTACGAGTAGAAGGGTTATAGCATCTATACCCTTTTTGTTGCAGAGAGTAACCAATAAAGATGCACTTCTCAGCTTTTGGATCCAACTTGGATCTCAACTCATCTGGCACATGTACATAGGCAATGCAACCAAATATTTTCAAATGAGAAATATCTGGTTTCCTACTAGTATACCTCTCATCTGGAGTCATTCCATGTATTGCTGCAGAGGGAGTCCTGTTCATTATGTAGACTGCTGTAGCAACTGCTTCAGCCCAATAAAAATCTGGTAAGTCTTTTTCATTGAGCATGGCACGAGATACCTCTCCAATATGCCTGTTTTTTCTTTCTGCAATTCCATTTTGTTGTGGGGTATGACTGCATGAATATGTTAGATATGATCAATGCCCCACCCTCATTAGGTGCTACCAATGATCCATGGTGCTCAAAGTTGTAAGGCCCCCATTATGAGGAGAAGCCAAATGTGAGCCCGGACATTGGTTGAGTCCTGACTTGTATATCAGATGAGGTCTATGTGACCGGATGGCAAAAAGGTGACTGTTGTGGGTCTAATCTTTGGGTTAGACGGAGTGGTTAAGCTGGTAGCAACTCGAGGCACATTGCATTGAGTTGCGTGGTAAGGGAGTTAAAAGGGGCCCCTATTGTGGGGTCCGGGGGCCGCGGAAGCGGCCCCTGGCTGGGGGGTCCCAGGGGGGCCAGCGGCCCCCCTGGCGGGGGTCCGGGGGCAGCGCCCCCGGCCCGATGGTAAAGGGAATATTCCCTGGAATATTCCCTGGCCGACTAGTGGAGGCTCATATGGTAGGTCGGTCAGCAGGCCGACCTAACGACCTTCGCGGGCTATAAAAGCTAAACCCCTTCGCAGCCATCTTACACTCATCTTTCACCCAATCAGAGTTGTTGTTCCAGCTAGCCTTAAGCTCTTCACCTATCTTCTGTCTAGATCGCCATCTAAGCTTCATTCATTGGAAGCGCACGGGTGGACAGAGCCATCTTTGTATCAGTTGTTTGGAGTTAAATAATTTTACTGATTCTCCTCTTATCTGTTGTGTACTCTCTATCTCTTTCTCAGATTCTGTTCGCTGCGCCGTGTAATATTTTACATGGTATCAGAGCCCAGGGGGCTCTAGAGATCGGAGAGCGTGCAAGAGGCAAAGGCTTCAACAGCAAAGAGAAACGATGTCGACTCCGGGAAGCAGTTCTGGCGCATCAGGAAGCGGTGCAGGAGGTGGTGCTGCTGTACCGGCTATTCAAACACTGAGGATTCGTCCACCAACCTTCAGCGAAGGCAAGTTAGATGGTACAAACTACACCTTGTGGAAGTTCAAAATTACAACTATCCTTGATTCTTATGAGCTTCTGGAGACTGTGCTGGGGACTGACGCAGAACCACAGCCTACCCCCGACCCATCAAATCCTAGTGTGATGATTCCTCCGAATGCAGATCTTCTACGAGCTTGGAAACGAAGGAATGCAGATGCATTGTGTGCCTTAGTTACAAGCTGTTCTGACAGTGTTTTGACTCTGATTCAGCATACAACCAAAGCGTCAGAGGCTTGGAATGTACTAAGGAGTCAGTATGAAACACGAAACCAAACAAGGATTCAAAACTTGGAGAATCAACTAGCAGCGGAGAAGTTTGCTGAAGGAGAGACGGTTGAAGCATTCAT
Source organism: Lygodium microphyllum (assembly GCF_053477565.2). Taxonomy (NCBI): domain Eukaryota; kingdom Viridiplantae; phylum Streptophyta; class Polypodiopsida; order Schizaeales; family Lygodiaceae; genus Lygodium; species Lygodium microphyllum. The sequence goes on from NC_141159.1 coordinate 23,301,914, forward strand.
CACTCGGATTAAGAATCTGCGCGACCAGATGGCTGGCGCTGGGATACAAAAGAGTAGCGAAGAGCTAGCTCGGAGGTGTCTTCGGATTTGTCCACAAAAGTTTGATGGACTAGTAACTGCCCTTAATACTCAGGTGAGACCTCAAGCTTTGACTTTTGAGGAGTTTTGTGCATTATTAATGGAGGAGGAGTTGAGGCTGAAAGCTCGAGAAGGAAGCAACAATGGAGATGCTGCATTCTCTGCCAATGCAAAAGGCAAAGGTGTTTCCTCTACCAAAAATGATGGTGACAAAAAGAAAAAGGGCGGCAAGAAGAAGTTTCAAGGAGAGTGCTTCTACTGTAAGAAGAAAGGACATGCAATTGCAGATTGTCGTGTCAAGAAGGCAGATGAAAAGAATGGTACCCTTAAAACTAAAGGGAAAGAGACAGCCAATACGGCTGAAGCAGAGTTGGAATTATTCATGGCGACCATTGAGGAAGTGTGCTCCTCGGCGCAAGAAGAATCTACCACTGACTCTTGGGTGTTGGATAGTGGGGCCTCCCGTCACATGACCAACAAGAAAGGTCTATACAGTTCTATGCAGCCTCTACAAGAATCCATCACTGTGACGGTTGGAAATGATGCTAAATGCCCTGCTGCGGGCACAGGTACTATTTCTTTTGTTGCTGCAAATGGTGAAGTCAAAAAGCTTTCAAATGTGTTGTATGTTCCCGAAATCAGGAGAAATCTCTTATCAGTTGCTGCCATAACTGATCTTGGTCATGAAGTGAGGTTCAAGAAGACAGGTGCAGAAATTATTGATAGTGCTGGCACAATTGTTGGCAAAGGAGAAAGAAGGAACAACCTGTATGAGCTAAGTGCTCTTACAGCCACCGCTGGAGTGGGCACAAGTAAGCTTTGGCATGAAAGGTTTGGACACATCGGATTTGCAGTATTGAAGGAGATGCAAAAGCAAGGTATGGTTGCTCACCTACCTACAATAACTGAATTGAAGGAACCATGTGAAGCTTGTATGATGGGCAAGCAACAGAGAAAGGCATTTCCACAAGAAAGCAAGAATAGAGCACATGCTCCTCTAGAGTTGGTGCATGCTGACTTGTGTGGTAAGATGCCTACACAGGCCTTGGGGGGATCTTCTTATTTTATGTTGATTGTCGACGACTACAGTAGGAAGATGTGGGTGTACTTCCTTCATGATAAGGCTCAAGCTTTTGGTAAGTTTAAAGAATGGCTAATACTTGTTGAGAATGAAACAGGGAAAAGTGTGAAGAAATTTAGAACAGATGGTGGTGGTGAGTTCAACTCAAAGGAGTTTGAAGGCTTTTGCAAGAGCAAAGGGATCAAGCGTCAATTGACGACGCCTCACACACCTCAGCAGAATGGTGTTGTGGAACGCAGGAATCGTACCATTGTGGAGATGGCAAGATGCATGCTAAAGGGCAAGGGATTGCCTAACCATTTTTGGGCTGAAGCTGTTAATACTGCAGTCTACATTCTAAATCGGAGCTACACAAAGGCTCTCAAGGGAAAAACACCTCATGAGGCTTACACTGGTAAGAAACCATCTGTTTCACATTTCAGAATTTTTGGATGTGAATGTTATGCACATGTTCCAGATGAGAAGAGAAACAAGTTACAACCAAAAAGCAGAAAATGTATCTTCTTGGGTTATAGTGATGAGCAGAAGGCTTACAAGTTATATGACCAAGAGGCAAAGAAGATCATCGCGAGCCGTGATGTGGTGTTCAAGGAGGAGCCGCATACAGTGGAGGAGGAGAAGGCAAGGTCTTCCACTTTATCATCAAGCGAAGAAGTAGTCCACTATGAACCTGTCCCGAGAGCTATCCCTATCCTTAAGGAGGAGGAAGCATCATCTTCAGATGATGAGGAAAAAGTTCACCAACCTGACATCACCCCACCGGAAAAGCCATTGCCGCGCTGGGTGAAGCAGCTCTATGACCACAATAATCCTATGCCTGCATCTGTTGAGGAGAAGGCAGACGGACCAAGGAGGTCTCAGAGAATAGAGGAGCAAAGGAGGGCTTCTGCTCACATAGTCAACATGGCCTTGATGGTTGAGATTATGAGAGAAGTAAAGGAGCCAACTGACTTAGAAGAAGCACTTGCAGATCCATCATGGAAGGCTGCTATGCAGGCGGAGTATGACAGCATAATGAAGAATGACACTTGGGAGCTAGTGGATCGGCCAACAAAGCGGAAGATTATTGGCACCAAGTGGATCTGGAAGGTAAAGTACAAGGCTGATGGTACCTTAGAAAAGTACAAAGCTAGACTGGTTGCCCAAGGATTTTCACAAGTTGAAGGGTTTGATTTTCAAGAGTCATTTGCCCCAACTGCCAGAATGACCACTATTCGCACGGTACTTGCAGTGGCTGCCCACAAGAAGTGGCCAGTGTACCAAATGGATGTTAAGTCAGCGTTCTTAAATGGTGACCTCAAGGAGGAGGTGTACGTGGCTCAGCCACCAGGGTTTGAGGCCCCCCATTCTGAGAACAAAGTGTGTAAACTAAAGAAGGCATTGTATGGGCTGAAACAAGCCCCCAGAGCATGGTACCAGCGGATAGATAAGTTCTTTTTAAACCTAAACTTCAAAAGATGTGCCTCAGATGCTAACTTGTATGTTTACAGGGATGGTAAAAAGTCTGTAGTGATTGTCCTATATGTGGACGACCTTCTTATTACAGGTGACTATGAAGATATGATCAACCAAACTCGAAAGGCTTTGAGTTTTGAGTTTGAAATGACAGACTTGGGCTTGCTGCACTATTGTTTGGGGATTGAAGTCTGGCAAGAGCCAGGAAAGATCTTCATCTCTCAGAAGAAGTATGCATGGGAGATCTTGAAGGCATTTGGCATGACCGAGTGCAAGGAGATAGCTACACCTATGGAGGTGAATGTAAAGTTATCCGTTGAGGATACATCAGCACTAGCAGACATTGGGAGGTATAGGAGGTTGGTCGGCAGTCTAATCTACTTGTGTAACACCAGACCAGATATCAGTTTTGCTGTTGGTGTTTTGAGCAGGTTCTCAAACAAACCTCATGAGAGTCATTGGAAGGCTGGGATGCGGGTGCTCAGATACTTGAAGAAAACTCTTGACTATGGTATCACATACAGTTTCGGAACTTCTCTTGTGGGGAACTGTGACTCAGATTGGGCAGGAGACATTGATTCCAGGAAGTCAGTTTCTGGTTATTGTTTCTCTTTGGGTTCAGGAATTTTCTCTTGGATTAGTAAGAAGCAACCAACAGTGGCATTGTCTTCTACCGAAGCAGAGTACAAGGCAGCTTGTTTTGCTGCATGTGAGGCCGTATGGTTGAGAAGGATTCTATGGCATATGGGAGTGCAGGATGAAGAACCAACTGTGCTGAGATGTGACAATCAGAGTTGCATCGCCATTGCCAAAAATCCAGTGTTTCATGCACGCACCAAACATATAGAGATCCAGTATCACTATGTGCGTGATTTGATGGAGGATGGGATAGTGGAATTGGTCTACTGTCCAACAGAGGAGAATGGAGCAGATATCTTCACCAAAGCACTTACGAAGGATCTGCTTCAAGTTCATCTTCAGAGACTCGGCATTGGGCCGAGGAGATAGTTCACCTATGGGTGGACATTGAGGGGGGGTGTTAGATATGATCAATGCCCCACCCTCATTAGGTGCTACCAATGATCCATGGTGCTCAAAGTTGTAAGGCCCCCATTATGAGGAGAAGCCAAATGTGAGCCCGGACATTGGTTGAGTCCTGACTTGTATATCAGATGAGGTCTATGTGACCGGATGGCAAAAAGGTGACTGTTGTGGGTCTAATCTTTGGGTTAGACGGAGTGGTTAAGCTGGTAGCAACTCGAGGCACATTGCATTGAGTTGCGTGGTAAGGGAGTTAAAAGGGGCCCCTATTGTGGGGTCCGGGGGCCGCGGAAGCGGCCCCTGGCTGGGGGGTCCCAGGGGGGCCAGCGGCCCCCCTGGCGGGGGTCCGGGGGCAGCGCCCCCGGCCCGATGGTAAAGGGAATATTCCCTGGAATATTCCCTGGCCGACTAGTGGAGGCTCATATGGTAGGTCGGTCAGCAGGCCGACCTAACGACCTTCGCGGGCTATAAAAGCTAAACCCCTTCGCAGCCATCTTACACTCATCTTTCACCCAGTCAGAGTTGTTGTTCCAGCTAGCCTTAAGCTCTTCACCTATCTTCTGTCTAGATCGCCATCTAAGCTTCATTCATTGGAAGCGCACGGGTGGACAGAGCCATCTTTGTATCAGTTGTTTGGAGTTAAATAATTTTACTGATTCTCCTCTTATCTGTTGTGTACTCTCTATCTCTTTCTCAGATTCTGTTCGCTGCGCCGTGTAATATTTTACAGAATATTGCTGCTTTATGCCATGCTCCTGCAGGAACCTTGCAAACTCATTTGAGAGGTACTCTTCCCCTCCATTTGACCTTAGGCATTTTATCTGCAGGCCTGTTTCTTTTTCAACCATAGCTTTAAGAGTTTTGAAATGCCCAAAAACTTCACTTTTCTTTTTCATAAAATACACCCAAACTTTTCTGCTATAGTCATCAATAAAAGTGACAAAGTAATGACAGCCTCCAAGAGATGCAGCTTTAGTAGTCCACACATCAGAGTGGATTAATTCCAATGGCTTCTCACTCTCTTGAACATGTCTAGGAAATGGTTTCCTTGCTTGTTTTTCAAACTGACAGGCTTCACATACCTTATGCATTTCTGCAACCTTGAATTTAGGCAAACCTGCAACAATATTTTGGGCCTGCATTGATTTAAGTCGCTGTACATTAACATGACCAATGCGTTTATGCTAGATATCAATATCTGCAACTACACCGGTCCCATGTGCAAACATTGGTGCACTCAATTCAGACATGTCTGCATCCAATGTAAACATTATGTCCTTCTTCTTTCCTTTTGCTATCAAGCGACCTTTATTTTTCATATCCTCAACAAAGCATCCATGAGGATTAAATCTGACCTGCAAGCCCTGCTCAACCATTTGACCAACAGAAACCAGATTCTTGGTGATATTTGGGACATGAAATACATCGGATAGGTATTTCTTTTTCCCATCCTGCATAGACAAAGGAATTTTTCCAATCTGCACAATAGGATGTGCAGTATTATCACCAGTCTCCACAAATCCTGGTTTTTCCATTTTCCTTGCATCCTCCATCCATTCTGCATGACCTGTCATGTGGTTTGATGCACCTGAGTCTGTAACGTGTCCACTAGAATCATCCAGGACACATCTCAGCAGTCCATCGGAAAGGATGTCTAGAAAGCTCTGCCCGACATTCCCATGGAATGTTATGGGACTTGCGATCTAGGTCTTCCCGCGTCTGCCTCGTAGCGGAAGTATCATGGCCGTTCCCACTTAGGATCGACCTGAATTTGGGTTTTCCTGTTTGGTCATTAGCTAGCAGCAACTAGCGTCAGACCCGAGCGAACTACTTTACGCAGAAACGCTAGGTCCGAAGCGGATTCACGCTGCACTTGGTTCAAGGAGAATGGAAACGAGAGGGATGCAAAACTCAACCTCTCTGCCATAAGGCATAGTCCCATTCCGTAAATCGGGTAAGACGTAACTCTAGGTCATCGCTCTCATTATTCGTTTGATAATGATGATCATCCCGCTGTTCTTGGAGATTTTTGAGAAAAGTTCCCGGCTAACCGGGACCACCCAACCGTAGGACGGACCCATGGCCCATCCTCCGCACTTTCCTCAATTTTGTTTTAGTTATGTAATTATCTAACACATTAATTTGACATATAGCAATCAGCTTCTTTAATTACTCCTGTTAAGCACTGGTTCCTTCACGTAATCTTATCACATGACATAGAAAAACAATATCAACCAAATTCTTTATTATCATTTCATCATTTTATCTTTGAAATACAAGGAGTTCCACCCGTAGGCTTGTCCATAATCTGCCCGAAGGCTATCCAGTAATCCGCTAAGGATCACTATTCCAAGATTCTGCCCGTAGACTAGTATGTGGGCCTCGAGATCCAATCCCGAGTCACGTTAGCCTCTTGTGCAGGACCTGAAAGGCGAGGGATTTACAGCCAGAGCCCCCCTGGCACCCAAGCGTCCTCCTGCTCCAAGTAGAGCTCAATCGAAAGATCTCTTACGGGGGGTTCGGTCCACGTTCCCGGCGTGGTCAACAACCCCCTTGGTTAGGGTCAAGCAGGCAGTCGGGGGTAACTGAAGCTGCCTCTCCCTTCAGGCCTTCAACCTGAAGCATTAGATATCATTTCATCCTTTAGTTCTTTGAGCAAACAATGCAAACAGTGCTTTCTAAACTGTTACAAGCACAATCAATTCCAGTGGTCGTTTATTTGGCCAACTGTCAAGGAGTGAATCCTTCTCTCCGAATGCATCCACCCTTCGATCCGGGATTAATTGCGACTTGGCAAGATCCCCAAGGGTTTATTTGTTCACCCTTTTGTCCTTGGGTTAGGGCCATACCCTGTTAACCCAACTTAACCAATACTTTAGGTTTTATTAACAGTAAATGCTGGCGACCATGTCGCTTTAATTTATTGATTGATCATTTGCTTCCAAGCAAATACCTAACTTCCCTTTACTTGGCAATTTTTCCCCAAGACAGGTGATGTAACAGGATGACTACTCATTCTCTTGCAAGTTAAACTTGCGTAAGAACTTACCAACCTTATTTCAAGAAATGGCAAAACTCTCTTGTGAACAAACAACAAGTCTATGCAACGTTGCAACTTATTGCACAAGTGTCGCATCTATTCCATGGGATCATTTCACCCATTGAACGGCGTTTTCTGGTATCGGAATTATCTTCAGACGAGAAGCAGGGTTTAGGGTGTCTTTTTACCCAACCCATTCCTAATTACACTAGACCGACAACGTTTGGTCCTAGGGGTTCCAACTCAATTCGAGTTTCATCATTTGAACGAGTGATCCTTAGGGTAGAAACCCTAGATCGTTTCTTGCAAGCCCGTCCAATTGACTCAACATTTCGTGAATGTGGGTATGATCTTTGGGTTTGAGGGTTTTGACTTGGCAACAAGTGCAAAACTAGGTCGAATCCTTAACGTGCTAAACCCTAGTTAGCACTTGGGATATTTATCATATCGACTGAATCATGCCTATATGAATCCCTTGTGGGTTAGGTGATTTAGACAATTCAATATACTTGTCTTGCGACAAGGATGAACCTTTCCTAGAGATAATAAACTAGATCTAAAGGAGAAAAATAGTTGCAACTACCACAATACATGTAAACATGCGATTCATTGCTTCTACGCATCACATGGTTCACAATAACTCTATCTTTCTTGGTAAAGTAAAAATGCATGATAATCTGGATACTAACTTTCCTAGGACCTACTAGGACTTACATCAAATAATCATGCCTACAACCTTGTTATCTACACTTTAGAATCTCATGCTTTGATAAACCATGCAACCTTTCCTAAATACGGCTCCTGATGAATGAAATTTTTGCATGACGACTATGCAACACGCAACTTTCTCCTAGCTACAATGAAGTTAGTGAAGTTCATACAAAACTAAAGCTAGTGTTAACTTATTCCATTTTACATGCCACTTGCAAGTCCATAAGATCATTTTCGTGCTCTTCTATTTCTTTTCGGATAACATCTTATGGGTGTTAACTTTTCCTCATGAATCATTACAAGGAAGATGTTGCCTAAAATGCGACACACACTTATTCCTACCATGTCTAGTAAAAAATGCACTTATCAATTTCATTTCCTTGCCCTAAGTAATATATGTTTAGACTCATTACTTTGAAAATGCACCAAAATAGCAACATGCAGCTAGTCTTCTAAGGCGGACAACTCTGGAAATGCAACCGTTCCAATTTCATGACATGCATCAACCTTGTCTAATGTTTAAAGAGATAATTTATCAATTGTATTTTTATCGCTGCCACATGCATTAAAAATAAGCGAAAAATGCATTCTCCCTTATGGAATTAAGCGTGCCTAAAACATTTCTTTATGTGAGACTAAACTCGAAAAAAACCTGGACTTGTGGGCTCGGGGAGGAACCTCCCGCAGGTGTGCCTTGCGACTTCTTTGGAACCATCGTTAGGCAGCGTACTTTGGTTGCAACGGCTTCCCTTGAGTTATACGCGCGTCCCGAAGACTTAGGGTCTGTGAATTTTCTCCCTTGCACGGGATCAGTCCCTTGGACGCTCGGGTCTTGAACCTCGGGAATGAAATGTACACACAGGGCCTAAGGAGGCTGGAATTTTTTTTAAAAAAACCCTCGGAGTCAATCCATGCGCACAAGGCCTTAAGGCTTGCCTTTGGAAGCTTCCAAGAAGCTTCAAGGAAGCTTCTACTTCCGAGTGGAAGAAAAGGCAAGTTCAGGAAAGAGTATGGCGACTAACGAAGGGGGATTATGACATTATGGCGGCGGCTTGATGAGCTAGGCATGGCAGCGCGGCCTTCACAGTGGCCTGGTGGCCTGGTGGCGGATGGCGTGGCGCTGGCAGCAGGTTTGGGCGTCCTCATGGCGGCTCCCTCCTAGCACGATGGCTATGGCAGCGTTCCCCTCTTTCCTCCCTTCACAATCGTGAGGCACGGCAACTTCTCAAGCCCCTCTTCCTTCACGCAACCTTCTCCTCCTCCTCAGCACGGTGATGGCAGCAGCCGTTTCCCCCCCCTTCAACACCTTAGAGGGTGTATTTATAGGACAAGGGGGGGGGGAGAGGAGAGCTCCACCACGTGGCCACTGCATGGCTTCCCCCCTCCTCATGCAGCCCACAACTCCACCAAGCCCATCCCCCCACACTTCCTCTCCTCCAGCCGTGCATCGGCTGGGGGAAAGGGATAAATATAAAAAAAAATTGCTTTAATAATATCCATTTTGCCCCTCCCAAGAGGGTGTTTACGTGTGATTTGTGGATTTGAACCCTCGGGCTTGCTTTGCCAATGCGGAGGTCTCGATTTCTCGCGTGGAGGTCACAGATTACACTGCCGGCAATTCCAATATGAAAGATAACCTTTGCACGAGGTTTACGCAGTGTGCGGGAAGTCAATATTCACGAGTGGGAATATTACATTCTCTCCCCCTTAGAAGAATCGAGATGTCCTCATCTCGAGATAAACTGGGGATATTGAGGGTTGAGAGAGCTTTCATCTATCCAGGTAGCATCCTCTTCGGGATAATCTTTCCACTGGACGAGGCATTCTTTCAAGGTTCTAGATCTTAACTGTCTCTCCCTAACATCTAAAATCTTATCCGGTCTTAGTTCAAGGACTCCTTGACTAGGCATTACAATTTGTTGGTCATCAAGTACATGATTAGGGTTGGGTACATATTTTTTTAAGAGACTAATATGGAATACATTGTGAACTTTTAGGTTATCAGGAAGTTGCAATTTATAAGCATTGGGTCCCAGGCATTTGAGGATTTTATACGGCCCACAATACCTTGGACTTAGCTTCTTGCATTCTCCTAGAGATAGAGAACTCCTTTTAGGGCGTACACGAATGAAGACCATGTCTCCTTCTCCGAAGACCCTCTCTTGATGTTTCAAATTTGCATATGCCTTTTGTCTATCCTTGGCTGCTTGTATGTCTTGTCTTATTGACCTTATTTGGTCATCCATGTCCTCCAACATTTGTCTTGAAGCTTCAACTCTTAGGGTTGGATCAGAAAAGTTTAGGGGACTTCGACAATCATGACCATACAATGCCTGGAAAGGGGTCATTTGAATGCTCTACTGGTAAGAAGCATTGTAGGCAAATTCAACTAACGGCAAGTATTGAATCCACCTCTTCGGCTCTCGACAGCAGTATGCCCTAAGCATATCCTCAATGATTTGATTCACTCGCTCTGTTTGTCCATCCGTTTGGGGATAGTAGGCGGTGCTAAAACAGAGTTGAGTCCCAATAGCTTCAAAAATAGCTCTCCAGAAGTGTGAAGTGAAGAGAGAATCTCGATCACTAATGATTCTTCTAGGTAACCCATGTAGCTTGAATATCTCCTTGATAAACAATCTTGCAATGTCGAAGGCTTTATAGTTTGTCTTTACTGAAATCAGGTGTGCAACCTTAGTAAGCATGTCAACTACAACCATAATGGAATTATATCCTCCTTGGACTTGGGGTAAGCCCACAACAAAATCCATACTGATGAATTCCCATTTCATTTGGGGAATGTCAAGTGGTTGCAATTTTCCTGGCATCATGACATGTTCAGCCTTGATACGTTGGCAAGACAAACATTCAGTGACATATTTGAGAACGTCACCTTTGAGCCTCTCCCAATGGTAGCTCTTCCTAACTACATTAAGAGTTTTTGCATAGCCAGGATGTCCTGTGAAAGGGGAATCATGAGCTTCCCATAATATCTTCTGCTTAAGTGACTGGCTTGTTGGTTTACACAGCCTTGTTCTGTAGTAGACAAGTCCATTATCAATGGAAAATTCCTGATACTTGGCCTGTAACTTCAGATTCTAATCTTTGGTAGATATTTCTTTTATCATTGTTTGGTAGGCCAAATCATGGCATGCTTCCTCTCTAGCTAGTTCGAGTATAGGGTTGCTTGGCATAGATACCTTTGTAGCCAGAGATCTGGCCGTTGATGGATTCTGCAAGATTAGGGAATTTAGGAATGCCTTGCGACTGAGTGCATTGGCAACTACATTCTCTTTCCCTGGTCGGTACTTGATTTCAAAATCATACTCCTCCAATACTTCAATCCACCGCCGTTGCCTCATGTTGAGCTTGTTCTGGGTAAAAATCCATTTGAGACTCTTATGATCGGTTACTAGAGTAAACTTGTTACCCAACAGGTAGTGTCTCCAAAGCTTTAGAGCATGGATGACAGCTAATAATTCCAGATCATGCGTGGCATAATTCTTTTCATGACTCTTCAATTTCCTTGAAGAGTATGCTACTGGATGACCTTCCTGCATAAGTACACACCCCAAGGCAAGAATGCTGGCATCAGTTACTACCTCGAACTCCTTATTGAGGTCAGGAAGTTTTAGAATAGGTGTTGATACCAAACATTGCTTCAATTGGTCGAAGCTATTTTGTTTGGGAGTTGACCATGTAATAGAAGTCTGCTTCTTTAGTAAGTCTGTAAGAGGTGCTGCAATCAAAGCATAGTTTTTGATAAAGACCCTATATCATCCTGTCAAGCCAAGAAAGCTACGTATTTCTTTAATGGATATTGGTATTGGCCATTCAAGCACATCCCTGACTTTGGCTGGGTCTATTGATATTCCTTCTGATGATACTATGAATCCTAGATATTCAATCTGACGCTTGAAGAATGCACACTTCTTCATTTTTGCATACAGCTTATGAGACCTCATTGTCTCAAGAACAATCCGTAGTTGAGGTTCATGATCTTCTTCCTGTTTAGAATAGACTAAAGTGTCATCGAAGAAGACAATCACGAAATCATCAAGATATGGTCTAAAAATATCTTGCATTAATCTATTGAAGGTGGCAGGTGCATTTGTAAGCCCGAATGACATAACCAAGAACTCAAAGTGCCCATATCTTGTATTGAAGGGCGTTTTTGGAATATCTTCTTCCTTGATCCTTATTTGATAGTAACCTGATCTGAGATCAATTTTGGAGAAGATCTTTGCACCTTGAAGGCGATCCAGAAGTTCATCTATTCTAGGAATAGGATACTTGTTCTTGACTGTTGATTGATTCAAACCACAGTAATCAATACATAGTCGAAGTGTCCCATCTTTCTTTTTCTGGAATAGTACTGGAGCTCCCCATGGTGAGTTGCTAGGCCGGATGTAACCCTGATCTAACAGTTGCTTGAGTTGTTCCTTCAACTCAATAGCTTTCGATATGGACATTCTATAAGGTCTCTTTGCAATTGGCGCAGCTCCAGGCACTAGCCTTATTTCATGATCAACTTCTCTTGGAGGCGGAAGTTCAGTCAATTCCTCAGGGAATACGTCAGCGTATTCCTTTAGCCAAGAGGGTCCTTCATGAGACTCTTGCTTTTGATCTAACTTGTTGAGTTTGATCAGGTAAACAGGTAATCCTTTTCTAACTCCTTTTATGATCCGCGATACTTTGGCTAACTGGATTCTTGGCACTCCTGCCTCACCTTGAGTTGTAACAAACTCCCTTTCAGAGTTTCGAAAGGAAACTTGACCCTTTCCACAGTGGATGTGGGCGTCATTAGGCTTAAGCCAATCCATCCCGAGTAGACACTCATGGATACCTAAATTCATGACTCTGAATTTGATTGAGGTTTTCTTTCCTCCCAGAAAGAATTCTTCCTTAGCAGTTTGCTTGGTTCAAGTTACCTCACGACCGTTTGCCAATTCCACAAGTAAGGTAGGTGCTTCTACTGTGGCTATTCCTAATCTTTTTGCACATGCTGGTGAGATAAAGGAATGTGTACTGCCACAATCAATCAAGGTTTTGAAACCTTTACCTTGATAGTCCGACGGTGTTTGAATCACCGAGAACTGACAATTCGGCCCCTTCTTGTGTAAAGCGGCATGGACTGTCGCTCTTTCAAATTCTACCTCCATAGTGGGATCTTCCTCTTCTTCTGCTTCGCATCTTTGCCTATTGGTAATGCAGGCAGTTCTTCCTCTTCCACGGGTGGCGGCTCCTTGACCGCGGCCTACACCTTGACGATGTCCCTCGCTGAGCTTGGGACATTGCCTTTTGAAGTGACCGACTTCGTTGTAGTGGAAACATCGGAGGTTTCGGCCATTACTTTGAGTAGGAACAAAGTTGTTGACGTTATTTGTCCTTGCTTTCTTCCTTTGTCCCTGATTGTGACCTTGGACTCTCTTCACTTGGGGTCTGAATGTTCCTCTGTTCGGGTCGCTATAGGACCAATTTTTGTTACCCCTTGGTCTAGCTTGCACTTCCTGAATTATAGGTGCCGCTCGAATGAGTGCATCCTGAAGATCTGATGGACGCATAGATTCGAGACGGGTATTTACGGGTGGATTTAAGCCTGCGCAAAATTTGGACACCTGCTGCGTCATGTCCATCTGTGGCGCATACTTTAAGAGTGAGACAAATTTAGAGTAGTATGCGTCAAGGGTGAGTCCTAGCTGTTTTAGCTCGTAGAATTCATTCATTTTTTGTGTACGATATGCAGGTGGAAAATATCTCCCCTGCACGGCTTTCTTTAACTTCTCCCAGGTGACGGACCCCTCTGAAGTCCCTTGATCCCTGCACCATTGTTTCCACCATAGTCTAGCTTCGCCGGTGAGTTTTAATTTGGCGAGCATGGCCTGATTGGTAGGCGCAGTACCAGCTGCTTCAAAGTAATCCTCCATAGATTCAATCCAAATTTCAGCATCAAACTGGACGAATCTGCCTCTCCCGTCAAAGTCGGGTGGCTTTATCTGCTTGAGCAGGAACTTCTTCTCCTGGATCACAGCAGTACTTGATGTAGGGGGCGAATTTGGAACCTGTACCTGGGGTTGTGCCTGGATAAAAGTTTTCTTAACGTTATTACATGATAATTGACGTTAGCTTATCTTTAGATCAGCTATCTCGTAAATCATGAAGCTACTTAACTTTTTTAACAACTCTGATGCATAGTCGGATATTGATAAATGAAGTCCTTATTTATATTTACATGGGCGTAGCCTTATATAACATCTCGTGTGATGATAATCCAATCATTACATTCAGTTTGGGGAGAAAAACGTTGTATTGCATTTGTCTACAGGAACTGTGTAATAGTAGGGTTTTGGGTCATGGATCTTTAGGAATCGATAATTCATTGGAAGTTCAGGATATCCTTTTCGCTGGAATCCATACTTCTCATGGCGGCCCAACACCTTAATCATGTCGGCTGGGATTACACGGGTTACTTCCTCATATACATATGAGTTCAATTCAACCCTCCGACCTTGAATATGCAAAGTCGAATTTATGTGAGCTTCCACAAAAATGAACAGCTTCACGACTTTCAAGTCTTCCAACCACTTGATCCTCTTCAGGTTGGTCTGTAGATAAGCGAACCGGTGGGCAGCTATGTAGTAGATTCCTGAAGACCCAGTCCATCTTCGTTCTATATATAAAGGTGATGGATTATAAATCTGCTCCAGGATGTTCATCATCCCAACTCTTTGTCTATAATGCGGAGAATACATTGCAGTCATAAACATGACCCGGAACATCAAAAACTTGTTCCATGCTTCATAGTTCTGCAAGACAGTATTGAAGATGAGGAAAAGTTTGGACAGCAACAATTATTTTACTTCATTTTATTGAGATCTCATAAAAACAATTCCGTTGTTGGTCGGCTCTGATACCAACTGTAACGTGTCCACTAGAATCATCCAGGACACGTCTTAGCAGTCCATCGGAAAGGATGTCTAGAAAGCTCCGCCCGACATTCCCATGGAATGTTATGGGACTTGCGATCTAGGTCTTCCCGTGTCTGCCTCGTAGCGGAAGTATCATGGCCGTTCCCACTTAGGATCGACCTGAATTTGGGTTTTCCTGTTTGGTCATTAGCTAGCAGCAACTAGCGTCAGACCCGAGCGAACTACTTTACGCAGAAACGCCACGTCCGAAGCGGATTCACGCTGCACTTGGTTCAAGGAGAATGGAAACGAGAGGGATGCAAAACTCAACCTCTCTGCCATAAGGCATAGTCCCATTCCGTAAATCGGGTAAGACGTAACTCTAGGTCATCGCTCTCATTATTCGTTTGATAATGATGATCATCCCGCTGTTCTTGGAGATTTTTGAGAAAAGTTCTCGGCTAACTAGGGCCACCCAACCGTAGGACGGACCCATGGCCCATCCTTCGCACTTTCCTCAGTTTGTTTTAGTTATGTAATTATCTAACACATTAATTTGACATATAGCAATTAGCTTCTTTAATTACTCATGTTAAGCACTGGTTCCTTCACGTAATCTTACCACATGACATAGAAAAACAATATCAGCCAAATTCTTTATTATCATTTCATCATTTTATCTTTGAAATACAAGGAGTTCCGCCCATAGGCTTGTCCATAATCTGCCCGAAGGCTATCCAGTAATCCGCTAAGGATCACTATTCCAAGCTTCTGCCCGTAGACTAGTATGCGGGCCTCGAGATCCAATCCCGAGTCACGTTAGCCTCTTGTGCAGGACCCGGAAGGCGAGGGATTTACAGCCAGAGCCCCCCTGGCACCCAAGCATCCTCCTGCTCCAAGTAGAGCTCAACGGAAAGACCTCTCGCGGCGGGTTCGGTCCACGTTCCCGGCGTGGTCAACAACCCCCTTGGTTAGGGTCAGGCAGGCAGTCGGGGGTAACTGAAGCTGCCTCTCCCTTCAGGCCTTCAACCTGAAGCATTAGATATCATTTCATCCTTTAGTTCTTTGAGCAAACAATGCAAACAGTGCTTTCTAAACTGTTACAAGCACAATCAATTCCAGTGGTCGTTTATTTGGCCAACTGTCAAGGAGTGAATCCTTCTCCCCGAATGCATCCACCCTTCGATCCGGGATTAATTGCGACTTGGCAAGATCCCCAAGGGTTTATTTGTTACCCTTTTGTCCTTGGGTTAGGGCCATACCCTGTTAACCCAACTTAACCAATACTTTAGGTTTTACTAACAGTAAATCCTGGCGACCATGTCGCTTTAATTTATTGATTGATCATTTGCTTCCAAGCAAATACCTAACTTCCCTTTACTTGGCAATTTTTCCCCAAGACAGGTGATGTAACAGGATGACTACTCATTCTCTTGCAAGTTAAACTTGTGCAAGAACTTACCAACCTTATTTCAAGAAATGGCAAAACTCTCTTGTGAACAAACAACAAGTCTATGCAACGTTGCAACTTATTGCACAAGTGTCGCATCTATTCCATGGGATCATTTCACCCATTGAACGGCGTTTTCTGGTATCGGAATTATCTTCAGACGAGAAGCAGGGTTTAGGGTGTCTTTTTACCCAACCCATTCCTAATTACACTAGACCGACAACGTTTGGTCCTAGGGGTTCCAACTCAATTCGAGTTTCATCATTTGAACGAGTGATCCTTAGGGTAGAAACCCTAGATCGTTTCTTGCAAGCCCGTCCAATTGACTCAACATTTCGTGAATGTGGGTATGATCTTTGGGTTTGAGGGTTTTGACTTGGCAACAAGTGCAAAACTAGGTCGAATTCTTAACGCGCTAAACCCTAGTTACCACTTGGGATATTTATCATATCGACTGAATCATGCCTATATGAATCCCTTGTGGGTTAGGTGATTTAGACAATTCAATATACTTGTCTTGCGACAAGGATGAACCTTTCCTAGAGATAATAAACTAGATCTAAAGGAGAAAAATAGTTGCAACTACCACAATACATGTAAACATGCGATTCATTGCTTCTACGCATCACATGGTTCACAATAACTCTATCTTTCCTTGGTAAAGTAAAAATGCATGATAATCTGGATACTAACTTTCCTAGGACCTACTAGGACTTACATCAAATAATCATGCCTACAACCTTGTTATCTACACTTTAGAATCTCATGCTTTGATAAACCATGCAACCTTTCCTAAATACGGCTCCTGATGAATGAAATTTTTGCATGACGACTATGCAACACGCAACTTTCTCCTAGCTACAATGAAGTTAGTGAAGTTCATACAAAACTAAAGCTAGTGTTAACTTATTCCATTTTACATGCCACTTGCAAGTCCATAAGATCATTTTCGTGCTCTTCTATTTCTTTTCGGATAACATCTTATGGGTGTTAACTTTTCCTCATGAATCATTACAAGGAAGATGTTGCCTAAAATGCGACACACACTTATTCCTACCATGTCTAGTAAAAAATGCACTTATCAATTTCATTTCCTTGCCCTAAGTAATATATGTTTAGACTCATTACTTTGAAAATGCACCAAAATAGCAACATGCAGCTAGTCTTCTAAGGCGGACAACTCTGGAAATGCAACCGTTCCAATTTCATGACATGCATCAACCTTGTCTAATGTTTAAAGAGATAATTTATCAATTGTATTTTTATCGCTGCCACATGCGTTAAAAATAAGCGAAAAATGCATTCTCCCTTATGGAATTAAGCGTGCCTAAAACATTTCTTTATGTGAGAATAAACTCGAAAAAAACCTGGACTTGTGGGCTCGGGGAGGAACCTCCCGCAGGTGTGCCTTGCGACTTCTTTGGAGCCATCGTTAGGCAGCGTACTTTGGTTGCAACGGCTTCCCTTGAGTTATACGTGCGTCCCGAAGACTTAGGGTCTATGAATTTTCTCCCTTGCACGGGATCAGTCCCTTGAACGCTCGGGTCTTGAACCTCGGGAATGAAATGTACACACAGGGCCTAAGGAGGCTGGAATTTTTTTTTTAAAACCCTCGGAGTCAATCCATGCGCACAAGGCCTTAAGGCTTGCCTTTGGAAGCTTCCAAGAAGCTTCAAGGAAGCTTCTACTTCCCAGTGGAAGAAAAGGCAAGTTCAGGAAAGAGTATGGTGACTAACGAAGGGGGATTATGACATTATGGCGGCGGCTTGATGAGCTAGGCATGGCAGCACGGCCTTCACAGTGGCCTGGTGGCGGATGGCGTGGTGCTAGCGGCAGGTTTGGGCGTCCTCACGGCGGCTCCCTCCTAGCACGATGGCTATGGCAGCGTTCCCCTCTTTCCTCCCTTCACAATCGTGAGGCACGGCAACTTCTCAGGCCCCTCTTCCTTCACGCAACCTTCTCCTCCTCCTCAGCACGGCGATGGCAGCAGCCGCTTCCCCCCCCTTCAACACCTTAGAGGGTGTATTTATAGGACAAGGGGGGGGGGAGAGGAGAGCTCCACCACGTGGCCACTGCATGGCTTCCCCCCTCCTCATGCAGCCCACAACTCCACCAAGCCCATCCCCCCACACTTCCTCTCCTCCAGCCGTGCATCGGCTGGGGGAAAGGGATAAATATAAAAAAAAATTGCTTTAATAATATCCATTTTGCCCCTCCCAAGAGGGTGTTTACGTGTGATTTGTGGATTTGAACCCTCGGGCTTGCTTTGCCAATGTGGAGGTCTCGATTTCTCGCGTGCAGGTCACAGATTACACTGCCGGCAATTCCAATATGAAAGATAACCTTTGCACGAGGTTTACGCAGTGTGCGGGAAGTCAATATTCACGAGTGGGAATATTACAGAGTCAACATACCACACATCGTTGCTTTCTTCTGTACTTGTCACAGAATTGTTCATGTGCTGCACCATAAACAAATGCTCATTTCTGTCATCACCCTGTCTACTAGAAGATGCGTAATTTCCTTGTTGCAATTTTCCATTCATGATGTCATTCTGCTTTTTATAGCAGTCTTTAGCCATATGACCCATTTTACCACAATAGTAGCATTCAACATTACTTTTTGCATTTTGGCCTCTTTGCCATCCACCACGACCTCTTTGGCTCCCCTTGCCTCTAGAGTTAGCACGTCCTCCTCCATAGGACTGGTTTTCTTGAGTTTGCTGCATATTCTGATTTCTACCATGGCCTCCAAATCGGCCTCCTCTACCTCTGCCTCTACCTCTTCAAGCATTTGAGTAGAAGACAGTTTCTTTTGAAGTTCCTCCTGAAGAAGATGCACCACCATTTCTCTGCTCCTCAGAAATTAGAAGAGCAATCAACTCCTCAAAATCAGAAAATCTTTCACGAACTGAAATGGATGTCCGAAACTGTGCATAATCCTTTCCTAGACCATACAAGGTCATTGAAACTAAATCAACATCTTCCACTGGCAACCCAATGGAAGCAAGTGCATCTGCAATCTTCTTCACCTTCATGTGGTAGTCATTGATGCTCATATTTTCTCTTTGCACATTGTGCAACTCTTGCTTGAGCTGCATTTTCCTGGCTTGCGTATTTGTGCTATACATCTTTGACAGAGTATGCCATGCCTCCTTTGGCGTACTTGCATCCTGAATATGCACAATCATAGAGTCTGAAATGCTGATAGACAGCCAGTACATAACTTTCCTGGCTCTCTCATGCCATGCTTTGAATGCCTGCATTTGCTATTGATTGGGAACATCAGGAAGAACTAGTTCTTCTTCATTTCCTACAACAAATTCCCAATATCCTTTTCCCATAAGGAAATTCGTCATTCTAAACTTTCATGCCTGGAAGTTGTTCTTGTCAAGCTTTTCAGTTACAATCTGTGAAAGAGAATCAGACGCCATTACAGAACACTGCGAAAAATTCTGTCACTGCAAAAACTCAGCTTCACCCTCACAAGGGCAAATCTGCAAAACTGGCGAAAGTGGTATTTGACCACACAGTCACTTCCTAGTGACGATTTTGCATCAACAGGCAATAGGGATGATTCTGTAACTCCCAATGTCTCTGCGCACACGCGAAGGGCATCTCAACCTGAGACAATGCACTCCTGCACTTTCCGGCTGTGCTACCTGCAGAGATCTGCTCCCAAAACAGAAAATGAAAGCAACACTGCTCCTCTTACCAGACCACCGTGAGCTTGGCTTGCTTTCTTGAGCTCCTTACCACGAACAAGGCTCTGATACCATGTCAAGATTGTGGGAGAGAAGGAAGGAGTCTCGCTTGAAGCTTTCTTGCTTGCATAATGGGGGAAGACACACAAGGGTGGAGGCTGAAAACAGTTTTCCTCTTCTTAGTTGTGTAAGCCAAAAAAACTCTAGTACAAAGAAATAGAAGAACCCTATATATGGGTCTCAAACCAAACTCAACTAACTAAGGTATCATACTAACTGAGCCACGAACTAGAGTAGATAAGGATAGCTATCATGTAGCTATTATTCATGGGCGGTGTACCAACCGCGTCTGCAACTAACAAGTCGGTGACATAAATACACAACGGTCACCCTGGCGTATCACGAGTGGAGCTCGATATCTCAACAATGCTCAATACCCCACCCTCATAAGGTGCTACCAATGATCCATGGTGCTCAAAGTTGTAAGGCTCCCATTATAAGAAGAAGCCATATGTGAGCCCAAATATTGGTTGAGTCATGACTTGTATGACATATGAGGTCTATGTGATTGAATGGCAAAAAGGTGACCGTTGTGGGTTTAATGGTTGGGTTAGACAAAGTAGTTAATCTAATAGCACTTCAAGGCATATTGCATTGAGTTGCAGGGTAAGGGAGTTATCAAGGGCCCCTATTTTGGGTCCAGGGGGTAACTAATAGTGGAGACTCACATGGTAGGTCAGTCAGGCTGACCTAATTGCCTTCGTAGGCTATAAAAGGTAAACCCCTTGATAGCCATCCATCATCTATCTTTCACCCCAGTCAAAGTTGTTCCAGCTAGCTTTAAGCCCTTCACCTATCTTCTATCTAGATAACCATCTAGCTTCATAGTGAAAGCACATGTGTGGACACAACCATCTTTGTATCACTTGTTTGGAGCTAAAGAAAAAAATTTATTCTCCTCTTATCTGTTATGTACTCTCTATCTCTTTCTCAGATTATGTTCCCTACACCATGTAATTTTTACATCAACTAGTCTCTTCACCTTCCTTCCAGCTTTCATGGCTTCTCCTTTCTCTCTCTATCTCTAGTCTTTCTCTCATTTTCTCTCTTCTCTCTCCTTTTTGCAATCTTCTCTTCTCCCTCCTCAATCATCTTCATTACAATTGGTATTAGAGCCTTGGTCTTTGGTCCCTTCTTCTTTCTCTTTTCTCATATCCAATTACATTTTACTAAAAAAAGAAAAAATCCTAGTTCAAATGAGTATAGCAAGGACAAGAGTTGTAAGGAGCAGTGATGGAGTACCACAACGTTTTGGCAACTTTCATAGATGACACAGGAGCTGTGGACATATCTGGTGATGTAGAAGGATCTCATGCTTAACCCCCAAGACCCACGGACTGCTTATTCGTTCAAGCCTTTCAAGCAAGCACCTACAGCTATCTCTCACCTAGCTGACGCACCTTCGATCCTACCGAGGTGTAGTAAGTCTACCTTGATGCTTGCCCAAATGAGTTGCCTCCTTCCTCAAGCTCAGTGGTAGCTCTACGATTCTTGATGCAAGCTCAAGCATCTACAAGCCTCCACCTCCAAGCTCCATCCTCTATAGCCATGCACAAGAGAAGAGAAAAGAAGAGAAGAGAAGAAGAAGAGAGAAGATGGTGGGGAGCTTCACCTCCTTTATCCCTCATCCTCACACACTCACTCCCTCACACTCTCACACTCCCTCTCTCAAGCACATACAAGCAAGCAAAGAGAAGAGAAGAAGACAAGAAGAAGAGTCTATTGTTGCCACACACCAAGGAATGAGCTCTCATTCACTTTTTGAACTTTATATACATGCCTTAAAACCCCATGGACACCAATCCCATTTTTTACATGACCGGCCATTATGGAAAGGTCCTCTTTTTCATTCTTGTCCTATTTATTTAGCCTATGCCCATCTACCCTTTTACAATTTGCACAGGAGGGAGCCTTGCACTCTTTTACAAAAGTTTTGGGACGCCTTTCACTTAAAAATGTTCTTTTTCCTTTAACTTAATTTTAGAGGACACCCTTGCGCCTTTGCTTCTTCTCTGTCCTGCTTCTTCCATTTCATCCGCATTTCACTTCTTTTGCTTCTGTCTCGAGTTGGGGTTAACATTACCCCCCTCCTAGATGAGTGCTAGTCCCATGGCACTTGTGGGGCTTTGTTGTTGAGGATATGGTGCTTCGAAGGGTGATTGCCTAAGTGGATGATGGGGCCTTGTGTTGATTGGTAGTGATTGAGGAGGTTGGTGTTGAGAGTGGAAAAAGACTGAATTTTTTACTGATTTTTATTGATTTTGAGGTCTGAATGATTGATTTTTTATGGATTTAGAGTGATTTATGATTGTTAAAAGTAAGTATTTAAGAGTGTTTTGGATTATATTGATTATGTTTTGGAAGTTCATGATGATTCTTAGTGGAGATATGATGTTCTATTGAGGTTCCGATTAGTTCTGTATACCTTTTATATAGCTTTTGTCTTGTTCTGATTGTCTTTTGTATGAAGCATGGATTGTGAAGATTGAGATCTTTTGGAAGCCTATTGAATCATTTTTGATAGTATGGAATGGTTTAAGTATGAGTTATGAGGTTTTGATGACCTTCTGTAACCCTCTATAGACCTTCTGTAGAGCCTCTATCTCTGCTCTGTTTCATACTATAGCTGCTTTGGTACTGTACTGTAATTGTTCTATAGACCTTCTGTAAGTGTTCTGTAGAATTTATGTATGAATTTGGGAACCTTTTCTAACCTTTGGAAAGGATGAATCTAATCAAAAGAGCTAAAACAAGTGGAAGAAGCAGCTTGCTGAAGATTGAAGAGAAGACTGAGTGACAGTGACAATAGTGAGCTGTGAAAAGACACTGTAGTGGCTCTGGTGCCTCTTCATATCAAACATACCTCTTGGGAGGTGAATCCATGACCTAAGAAGGATTATTGAGGGTTATTATGAGATTATTGTAGTGAGGATATGATGTACTATTGAGAGAGAGAGAGAGAGAGAGAGAGAGAGCCAGAGATAGCCAATTTCTATCAAAACAATGTAACTGTGTATGAGAGATTGAGAGAGAGAACTATGAAGACATTGAAGATGAATATTATGTGATTGATTTCCATTCAAAGATGGTGTATTGTTTTTTGTTCTTTGTTATACTGGTGGATTCTATGAATATGTTGAAGATTATGGTTGATTCTATCAAATCCGTGGGAGATATCTACTATGATGCTGTGTGAAGATTTGCTGTTTTCTTTGTTTTGATGATCAAAAGAATGAAATAAAAGCTTGTTGATGTTACAAGATAGATTTTCTTGCAAGAGAATTCCCTTTTCCTTGGTGTTCCTCTTGGGGCTCCATGTTTTTGGTGCACAGCCAGGGAAACTTGCCATCAACAAGCATCAGAAAAGGTTGAAAATGAAGGAAATGGCATTGCCAAGAAGAGGAAAATTCAATGGATGTTTGCAAAGTTCCTTCATCCACTGAAGAGTTGGAGATTCTTATTATCAAAATCACTTTCCACAAGAAGTTCATCCCACAATGGCGGAAACATATCACCATCATGATGCATGCTCTATGTGGTGGACTGTTTCCTCTTTCTGTTGAAGTAGCAGAAACTTGCATCTTGGTGGGAAATTGTTTGGAAACAAACTAAAGAGCAGAAATAGAGAGAATGACCATCCATGGAAGATTTGGCATTCATTGAGAAGTTTCCAAACATCATCAAGTGGGAGATTGTGAAGAAGCTTCAGGAGTCATGGTCAGTGGAGGTTCACGAAAACAAGAATGAAAAGAGTTGGAATTTGTTCATGGATGCTCAATAGCAAGCTACGTGGGATGCTTGGTGTCCTAATAGTCTTCTGTTTGTCCAATTAGCAACCCACTAGAAGTTGGTAGACAAAGTGTTTTTCACAACATACACTGTTGAAACTCTCAAAAGCTGGCATTATTATAATGACACAACAACGATCCTAAGAAGAATGAGTTTTGATACTTTCAGAATGGAATATCTCCCCTTCTGTAGTGGTTTGATATATATTTTAGAATGTAATATCTCCCCCTCTGTAGTTTTGATACTTTCAGAATGGAATGAGTTTTGATACTTTCATAATGGAATATCTCCCCCTCTGTAGTGGTTTGAAAGCTGAATTCAGAGATGTTGAAAAGAAGGAAGTAGAAGAGACGTTGGCCAGAGAATCCCTCAGATACTGAAGCCCCTCTCTGATTCTATCTTGTTGAGTACAGACCAACTGGTTGGAGCCAACCCCTTGATGAATGACGCAATAAAGAGGCAAGTGTTAGAATGAGTCGAGAGGTAGCAGAAGCCTCATTTGATGCCCTAAAAGCACTCTTTATAGAAGTCCCCATGGCAACTCAAGGTCCCCTTCCTAGTCAAATTCATCCTGGAAATATTGATGGTAGGCCAGCAAATGTAGTCCCATTGCCAGTTTTTAAGGGAGAGTACAATGAATACCTTGATCTTCATGTAATAGAATTCATGGTAGCATGTGTGGCTAACAATGCCAGAATCCCTGAGCATTGGTTAGCAATATTCCCCGCCGCTTTCAAGGGCGCAACATTTCAGTGGTATGAGAGACAAGTAGCAGGAACTTTTGGCACTTGGGACAATCTGAAGTTGGTCTTCCTCACTAAATTCAGGCGTGAAGGTTTTGAAGAGCGGATGCGAGAGGAGTTCATGAACCTAAGTCAGTCCTCTAGAGAAAGAGTAGAAGCTTATGTTTCGCGAATGGAGTCCATCTTGAAGAGATGGAATAACCATTGAGGGCTGAAATGATGAACGGGTTGCCTCTTACCCATCCAACCTCCAATCCTCACTAAGAGAACTAAAGAGGGGCACCACCTAGCCAAAGAGAGGATGGGCTAGGACATCCCTATTCTCAAAGAGAATCAAGAAAGCCAAGACACAAATTTACAAGAGAGAATATATGTGCTAGACACCATATTGGAATATAAGAGAGAGAGATGAGAGGAGAGGGAGACAAGAGGAGAAGAGGTAGAAGAAGCTTGACATTATGCTACATGGAATGAGAAGATGAGAAGAGAGGGATATAATAGGAGAAGAGGTAGAGGAAGCTTGCCATTATACTACATAATAAAAGAACTCACTCATAGCTTCCCTCAAAGAGATGAGGGTATTCTAGAATGCTCTCATGGACTTGTCATTCTCCCTCCTCCCTCCCTTCTTCATTCTCCATGGGCTCTTTATATAGCCTTCATGAGGGATTAGATTAAGCTAATCTTCTTGATTAACATAATCCTAGATGATGTATGGCATCTTTGAAAATATGGAGAGTAGTGGATGGGACAAGTCCCCACCTTGGTCATCATGCAAGAAGCCAAGGGTGGTGGTAGACAAAATAGAGAAATGGAGCTAGATTACAAGAGGTGGATGCCCAAAGCACATTATTATAATATATTTACAAGAAGGATAGAGTGGAAAGTTGGTGTGGTGAAAGAGAGAAGAAAATTGCATATAGCCAGTAGTCTGCGCCTTCGTAACTTCAAATCCATGAGAAATTTGGAAAAAGTTTCTTCTGTAACTTTGTAGATCAGATTGAAACCGATCGGCCTTCGCGGGAATTTTCTTGAAATTCGCTTTTTCTTGGGAGTTATTGAGATTATAAAAAAGGGCTTCCAAAAGCTGCTTTGACTTTAGTATCCCATATGTATATAAATACATATAAGCATGTGACAAAAGGGATCCATGCTTGTAAGCTTTTGTGCAAGATCCAAATGACACCATGATGTGGATATTGACTTGTGTACAAGGGTGAGGTGTCCTCTAATGATGGTGATAGATTCCAAATCTTAGTGATGCAAACGGAGCCCATATGTAGTTGGAGGCTAGTCCTTTGAAAAATCTATGCATTCACTCAACTCCTAGGTGTAATCCATTTTCATCTTCACTAAGATAACCATCCCATTTACCCTTTACATTGACATGCCTTCTAAGAACTTGTTCCCCCCATTTGCTAGAGTTATCATAATCGAGAAGCAATGTAGCATACCTAGTGCTTGAAGAGTAAACCTAAAGTGATATGGTAAGCTCTTGATAGGGGCCTTGGCCAAATTTTGTGGTAATAATCCGGGTTGTAAAAAACCCGGATCATTAGCCCTCCCCTTAGGCTAGAGGTATTCATGCCTCTGGCTTGATAATGATGGTCCAATAGAGCAAGGAGGACTGCACCCCCTCATTGGTGGCTCTTCATTGAATGACTGCTCCAAAGTGTTCATATTTCTTTGAAAATAAGGCTTCAGTCGCCATCCATTTGCCCTTGTCTTGTGAACCTTCCCATCCATGTCACCTAGCTTATAGCTGCCATTTGGATATCTCCTTATGACCATGAATGACCCTTCCCACTTGAACACAAGTTTAGCATCCTTTCTGTTATCGAAGCGGTTATCATAGCGTAGCACAAGTGATCCTTCCCTTATGTGTTTGCTAGCCAGCTTCTTATTAAAGGTCTTCCTCCTCTCTTCAGCCTGCATGGAATAGTGTTGGACTGCTGCTTCTCTATCTAACTCCAGCCTCTCTAGATCCAAGATCCTTTCCTCTAACTTCTTATCTTGATTCTTCTCTTGACTGGCTATTAAAACACGCAAACTGGCCAGTTCCACCTCTATAGGAAGCAAAGCTTCTTGGCCATAGACGAGGTGAAATGGAGTATAGCCAAGTGAGGTTCTGAATGAAGTCCGGTAGGCCTAAAGAGCTGCACTCAATTTTTTATCCCAGTGCTTGGGGTGCATGTGTACCTGCTTGGTAATTATCTTACAAATTAGCCCATTTACTTTTTCGACCAAACCATTACACTGTGGATAGTAGGGAGGAGAATGCCTGTGCTTGATTTTTAGCCTTTCCATTAGCTCCCCTACTAGGTTCGCCCTAAAACCAGGACCCCAATCAGAGATAATTTCCAAAGGTGTGCCAAACCTGCAACAAATATTTTCAAACACAAATTTTCCCACTTCTTGGGCTGTGATCCTACTAGTTGCTGAAGCCTCTGCCCACCTCGTCATGTAGTCCACTCCCATTATGATGTATTCCTTGCCAGATTGAGTTCGTGGGAGTGGTCCTATTGCATCAATCCCCCATTTCTCAAATGGGCCATATGTAGTTATGGGATTTTGTTCCTCATGCACTAGCTTCCTTGGTCCGGCCTTTTGGCAATCGTCACAAGTGCGGCACCAATGTTGCACATCTCGATGTAGACTAGGCCACACAAAACCGGCTTGGAGAATCTTTCTGCTAGTTATTTATTGAGCAAAATGTCCGCCACAAACCCCTTCATGGCAGTTCTTAATCACATCTATAATCTCCTTTGCTGTTGGCACCCTTCTAAGCACTACATCCTTTCCTTTGCAATACAACACATCATTTATCAAGCGGTATTTAGTGGCCTTAGTAGCCAGCCACCTTTTCTCACTTTTACTCATATGTGTAGGTGCCTCACCTTGCTCGAGAAAATAAAGCACATCTTGTAGTTGAAACTTGCCTTGAAACAAGGGAAGCTTTACGGCAATGATGCCCACCATTACCTCTTTCAATTTTTCAGCTGCTAGAGCATCTGCCTCGCCATTTGCGCGCCTTGGCACAAAATAGATTTGGGCTTTCTGTAGCTTTCTCATGAGAGTTTTAGCTTCTCTCATTTTCACTGCTAAGTTATCATTTTTACAAGCCCAGATTCCTTTCATTTGCTTAACAATGAGCATAGAATCCCCAAAAACATTAAGCCGAGTGATACCATGTGAGAGACACCACTTCAAACCTAAAAGCAAGGCTTGATATTCTGCCTCATTGTTAGAATGGACATTCTCCAAGCTGATACCTTCTCCATAAAGTTTGTCACCTTCGGGACTGAACACCACTATTCCTGCTGCCGCTCTGTCTTTAATACGCTTGTAGGCCCCATCGAAGTAGAGGGCATGGGCATTCTCCACCCGTGGCGGCTCCTCAAGAGGAGGTGTCTCCTCTTTTACCTTTCCCTTCTCCTTTTCCTTCTTTTGATGGCATCTATGGGTCAACAAATCAGCTAGGCAAGCTTGAGTAGAATCCTCCACCTTGAAGGTGTAGTCAAACTCTTGGAGTTGTATCACCCACTTAGCGATTCTAGCTGAAACATCCATGTGCTGTAAGGCATAGGGAAAATGCTCTTCTGTCGTGATCACTGTGAATGGCCTAGGGAGAAGATAAGGACGAAACTTCCTTACAGCAAACATTAGAGACAAAGCCATCACCTCGACCATCTTGTACCCTCGTTCTGATGCTGTCATTACTCTACTAGAAAAGTAAACCGGTCTCATTGGGCCAATTTTAGCATCCTTTTGTATTAGTGCTGCCCCTAGAGCATCTTCCCCAAAACTCGGGTTGACAAAAAACTCTTGATCCCAACAAGGCTGTAAAATTATAGGAAGGGTGCTAAGAGCCTTCTTCACCTCGTGAAAGCACCTTTCACTTTCGTCACTCCACAAGAGCTCCTCGGAGTGGGTTAACTGTTGCAGTGGAAATATTAATTGGGAGAGGAGATGAATGAACCGCCCCATATATCGCACCTTCTGAATGAAAGAGGTTAGTTGCTTCACAGAAGATGGTGATGGCACTGCCAATAGGGCCTTAACTTTGTTTGGATCTGCTTCAATGCCCCTCTCACTTACGACATCCCCTAACAAAGCTACACTACTTTCGCCAATTCGACACTTCTCATGGTTTAATTGCCCCCCCATTTGTGCGAGTCGGTTGAAAGCTTCATCCACCTTCCCTAGATGTAGAGCCTTAGAACTATAAATACAAAATCATCAATAAAGACCCTGATGGATTTCCCAAAATATGGCTGGAAGACATAATTCATGAATCGTTGGAAGGTAGCTGGGGCATTTGTTAATCCAAATGGCATTACTTTGTAAGCAAAACAACCCCAAGGTGTAATGAAGGTGGTCTTCTGTTGATCCTCCTCAGCTATTCGGATCTGGAAATAACCTGAATACCCATCACAAACAGTGTATCTCTCATGCCCAGCCACCTCGTTGAGTATTTCATCCTGAAAGGGAAGAGGAAAGTGATCTCTCTTAGTTGTGGCATTTAGCGGCTTGTAATCCACACAAATCCTCCATTTTCCATTCTTCTTGGATATCACCACCACAGGTGAAACCCACTCTGAATCCCCTATTGGATAGATAAAGCCTGCCTTTAAAAGTCGTTGCACCTCAGTGAGTAGAGCGTTTTGTTGAACTACTCCCAATCGTCGTAGTCGCTGCACCACTGGCCGTGCTCCCTCTTTTAGATTAATGTGATGTTGTACTGCTGTCACACCTGTGATGTGTTCATAATCAGAAATAAAAAGTGCAGAGTGTTTTATCACCACTTCCATGTAGGCTGCCTTCTCCTCAACTGATAGATCCTTAGCCAACATTTTTTCTAACCCCTCCTTCTCGACCTTTGGAAGCTGCTGCGGAATTTCACTACCAGAAGGCCCTTTTAATGTAATCCCCATCACTTCTAGAGAGCTTTCTTCCTCCTCATTAGAAGACTCTCCCTCTGTCATAGATGACCAACCCTCGCTGGAACTCCATTCATCAGCGGTGGTTTCTAACACAAGATCCTCCTGTCGGCCCTCCTTCATGTTGTAGATAGTGCTCTTCCATTTTTTATGTAGCCCCTTTTGTGGCCTGAGCTCTAAAGCCCCTGTCTCCCAATCTTGTCTGGCTTTCATTCCCATTAGCCATGGTCGCCCAAGAATGAGCGGATAGCCATCCCCCTTCACTGGCATCACATACATGTCAAGCTCCAATTGCACTCCACACACCTTTACCTTGACTTTCTTTATAACTCCCAAACAATTTACTACCACATTGTTAGCCATTTTGGCCCCAAATTTAGTAGTTTCATTTACCTCTAATCCCAAACGATGCATCAACTTTTCCGTCATGACACAAATCTCTGCACCTCCATCCACATATGTCTTTGATACTCTCTGCCCATTGATTTCGGCTTCCACTAGAGGTACAATATCTTTCATCTTTCTAGCCTGGATTGCATTCACATGTCTATTCTTCATGGGTCTAATGCTTACCATCTTTGACCATTGTCGCCGCACTGTTGGAGATAGATGTAGTAATTGTGGCCATGAAATTTTTGGCCCTTGATTCCTCACATCAGCAAGCAAATCATAAGCTCTAGTACCTTTACCCAAGGGAAAATCATCTGGCTCAATGTGTCGGCGTGAGCGAGCCCTCCTCTTTTTACTGTTGCGTGTCTTTGCAGCCACTGATGACTCTGCCTCCTCTTCCATATTTTCAACCTCCTTTTGTGGTGTAGGCTCCATCTTCTCAATTCTCCGGGCTTTCTTCACCGGCATTGCTTCAACCTCTACTACTTTGTCATTTCCTTTGACATCACTCTCATCTAAACTAATTATCCTAACATCATGATTCTCTGGCGGTTGAACAGGCAAGGGCGGCACCTCTGCAAGTGGTCGAGGATGCTGGAGAACTTGAACCGGTGGTGGAGGCCTTGGATTTGGTGGAACAAACCTTTCCCTAGGTGGTGTCACTTGTTGTCCCCTCCTTCTTGGTTGGAACCCATTTCCTGGAAAACGCCTGGGATGAGGGCAAAAGTACATACCATGGCCAGTCTCCCCACAATTATAGCAAACATACTCTCTTTCTTGTCTTCTTGGACCTCGATTGCCTTCATTTATGAGGGGAGGGGGCCGCACTCCTTGCACCAAATTTAATGAAAGGCTTTCGAGTTGATTAGTAATGCGTTGTAGGAGCTCTTGCTGTGGTATCTCTGGTTCAGGTGGGGCCTCTGCTATTTCTCTAGGCCTTTGCATGGTTGGTAAAACCTGTATGGGCTCAACTCCCCCCTTTAACTGGGCTTGATACTTCAATTTTCTATCTTTCTCTCTCGCATAAGTGACTGATTCTTCATAGGATGTGGGAAACTTTCCTTTGACCTTCTCCCTTAGTAGAGGATGGAGTCCAGCTAGAAAACAATCTTTCTTAAGGCAATCAGGTACTCTTTCTCCCTCGGCTAAAGATGTTGTCCATTTATCCCACAATTTTATAAACATGCCTTCATAGGTTTGGTACTCCCCTGCTATGGTTTGGCAAAGATCTAAGAGTTGTCTCCAAATATCTTCAGGTGGCTCTGTATCTTGGTACTTGTGCATGAATGCGGTCTTGAGATTCTCCCAATTACCCCTTGTAGCCTCTGGGAGAGCTTGATACCACACTCGAGCATCACCCTTTAGAACTAAAGGGAAGGCTCGTACTTTGGTTGCTTCATCATCCCGGCCTGTGACTAGAAAGGCCATTTCTAAGTCATCCAAAAAGTCCAGAGATTTCTCCCCTTTGTGCCCAAAAAAACTTGGAAAAGCCATGATAGGAAGATGTTGATCTAGCTCAATACAAAATAAAGATGAACACGTCTAGGCCCAAGTCATATCTTATTAAGGGTAGAATAAATGGATTTACAGATGCATTAATCTCAGCAAGACGACGAGGGCCCAATAAGACCCTTATAACATTTTGAAACCTGAGCTTTGTGCTAACAATTATATGCACGGTTTGTCTAGCAAGTGGACGGATAGGTCCATACAAGTCCCTATGGTTCATGGGATACACTTAGAGTAGAATGAATATGTGTACATTAAAGGAGATGTTATAATCCAAAATAGGGAGTATTATGGGATCAGGTGACAACAAGATCTCTCTCAACCTCTCAGCTCCAAAATAGAAGACCAACCTTTGCTGAAAATGTATCTTTCTACTAATGCACACATCCACCCGAATGTTTTGAACTGATTGAAAGTTGTAGAAAGTAGGAGTAGTCATTTATGAATTAACTACAAATGTACACTACAAACTTTCATGAAGCGTGTCATTGAAGCTATGGCCTCTTAGATCCCACCATTCGAGAGATGCGAAGGACTTGCTTACCGCTGATTAGCGTAGCTTTTGTGTGACCATCATCAGCCTTGTAAAGTTCATAGGCTTCGATAGCTATCTTTTCAATTACTTTGAGTCTTCTTGCTAGTAGTAGTTGAAGCGCATCACCATATGTAGCCTCTCGCCAATACCGCACACCATTGATGTGTAACTCACCCTCCAAAAACTTGTTAATCCCCGAATTTGAAAGCGCCTTCACCACTTGAAGACGAAGCTCCGTAGGGAGTGTCTTTACACTAGACACCAAGCACTCAACACAATTCCTTGACGTAGAGACTTGATGAGAGCAAGATTTCTCATGAAGCAAAGAAGGATGTGTGTAATTAACTTGCTTTACCCGCATACGTGCCGTTTGTCGATAAAGGTCCTTCTTCTCTTGAGCTTCTTTTGGAGACCATTGCGGTACTCTTGAGCGGCGAATCCCTTGAATAGGGTTTGATGAAGATTCCTCCTTAGTGATTTCTTGACAAACACTCATTGAAGAAGAGGACAACTCCTTAGATGTTTCTTTCTTCATGGAAGTTGTAGAGCATAGCTTGAGAACTCCTCAGCGGGGGCACCAAAAATGAGGGCTGAAATGATGAACGGGTTGCCTCTTACCCATCCAACCTCCAATCCTCACTAAGAGAACTAAAGAGGGGCACCACCTAGCCAAAGAGAGGATGGGCTAGGACATCCCTATTCTCAAAGAGAATCAAGAAAGCCAAGACACAAATTTACAAGAGAGAATATATGTGCTAGATACCATATTGGAATATAAGAGAGAGAGATGAGAGGAGAGGGAGACAAGAGGAGAAGAGGTAGAAGAAGCTTGACATTATGCTACATGGAATGAGAAGATGAGAAGAGAGGGATATAATAGGAGAAGAGGTAGAGGAAGCTTGCCATTATACTACATAATAAAAGAACTCACTCATAGCTTCCCTCAAAGAGATGAGGGTATTCTAGAATGCTCTCATGGACTTGTCATTCTCCCTCCTCCCTCCCTTCTTCATTCTCCATGGGCTCTTTATATAGCCTTCATGAGGGATTAGATTAAGCTAATCTTCTTGATTAACATAATCCTAGATGATGTATGGCATCTTTGAAAATATGGAGAGTAGTGGATGGGACAAGTCCCCACCTTGGTCATCATGCAAGAAGCCAAGGGTGGTGGTAGACAAAATAGAGAAATGGAGCTAGATTACAAGAGGTGGATGCCCAAAGCACATTATTATAATATATTTACAAGAAGGATAGAGTGGAAAGTTGGTGTGGTGAAAGAGAGAAGAAAATTGCATATAGCCAGCAGTCTGCGCCTTTGTAACTTCAAATCCGTGAGGAATTTGGAAAAAGTTTCTTCTGCAACTTTGTAGATCAGATTGAAACCGATCGGCCTTCGCGGGAATTTTCTTGAAATTCGCTTTTTCTTGGGAGTTATTGAGATTATAAAAAAGGGCTTCCAAAAGCTGCTTTGACTTTAGTATCCCATATGTATATAAATACATATAAGCATGTGACAAAAGGGGTCCATTCTTGTAAGCTTTTGTGCAAGATCCAAATGACACCATGATGTGGATATTGACTTGTGTGCAAGGGTGAGGTGTCCTCTAATGATGGTGACAGATTCCAAATCTTAGTGATGCAAACGGAGCCCATATGTAGTTGGAGGCTAGTCCTTTGAAAAATCTATGCATTCACTCAACTCCTAGGTGTAATCCATTTTCATCTTCACTAAGATAACCATCCCATTTACCCTTTACATTGACATGCCTTCTAAGAACTTGTTCCCCCCATTTGCTAGAGTCATCATAATTGAGAAGCAATGTAGCATACCTAGTGCTTGAAGAGTAAACCTAAAGTGATATGGTAAGCTCTTGATAGGGGCCTTGGCCAAATTTTGTGGTAATAATCCGGGTTGTAAAAAACCCGGATCACCATCATTTGGATGAAGGCATCCAGGAAGGAGTGTTTCTCAAGGGCCTACAACCAGAAGTTTGCAAGTTTGTGGAATTGAGAAGACCAATCAATCTACAAGTTGCAGTGGAAGGTGCAAGATTGTATGACAAAGTTGAAGCAAGGCTGTCAATGACTCCAGAAGAGGAGTCTTACCTCCTCCCATGCCTGGAATGGTATACCTCTTTCCATGCTTGGAATGGTATACCCACCAAATGCAGTCCCAAGGCCAGTTCCCTACCCCTATTCCCAAATGCAAATAGTTCCGCAGTATAATGCATCTAACCCACTTTGGTTGCCGCAGACGATAGTGCCTCAAATGATGGTTCAACCACAACAATAGTGGCCTCAAACAGTTTCTCCAATGGCGACTCAACAATAGTGGAACCCTACCAACTAGAATCAACAACCCCAAGTCTCAGTAGGAGCTCTGAATCAGAGCCAGAACAGAGGACCTTGTGGATTGACCCAACCAGTGTATGCAGTAATTACCAAAGATTCTCAAAACCCTACTACAAGTACTTCACGAGGTGAAAATCTGAAGGACTACTTATCCAACTCAGTTGCAAGTATCAAGAAAGAGCTTCTAGATGTGATTACAAAGCAGCTACAGACACTGAAGGTGAATATTGCCAATATATCCACTCCTGTGGGAGCTAGAAGAGATGTGATGTACTCTAATACATGGTGCGGAAAGTGTCATCAAGTGGGACATTTAGCCACTGAATGTACCCGAAAACCAACCATTCTTGGAGCCTTCTGTTCCTAGTGTTTGCGGAAGAACCATACAGAGGATATTTGCTCTCTGAAACACATGCATGAACGAAGACAGAAGGATGAAAACGCAAGATTCAACTTGCTAGAATCCAAAATGACAACATAGGATATTGGACCAAAGCCTAGGGAGTTTGGTCCTAATTTTGTTCCAAGGAGGTTTCCCTCTCAAAGTTACAAAGGATGACAGTCTGGCGGTGGTCAGAGATCAGAGGTGGAATGTAACAAGTGTGGAGAAAAGGGACATATCTCCCCGAATTGTCCAAACCCTAGATGATTTGTGGATTACAAGCCCTTATGAAGCTGATGCAAAGGAGAAGGCCACACTGCAAAGGACTGTCCGAATCCAGCCCCTATAAAGGCCAATAGCACTGATAGCCAACAGAAGGCACAAGAGCCTGCCTCCAATTTGGTAGAGTTGGAAGTTGTTGTTGTTACACGCACCAAGAAGAAGGAACCAGTGGTTCAAAATAAAAATGATTCTCCTGCCAAGACTATGAAGTTCAACCTACCAACAGAGGGATAGAGCAGTACCGAACATAACAGTGGAGTATAGAGCATTGTAGTGCCACAGAGAGTTACAGAGACAATCCCAGAGACAAGACCAGAGGCCTAGGAGATAGATGATACAAAAGCACCTCCAGATACAAAGGAAATGCCAATGCTGCAATTATTAGAAGAAAAAGGAAAGATGAAAATGGGTGTATCCCCATTCCCCAGCTGGCTAGAGAAGCCTATGGATCCTATCAAAGATTATGACTTGGTCAAGGACCTAGACACTTTTAAACCAAACTTAACATTTTGGCTTACTGATGCTGTCTCCCAGTTGTCGAAAGAAATTCAAAAGCATCTTGACAAGAAGACATGGATTAAGGATCGCTCCTTCAACAACGACCAAGACCAATAAGGCCCTAGAGCCTGTAAAGAAAGTAGATGTGGCTAATGCCTTCCTAGATCCTAGAACCCCAGAGATTAGTGTATGGATAGAAGGATGCTTTATTTCAAATGCATTGATTGATGGAGGCTCATCAGTAAATATAATGACAGATGTGACAATGAAGGACTTAGGGTTGCAAGGAATTCAACCTACACAGTGGCTTATCAGATTGGCAGACCAAAGTAGAGTTAAGCCGTTGGGCATCCTCCCATACGTAAAAACAACCCTTGCAGAAAGAGATTATTGGTTGACATATTTAGTGGTCAAACCAAATTCTTATGGGACCTTACACCCTCTGCTCTGCTGGGAAGACCTTGGCTTTTTGAAGCGAAAGCCAGGATGAACTAGTTCAAAGGAATCCTAACCCTAGGCAGAGGACCCAACAAAGTGGTGTTAAAGCTGTATGGATTGCAAAAAGGCAATGGATCCACATCCATTGAAGTCATAATTGACTCCTCCAACAAGGTAACAGATGGTACATCAAGAGATCAAGAGGCTGTTAAGCAGATCTTTCCTAAGAAAATAGAGGTACAGTCCCTAACAGTGGGCACTGTAAGCCAACTGCCAAGGGAAGCAAAATCCTTGTCCATGGGTGAATACCTCCTATCTCAACTAGAATTAACTTTTGAAACCACCTCTGATAGTGAAATAGAAGCATGGATGTACTATTCTCCCTATTACATGACAATCGTGGAGATAGAGCAGAGACAATATAGAGACAGTACAGTTACATAGCAGAGACAGTACAGAGGCAGAGCATATACAGAGCGGATATAGAATAGAGACATAGTGGATATAGAGACAATCACAGAGACAGTAGTAGATACAGAGCCAGAGCCGGAGGCAGAAGCTGAGTCAGAAGCTGTGATAGATGCAAAAGTAGATGCATAGGAAGAAGATTTGTTCTTCTCCTACAGAGCCTCTACAGAAGTAGAGACAAAGCTTCCAGAGGAAGAGGATGAAAATGATGAGAAAGAAAATGAAGTAGGTTATGAAAGTGAAAATTAAGAATTCCCTCTGATAGAGGATGATCTTATTGATGTCCCTACAGAGACCTTAGAGGCCGAAGATCTCAAGGTGTTGGATGGAATGACCATGGTTTCATTTGGGTTGGCCAATGGACCACAAATTATGCAAAATCTGTATAAGCAATGGATTAAAAGCATAAAAATTAAGTTCACCAGTGGCTCCTGTCGCCCTGACTGTTTAGTCCAGAAAAAAGATGATGATGATGGCCCCTGCCAACAGAAGCCAAAGCCCTCAGAGCCACGGCCTTTAGAAGGTCCGTGCTATGTGACATTCCTGGATGCATCCTCTAAAGATGAATCCCTAAGTCCAGAAAAAATCACCATTCAAGCAGAAGTAGACAAAGCTTTGATACCCTTCTAGCAACCTAAATAGAAAAATGTGTCATCTGTTCAGAAGGAGGACACTTGTTCTAGTGGAATATCAATCAATGGGACATTTATCCACGAAGTGGAAGGTGAAAGACAAGTAACATTCTTGGATACTGATGGTACTGAATGTCACCTAAAAGTGGGTCTCAATCTTCCAAAAGAAGAATTAGTGGTCCTGCGAGACTTACTAAAGGAGAATTTAGATTTGTTTGCTTGGTCATACAAAGACCTAAAGGGGATTGATCCCACAGTATGCCAACATCACATTAACCTAGAGCCCGATGCCAAACCTTAAGGCAAAGACAAAGGTGTATGAATCCTAATTATTCTGCTCTGGTGAAGATTGAATTATTGAAACTTCTTGAAGCAGAGTTCATTTATCCCGTGGCTAATAGTGAATGGATTTTGCCCATTGTGGTAGTACCCAAGAAGAACGAGAAACTTCAAATATGTGTCGACTTTCGAAAGCTCAATTCAAAGACAAAGAATGATTATTTCTCTATCCCTTTTATAGACCAACTGTTGGACACAGTGGCAGGCCATGAGATGTATTCCCTCTTGGATGGATTCAGTGGATATAACCAAGTCCAAATCGCAGAAGAGGACTAGTCCAAAAAAAGCTTCACCACAGAATGGGGGACCTATGCCTATAGAGTGATGCCATTTGGACTCTATAATGCTCCTGTCACCTTCCAATGAGTAATGATGACTGCCTTCCAGAATCATCTGCATGATTTCATTGAGGTGTATTTGGATGACTTTTGTGTCTATAGCTTGATCCGTGAGCACTAGGGACACCTAGAGCAATGTTTTGATAGATGTCATGAGTATGGGATTTCTCTCAACCCCGACAAATGTGTCTTTGGTGTCTCCTCAGGAGTTATTCTGGACCATATTGTCTCGGCACAAGGGATTGCAACAGACCCAACAAAGATTGAAAAGATTGCCGCTTTAACAGCACCAACAAACCTCAAGCAATTGAGAGGATTTCTTGGCCATGTGGGCTACTACAAAAGATTTATTGCACATTTTGCAACCAAGGCAGCCCCTCTGCACAAGCTCCTAAGAAAAGAAGTTGACTTTCTTTGGACTCATGACTGTGAAGAGACCTTCAATGCCCTAAAGCAGTCCCTTATCCAAGAACCTATTTTACAACCTCTTGATTGGATGAAGGAGTTCCATGTGCACACAGATGCATCAGTCGAAGGGCTAGGTGCTGTCCTATGTCAAAAGGGCCCCTCTAAATTAGATCAACCAATATATTATGCAAGCCAAAATGTAACTGATAGGGAACGGAACTACACAGTGACAGAGCTTGAATGCTTAGCAATGGTGTTTGCACGGGAGAAGTTTTGACACTATCTACTGTCAACACATTTCAAGTTCTATGTGGATCGTAAAGCCATGTCCTTCCTGATGAACAAAGCAGATGTTAAAGGACGACTAATGAGATGGTTACTCCTATTTCAGGAGTTTGATTTTGAAGTGGTCACTAAGCTTGGCCATTCCCATGTCCTAGCTAATCATCTATCACGGATCCCTCAAATAGAAGAAGAGGAACAAGATGATCCTGACCTTCCTGATGCTTCTTTGTTTCTAGTTGAACAAGACGATCCTGACCTTCCTGATGCTTCTTTGTTTCTAGTTGAAATAGTTACTCCCTGGTATGCTGACCTAGCCAACCTCTTGGCAACTCAACAATATCCTCCTGGCATCTCAAGTCGTGAGAAGAAGAAGCTTTTGTTAGAATCAGCCCCCTACACTTTGCTAGGTGGTGCACTGTACAAGAGAGCCAAAGATGAAGTGCTGTGAAGATGTGTTGCAGGGGATGAAATCGGCATAGTATTGAAAGAATGCCATGACGAACCACGTGGTGGACACTTCACAGAAGAAGCGACAGCCAGGAAGGCTCTATTAGCAAGATATTGGTGGCCAACCCTCCACAAGGATGTATATGATTACTGCAAGAGATGTTATGCTTGTCAGCGAATGGGGAAACCCACCAAAACAAGTGCCATGGCATTGCAACCCATTCTTCTCCTAAAGCCGTTCGAGAAGTGGGGGATTGATTTTATGGGTTCCATTGATCCACCCACCACACGGAAGCAGAATAGATACATCTTAGTATGTACGGATTATGTCAGAAAGTGGTGTGAAGCTAAAGCTCTGAAGCGGGATGATGTAACAGCGTAGCCCTGTTCATGTATGAGAATATCATCACCCGTTTTGGCAGTCCCCTTGAGCTGGTAAGTGACAGAGATACTCATTTCCTTAACAAAATCATGGAGGAGCTGATTGAGCTGTATAAGATTCGCCATCGCAAGTCCATTCCTTATTACCCCAGAGCCAACGGCCAAGTTGAAGTCACCAATCGCATCCTTTGCTCGTTTCTAACAAGAATGATTTTTGCACATCATCACGACAACATTGGGACAATCGACTTACAGAGGCCCTCTGGGCATACAGAACCTCTCATAAGGCAACTACAGGACAGACCCCTTTCCAGTTAGTGTATGGTACAGAAGCCGTCTTTTGTGTTGAGCTGGAATATCCCTCTTTGCGAGTGGCAGTTAAAGAATGCTTGGGAGATGATGAGTCACTGCAACGCCATCTCCTACACTTGGAATGCTTGGATGAGATACGGAAGATGGCCCTACAGTGCATGGAAACTACTCAAGCGCGATGCAAGGCCTATCATGATAGTTTCATCAAGCATAAGGAGTTCAAAGAAGGTGATCTTGTTTTAGCCTATGATTCGAGATTTGGCAAGTTTCCTGGCAAGCTTCAACAATGGTAGATGGGCTCGTACAAGGTACTTGCTATTAATCCTAATGGCTTTGTTCAAGTACAGATCGTTGATGCCTCTGATGATCCTTTCCTGATCAATGGTTATTGCTTGAAGATGTACTTTCCTCCCTAGGGATCTTGACAATCACAGTCGATCTACCCTTTCCCTTTTGGGCATCACACTATTCGTCTCGTTGTGCTTCTGATAGTCCTTATGATTCTCCTCATGAGGCGGTCTCGTTCTTCTACCCCCTCGCAAAAATATCTCAATCCGACATTGTTCTCTTCTCGTCTGATCCAACAACGGTGGCGAGGTTGGTCCTGACATATGGTATTTCTACCATTCTCTTTCGTAATGAAAAAAAAAGAAGAGTAGAAAAAAAGGAAAAATAAAAGAAAAATAAAAAGCAAAAAAAATAGAAACTATTATGGGAGAAAGAAATAAATTCCCTGTCATAACAAGCCTCGTTCCAAGAAAACGTGGAAACACCCTTGGGTGGGAAGCTGACTATGGAAAAGGTGGTAACACCCCGCAGTTCAGGATAGCGGACTCAGTTAGCAGAATCTTAATGGCAAGTAATTTGAAGCCACCTTCCTTGGTGTGTTGTCTCTACAATATCACTCTGTCTGCCCTTCTTAACAGACGACCTTTCTTACAAATCATTGAAGTATGAGATTGGTTGGCTGCCTCCCTAGGTATGCCTCCTCCTCAAGATCCTGATGACAACAATAGCAGACATGATTTTCATCACCAACCCCTTGAGTGATGTGAGCTTTCATCCTAATAGGATGGGGACGTGAGCATGGGCTTCCCTCTATATCTATCAGAGAGTG
Source organism: Lygodium microphyllum (assembly GCF_053477565.2). Taxonomy (NCBI): domain Eukaryota; kingdom Viridiplantae; phylum Streptophyta; class Polypodiopsida; order Schizaeales; family Lygodiaceae; genus Lygodium; species Lygodium microphyllum. Next base: position 23,342,026 of record NC_141159.1, read on the forward strand.
AGACAATGGGTGGGGTGAGTGACCAGTCTTTCCCTTTAAATCAAATGAGAGGTGAGATGAGTGAACAGAGTGTTGCATGCATAGGATTGGCCTCTGAATGCACAATGCACGATCTGCCTCTATGCACTATACCATAAAGCTCCTTGGCCTTCCTTCTTGCACTGTATGCCGGCACATGGTGGGATGCACAGTTGCACCATCAAATGTGTACAAGGCATACAACCTCTGCACAAGTGACAGTGAGGATCACATCAATGGGTTTCAGGAACGGGCTGCCCTCTGTATCTATCAACCGAGTGTGAGACAGAGGGTGGGTTGAGTGTGACTGGTGTTTCTTCAATCAATTATCGAGAGGTAAGGATTGAGGGGCGTTGTGACAATTGGAGTTAGGTACGTTTCTGTTTCCCTATGCACCCATGGGATGGGTCTCTGCTATCAGCACAGGACATGTCACTCTGTTCTGAACACTGCACTACAAGGCTTCCTGGCCTTTCTCCTTGAACCTATGCCAGACGGGATTGGACGCATTGATGCACCATCAATTGTGCACCCTAGCATACTCCCTCTGCACCATCCCTTTGTGGATTCCTAAACCGGGTGTGAGCTCTGGGTTTTCATCATTATTTTCTTCAAGTGACGTTCATAATGGGGCGAGTGACTGTTTTTCATTCCATTTGAGTGATCTTGAGTTGAGTGCAATATCCCTCGTCATCGACAAGTTTCCTATGATTTCTTCAACCAGGTACCTCCCTAGGTGCTGCCATGTGGTCCCTGCCACAACGGATGTTGGATGAGTACTGTGAAGGCACCTTGTTACCTCCTTGACAATGACACGAGACGCAACCTCGATAGTCGACATTTCTCCTCGGCAATATGGGCCAAGTTTTTCTAACTCTACACCTTCTGCTTCTCAGTGATGGTTTTGTCTTAAGTGTGGGGACATTGTGGTTGGTCTGATGTGAGGTACCAGGTCCTTGATGTTTGGTTTACCCTTCCTGCTCCGGTTTTAAGTGTAGGGACGTGTCCCTGATTTTACCCTGTCCTCGGAGCTGTTCCTTGACCGTTTGCCATTATTCTTTGTTTTGTGATTTTTCCATGTGAACGTACCCTATGTTCACCAGAATCCCAATCCAATCTTACATTCGTGTTCGTCCCTTTGAACTGCCTATTTCTCCTTTTTATCGACCCTTGTTCCGACAGAAGATTCTCAAGTTATTAATTTTTGAAGTAATTTCTGTAAAATAGATGGCTTTCCATGTGAACGCATCTTTATTGCTTCCAAACCTTGATCTCATGTTTCATCCTTGTTCTACTCATTCCCCTTGACACTTTTTCTTTTTATTATGTGTCCTTTCGATGCATGGTTGATCCGTTATGAATTTTGTGGGTTTTCAAGATCTTTTCGTGCCTATTTTTTACATTTTTCCATGTGAACCTACCCTATTTTCACCGGAATTCCAGTTTAATTTGATAGCCGTGTCCTGCCAATCTTTCCCCCACTTTTTCCTTTTTCCTCTCCCCTCTTTCGACTGCCAGATTTTTAGTTATTAATTTTTTTGAGTGTTTTCGGATGCATTTTTCGTATTTTTTCCATGTGAACCCCTCTTAATTTCCCCCAAACTGAGTTTTGATGCACTAGCCCTATGAATTCCTTTCTTTTATATATTTTTCCTTTTTATTGTCCTCTATTTCGGCACATGGTTCTTCTCGTATTAATTTCCCATTCCATTTTTAGGCTCATTTTTGGGATTTTTTCCATGTGAACGCATCCTATCTCAATCGAAACTGTGTTTTGTCATGATAAGGTTGTTGGCGACCTTATTTTGCACAATTTTCCTTCTTTCCACACTTTGTTCTGATATGCGAATTTTCCGATCTTAATACTTGTATATGTCTTTGGGTTTTTTTTGTGTTTTTTCCATGTGAACACCCTGATTTTGCCCCGAAACTCGTGTTGCATGTTTCCAACATTTTTCCCTCGTCTCTTGGCGCATTTTTACTTTTTACAAATTTTTTATCTGACCAACGGTTTGGCTTTTATTAAATTTTCTTCTTTTTTCTGTGTGACTGCATTTCTCGTGTTGCTCGTGAATGTGCTTGTTTTTTGTTTTACGTGCCTCGAGATGCCTTGTGGCATCCATGGCTTGTGTGTCACCGTCCCTGCTCGTTTAACCGCCTCACTGTAAATTTTTTTTACCTCTGCCTACGCATGCGCACGAGCCGGGGGTGTGTTTCTTGCCCCTCCATTTTCCATTTTATTATTTATTTTATTTTTCTTTTTCCCTTTAAAAAAAACACAAACCACAAGCCCACAAAACAAAGAAAAAAAAACAAACACAACCTCATACATAATCATTATAATACATAAATTCACTAAAAAAATCAAAAATAAATAAATAAATAAATAAAACAAAATAATTTTTAAAAAAACCAAGCACAAAGAAAAAAAACAAAGAGAAAAAAACAGAAGACAACAAGAAGAAGTAAAAAAAAAAACAACAAAGAAGGAATAAATAAATAAAGGAAAAATTATTATTTTTTAAAAAGTTAAAAAAAAAGAGAAATGAAAAAAAAAACACTTACATGTGCCGTTGTGAGCCGCCTCCTTTCCTCCTCCTTCCCTCCTTTCTCCCTCCTTCTCCCTCCCCTCCTTCTCCCCTCCTGCTTCTTCTCCTCCTCCTCCCCTTCTTCTTCCCCTTCCTCTTCTTTCTCCTCCTCCACTTCTTCCTCCTCCCCCTTTTCCTCCTCCCCTCTCCTCCCGCTGTGACCCTAGAACTCCGCCCCTGCCGCTGAGACGCCCTGCTGCCGATCGCTGGCACGCCGCCCTTGCCCTGTCATGCCACCCCAGAACTCCGCCCCTACCAGTGAGACGTCTACTGACAATCGCTCGACGCCACCCTGTCCCCTCGATGCCGCTTCTCGATGTCGCCCTGCCCCTTTCATCGCCGCGTCAGCCACCACCGGTGCCCTCTCTCATCCTTCTCCTCCCCCTCCTCCTCCCCCGCCACCACCAGCCACCAGCCTCTTCTCCCCCTCCTCCTTCTCCACCACCACCTCCACCACCATAACCTTAATCTGGTTAGTTTTAACTTCATTTTGGTTAGTTTTTAACCTCACCATAGTTAGTAATTAACTTAACCATAGTTAATAATCCAACTAACCTTAGTTAGTTAACCCCCCCCCACTGATCTTAGTTAGTTAATCCCCCCAACTAACCCTAGTTAGTTAATCCCCCCAACTAACCCTAGTTAGTTACCCTCCCCCCAAACTAACCCTAGTTAGTTAACCCCCCCCCCCACTAACCTTAGTTAGTTCACTCCCCAACTAACCCTAGTTAATTTAACTATACCTGGTTAGTCTCCACCCTAACCTAGTTAACCTTCACTACCCTGACCTTCCTAACTAACCAGACCCTGACTACCCTGACCTACCTAACTAACCAGACCCTGACTACCCTAACTAGATCTAACTAACCAGACTTGACTAAACTAACCTACCTAGACTAACCAGACTTAATTAACCTGACTTGACCTCACTTAACCAACTAACCTAATTTAACTAACTTCATTGATTTACTCAACTAAATTAACTTAATGGACTTTATCAGACTAAGTTAACCTAATTCACATACTCTACTCAGTTAGGCCGCGTTACTACGTTTTCTTCTCCGTAGTTTTCCTGCTGAGTACGGGTGCGCTGGCAAGCGTTCACGCGCAAGGACGCGCTTCCGACTTGTCAGTGCGGTGGAGTATTGCAAACCCGTTGTTCACACGCAGTCATCTTTCGTTGTTCACATGCAGCCCAGGTACCGCCTTTTATTTTCCAACCCGCAACTATATAAAAATACATAAACAAATAAACAAAAAACACATAAAATTCCACAAATTTATTTAAAAATAAAAAAATTACAAGATTTTTTTGAAAATTTACCAATATTGCTGAAATTATTTGGAATAATTTTAAAGGTAGAAATTAAAACAAATAAATTGTAAAAAATTTAAAATCTAAAAATTCATTTAAAATTACATGAAAAATGAGCGAATTGCATTAAAAATGAGTAAAAATAGAGAAATAAATTCAAAAATTTCCAAAAAATTCCACAAATCCCCTGCCATTTTTTTCACTAATTTATCAATTTAAAATATTTTCATAAAAGGCAAAAATATTCTTTGAAGCCAAAAAATCCTAAATTTAATACTACACTTCATAAAAATTCATTTTAAATCCTAAAAATGAGCTGAAAATTATGGATGAATTAATACACATTGTTGACACTTGCAAGATGGCTGAAAATTCATTCTTACACCATAATATATCCATGTATTATATATCCTGATTTAATTCATTAAAAAAACACAATAGAAAAAAAAATAACAAATAACAAATTAACCAAACCAAACAATATAAAAAATAACACACCTAAAATACAAAATAAACAAAATAAACAAAATAAAAAATAAAAAATAAAAAATAAAAATAAAACAAAAACATTAAGGTGCTTTATTTTTTTCAGTCTAGTGGTCTTTGTTTTTGTTTGACTGGATTCATTGCTTTTGGGGGATTACTCCGTGCGCCTTTAGTCCATTGCATACACACCCCTACCAGGTATTTATTTTTTGATCTTTATTTAATTTCATTATCCCCTTAATCACAATTGATTGCTAAAATAAACTATTTTTCACTCACCTTTTTCACGTGCATTCGCTCTAAACACACAATTTAATAATTTTAAAAAAAGCCGTTCACTTTGCACGTGCTACGTGCAGTTAAGAGGCACCTTAATTTGTAATAAAAATGAACCAGCCATTACAATGGAAGTTGGTCTGCCAGTTTCTCCAAGATAGGTTTATGCCTACCAAAGCACCATCCCATTACTTGTCCAAAGAGCTCTTTACAGCTTCTAGGATGGTATTAAAAGGAGTGGCTATTGATTGGAGTACTTACCTGCTTACAAAGATGGACAAACATTTCGTCAAAGTAACTAGAGGAAAAGTCACAAATATTACCTATGGTTCCTACTTGTAGGCTTTCTTGACATACTCAAGACTAAAGAAGGGTGTGCTTCCACCTCCTCCATCTGATCCAATACCTACTCCACCACCTTTTAAAGAGTTAGAACCTATTGATATAGAGGATCTTGATTCTCCTCCTCCCTTGGTCATCCAGCGAAAGTGCTTGAAGCGTGTGGTAGATAAAACTCCTTTAGTTCTTCCTTCAGTCACAATTCCTGCTACATCTGGCAGTGACCTCCCTACTTATCTTACATGTAAAAACCTATTGAGAGCACATAGAGAGGGTTTCTTGGACATATCAGTCCCTTCACTAAACAGTCTAGTATCGGGAGATACCATTCCATTCCTTTGTAAAGACATCGAGGGTTCGATTGAACTTTCAGTGACAGCCTGTGCTCAACAGATGTATGCTTCCTTTTATGAAGAACTGATGCAGTCCAAAGACCAGTTGCATAAGGCAACATTAAAGTTAGCCTTTGCTAAAGACATACTTGTAGATCTATTTAAGCAGATGGAGCAACAAACCCAAATGATTGAGGCTCAAAGAGAAGAGATATCTTCTTTGAAGATTCAGTTAATAGAGGCTCAGTGAAAGGTCACTAAAATCTTGGAGGAGAAGGAGAGGATGTCCAAAGAAGCTTTACAGACTCTTTTAGATGTTTCAAACTCTTTTAGATGCAAAACTCTCAGCCTTACAGATTGCTCATGACACACTGGAATCACAAGCTTCCCAAATCAAGCAGTTGCAAGACCAACTGACACAGTCACGGTTTGTTTCTCCAAGCCCCAATGTTCCTTTGATTCCTTCTCTCTCAAAGCAGGACTTGGCAGTTCTCCAGAGACAGGCCACATTGTGTCCATTGTTCCAAGATAAAGTGGAAAGATTGTAGTCCAAGATGGATTTGTTATGGTCTACATTTGAGCATTTCCAGGAATACGTTCCTCCGGACCATTCTTTCTTTGTCCACTATCAATTGCAAAAGTTGGCCTTTTACATGAAGATTTCAACGATGGATCTTCTCTTCTAGAGGATGGTTGGAGTGGGGCTTGGTCTCTTGAGTTACTGACAGAAGTGGTCCGTATGGTATTTGAAGATTTTGTGATGACGGATACCATGTTGCTGTCATACATGTATCTACGAGGTGATCTGTTGATTCCAGATGAAGTAGATATGGCCTGGTATGTGGGGGACATGGTTTTGCAAGTTGTTTTGTATGTCAACTATTTGGAGTTGTGGATAGATGACATGTTCCAGAGTTACTTCTCAAAAGTGGCTACTTGCCCTGATAATTCCTGGCACTCAATGATTGATTATGTGGTCCTGAATCAACGTTAGAATACAGCTTCTACCTATGTACAAAGCACTAACCGACTGAGGGTGGATCTCTTAGCTCATCTTTCCAAAAACCATCCATTTGATTCAACCTTTTTTTATGCCTATCAGAGAAGATCTATGTCTTAGGTCTCTTTGTTCCTAGCCTATTGTACTATCAACAAATGGATCGTTGCTATGATACCTATCTTTCCCTTTATCAAACCAATTCAACAGCAATCTTACCTCTTCTTTTCTAACCTTAATCTTTTCCTCAAATTCCTATATTTACCTATTGCTCTTTTATCAAAGATAGAGTGTTTTTCCCTTCTCCACCGTGCCCTTCTCCATCCACCCATATACCTTCTACTTTTCCTATTTATCAATTAATACATTTCCTAACTGATTCCCTTAAATTTTTAGCCACTCCTTCTTTAACTTATTTCTCCTTTTATGATTTTTCCTACCCATCTCTTCATCCTCTTTTACTTATTCCACTTCCATCTCTTACCACTTCTATTTCTCAACCCCCTCAGTTGGATAGTGAATACGAAGGGTTTGATCAGCAGATTCCCAAAAGAAGAGGATGGAGCTCGATTGATTCTCTTACAGGACCTTAGATAAACTGGCCAATAATTCCAGGAGATTGGACAACTGCCAGTCAAGCATAATAGAACTACCTTCATTTTGCTCACCAATATTCACAATCTCTAGATCCTTCAGTGAGATTGACAGCTCATTTTGCTTGGTACCTAGCATACATGCATAGGCATTCCCATAATGATCAAAAGGCCATTCCAAAGCTTTGTATGAATGTCAATGTGAACATTGACTCCCACCAGTTGGATGCCCTGTATTTTCATGCCCTATGTCTACCTAGCAGATACCTTGTTTTGCTAGAAAGGATGTGCTGCCTGCAGTTCTTTCAAAATCCTCCAAAGACATTTCTAGATGAATCCTTCTCCATGGATCATTTTCGAAACTACCAAGCCTTCGAGATCATCTCCATTGATGTCTTTGCAATGTATTTTGGATGACTCTTAATAATATATATCTCTCTTTTTTGAGGTGTCATTCAAATGGTTGTGTTCGTGTTTGTGTGTGAACACCATATTGGGGAATAAGGGAATTTCCTATAAGTTTGGGACACGTGGTCAAATCTTTGGATTTGTCATAACTTGAACATTATAACTCCAAATCGAGCGCTCTATAGCTCTATAGATTCCATTTTTAAAGCACTTTCCAATGATGGGTCACATCATATGGTTTTGAGAAACTTATGGGCATGTTATCTAGGTGCCACCTTTTTAGTATTAAAAAAATGGGAATTGGGAGATTCCCAAACTCACTAATATTGTGTTTGTGTGTGTTGTAATAATTGTATGTGATGAGTTTGTGCTGATTGAGAATAATTTATTCGAGAGCTCTTTTCAAACGATTGATGGTGGATGGAAGCCTATGGTGGAAAGCTAAAGAAAAACCTCTCATATCCTTTACAAATTTGTTATGGCTTTTAAATGATTAATCAGATGAGTTAATGAATAATGAAGTTTTCCTTTAGTAGTATTTTTCTATCAGATACAGGTGATAAGTTGGGGTCATGGCTTGGAGAGATTATTGAAGATCCGACGGAAGATAAAATTGAGCTCTTAATGAACTTATATTCTTCTTTTCCTTAGGTCGCGAGGATGCTTCCTTTCTAAGTGTGGGGATATGTTGAGAGTGGAAAAAGATTGAAATTTTGACTCAATTTTGTTGTTTTTGAGGTCTGAATGATTGATTTTTTATGGATTCAGAGTGATGTATGATTGTTAAAGGAATTATTTGAGAGTTTTTTGGATGATATTGATTATGTTTTGGAAGTTCATGATGATTCTTAGTGGAGATATAAAGCTCTATGATGTTCTGTTGAGGTTCTAGTTGGTTCTGTATACCTTCTGTATAGCTTCTGTTTTGTTCTGATTGTCTTCTGTATAAAGCATGGATTGATGATTGATGAAGATTGAGATCTTTTGGAAGCCTATTGAATAGTTTTTGATAGTATGTAATGGTTTGAGTATGAGTTATGAGGTTCTGATGACCTTCTGTAACCCTCTATAGACCTTCTGTAGAGCCTCTTTCTCTGCTCTATCTCTGCTCTATTTCTGTACTGTAATTGTACTGTAGCTGCTCTAGTACTGTACTGTAACTGTTCTGTAGACCTTCTCTAAGTGTTCTGTAGAATGTATGTGTGAATTTGGAAAAGTTTTTTAACATTTGGAAAGAATGAATCTAAGTTCAAAAGAGCTAAAACAAGTGGAAGAAGCAGATGCTGAAGACTGAAGAGAAGACTGAGTGTCAATGACAGTAGTGAGCTGTGAAAAGACACTGTAGTTTCTCTAGTGACTCTTCATATCATACATACCTCTTGGGAGGTGCATCCATGACCTAAGAAGGATTATTAAGGGTTATTATGAGATTATTGTAGTTAGGATATGATGTACTACTGAGAGAGAGAGAGAGAGAGAGAGAGCCATAGATAGCCAATTTCTATCAAAATAGTGTAATTGTATATGAGATATTGAGAGAGAAAACTATGAAGACATTGAAGATGAATATTATGTGATTTATTTCCATTCAAATATGGTGTATTCTTTGTGTTCTTTGTTATATTGGTGGATTCTATGAAGATGTTGAAGATTATGATTGATTCTATCAAATCCGTGGGAGATATCTATTATGATGTTGCGTGAAGATTTGCTTTTCTCTTTGTTTTGATGATCAAAAACTTGCAAGAGAATTCCCTTTTCATTGGTGTTCCTCTTGGGGCTCCATTGTGCAATGATTGCATTGTTGGAGACCGAGGATATGTTGAGTGATGGTGGGGCCTCCAATGTTGGTGGTTGTAGCATCTGGGAGTACCTGAAAAGAGAAGATGTGCTCTACCTAGGGGGAGTTTCTACCTCATCATGTAGTGCATCATGCTTGTGATTGTAGAGTGAGGAGTTGAATCTATGACGAGAGGCAAGCCTAGGTGATCCCCTACACTTGAGGACTGTAACATGTCCGCTCATCCGCTTGTGGGACATGTCTTAGCAGCCCATCGAGAGGAGGGTCTAGAAAGCTTCACCTGGCACTCGCTAGGAATGTCACAAGGTTTGCGATCTAGGTCTTCCCGAGTCTACCCCGAGTGAAAGTATCCAATTGTTCCCACTTAGGATCGACCTGAAGCCAAGGTTCCTTTCCTATCAGCAAGGTCTCTAGGAAGTAGCTAGCGTCGAGCTCCAGATGAACCACTTTGCGTAGGAACAACAAAGTCGAAGTGGATTCATGCTACACTTGGTTCATGGAGAGGGATGCCATAAGGCATAGTCCCATTCCTTTTCCCTAAAATAGCATAAATTGGGATTCTAACTCTACTGATGCTAGGTTTTCATAGTCTCCTTATCTCGTCTTTTGAGAAAAGTTCCTAGCTAACTGAGACCACCATTCTGTAGGATGGACCCAAGTCACATCCACCGCACTTTCCTCGGTTTAGTTAGTTATATAATTACCCACCACATTATGTTTGACATGCAAAAGTAGCTTCCTTAATTAATCAATTTAATCAATGGTTCCTTCACGTAACTTAGGCAGTGATACAAAAACAATGTCAAGCAAGTTCCTTTTTTTCAAATATCAGATCTTTATTTATCATAATCTCGGAGTACATCAAGTATTATGCCCGAAGACTATCCCAGCAATCTACAAGATTTTTGATCCAAGTTCCACCCGTAGACTAGTACACAGGCCTCGAGATCCCATCTCGAGTCACGTCGGCCTCTTGTGCAGGATTTGGAGGAAAGGAATTTACAGCTAGAGCCTCCCCTGGCACCCAAGCATCCTCCCACTCCAAGCAACACCCACGAAGAGACCTCTCACGATGGGTTAGGTCCATATACCCGATGCGACTTACAACCCCCTTGGATAGGTCTAGGTAGACAGTCGGAGGTAACTCTTCTTGCTTCTCCCTCTAGGCTTTTAACTTGAAGCATTAAGTGTTTTTCCTTGAATTAGTTTCTTGAGCAAAGGAGATCAAATAATGTACCTAAGTGTACAATCATGAACATTTCGGAGGCCGTTTGTATGACCAATTGCTAAGGTGTGACTCCTTTTTCCCAGATGCTCCCAGCATCCGATCTTGGATCGTTCGCGACTTGGCAAGATCCCAATAATTTCAAACAAGATCATGCAAGAAAATATTCTTGGTAAGTTAACTTATTTTGACTTGCTCTTCCCCTTGGGTTTTACCTTATGGTATCTTAACCCTAACTCAAAGCATTAACTGGTCAACAAAGGCAACAAACATGCCTTATTCGCAACCCAACCAAGGGTCTTTTATTCTTCTAGTTCTTTACTCATCTCCCTCCAACCAAGTTTAGTTAACACACTTGGTAATGAAAGACTCTACATCTAGGCCTTCAAGTTACAGTCTACATGCATGCATCCCTTCCATCCCTCTTAGTGCGGTACTATACAGAATTTTCCAATCAAACTTACCCATCATGCACATGGTGTGTTTAATATATTAGTGCATTCTAAGCGACCTTTAACTCTCTTCATACTTGGCAATGAATACTTCATCTTAATGAATCGGATCTCATGTAACTTGCGTATATGAAAGTCTAGGTTTCTATCAATCGGTACAATTGCATCCTATGAATGGAAACTGACATTTCATGTGTTTATTTTAATCCTGATTGCAAAGCATGAATTCTAGATGACTATTCATGTGCTGAACTGGATTAAAAACTATTATTTTATGTGAAATAATGTGAAAAACTTATCATTATATGTGTGTAAAAGCTATCATTCTATGCATATAAACTTACACGAACTCCATGCTCTACCATCTCATGCATGCAACCTATCACTTGGAGTAAATAAAAATCCTAAGGCTCGTTCTTGTTCCATGCATGTAACTACCCCTCTTTTTCTTCTTCTTGAGATAATATAGAATATGCTTAGCCAAATTTAATTATAAAGCCTAAGATATCAAAAGGACCTGGGTTAGATTCGTGATCGTAGGGGCATTTGTTGCGTTGGTCACTCCGCTCGCCTCTCCCGCATTACTGGTACCATTGGTAGATTTGGCACTTACACTTCCCGCAACTCTCTTTTTGGGAGCCATTTACTATGCAGAATTTGGATAGTCTTGACCTTAACGGGCCTTCAAGATGATAGGCTTGGGAAAGGAAAGGTTGTGAGTAAGGTGACCTTTTGCTGATGAGGGGGGGCTTGAAAAGTGGCTTCTCGCACACGGCTCCTCAAACGTGGCCCTCGACACCTTTTCTACTCACCAACTCTCTCTTTCTCTCTCTCTCTCTCTCTCTCTTCTTCTTCTTCTCCTCTCTCCCTTCTCTCTCTCTCCCTCTTCTTCTTCTTTTCTTCTCTCCTTCTCCTACTCTCTCTCTTCCTCTTCTTCTTCTTCTTCTTTTCTTCTTCTCCTTCTCTCTCTCCCTCTCCTTCTCTTCTTCTCTCTCTCTCTTCTTCCTCTTCTTCTTTTTCTCTTCTTCTCCTACCCTCTCTCCCTCCTTCTTCCTCTTCTTCTTCTTCTTCTTCTTCTTCTCCTACCCTCTCTCCCTCCTTCTTCCTCTTCTTCTTCTTCTTCTTCTTCTTCTCCTACCCTCTCTCCCTCCTTCTTCCACTTCTTCTTCTTCTTCTCTTCTTCTCCTTCCCTCTCTCCCTTCTTCTTCCTCTTCTTCTTCTTCTTCTCTTCTCTCACAGCCAGGGGCGCTATTTACAAGGTAGGGGAGGGTGCTGTTGCCTGCCGCAAAGCCAAAGGGGGGTTTTTCTTCTTGACGAGCTGGAGGGAGGGGTTTTTTATGGAAGCCCCAAGGGGGGCGCTGTTGCTGCCGCAATGGAGGGGGGGAAGGTGACAAAGCACGATGGGGGGGGAAGATCTACCATTCGACGCTAGGGAGGGGGGGGAGTCTCCCTTATATGATGGAGGGGGGGGGGGGAGACAGTCGCCACCCCTCCCACTTGGGGGGCTGCATGCCCCCCCCCTAACACTAGTTCACTCCCTCTCTCTCTCTCCCCGACGTGTTGTCAGAAGGGAGAGGGACAGGGATAAAAAAATTTGTACTAAATTTTTGTTTTTTATTTTTTTTTAAAAAGGGGGTGATTCTTATGGGGGGAGGCATGGGGGGGGAGGGGGGCAGGAATATTACATCCTCTCCCCCTTAGAGAAATCGAGATGTCCTCACCTCGAGAAGACTTGGGGGTATTGTTGGTTGAGAGTATCTTCATCCATCCAGGTGGCATCCTCTTCTGGATAATCTTTCTACTGGATAAGATATTCTCTCAAGGTCCTTGATCTCAAATGCCTCTCCCTAACATCTAGGATTCTATCAAGCCGTAGCTCAAGGACTCTTTGGCTAAGCATTACGATTTGCTGATCATCAAGTACATGATTCGGATTAGGTAGATACTTTTTCAATACCCTAACATGAAATACATTATCAATCTTTAGGTTTGTGGGCAGCTGTAGTCTATAAGCATTAGGCCTTAGACACTTAGTGATCTTATAAGGTCCACAATACCTCAGACTTTGCTTCTTGTACTCTCCCAAGGACAATGAACTCTTTTTAGGGCATACGCAGATGAAGACCATATCACCTTCGACAAAGGATCCATCTTGCCATTTCAAGTCAGCGTAAGCCTTCTGTCTATCCTTGGCAGCTTGAATGTCTTGTCTTATTGATTTGATTTGATCATCTATGTCTTCCAGCATCTACCTTGAGGCTTCTACCCTCAGAGTTGGATCTGAGAAGTTCAAAGGGGTGTGACAATCATGCCCATACAATGCTTAAAAGGGGGTCATTTGAATACTCTGTTGGTAAGAGGCATTGTAGGCAAACTCAACTAGTGGCAAATATTGAATCCACTTTTTGGGTTTGTGACAGAAGTATGCCGTAAGCATATCTTCAATGACTTGATTGACTCGTAATGTTTGACCATCAGTTTGGGGATGGTAAGCTGTACTGAAACAGAGTTGAGTTCCAATAGCCTCAAAGATAGCCCTCTAGAAGTGTGATGTGAAGAGAGAGTCTCGATCATAATGATTCTTTTGGGTAATCCATGCAATTTGAATATGTCCTTGATGAATAATCTTGCAATGTCTGAAGCTTTGTAGTTTGTCTTGACACGGATGAGATGTGCGACCTTGATGAGCATATCCACTACAACCATAATAGAGTTATATCCTCTTTGAACTTGGGGTAGGCCAAAAATGAAGTCCATACTAATGAACTCGCATTTCATTTGTGGAATGTCAAGTGGTTGCAATTACCCAGGCATTTTGATGCATTGACAAGATAAACATTCCGTGACATATTTGAGAATGTCACCCTTGAGCCTTTCCCAATAATAGCTCCTTCTGACTACATTAAGGGTCTTGGCATAGCCAGGATATCCTGAGAAAGGGGAATCATGGGCTTTCCAAAGTATCTTCTACTTGAGAGTTTGGCTTGCAGGGATACATAATATTGTCCTAAAGTAGACAAGTCCACTACTGATGGAGAATTCTTGATACTTTGTCTTTAGCTTCGGATCTTGATCCTTGATGGGGATCTCCCTTAGCATTTTTTGATAGACTGGGTCATGATATGCCCCTTCTTTTGCTAGCTCAAGAATCGGGTTGTTTGACATTGATACCTTTGTGGCTAGAGACCTTGCCGTTGATGGATCTTGCAAAATAAGAGAGTTTAGAAATGCCTTGCGAAGACTGAGTGCATCGGCAACTACATTCTCTTTTCCAGGCCTATATTTGATTTCAAAATCATATTCTTCCAGCACTTCGATCCATCAACGTTGCCTCATATTGAACTCATTCTGAGTGAAAATCCATTTAAGACTCTTATGGTCCTTTACTAAGGAAAATTTGTTACCTAGCAAGTAATGTCTTCAAAGTTTGAGAGCATGGATGACAGCCAAGAGCTCCAGATCATAGGTAGCATAATTCCTTTCATGGCTCTTCAATTTTCTTGAAGAATATGCTACGGGATGACCTTCTTGCATAAGTACACATCCTAAAGCAAGTGCTCTCGCATCAGTTACCACTTCAAACTCCTTACTAAGATCAGGAAGTTGCAGGATGGGTGCCGATACTAAGCTTTGCTTTAGTTTGTCAAAGTTGGTCTATTCGGCAGGTGACCATACAATTGCTACTTGCTTCTTTAGTAGATCAGTCAGAGGTGCTGCAATCAAAGCATAATCTTTGTTGAAAATTCTGTACCATCCTGTCAACCCAAGAAAACTATGTATTTCTTTGATAGAGGTTGGTGTTGGCCATTCTAGAACATCTATGACCTTTTCTAGATCTACTGGAATTCCTTCCTTTGATACAATGAATCCCAGATATTCAATCTGTCACTTTAAAAATATGCACTTCTTCTTCTTGGCATAAAGCTTGTGTGCTCTCATTGTTTCAAGAACAATGTGAAGCTAGGGTTCATGAACTTTTTCCTGTTTAGAGTAGACTAGGGTATCGTCAAAGAAGACGAGTACAAAGTCATCAAGATAGGCCCTAAAGATATCTTGCATTAACCTGTTGAAGGTAGCAGGAGCATTCGTTAGCCCGAATGACATCACTAGGAATTCAAAGTGTCCATACCTTGTACTGAATGCAATATTTGGGATATCTTCTTCCTTGATACTTATCTGATAATATCCAGATCTAAGATCTATCTTTGAGAAGATCTTCGTCCCTTGAAGAAGGTCAAGTAATTCATCTATTCTTGGAATGGGGTATTTATTTTTTATGGTTGATTGATTCAACCCTCTGTAGTCAATGCATAGACGAAGCATTCCATCTTTCTTCTTTTGGAATAGCACTAGAGCTCCCCATGGTGAATTGCTAGGATGGATGTAGCCTTGGTCTACTAGTTGCTTGAGTTTCTCTTTCAGTTTGATAGCTTCTGGAATGGACATCTTATATGGCCTCTTTGCGATTGGTGCAGCTCCTGGCACAAGTTTGATTTCGTGGTCGACTTCCCTTTGAGGAGGAAATTCTATCAGATCTTCAATGTCTACTCATTCCTTTAACCATGAAGGTTCTTCCCTAGACTTTTGATTCTGATCTAGCTTATTCAGTTTAATCAGATAGACAGGTAGGCCCTTTCTAACACCTTTTATTGTCTGTGTTGCTTTTGCCAATTGTAGTTTTGGCCTACCAGCCTCTCCTTGAGTCGTGACTAGTTCCCCTTTAGAATTTCAGAAGGAGACTTGGCCCTTTCCGAATTGGACGTGGGCATCATTGGGTGTTAGCCAATCCATTCCGAGTAAACATTCGTGGACACCTAGGTTCATTACCA
Source organism: Lygodium microphyllum (assembly GCF_053477565.2). NCBI lineage: Eukaryota > Viridiplantae > Streptophyta > Polypodiopsida > Schizaeales > Lygodiaceae > Lygodium > Lygodium microphyllum. Next base: position 23,357,685 of record NC_141159.1, read on the forward strand.
TGAATCTCATAGAAGTTGGCTTTTCACCCAGTAGGAATTTCACCTTAGCAGTTTGCCTAGTACAAGTGACTTCATGACCATTTGCTAATTCCACAAGCAAGGTAGGTGCATCTATTGTGGCTATCCCTAATCTTTTTGCACAGATTGGTGAAATGAAGGAATGTGTACTGCCACAGTCAATGAGGGTTTTGAAGCTTTTACCTTGATAATTTGATGGAGTTTGAATCACCGAGAATTGGCAATTCAGACCCTTCTTGTGAAGAGCGGAGTGAACCGTTGCCCTCTCAATGTTAGTATCCATGGATGGATCTTCTTCATCATCCATCTCCTTGTTAGAAACACTGGAGGTTCTCCCTCTAGCCATAACAGTGGTTCCTTGGCCATGAGTGCCTCTATTTTGACCTTGGAATTACCCTTGGCGATGTCCTCTGCTAAGCTTGGGACACTTCCTCTTGAAGTGTCTGGGCTCGTTGCAATGGAAGCAATGTGGGTTGCGATCATTACTTTGTGTAGGAACAAAGTTATTGACAGCATTGGCGCTAGCTTTGTTTCTTTGGCCTTCATTCTGACTCTGCGCTCTCTTGGTCTGAGCCTTAAACACCTTATTTTGATCTCTGTAAGGCCAAATCTTGTTGTTTCTTTGTTTGGTCTGCACCTCCTGTATTATTGGAATAGCTCGAATGAGTGCGTCTTGTTGGTCCATTGGGCATATTGATTCTAATCGAGTGTTTATGGGTGGATTCAACCCAATACAGAATTTTGACACCTGTTGTGTCATATCCATTGGGGGTGCATACTTTAGAAGTGAAACAAACTTTGAATAATATGCTTCCAGGGATAACCCTAGCTGCTTCAAGTCATAGAGCTCATTCATCTTTTGCGTGTGGTAGGTAGGTGGCAGATACCTCACTTGCACAGCTTCCTTCAGCTTATCCCAAGTGACTATCCCCTCCAAGATCACTTGGTCTTTGCACCACTGTTTCCACCAAAGTCTCGCTTCGCCTATAAGCTTAAGTTTGGCGAGCATGGCTTTGTTAGTTGGTGCAGTTCCTACTGCCTCAAAATAGTCCTCAATGGACTCAATCCGGATCTCGGTGTCAACTTGAACAGTCCTTCCCTTGCCACCAAAATCTGGTGCTTAATTTGTTTGAGAAGGAACTTCTTCTATTGAACCATAGATGTACTTAGTGTAGGAGTCGGACTTGGAACCTGCACTTGGGATTGCGTCTAGACAATAAGATTATTTATGTTAACATCTTAACAAACGTTCCCCATATTACATTGATACAACTAGCACAACTTTTAGCCAAGTGATTTAATCACTTAACACCTTAGCTAACATTTACGATCAAGATAGACAATTGTAAAAAGTCTTATTTATTCATAGGGCATAACCCTTTGAGTACATTTATTTTGGATAAGTAGGATAAGCTGATTGATATATCAGTTTGGGGAAAAAAGGATTGTGTTATAACCGGCTACAGGGACGGAACAATAATATGGAGTGGGGTCATAGATTTTCAGGTAATGGTAAGTCATAGGAAGCTTGGGGTATCCCTTCCTTTGATACCCGTTCTTCTCATAGTGCCCTAACACTTTGATCATGTCGACAAATATCACCTGGGTCCCTTCTTCATAGACATACTTGTTCTGCTTGACTTGTCAACCCAAAGTTGCGTTTACGTGAGCTTCGACAAAGATGAACAGCTTTACCATCTTTAAATCCTCCATCCACTTAATTCTCTTTAAATTGGTCTGAAGGTATGCGAGTCGGTGGGCTGCTATGTAGTATAATCTTGAGTCTCCCATCCATCTCCGTTCCGCATACAGGGGTGAAGGATTATAGATACGGTCCAGAATATTCATCATGCCTAGCCTCTGACGATAATTTGAAGCATGCATTGTAGTCATGAACATGACTTGGAACACCAAGAACTTGCTCCATGCTTCGTGACTCTGCAACCCAGCATCCATAAGTGAGTAAAGAAATGTTTTCAACAGAAAACACTGTTCTATTCTACTCACCTACCCCTAACTATCCCCTTATTCCCATTATTTTCCTCCATTAAGTTCCCTTGCAATCTTTGGATCTCGTTGATTCGCTCTGATACCAACTCTAACGTGTCCATTCATCCGCTTGTGGGACACATCTTAGCAGCACATCGGGAGGAGGGTCTAGAAAGCTCCGCCTAGCACTCATAAGGAATATCACAAGGTTTGCGATCTAGGTCTTCCCGAGTCTGCCCCGAGCAGAAGTGTCCGGCCGTTCTCACTTAGGATCGACCTGAAGTCAGGGTTCTTTTCCCATCAGCAAGGTCTCTAGGAAGTAGCTAGCGTCGAGCTCCAGATGAACCACTTTGCATAGAAAAGTCAAAGCGGATTCATGCTACACTTGGTTCATGGAGAATGGAAAATGAGAGGGATGCGAAGCTCCACCTCTTTGCCATAAGGCATAGTCCCATTCCTTTCCCCTAAAACATCATAAATCGGGATTCTAACTCTACTGATGCTAGGTATTCATAGTCTCGTTATCTCCTCTTTTGAGAAAAGTTCCCAGCTAATCGAGACCACCCTTCTGTAGGATGGACCCAAGTCACATCCACCGCACTTTCCTTGGTTTGCCTAATTTAATAACTGCTTCCTTCACGTAACTTAGGCACTGACGCAAAAACAATGTCAAGCAAGTTTCTTTTTTTCAAATATCAGATCTTTATTTATCATAATCTTGGAGTACATCAAGTATCATGCCCGAAGGCTATCCCAGCAATCTACAGGATTGTTGCTCCAAGTTCCGCCCGTAGACTAGTACACAGGCCTCGAGATCCCATCTCAAGTCAAGTCGGCCTCTTGTGCGGGATCCAGAGGCTTAAACTTGTAGAGCAAACCAAGACCATTGGATGGGAAAAGAATACCATATTAGAGAATTTAGGAATCTCCCAAGTTTCACTTTTAAATAAGGAGTAAAGATTTGACCAAGTGGTTAAATCTTAACCCCATATTTGAGAGTGGGACACTTGGGAACATTTATATAGTATCTAGAAAAAAAATTCTTCCAAGTAAGGGAATAATATTTAGACATGTGTCCAAACATTAATCACATTACAAATTCCCAAACTTTATGAAAATTCCCAAATTCTTGAATATATGGTTAAAGTCATTTCTTATCTTGAGCATCCATATTTAGAACACTGTTACCACCAAGGCAAAGTGATCTAGTGGAGAAAGAGAAAGAGTTGTCACATTACTGAGTGGCAAGATGGCCCCTTCACGTGGAATATTTGAATCTATTGCCACCATTAAGTTCAGTGAGAAAGGAGGGATTATACCTGTCTTACACTCCCTCTCTCAATTAGACTTTGATTATCATAAGTATGAATAGGTTGATCATTATGGTAGGTTATATCAATGAAGCCTTAGTTCATACATTGTATTTTTATAGAGCTTCTCAAGGGCCTCCTAAGCTTGTAAGTGTAGGGCTTGTCATCAAAGATCCCTCTCATCAAGTGGTTTTAATAATGGAACTGTATTTGGACTGAATCTAGCCAGAGTGGTGGTATTTGCTGATTATTGGTAAAAGACGGCTCAGAATTAGTGATCGACTAATTGAATGGGACCTATAGTGTGAGACATGCCATTCTAAGAATATACTATTGTATAACCTTAGACACCCTTGAGATCTTTGAGGTGGTGACTTATCAATTGATTCCTTGACAATGGAATCGCTTTGTGGACTCCCTAACTAATTATGCTGAGAGATGATTTTTGATGCAAAGAAGTGCTTAAAAATAGCCAAACATTCTATATTTCAAGGAAAAAATAGACTTCGTCGAAGGCGATAGTGGCAATCGATATGATTTTGAGCGGCAATGCCTGAAAAAGGCTTTAAAAACCCACTTGATGACAGTTGATGAATTTTCATAATTATTTGGCGTGTGAGATAAGACCCTGGGAGATGCACGGCAGTGGAGGACTTCAAGACTTAGGATTTTTCAAACTTCGAAACGGACATTGGACGAGGGAATGGGAGTGCCCGGGAGGCCAAGGTCCAAAGGAAGTGTGAATGCGCTTAAGGGGGATAGTAAGGGGGTTTGACCTTTGGGGCCACCCCCCCAAAATTTTCATTGAAGGGGGGAGGGCTGTTTTTTTTGCCGCGCAGGGAGATCAAAACCCCATGGCGCCATATCCACGATTGATGGAGAGGGGGGGCTATGGCACTCAAAAGCAACCCCCCAACTAATCCGATGGCTGATCTACACTCTATCTTCACTCTCCATCACTCTAGTCCGCTCCTCAAATGGCTACCCAATTGTGGAGATCGGATTTCAGTCTTTCTCTCTCCTCCCTCTCTCTCCTGCAAGGGGCAGTTCGTGCGTGTGGAGAAGAATGAAGCCTAGTTGATGAATGCTCGTCTGGCATGGTACCAGATTGCTTCCAAGTCTAAGGTGGGATTAAGATGGCAGTGTGGAGGTGCACTGATCATCAAATGGGGCCTCATTTGTAGACCCACAACAAGTTTCAAAACCAAAAATAATAAAAGATACATGATAATGATAGTTTTACAAAGAAAATGGCTCTTTTTTCTCATTTGATGAGGTTAGCAATATTCATATGGGCTGAAAATTTATGGACATGTTTTTTTATATTAGTTTTAGTTTTTCATAATAAAAAACCTGAGAAAATGTACACTTAAAGAGTGGGAAATAAATGGAAAAAACCCCAAAAAGCATGGTTTTTAGAGTAAAAATGGGATTTTGGGGCTTAAAATCGGAAAAGCATGAAACAAAACCCCAATAAAATGTACATGGTTGTTTTTTAAGGACTCAAGAGCTATAGCTCTGAAATAATGCTAATTTTCTTTCATTTTTATTGATAACAAATAAGGAAAAATAGGGAAAATGCTATTTAAAATGGAAAAAAATAGAAAACAGACGAGGAAAATTATGAAAAATTATGGATGTGTTTGTGAGTGTATAATGAGGATAAAGCATGAGGATTTTCCACAATATCCCCATTTATATATTTTTGTGAGTATTTACTGCTTATTTCATGCGAAATACACATGAAATTACCCTTTTACCTATCACCGCAAGCAAAACTCTAAACGGTAGGGAAAGAGGGGAGTTTGGGTGTTGAAATATGATATAAAATTTGATGTGTTTGTTGCATTATTCATATAGGATGATGTTAAGTTAAATAAAGGGAAGTACAGCACGAGTGTAAGGCTGGATGTCTTCTCTCATCACAGTAGTTATGTGTTACTTTGTGGAAACATGAAAAGAATGGATTTGCACAATGTACAAGGCTATTTTTTTCAATTGTTTGAGCACTTAATCATATACACATTTGCATCAAGCATCTTTAAATGGTATCAATTACAAGCACCTGGATGCATAGCACTTGGTTTCTTTAAGACTTGACCCATGTAGAGTGAGTGAGCAACCTAGCTATAGGTCTAGACAGTGGGTCAAAGGGGATGGATAAGTGCATTCCTGGAACATTAAATATATTGGCTTTAAGAGGGGAGTTTGTTTCCAATGTGTCTATGTGTGGAAGCAGTGCATCAAGGGGCTAATCCCCAAGATGTAGAAGAGCTGCGGTAGGGCCGCAGCAATCAGCTGGTGGGGTGCCCTTGCATGTGTAATATGTGGTATTTATTGCCAATGTATGTATAACCTTTCTCTGAGGAGACAGGGGAAAAGGGAACATCCGTTGGATTACAGACTATAAACGTGCAATAATTAGTGTTTAGGATAGTGTATCCCTCGATAGATACTCCTGGCCCACGAGGCCATGACGTGGGGTTTGTCTGTTGAGAGCATGAGGTCCAACTAGTGCCTTAGCCAGTGTCGGCCCATTTTAGGTCCCCTCAGTGGTGCGTGTGTCGGGAGCTGCCAACAAGTGGTGGTTCTTGAATCTAGGGTTTCTAGGGACCAAATAGTTGGTTTATGTCCTCTGATAACAAGTGGTGGTTCTCGAATCTAGGGTTTCTAGGAACCAAATAGTTGGTTTATGTCCTTTGACAAGGACCGTCAAGATGAAATACAAAAAGCAGAATGTGCTGAGAGGGCTAGACGACAGTTGGAGATTATAAGTCATTATTCTCCTCAAAGGAGCAGCCCATTGCGCATGAGAGGCAGTGATTCTAGTAAACTAAGTGTTATGAGTAGCTCTTCGAGTGCAAGTGGAAGCCGTAGTACTTCTCTACTTCTAGTTAATCAACCCACAACAAGTGGGGGTGTAGTTTTACCTACAAAAACTCCTGTTGTCAATCTGGTTGTAGCCATGGCACAACCTATTGCAATTCCAACAAAGACAGCGGATTTGCCGGCATTAGGAGCATCGTTGCCCATTTTCCATGGGTTAGCAGAAGAAGATGGAGAATTCCACATTAAGAAGTTTCAAATACTCATGTTCAATTATCAAATCCAAGATGAAGGACACCTAATGATGTTCTTTAACATGATGTTAAAAGGAAGAGCAGCAGTATGGTATCACTGTCTCGAAGCCGGAACCATAACTAGCAGTGCCCAATTCTTTACAGCATTTCATAGAGAGTTTTCCCCTGAGAAGGGTGGACAATATTGGTTGTGTCTCTTGAATGTAACACGCCAAGAGCCAAATGAGAATGTCTAGGCCTATGCCAAGAAATTAGAGCAAGTTCTTTGTAAACTAAATACTTATATTCCCATTCTAACCTATATGGAGAAGTTGTGCCTTGCGATGGTATTTGCGACCAAGAAGTTCAGGCATTACATTCTTTATGAGAGGATGCTTTTTATACGAAGGCGGAAGGGCTTTGATTGTTGTTGAATAAGTTACAGCCACTTGATCGGTTAGCAAAGTGGTTAATCACTTTGCAGGAGTTTGATTACAAGATTAAGAGCAAGCTACCAAAGCTTCAGGGTATTGTAGAGTGTCTTGTGGATTTTGGAGAGCCAAAAGAGATCATGGCCAAAGAAAGTGACATGGAAACATTGTTTAAGATTGATACGGCGTCTATTCCCTCTTGTTATGCTGTTATGACACACTATCTTTCTACGGGAGAGACTCGAGCTACTCTATCAAAACCCAAGAAGAGGAAGATTAAACAACACGCATTGAAATTTTCCTTGATCGCAGGGATATTATATCAGCAAGGTATTGATGATATCTATCACCGATGTGTGATGCCTGTGACGAGGTTCTCTTTATTTTGGAACAGTGCCATGACTCCACTTATGGAGGGCACTTTGTTGCGCGACACAGAAGGCTTTACGAGCTGGTTATTAGTGGCTGTCCATCTTCCAGGATGCATTTGACTATGTTAAGAGATGTGATACATGTCAAAGATATGACAGTCGAGAGAATGGGAAGCGTCCACTTATGCCTATTATGGCTATCCTTCCATTTGAGAAGTGGGGAATCGATTTTGTGGGACCTATTACCCCGTCATCTACTACTCAAAAAAGATACATTATAGTAGCAACTGATTACTTTACAAAGTGGTTAGAAGCACGGGCGATGAGGCAGGACAATGCAAAAGAGATGGCTAGTTTCTTACTTGAGCAGATCATTTGCCGTTTTGGTCCCCCAAAGGAAATAGTATCCGACCGTGGAACTCACTTTTTGAATAAGGTAATTAGAAGCTTGAGTGAAGTATGGAGCATTAAGCATAACAAGATGAACCCCTATAATCTGCAAGCCAATGGACATGTTGAAAGTACTAATAAGCAGCTTATGGGTATCCTATCCAAGATAGTCTCTAAAAAGAAACGGGACTAGGATACAAAATTATATGTGGTGATTTGGGTGTATAAAGAGATGTTTAAACGAGCCACTAGCCACACTCCATTCAAATTAGTTTACGAGGAGCAGTGTGTCTTGCCCTTAGAAATTGTGTTGCCGATCGTAAGATTTGCAATCAATCATTCTTTGGGTGATGAAGATGCCTTATTTGAGCGGTTTACGACTATAGCCCACTTGGACGAGCTCAAATGCAGAGTTTGTTACATCAAGAGGTAGCTAAATGTCGGATGAAGTGATTGCATGATCTAAAGGTAAAGAAGTATACCATTAAAAAAGGACAATTAGTTATGTATTACGATGCGTGTAGGGAGCTATTTCCAGGAAAGCTGGAACCTAGATGGGATGGCCCTTACAAGATAGTTCGAATAGGTAAAAAATAAGTCCATGATTTTATTAGCTGATCTACAAGGAGTGGAATTTAAGAATAAGGTTAATCTTAATAAGATTAAACCTTATTATTTCTACATATGCTAACGTGCTAAATGCATTGTAGGTCCATGCTAGGGCTGATTTGAGACCTGCAGGAGAGCTTAAATTGGTCGATGGTACAGTTAATCCCTTATTTGAAGCACCCATATCTAGAACAAAGATATCATCAGGGGAGGCTTATCTAGTGGAGCATGGGATACAAAGTGGTTGAGCAAGAAGATGGTACCTTTGTGTGGGAGATTAAAGTTTTCTGCCATCACTGTTTACAAATCTTGACAAAGCATCCCTGTTGAGTTTAATGAAGAAGGTGGGATGGAGCCGTCGGTTCATCCTCTAAATATGTTGAATTTTGATTATCATAATTATGAATAGAGGAGTTTTTGATGGCTGGCTGTGTAAACCCTTTGTGGACATACATGTTATACTTTGATAGAGCATCCAGGGGGCCTAATAAAAAAGGGAGTGTTGGAGTAGTCATCCGAGATCCTCAACATAGGGTTACAATGAAATTAGCTACTTATCTCGGGGTGGGATTCACTAACAACATGGTGGAGTATAAAGCCCTGATTATGGGTTTGAATATTGCCAAGAAAGGTGGCATTTCGCAGTTGTTAGTAAAAGGAGGTTCCCAGCTAATCTTAAATCAACTTAATGGGACATATACAGTCCGGAATCCTCTCCTTCATATGTATCATCGAACTGCTATAACCATACTTAATGCGTTTGAGAGCATATCACTTCAGCTCATTCCACATTATTGGAATCACTTTGCGGATTCATTAGCCAATTTTGCTTATGAGGAGGACCTCTTTTTCAATTGTGGTCCTAGTCCGGATGTTGTTATTGATAATGAGACGGGACCTGGTCACTTGTGGGGAATGTTATTAGACCTCGCGTTATATGGTAGGCGGTTGATATGGGTAATGAGGAGAATAGCCGAGACCCATCTACCACTATTATCTTGGACCCATAGGTTGATTCGACAACATGTCATGCATACGCCTCTTGCTGTATATGCACAAGGTATGGGTCATAACTTGATGCATTTAGTCTAGGCTGAGGGCCCTGTCTTTCCCCTTGGAGTGAAGCGTGTGTTTGTATATTTTCCTTCTTCCAAGGAGGGATCTATATGAGCAAGTTTGCTTGATTTCTTTAGGCCAAGAGGGACAGTTGTTTTCAGGTTTTAATGATCTATTTCATTCAACCAAGAGGACTAGCTAGTTTGCAGTGTAATGTGCTATTTCTTTAGGCCAAGAGGGCCATTTGTCTGTTTGGTGCGGGTACGATTAATGGTTTTTGTTGTAGTGATTGCATCATACAAGGTTGACGAAGTCGCTGGAGGGAGCCTTTGCTGCGAAGGAGCTTCTTGTGGCCATTCTAGGTGGTTTCGTCCCTTTTTTCCAGCATTTTCCCTTCAGCAATTAATGATATATGTGTGTAAGGGTTACTTCATTTTGTTTGTTGGGGATCGGCAATCAAGGCATGAAGTCTCATGTTTAGGCTCTATGTATCTCGAGGAAGGTCTGAGTAGTCATTGCCTCCTGCAAAGCATTGTCAGGCATTGTAAGACCTGTTTTAGATGGGAGTTCTAGTGACCCTGTTCTATTGACCTGCTAGGCGGCCGTTCTAGGAGTTCCTGTTAGTTGTGAGGCAGCTAGAGAAGCCTACTAAAATAATGATTGAAAGAGACAAAACCCTAAATATCCGAAAGACAATATATGAATATACGGAGGTGTATAAAAAGAGATTCTAACCCTATAAAAATAGAAATGGAAAGAAAGAAAAATCATTGCGTTGTTGTTCATCGCCTTGCAAAGGCCTAGTAGGTTCGTGGGGACGAGTCAGACCCGGGGCCGATGCCTTGTCTTCCTAGGAGTGGCTTCTAACTAAAAAAATAAGAATAAAAGAAGGTTAAAGTGAAAATAAAAGTGAGCATTAGAAAAGGATTAAGTGTCGCCTTGCACAGGCTTGGGAGGTTCTTGGGTACCGAGACAGCACCTAAGGCCTATGCCTTGCTCTCCTTGGGTCATTACACTCATCTCCCTCCTTTTTACACGACTGAGTATGGAAAATAAGAGGCTAAAGACCCAATGTGCTAAATGACAATATTTGTTGATCAGGCTATAGGAGTCCTCACCTACTAGGAGCTCCTAGTTGAGTTGTCCTTAGTTAGGTAGGTAGTTCAGACCATCGCTGAGGATAACCTCTTTGATGGATCTTTTTAGCTTGGTTGTGTTGGAGCAGTTGGCTAGTGACTAGCTTTCAACTTTCTGTCAGGTTATGCTAGGCCTACTCCTCATGGATTTCATGCCTTGGTTTTGACAAGGGGTAGGGTGAGAGTTGTGTTGTGTTTTGTTGTGTCTCTATTTTGTATTAGCTTGATGCTCTTTGTGATTGTGTTTATGTGCAGATTTGTTCGTGGGATTCGAGGGGGGCTGAGTCACCCTATCCTGTGGTCGCCAATGACAGATGATTTTTAATGCCGAGAATTGCTTAAAAATAGCTAAAAATTTTGTATTTCAGGGGAAAAATAGATTTCATCGAAGGCGGTGGTGGCAATCAGTACGATTTTAAGCGGCAATGCCCGAAAAAGGCTTAAAAGACCCACTTGACGACATTTGATGAATTTTCATAGTTCTTTACCGTGTCAGATGAGAGCTTGGGAGATGCCCGGCAGTGGCGAACTTCATGACAGATGCCTAGGATTTTTTAGACTTCAAAATGGACATCGGACGAGGGAATGGGAGTGCTAGGGAGGCCAAGGTCCAAAGGAAGTGTGAATGGGCTTAAGGGCGGTAGTAAGGGGGTGTGACCTTTGGGGCCGCCCCCCCCAAAATTTTCATGTGAAGGGGGGGGGGCATTTTTTTCGCCGCTTACGGGGAGATCAAAACTCCATGGCACCATATCCACAATTGATGGAGAGGGGGGGCTATGGCACACAAAAGCAATCCCCCAATTGACCGGATGGCTGATCTAGACTCTATCTTCGCTCTCCATTGCTACAGTCCGCTCCTAAAATGGCTACCCGGTTGTGGAGATAAGATTTAAGTCTTTTTCTCTCGTCCCTCTCTCTCCTGCAAGGGGCAGTTCCTGCATGTGGAGAAGAATGAAGCCCGGTTGACGAATGGTCGTTCAACATGGTATCAGATTGCTTCCAAGTCGAAGGAGGGCTGAAGATGGCAGTGTGGAGGTAGGCTGAGCATCAAATGGGGCCTGATTTGCAAACTTGCAAGAAGTTTCAAAACCAGAAATAATAAAAGATACACAGTAATGACATTTTTACAAAGAAAATGGGTCTTTTTTCGCATTTGATGAGGTTAGCAATATTCATATGGGCTGAAAATTGATGGACATGTTGTTTGCTATTGGTTTTAGTCTTTCATAATAAAAAACTCAAAAAATATACACTTAAAGAGTGGAAAATAAATGGAAAAAACCCAAAAAGCATGGTTTTTAGAGTAAAAAAGGGGTTTTTGGGCTTACAATCAGAAAAGCATGAAACAAAACCCCAATAAAATCTACATTGTTGTTGTTTTAGGACTCAAGAGCTAGAGATCTGAAATAATGCTAGTTTTCTTCCATTTTTCTTGATAATAAATAAGAAAAAATAAGGAAAAATAGGAAAAATGCTCTTTAAAAGGAAAAAAAAAAGAAAATGGATGAGGAAAACTATTGAAAATTATGGATGTGTCTATGAGTATATAATGAGGATAAAGCATGAGGGTTTGCCTCACGCTATCCCCATTTATATGTTTTTGTGAGTATTTGTTGCTTATTTCGTGCGAAATACACATGAAATTACCCTTTTACCTATCACCGCAAGCAAAACTCTAAACAGTAGGAAAAGAAGGGAGTTTGGGCGTTGAAATATGATATAAAATCTAATGTATTCGCTGCATTATTCATATAGGATGACGTTAAGTTAAATAAAGGGAAGTACAGCATGAGTGTAAGGTTCGGTGTCTTCTCTCATCGCAGCAATTATGCATTAGTGTGTGGAAACATGAAAACAATGGATTTTCACAATGCACAAGGCTATGTTTTTCAATTGTTTGAGCACTTAATCATTCAGCATTGTTAAATGGTATCAATTACAAGCTCCTGGATGCATAGCAGTTGGTTTCTTTAGGACTTGTGTAAAAGAGTGGGGATAGATGGGTAGGACACAGATTAGCATGGGAATACCCAGTTATACTGACATGGTATATAAGGTGTTGAGAGACCCAATTAGGGCATCAGTTATCAATAATCAAGTCTCTCTTTTATCCTTCCTTCCAGCTTTCATGGCTTCCCTCCTCTTTCTCTCTCTTTTCCTGTCTTTCTCTCTATTCTGCTAGTCTTTCTCTCTCTTCTTCTCTCATCTTCTTCCTCTTTCTCTCTCCTCTCTACAGTCTCTCCCTTCTCTCCTTCTCTCTCCTAGGCCTCCTTCATTACAAGTGGTATCAGAGCTCCGATCTTTGATCCTCCTTCTCTCTCTCTCCTCCCTTTAGTTTTAGTTTCTTTTTAGTTCAAGAACCCTAGTTACTCAGGTGCATAGGTACATCAAGATACGTACAACATTGAAAGACCACACGAATTAGGGGGTACCGGAGATGGCAGCCTTCTTGGAGTTTGCATAGAAGCTTTGGATGTATTTAGAAGCAAACCACCAAAGTGACCATTTCTTCGCTGCCACTACATGTTGTGGATAATGGAGGTCCACAGAGCCAGGATTGCCTGTAAACGAGCTTGCCCCCACACTCGTACCACTGGAAAATCTCACTCAAGTTCTTGAAGTCCCCCAGAAAGGAGGATATGGAACCCGAGAGCCGGTTGCCTTCCACATCAAGCTTCTGCAAGAAAGAGCATTCTGTATTCGTAGTGGCTTGAGAGGGAAAGCTCCCAGAGAGAAAATTGTGATCCAGATGATAAAACCAGAATGCTTCCTCCTTATGATGAATGAATCACAGCTGTGAGGCAGGACGCGAGGTCAAAGAGGAGTGACCTGGACAGTCTTGGCAAAGGCCCTTCTTCCCTTTCTGATGGCCATGGGCAGAAGAAGTGGCATAACTTCACCTGAGGGAGCTACTGCCATCCCAACTAGACACGACAACACCATCAGAGTTGCCGAGAGTGGCCTTGATTTCCAAGAGGGTGCTAATGTCAATGCTCAGAGCCAAGGACCCCAGAAATTCTGCACTAGTTTCCAGAGTGCTTCCCTCCCACTTTGCAAATATAATAGTTCGGTTGCGATAAAAAAGATGGCTAAAGATGTGTGAGTTGTGCCCAATGCCAACTGGAATACTACCCTTGGATGTAAGAACATCTCATTGCTCATCTGTCTCATAATAATTAGCACCCATAAGAAGAGCATCTTCAATGATAGCCCCTTCAGCAATCCACGACCGCAATCCAACCACTGAATGGTGAATTTTACAGTTCTTGATAATGCACCCTTCTCCAATAACACTATCAGTAATATCAGCGTCAATCATCATTGAAGGAGGCAGAAATCGGGCCTGAGTGTAAATTGGAGCTGATGGATCATAGAAATTGAAGTCCGAAAGAGGTTTCTTGGTGATTCCCAGATTAGCATTGTAGAATGCTTCAATGGTTTCAATGTCTTCCCAGTACCCATCAAACAAATAAGCTTGCACATTCATCCCAATAGATGTAGCACTAGGGATGACCTCACTGCCAAAATCATTTGCTTGTGGAAAATCATCTTACAATAGCTTGATCATTGCATCTTTGCTCACAACATATATCCCCATACTGGCAATATATAGAAGTTCTTTTGCTCTCTCCTCATCCAATCCTAAAACTGTGGTGTCTACCTTCATAGCCTTTAGAAATTTGCCTTTTGGTTTCTCAGAAAACTCCACTATACAACCCTCAGAATCATTCTTCATTAGTCCGAATGCTATAGCCCTTTTCTCATCCATTGGCAATGCTGCTACTGTGATGTCTGCATTTGTCTCTCTATGAACCTGGATAAACTTTTGGTAGTCCATTTGATAGAGATGATCTCCTGCCAGGATAAGGAACTCCATGACTTGTTGCTCCTCAAAAAGCCATAGGTATGGCCTGACAACATCTGCAGTACCCTGAAACCAATTGGGATTTTCTGGGCTCTGCTGAGCTGCTAGGACCCCCATAAAACCCTCATGCTTGTAGCCCCCCATGTTGCTGGAATATGCACGTGAGAGGTGGTGATTGAGGGAGGCCCAAGATGTTATCCATGAATCATTCAAGAAAAGACTTATCAGATGCATTTGCAAGAACAACCAGAAATTCGCCATCCTCAGTTGGCAAAAAACAAAGCATATGGTGGAGATGAAGGGTACTACCAGTGGGAAACTCTAATCGATTTGGAAGTAGGGCTCATCTATCTAATGGTTTGATGCCACAAGTGAGGCCTTGGAGCAGTGGGTCAGAGGTTTCAGGCTTTGGATGGATCACAACTAGAAAGAGAAATTTGAGTCCTCCCTTGCACGATAGCTATAGCTTTGGCTTCCAGAAGCTCCATTCTGAATTGGGAACAAGTGGGGCAGCAACATAACCACTACGAAGATCTTCGCTAACATATGTAGGAGTATAATCATAGGCATACAGAGTTGCCGCAGGCAGTGCTCGAGCTACAACTTGGGGATAAAATGGACTGAGGATCCTCTCCCCATAAGCAAGCAGTAGGTCAGAGTACCAGCTCAAGTATGGTGTATTCCATCCATAGTGATGTTGCTGAAAAAAAATTGTATGCTTGTGATGGTCCACTCTAGTTTGATATTTCCACTGTTTGGATTCCTTAAGGACGATACTCCTAATTTCACTGGCTCTTTTATTCAATGACCAAAGCAATGGTGGAAGATTTTTTGGAGATTACAACAATGTTTGCATGTTGCATGTGTAGCAAGAATGAAAGAAGCAGTATCTAAAGCTCGTACCCAATTTTTAGCGTGGACCCCATAGCTTGATTTGAAGAGGGCATCATCCCCTTTGATCTGAGCCAAAAATCTCTCCATTCCGCCCTAAGGTTTGGGAGATACACCCAATTTTGTGCTCAGAGGTACTGTGGGATAGGTAGCAGTCCCTACACAGTTAGCCCACAAAAGTCAATTACAGCAAAACCCTGATCATTTATTATCAGAGATATTTTTACATAGCCTCATAGAGGGGATTGAGAGCTTTAATTAGAATCAGAAATTTTGGTGATCGGGGCTTCCTAGCTCAAGATATTGCCATTTCTGTAACAGGGGGTCTAGTGGACTGTACTTGGGATGGCAAGCCACAAGGGTAAAGCAAAGGCCCAAGAGGACTTCCAGCGTGAAATAAGGGACTTCCATGCCTCAATGAATGATCCTAGCTCAACCCAAGAGGATTGTGAAGACATGTTTGAAGAGGTTGCCCCTGAGATGGACCGCTTCTCTATGCCAACATGAGACCTGTCATGCCGACTGGCATTGAGAGTTGGAACAATGCCATAGGGAGATGGAAACCCACCAAGATCAGCGTCATTCCGAGATGATGGCCAAGATGGATTTACTCATCAAGCGCATGGGCGCCCTTATTCCCGCCATCACACCCTCCTCTGCTCAGCCCAAGGAGCATGTCCTTCCCCGTGAGGCCAACTCCCCTCCTACCTTGGAGACTGGGCGTAACCCACAAGGTTTTAGTGGCACCCATGGCCTTCCCCATAGCACCTATGAGTTGGGTGAGCCCTCTATGTGACATGATGAACCCATTCTCCCATCACCCGTGACGAACCCTTCTAGCCCATCCTTGGGACTACAACTCCCTCGTAATGGAAGCTATATGCACACTCATGGGAATGGCCAGCAAGGGCCTAATGCAAATTTTGGGCAGCATGGAATGCAAGGTGTACATGGGTAGCATGCACATGGAAATGGGCAGCATGCACATGGCAATGGGCAACATGCACATGGCAGTTTTGGGTAGCATGGTCATTTTGGACAGCAAGGTCCTAATGTGCAATTTGATCCTCATGTAATGCATGGGCAACATGGCCTCCATGGAAATTTTGGACAGCTAGGGTTTGGACGGCAAGGCATGTATGGGCAGCACAACATACATGGGCAGCATGTAGCACATGGCATACATGGAAAGTAAGGCCCTAATAATCAGTTTAGCCCACGTGTAATGCATGGGCAGCATGGCACCCATGGACATTTTGGTCAGCAAGGCATGTATGGGCATTCGCACGGACATTATGAGTACCATGACCATTGGCATGGATTCGATGTGCAAAGGCAAGTGCATTTGCCTACTTATGGTCAACATGCACATGATGAGTGTGAATATTTTGAGCAGCATGCATCTGATGACTATGTATGTTCTTATGAACTACATTCTGGTCACATACATGGACAACCATCTAGACATCATTATGTACATGGACAACATCACGCAAATGTATATGAGTATGTATATGGGGAGCAACATCATTATTAGCAATGAAGTGTTCGATATATTTAGCCACTTGATCATTACTATAAGCAATATGCGCATCCTTATGAGCCACATGATACTTCTTAAGAACAATGCCATGATGAGAGCATCTCACTGCTACAGGCTCATGAGTAGATGCTCCATCAACCCAAAGCCCTTAACTTTGAATGCCCAGTAGTAGCTATGCATGTGAAACTCATGGACATGAAATGCCTAGGGATTGATGCACTGAATGATGTATTGATTGCAGCCTCATCTGCTCTAGTCCGATTTGATCTAGTGGTTCCCAATGAGTTTATGGACAAGTCAATGCATGCTACCATATGGGTCGGTAAGGATCTTGTGCCACCATCAGTGCTTGACGATGACACCATGAATTACTTCTATGATACAGTGGATGCATTGGATCACAATTACCCTTTTGACCCTAGTGGTAGTATGGTGACCCATGCTTGTATGGATGACCCTTGTGCTCTTGATGCTTATTATGCAGGTTATCCATTCGATCTCGGGGAATGGAATGGTCTTGGAAAAGCCCTATCCTGATCAGCATTTCACCAGTGCAGTTCTTTCCTTACTTCAAGGATGCAATTTTGATTGAGCAATAGCTAAATTTTCCCCAGTCTGAAATGCAAACAACTTGCAGACAACATACTATTTCAAAACACTTTTTACCTTGCATTAATGACAGTCAAGTGTCACCTACAAGGCTTGAAAGTATGCTTCATGAGCTTTGTTTTGACATGTCACACGTCTCAATCGGAGCTGTCCATAGGAAGTTATGACCAGTTTTCTCCAGCAGGCCTGTTCTGGACAGCATGCTGTCCCAGCCCCTAATTGTCAAGAATTGGAGGCCAAACTCATATGCTATCAACTTGCATGTCATATACATCATATACACAATTCTATGTCCCAATTCCACATGAGATTGTACTTCACTATACCTATATTCTCTTTTGTAATGCTGAGCAGAGTAGTATTCTGCAACCCTCTCCTTTTGCTGTGAGCCATAGGTCCTCTTTTTGTTTTTGAGGGAAAAAACCTTTGGGGTCGGGATGGAATATAAAAGAGTGGGGATAGATGGGTAGGACACAGATTAGCATGAGAATACCCAGTTATACTGAGAGGGTATATAAGGTGTTGAGAGACCCAATTAGGACATCAGTTATCAATAATCAAGTATCTCTTTTATCCTTCCTTCTAGCTTTCATGGCTTCCCTCCTCCTCTCTCTTTTCCTATCTTTTTCTCTCTTCTGCTAGTATTTCTCTCTCTTCTTCTCTCATCTTCTTCCTCTTTCTCTCTCCTCTCTACAGTCTCTCCCTTCTCTCCTTCTCTCTCCTAGGTCTCCTTCATTACAACTTGACCCACGTAGAGAGAGTGAGCAACCCTTATGTAGGTCTAGACAGTGGGTCAAAGGGGATGGATAAGTGAAGATAAGTGCATTCTTGGAATGTTAAATATATTGGCACTAAGAGGGGAGTTTTTTTCAAATGTGTCTATGTGTGGAAGCAGTGCATCAAGGGGCCAATCCCCAAGATGTAGAAGAGCTACGATAGGGCCACCACAATCATCCGGTGGGGTGCCCTTGTGTGTGTAATATGTGGCATTTAATGCCAATGTATGTATAATCTCCCTCTAAGGAGATGGGGGAAAAGGGAACATCCAATGGATTACAGACTATAATGTGCAATAATTAGTGTTTAGGATAGTGTATCCCTCCATAGACGCTCCTGGCCCACGAGGCCGTGAGGTGGGTTTGTCTGTTGAGAGCATGAGGTCCGACTAGTGCCTTAGCTAGTGCCGGACCATTTTAGGTCCCATCATATGCCTTTGTTAAGGATATCTTTCTTAAGTGTAATCCCAAGGGGCTTTTACAATTGCCTCCTGATGTTAATCCAAGCTACTGTGGGGATTATTGACATGTCATGTTTTGGCTAGTAATGGTTAGTATGGATTATGAGCCAAATAGCGATTGGCCATATTCCTATTTTGTCATGGATGCATTAGATCATTCAATGACATATTTGTCAGACATCCCTTGCCATTTATATAGGGGGCCCTAGCCAATAATTTGATGCATTTAGTGGAAGGCCTAAATGGCCATCACCTTCGTCTAGCTTAGTGCTTTAGTAGGATTTATGTGAGGACCAACGGTTTGTTTTCAAAAGTAGGTTGCTAAATGGTGTACTTAATGGTTACATTGTGTTAGGCCAAGAGGCCATTTTTTCCTTGGTATGGGTGTAGTTATTGGACATTGATTTGGTGCTACACTAAATAGATTCAACGGAACACCTACAGGGAGCCTCTTGCTGCATAGAAGCTTCCTTCGGCCAAGTCAAAGTGATATCCTTCTTTTATGAGTTCCTTGCCTTTATTCTTCATGTGTATATGTATATAGTTGGGGAATTGTCCTTTCTTGGGGACTGACATTCAAGGCATAAAGTCCCAAGATTTGGTTAGGTGTGTCTAGGGAGGTTTGAGTAGTTGTTCGCTTCCTGTAAAGACATTTTTAAAAACTCTAAGAGCTATTGTGTAGGGTAGTCCTAGTGACCCTATTCTACTAGCTTGTAGGAAGCTAGTTCTTGGAGTCCTTGTTAGTTGTGAGGAGGTAGTTGTAAAAAACCATAGATAGAGAGAGACAAAAACTAGGCGAGAAGGGTAGCAGACATGCTCTCTCTTCAATCCATTATCTTCTGCACTCAATAGTTAGTACAACACACCACACATACAAAGGTCAAGTAACCTAGATGTAACTATGGTTAAGCCAGTATCACTCAACCTTATTCAACTAAGGTAGAAACTGAACCAAGGTTTATGAGCTTGACTCTCAACACTCCCCCTCAAGCTCAAGTGTGGCAGTTCACTCCAAGTAACTTTCTGAAATGCACAAACTTATCTTTACACAATGACTTGGTAAAGATATCTGCAGGTTGGTCTTTTGTCCTCACATAGACCAAATCAATGTCACCTGCAATCACTTTTTGTTTGATAAAGTGATAGTGTACTTCAATATGCTTACTCCCAGTATGATAGGCAAGATTATTGGCTAGGAGCACATTACTCATGTTGTCATAATAGAGTGTGACAGGCCTGACTTCCTGCATGCCCAAATCATCAAGAATCTTCATGAGCCATGTTGCCTCACACGCAACAAGTGCAACACCTCTATACTCTACCTCAATACTAGAGAGTGCAACTCTAGGTCACTTCTTACTACTCCAGTTGACCATACTACTACCAAGGGAAAATACATACCCACTAGTAGATCTCCGATCATAGGTACTTCGTGCCCAATCGATATATGTATATCCTGTAAGCTCCAAAGGCTTACTATGGTCATAGAATAGACCATAATTTGATGTATCCTTCACATATCTCAAGATCCTCCTCATTGCATCTAAGTGAGGCTTCATAGGATTTTGCATGAATTGGCTTACTAGTCCAACTAAATAGCTAAGATATGGTCTAGTAATGGTAAGGTGAATCAGGCTACCCACCACCTCAATCCCAAGGAAATACTTCAATTCACCCAAATCTTTGGCTTGAAATTTTGCATGTAACATTTCCTTGATCTCTCCAATTTTTGTGACATCATCACCTATAATGATCAGGTCATTCACATAGATGAATAATATCACATAACCAACCCTTGTCTTCTTTGTGAATAGGCTATGATCAACCTTGCCCATAGTGAAACCAAGTTTTTGTAAGCATGCACTTATCTTAGCATTCCATGCTCCAGGTGCTTGCTTCAACCTATATAATGCTTTCTTCAATCTACACACACATGTAGGAAAATATGGATGTACATAGCCCCCTCAGCTAATCCATGTATACTTCCTCAACCAAATCACAATTGAGAAAAACATTATTCACATCCATTTGATGCATATTCAATCCTCTAGATGTTTCCAATGCAATCACTGTTCTCACGGTTGCCATCTTAGCAACGAGGCTAAATGTTTCCTCATAATCAATACCATATTGTTGTGCATACCCTTTTGCCACAAGTCTTGCCTTGTATCTTTCCAATGTGCCATCTGATTTTCACTTCACCTTGTATACCCATTTGCAACCAATAGGCATTTTACATTTAGGAAAATCAACCAGATCCCAAGTGTCATTTTCAGCCAATGCTAAATATTCCTTATCCATTGCCTTACACCAATGATCCTCCAAAATAGCTTCAGAAAACTTTGTGGGTTCCTTGAAGCTAGTGACTTTTGCCATATATGCATAGTGCCTCATTGTGTAGCCACTGTATGTAAGCCTATCCACAAGCTTCCTAACTGTTTTTTATATCCTCAATGGAGGTGCAATATGAGACTCTCCTGTCTTATGAGGTGGTATATATCTATGTCTCACACTAGGAGTCACTACAACTAATGGAATACCAAATTCACTATCCAAGCTCTCAATGCCAGGTGAATCATAACCAGAAGTGAGTGGCCCTATAAAATCATCAAGTTTTCCTTTGCCTTTATCCATATTTCTCCCCCTCACTGACATACCTGTGTCAGTGGACAAAGATGCTGAAGTCCTCAACCTACCTGTCCAAGGACTAATGGATGTAGTAGCATCTTTAAAGGCCTAGAAATTTCTGCACTCTCATTTATACCTGCATGTACATAAGTCTCTTGACAAACATCATCATCATTCATCAAGATGGTATTCTTCTCATGCCATGACTTCAGCTCATCAAATGCTACATCTCTTGAGACCAATGTCTCATGAGTACAAGGATTATAGCGTTTATAAGTCTTCCTATCTTGTGCATACCCAATAAAGATGGCCTTTACTGCTTTTGGATCAAGCTTCTTCCTCTTCTCATCTAGAACAAGTATATATGCCAAACATCCAAATACCTTAAGATGGCTAATGTCAGGCTTTATCCCATAAAGCCTCTCATGAGGAGTACTCACCTCATGTATCCTTGGTGTTGGTGTATGATTCATGACATACACAATAGTCATTTCAGTCTCTACCCAATATGCATTTGGTAGGCTCTTTTCATTTAACATGTCTCTAGCAGATTCCATGATCACCCTGTTTTCCCTTTCTGCCACACCATTTTGTTGTGGTGTGTACTTGCATGTCAATTTCCTCTTTATCCCATGGGGTGCCAAGAAGTGATCAAAGTCTTTAAAGACATATTCTCCACCACTATGAGATCTCAAGCATGAGATGTAGCAAGCCAATTCTTTCTCCACATGTCTCTTGAAGTCTTGAAAACCATCCATGACATCACTCTTGTGCTTTAGCACATACAACCATGTGTACCTACTATAGTCATGTATGAATGACACATAGTAATGTGATCCCTCAAGAGATGCATTCTGTGAGGGTCCCCATACATCAGAATGTATAAGCTATAATGGTATAGTAGTGGTGCTTACATGCCTCATAAATGGAAGCCTTGATTACTTCCTAAATTGACATGACTGACATACATCTCCCAATTTCACATGCTTGAACTTAGGGAGTCCAATTACAACTTGCTTATGTTGCATATTCTTCAAATTTTGAACATTTACATGACCAATCCTTTTATGCCATATCTCAATGTCCCTTATTGGAGCATTGTTATGTGAGTACATAGCAGCATTCAATGCTAGAAATTTTGTATCCAATGTAAACATCCTACCATTTCTTTTGCCTTTAGCAATGAGTTTGAATCCTTGACCATACTCTTCAATGTAGCATCCATCTCTATTGAATCTAACTTGTAGATGTTATTCGGCCATTTATCCCATAGAAAGCAAGTTTTTGGTTATGGAGGGTACATATAACACATCATAGAGACTCTTTTTCTTATCACCATGCATCATCAAGGGAATAGTGCATGTATGTTTAATGTCATACTGTGTATTATCCCCTATGCAAACATATCCATGAGCACTTTCTATCGATGTGTCAAACCACTCTCCATGAGGAGTCATGTGGTTAGATGCCCCTGCGTCTATATACCATACATCATCTACTTTGCCTTGTGTAGGAAACCCTTTCTTCAAATGTTGCATAGCAAACAACCTGTCATCCTCCTGCATACCAGTAGAAGAAGCATAGTTACCATGTTGCCTTCCTCTTGCTCTCTGATCATTCTGCTTCTTGTAGCAATCTTTAGCTACATGCCCATATTTGCCACAATAGTGGCAATCCTTATTTGCATTTGATTGTTTTTCATGACTCATTTGAGGCTACTGCCAAGTGATTCATCCTCTAGATGAGTAAACCCCTCTTCCATGAGTATTTGAGGCACCTCTATTTGCTTGAGGCTGCCTATTTTGCCATCCAGTACCTTGTTGTCCATGAGCTGCATATGCATTTCCACCACCTCTTCCTCTAAAGTTTGATCTTCCTCTTCCACCTCAACCCCTTTGATTTGAGTAGAAGACATTATCCCTATTGTTTTTAGACCCACTGGAGCTTGTATTGAGTCCAATCTTCACTTCTTCATGCAAAAGAAGTGCCACAAGTTCATCAAAGTCAGGTTGATCCTGACGTACTGATATAGAAGTGTCAAATTACTTATACTCCTCTCCAAGACCATGGAGGGTAGTGGCCACCAAATCATCATCCTCAACTTCAACTCCAATTGAGCCTAGTTGTTCTGCAATGGTTCTAATATCACTCACATAGTCTTCAATAGACCTTCCATTCCTAGATATGTGGCTAAATTTTTGCTTCAATTGTGTCTTTCTTGCATGAGAGACATGCCCATAATTCTTCATTAATAAGTTTCAAGCGGCTTTTGGTGAAATAAAATTTGCAATTTGCATAGCTTTTGTGTGTGACACACATAAGGATAGCCAATGTAAGACCTTGCTAGCCTTTTCCAACCATATCCTATGTGCCTTTAATTGATCCTGTGTTGGAGGTCTATCCTCTGGTAGCTTGGGCTCATCTTCAAGGCCTCTGACTAGGTCACAATAGCCTCTTCCAATTAAAAAATTTGACATCCTGAACTTCCATAAAACAAAGTTATTGTAGTCTAGCTTCTCACCTACTATTTGGGTGATAACACCCTTCTCTCCTATGTTTTTCATTCCAAAGTCTTTAGCTTTACAAAACAAGATTTGATGTAGAGAGTCAATTTTACAAAATGCCAGCAGGAAATGCGCTTTAATGACCCTTGCAATTCACAAAAGATCTATAGCTATTAATCTTCCTTTAAAGTTCAACTTTCCAACATGGAACATGCACATATACTACTAACAAACTCAACCAAAGTCACATACAATAGACAATGGAGCTGTGGCATTTTGAATGTGCTACTAATGTGCTGTCTTTAACATCTTCTTCAGCATTGATGTCAACTATATCTGACTCATTGTTGCCTGCTTCGTTTGACACAGAGTTATCTATTGCTATTACATCATCAACACCTCCTGATGCATTCTCTGTTGAGACCTCTCGTATAGGATACAATTCAAAGCAAATCTCAGCTGCCAATGAATTTGCACAATCGCCAAAGAACTTTGCATTCTCTGAAGTAAACTATTGTGATCATACAATGTTAGCTGCAATGAGCTGACAATCCAAATTGAGGCCAATAAAACATGGTGACACTGATCAGGACAATGGAAAGTGTGAAGCTGAAACTACAGAACCAATCAGGGAGAGTCTTGATCCAAAAACATCTCATATGGAAGGAAAGCATATGTACATGTTCTTTTCCACAAATGCTTTCAGATGACTGTATATGTAATAGGATTACAGCAACTCATCTATGGAAGGAAAGAAAGATGTGACTGTTCTTTTTAAGGCATCAAGGGTTGATGGGGCGTGAAGTGTTGGTAGACAACAAGTACATGAGGAAAAACTATCCTCTTTTGCTGATTGATTTCTATGAAAAGTATTTTTAGGTACAGCTCACCAAACGATTGTGTAAATAAGGATATCTCATGAATTGGGACACTGCATCCATGTCTCAATTGAGGCTGCCAGCTTTATAGGTGGCCGTCAACCTCCCGAGCAGAGCAAGCCTATGAACTTGCCTCCATCAGCAACCTAGGGTCCCCTCGCTTTCCAATAGCTAATCATATGCCAAATCTTCTCAGACTACACTGCCAGAAGGTTTACTCTTCATTCGATTAGAGATGAAAATCTGATGCTTCATTCATTCCATCAGCTAATCATAAGCAGGTCTCAACAATTAAATTGCGCTGCATAGAGGTTCTATTATGTTCAAAATGATATGCTGATCATACCATCCGAGAAATATCAAACCCATCCAAACTAACTTCTGACGCTGCATATAACAATGTCTGCAAGCATGCCACTGTTTGAAAATTTGTCTCCCAAGCTTCTTATGCACTTCATGATGAGAGAGTGGAAGACAGTCACCCTAGTCTGAAGAACTTTGCACTTCAATCAAATGCCACAGATCCGAATGCTTCTGTCCAATCTCTTCAACTGGATGAAAATCAAGAGGCAGACTTAGTGGAGTGTATTTTGAGAAGAGGATAATAACTTGTTCTAATACCATGTGAAAAACCAAAGATAGAGAGACCGGTTAGGCTAGAAGGGTAGCAGACATGATCCCTCTTCAATCCATTATCTTCCACACTCAATAGTTAGTACAGCACACCACACATACAAAGATCAAGTAACCTAGATGTAACTATGGTTAAGTCAGTATGACTCAACCTTATTCAACTAAGGTAGGCAACTGAACCAAGGTTTATGAGCTTGACTCTCAACAGTAGATAGGGAAGTGTGTCAAATAAAAGAGGGAAAAAAACATGAATGTGTCTGAAATATATAAGATATGAAGGTGTGTAAAAGGTGTTTCTAACCCCTAAAATAAGAAAATAAAGGGAAATTTTTTTCCAAGAGTAGATGTTCATTGCCTTGCAAAGGTCTGATAGCCTTATCTTCCTAGGGGTGGCATTTATCCAAAAAATAAGTAAGGATGGCT
Source organism: Lygodium microphyllum (assembly GCF_053477565.2). Classification (NCBI taxonomy): domain Eukaryota; kingdom Viridiplantae; phylum Streptophyta; class Polypodiopsida; order Schizaeales; family Lygodiaceae; genus Lygodium; species Lygodium microphyllum. The sequence continues at coordinate 23,383,265 of NC_141159.1, forward strand.
AGAGCGAAAACAAAAGTGAGTAAAAGGAAAAACGATTTAATGTCACCTTGTGAGAGCTTGGTAGGTCCTTGGGTACCAAGACAAGACCTGAGACTAATGCATTGTTCTCATTGGGTCACAATATGCTCAACTCCATCCTCTTTACATACCCAAGTATAAAGGATTGAAGGAAAAAATGTGGTAAAATAGAATGGTGAAAGACGATAGAATCAAATGATGGATTTTGGGTAATATAGGAATATACATTTGTTCTTAGTTGGTTATGGTCCGTGGGTTGATTGAGCAAAGGCTTTTAATTATCTTTGATTAAGAACCATGGGCCCATTAGTGGATGCTAGGAAACTATAGAGTAACTTTCAATCTTAGAAGTGTAGGCCTAAAAGAGATCACTAATTTGCATTTCTAGATAATGAGCTGATAAAGCTACTCGAAAAGAACAGCCCCAACATACCAAGACAAATCCTTATCATTAGAAATAAAGCAAGTCTACCTTAATATACATGAAAGACATCAGCATTGTATCTAGAGTAATAAACTCTTCAAAAACCATTTGAACTACTTCTATGAGTAGAGAAGATGTCCATGCACTAGGCCAACCTTTCTCTAGAGGAGAAAGATTCATTATAGACAAATCAATATACAAGGCTAACTTCTATTTGTAATGAACCCAAAAAGAATGATCTAGGGAAACTATCTCCACAAACTGCTCAAAGATAGGCGTAATGATTTACATTCAAGCTTGCAATCTTTAAACTTTCACTTGCAAAAGAGGGCACATTGAGGCATTGTGTTGAAGAGTAATTGAATCCACTGAGGAAAGAAATGGAATCCACTGAGGAAAGAAAAGGAATCCCTAAAATATTGGGACTTAGTGGAGGGATGGAACAAGACTGTGCTAACTATTCTTGTATTCTTTAATCATCTTATCCTATTGATCAATGGTAACATTGGCTAATTGCAACTTAGTTGAATGAGTAATCATTTGAGATTTGAGATCATGACCCTCTTGTTTAATGTTATCTCTTTCACTTGTGATAGAAGTTAATTATACCTTACCTTTAGTATGTTTTGTGCTTGCAAGGATGCTAGTTCAACATCATGAGCTTCCAATATCCTAGTTGACTCTTCCATTTTTTGAGTAATATCAATCAATGTCTCTCATGTAGAACTCAAATCAATCATGGCTTGATGGAGTTCATCCTTAGATAGTTGCATTTCCTCATGGAGAAATAAATAAATTTGTAAAAATATGTTGTGAGACTACCAACTCAATAGAGCATTGAATGTCCTTGAACATGAACAAAATGGAGTCACCTACCACAAAGTGATGGAGGAAAGGAGACATCACTTCAAATTATCCTCTCACTATGCTAGAAGTAAATTTGGACGTATTAGGAATGTAGGAAGAGAATCTCCTAATGTGGTAGGTATAGAGATGGTAGGGACTAAAATAGGAGAAGAATCCATAGGACATTTCAAATATTTTGTGCAATGAGTCACCATGGGTAGTAGAGAATCCTTTTCAACTAGAACGGGATTAGTAGGGATACGAGGGACTACAAGAGGATTAATAGTGGGTGTAGGTAGACTCTTTAAAGAAGTAGAATGTGTAAGAAAGATAACCAAATAAGCACCATAGGTGATATTGATAACATTGTCCTATGTTAATCATGGAGACTAACACACACGAGGTGGTGATAACTCCATTTGGGAACAAAGTCTTAAAAGTCTATCTCTACAATAGATTCATGATCACATTAGAGGCAAGTAAGTCCTGGGCTACTAGAAAAACATCATCCCCGGTTTACAAAAGAGATAAGGCCTTCCCTAGACTTTGAGATGTAATGTAATAGCAATATCACCAAGCGGATGAGAGCGCTTCCTGTAATTGGATAAGAAGACATTACATATGGAAAGATATTTGAGAATGAGTGGAAGCAACTTGGCCACAAAATCATGCAAGTCAGCCTTGTAGATAAGGTCAAACTGTAGAAGGGAGGAATAGTCTTTGGAGACCAAGGGGACATATTGAACTAGTTAGAGTGCCCTCCAGATTATTCACAAATGCACACTAGGACAAACAAGGGAATGCTTGCAAAATAGACCAAAATAACATGAATAAGACCTCCAAAAAGAACAGAACCTTCAAGACATGAGAAATAAATCCCTTCTATGATAGGTCCAAGTTAATGGATCACATTCTAAATTTTTCCTCACTATAGTTGCAAGACTTAAGCTGATTTAGCTTTAGCCATGAGGTTATTAGCCTCATTAACTTGATGAAATAGTTTTAAAAAGTTTTAGGGCTCACAATTTGAACTATATTTATCTCACTACTTAGCTATCAAGTGGATTTACCTTGTTTTGCTGATGAAGGGTTGTTCACTCCAATGCTATCAAGCTAGATAGTTGCCATTCTCATGCTAGCTTTTATTGTTCAGTTGTTATTTGCAATTTTCTTTTGTATAAGATCCATTATGTAAACCTAGAAAGTAATAGCCATGACTACAACAAAAAGGCTCCATAGACGCTCTTGTAGACGCAATATTTGAACTGTGTTAAAAAATGTCGGACATGTTTATTACCGTGTCTACTGTTGCGTCTAAAATTTCGCGTCTACAAGCGTGCTTATAGTGAAATCTATACGCGCATATAGACGCGCCTATTGATGCGCTCCGTAGATATATAATCATATTTATTAAAAAAGTAGATATATTCATATTCTACATCTATACACGCGTGTAATTGCACGTCTACAAAGGCGTGTACTCTATAAATTTTTGACGATAATAGACGTGCACTTTTCTTGCAATTTAGATGCGCTAATAGACGTGCAAAATAGAGGTATGAAAAAAAAACCAGAGAGCATGTGGCTTTGCAAGCCACATGCTCTCTGGTTTTTTTCCCCCCATCAACATCAAATCGTATGCTTAGGGAAAATAGAGAAAGATTATTTTGAAGATTTTTGTACTGAAAACAAAACAATGTATGTAGAACACGAAATTTCATATATATATAGATGAAACATTTTTACATGATGAGTTCTAGTGCTTGTGACCTCAAGTATGGTCATGGTCGCAAGCACTAGCTAAAAGTAATACAAATCAAAAATGAAAACTACAAGCCAAGGGGAGGCATGCATGCATGGGGCTCCTCTACATCTCCTCAGAAGAGGCATCATCATCGCTACCACCACCGCTGCCGATGCCACTGCCGCTACTGCTAGTCCCCCCTTTACTATCCTCAACTACATCAGGGTTCACCTACACAAAGGATTAAGGTATATAAATACCATTACAAATAATAAATTAGAGTTACCTATACTTTTCATGTAAAAAATAAAACATACCTCTTTTGGTTGTGGAATCCTCATGGCACGATTATATTGCTCCTCCATGATGAGTCCCTCCTCGTAGAAATGCTACCCAAGTGGACGCTCGGTTATGACCTCGATGGTAGCCTACCTCTCTAGGAGTAGGCATCCTACCAACGATATGATACTATAAAACAATTTGAACATACAATGTATTAGAACACACTACATAATGAATTGAAACAAATTACAAAATTTAAACTTAAAAAAATCAAATAATACTTACAAACTCAGCCTCCCATGACTCCCTACCACCCGATCCATAATGCGACGATCCCATGGTTGCCATCTGGATACGTCGCGCCTTTGCATGCTGGCAACTTGTCCTTTTCTCTATTGCTCTCTTCTTGGCCTCTTTCCACTCCCTGCAGTGGCAATTGGGTGGTTGGCCATATCCAAGGCGCCCATGCTCTTGTCTCCACAGTGACTCCTTAGCGAGCGTCATAAGGTGAGACCTCTTGTTATGAAGTGCGTCTCTCATCTTTGACCGTCCCCAATCATCTGAGAATCGTGAATTCTCGGGATGAGGGTACCTTCTAAGTGATGATTGCAGCACCTCTTACCACTATGTATATGCATAGTGCGTGGAGTACCTGTTAGTAGAGGTGTACCAAGGTTTGGTGTGCCAAGGTTTGGTGTTTATGCGGCAGTGCTAGGCAAAGATCTGATAGGTGTCCCAGACATGACACTAAAAACCTCCTCTGCAGTGGGAGGGCGACCAATATAACTAGTTATCTCCCCCATGACTTGCTCCTTGTTCGAAAAACCTCCAAAAAAGCTGCTAACACCTCTAGAGAACTCTGCTAAGGTGTTGTTCATGCGTTCCAACTCAGGATCAGTGCTGGAAGATCCAAGATTCCACAACAAAAATCCATTATTACCCTGTGCAGATAAAACATATTACATGCTGCATCTATACCTCCGTCTATACCCACGTCTGTCAACACGTTTATTCATGTGTCTATACATGCGTCTACACTGTCATCTAGATGCGCTAACAGACGCGCAGAGTCAAACCATATTTTGCAAATTGTTATAAAAAACACACAAAAAAACCTCCATAGATGATAGTCTATAGCATGTGAAGAGGGAGAGAGAGAGACAAACAGACAAAGAGAAAGTAAACAAGTTTCAGAGAGAGAAGAAGAACTCACCTTCTTTGCTTGTTCCGATGGGTGGCGGCTAGGTTGCAAGCTCCTTGTCCTCCTTCTCCCTTCCCTTGCTAGGTTACTTGATTCTTCTTCTCTTCCTTGCTGTTTGGCTCTTGTTCTTCACTCTTTGGCTCTTCCTTCCTCCTGTCCTCTTTTTACTCTTATTTCCTTCCCTCATTGTCTTCATGAAGCGATAGATAGATATGATTAGTGACATGATAGCAGAAAATGCGTTTACAGACATGATAGCAGAAAACGCGCAAAAAACGCAGGAAAGCACTGGTTTAAAAAGAAAGACACGACGTTTTTAAATTTTTTTTAATATTTACATGGCGTGTCTGTAAGCGCGTGTATATGCATGTGTATATGCACAGATAAGACATATTACACGCGCTGATAGACGTGCAATTACAATTAAACTTATTAGATGCTAGCTTTTGGTTGTTTTTGGATCAACATGACTTTCCTAGTCTTTCAATATCAAAATGTTTGCATTAATGTCGTAAGTATGAATGAATTTAGGGAATATGACATATATACCAAATGAAATCATATATATCCTTATGATTCAAGTGTAATTATGTCGTCATCTTCTACTAGTATGGGACATGCTGAGTCAACAAACAGTACATCCTCCAGTGAGGATGAGACATTGCGTCTTCACAATTGAGACGCTTGGCTACGATGAAAAATCAAATGTATGTGTGATTGTTGTCGAGGATGTTTTTTCGAGCACGTCGAATCACAATGTCACACCTCAGCATGTACGGAGAGTGGGACCAAGAAAAAGACCCAGTAAATTTTATTGCTTTATTTGCACAAATATTATTGGTCTATGTTGTGTCTTCACCATTAAACAAAACCTCCTTTTTTTTATTAAGCAGGATGCGGTACCACATCCTCAAATGGTCCCTCTAGGGCGTTAAGAGGCTGCGAAGCATCGACGCAAGGAGGCAAAGTCCTGAGGAAGAGTAGAGATTGATGACGACAATAGCAGCCCTCTTCAAATGCCCCATCAAGTTTTGGTGGAAGAGATTTTGAACAACATGGTGCACGATTTTTTTTCCCATAAGGTTCGGGGGGAGGGCACCACTAGAGAGATAGATGACCCGCTACACATAGCGTCAAAAACTCCATTGTACGAAGGTTGCACCTACTCTGTTCTACATGCATCTCTCGAGATACTGAACTTACAAGCCACTTATGGATGGAGTAATGCTAGCTTGAATGGATTATTGAAGTATGTATAATTTGATATTAATTTATAAATGCTTCTAGACAATATTCGCGGTTTGTTAACTCTGTTTGCACAATATATGCAGGTTATTGTCACAAATGCTTCCAAATGGAAATAAATTACCAACTAGAAGGGAGCAAGCAAGGCGTTTCTTGATATCTCTTAGAGGTCTCGATTACATTAAAATCCATGCATGCGTCAATGATTGCATCTTGTTTTGTGGGGATCATGCATCTGCACGACAGTGTCCTATTTGTGGTGAACCAAGTTACAACTAGGAGATGAAATCAATGGATATGCCTCGTAAGGTTTTGGGACATTTTCCTATTATTCCATGTATTCAACTTATGTTTAAGTGTGAATCTATTGTGAGACTCGTGTCATGGCATGCTAGTTACCATTCAAGTGATGGAAAGTGGAGAATTCCTTCAGACACACCACCTTGGCAACACGTAGACAATTTGTGGCCTACTTTCAAAGAAGAGCCCATAAATTTGAGATTTGGTCTAGGATTAGATGGAATAAATCCATTTGGCATCAAAAGCACCTCATATAGTGTATGGCCAGTGGTATTGGTGAACTATAATATCCCTCTGTCCATGGCAATAAAAAAAGGACATGTAATGTTGTCCCTTTTGATTCCTGGAAAACAAAAAGTAAAAAACATGGACGTTTACTTAGAGCCTTTGATCGAGGAGCTAGAAATGCTATGGAGAGGTATTGAGGTGCAAGATGTGAGGGCATCATTGTCCTCTAGAGATTTCACTTTAAAGGGCATGTTGTTGTGGACCATGCATGACTTTTCAGGCTATGGAGAGTGTTCAAGTAGTTGCATACTCTATTTTATTCATTCTTACCCTTAATCAAATATATGTCATCATTAACCCACTTGTTTTTAAAGGTTTAACTACATTAGGATATCATGCATGTCCAATTTGCGGTCCCTCTCTGGTTTCTTCTAGATCGACACGCTTGAAGAAGGTTATCTATGACAATTATCATCGTTTTCTTCCTATTGACCACCCCAAATATGCACCCCCCACTAATGGAAGAACTCCACAATCTTTGACCATTCAAGATTGGAAGGATACTTGGACACACGCCAATGATCATCCTCCACTCGAGGTAACTAGTTTACTTATTTTGTTTGTCTTTAAAGTACACTCCATTATAAGAAAGAGAAATAATATATTATTTGTGCCTTAGATTCTCTATATTTTTTCGTGTTCCATATTGGACTGAACTCAAGATCAATCACCTATTGGACCCCATGCATATATTCAAGAATGTTGCCTCTACATTATGGGATCACTTAATCGGGACTCGTGATTCTGTCAATATAAGGGAGGATTTATGTAGCATTGGACGTTTGAGACAAGCTTGGCCACGCATCGGACCCAAAGGAAAGATCCAGTTACCGCGTGCACCTTGGATGTTGTCGAAGATCGAAGAAAAGATGGTAAAGCAGCAGATATGTAGCTTTCAAACTCCCACAGGATATATGAGATGTCTTAAGGGAGCCTTCATAAAGAAAAATAAAAGAGGTGTGAAGTAACTATCTGATTTAAAGTCTCACGATTGGCACAAAATGATTCAAGTAAGGATTTTCATATCCATAAATATATTAATTAGTGGAGTAACTATGTAGACTAATTAACAATGTATGAATATTTACATACAGTTCATCCTTCCTACTAGCATATCCCATTGTGTTTCGAAAGATGTGTGTGATATCATTTACAAGATGGGTGAACTCGCGAGGTATGTATACTTTATACTTATTTTTTAGTTTACATATTACGTACATCACATAGTAACCCGCTTGAATTTATGGACAAAACTAATCATGGTTCTCAATTGCATGTTGGTAGATTTGTGAGTTTGAAGGAAATTGATCCAAATACGTTGCAAGAGGCTCGAGTATTGTCCATTGAGGTGGTTTGTTTGGTGGAGAAAACTTTTCCTTGTTCCATTTTGACTACTCAAGTACACTTACTCGTACATCTGATTGATGAGATTGCAATTTGTGGGGTAGTTCATGCAAGGTGGATATTTTTTCTAGAGCGCTTTATGAAAATCCTAAAAGATTTTGTAAGGCAAAATGCACGGCCCGACGGAAGCATGGCTGAGGGTTGGTTAATTCTTACTAAAGTGGACCCCTCTTTACCACAACTATGGAAAGATGATGAAGATTTGAGGATGACCTCTATAATACCTCAAGGAAAAGGAAGGAGCAAAGTGCTAATGAAAGAGGGACTTCGTAAGTTAAATGTATTTTGTGTGCTAAACAACGAAGTAATGAGAAAATGGGTGACAGTATATAAAGAAGCAAGGGCAAGAAGAGTAAGCAAAAGACAAGCATTTCGTGCTAGACATGGACATAATGTCCCATATCCAGAACATTTAAGTGCACTTCCACATCATATTGATATAGATTGGCTACATGAAGAAATGGAAAAGATGGAAAAAGAGGAGGCGATGGATATAGAGGAGTGGGAATACACACGAGGTTGCTTATCAAAGGTGAGACATACTTATAATTAAATTATCTTTAGTTATATATGATATAATAATTTCACGTGTCATCTTTAACTAAATCATTAATATGATCTCAACAATGTACTACTAGTGCACATTGTTCAATGCTATTTGGTGTGAAGGCAAATATTTTCGAACTCAACGTATAGATGATAAGAGAAATACCTAGGATTGTGATATCCTTGCAAACTTCCAGGATACCAATGGTGCCATGGAAGGTTATTGTGGCTTGATCCAAGATATTTTGAAGCTTGACTTTAGGAAATTTTTTATATATGTATTAGATGTAAAGTGGTTTAAAGAAGTAGTAACAACGGGTAAGCATTGCACAATTAGATGTCATCCAAGTGGTTTTATAGTGATTGACTCTACAAAATTTCACCAAGGCAAGAATGACACATTTGTACTACCTCAACAATGCGAGCAGGTATATTAGAAGCTATTTATTTTCATATATATTACTTCTTGATACATTCTCAAAATACAGTAAATATCTAAGTTGCTTACTTTTTTTAAAAAAAATGCAGGTTGTGTATCACCCAATGGTAAAAAACAACCGATGGTGGCACGTCATCCCCATATCTAATCGTTCAAAACCAATATATGGCAATGCTACCAACATAGAGATAGTTGATGACAATCCAACAATCAATGATGATGCACATGATGATGCCATGATCGATGATATACATAATGCAGTGCAAGATGATCCCTGGGAGGATGTTCAAGGAAGCGCAGAAGAGGATCACAATATGGTTGTAGATGATGATGAAGAAATTGAGCAAAGCAATACATCTGACAGTGGGATAGACGCATTTGTTTCATTGCCTATTGGTAACATAGACCTAGAGGTAGATAGTCTAGCAAGGGCCGATCTCATTGAAGATGAGATTGATCATTCATTGTAGCATATATAATTAGCTTTGAATGATTGGATGTATATTTATAATACTCAGAAAGAAGTAAAGTTGGTAATGTATTCAAAAAAATACTAGCTGTTAAGATGTTTGGTCATATTTAGGGACTTTATGAGAAATGAAAAATATGTGTGTTTATTTTCGCATCTATAAGTGCGTTTAAAAATGCGGGTATATAGACGCATATTATATACTAGCGCCAATAGACGCGTTGATAAACGCGCCCGCTATTTCGCATGTACAGTGCGCATCTATAGGGCCTTTCTCTTGTAGTACATTCCACTATGCTTTCTATCCCATTCTCTTACTTTTGGATAGGGTCTTAACTAACACCCACCACTCTAGCCCAAATGTTCTAGATACTCCATAATCTCCAAGACAATTGATATGAAGTCAATAGTTTTGGCATCATAAAGTGCCCTAATGGCATGCCTTGCCTTACTCAAAAGCTTTATTTTTCAACCAATGTTATAGTAGGGGTTTTAATGTTAAGCTCTTTGCAAGAGCAAATCGATCTATCCAGTCCATAAGAAGATTGACAATTCTCTTGGTAGGAGGAAGAAGAAATGAAAAGATATAATAGTATTCTTACAATGAGGAGGGGCTGTAGTGGTCAACGTTAGGTGTTGAGCTAGAATATATAGACTAAATTGGAAAATTTTATTATATAATTGAGGAAGAAGTATGATTTCTTGTAATAAGGAGGGGTTAGAGTAGTCAACATTGGACAATGAACTAGGATCTCCAAATTGGTTAGGGAAATTCATCAAATAACCACACCCTAAGTGATGTACCACTCATAATTATGTTTATTCTAGATAGGTTTTAGTTCCAACAAATACTCTCTTATCAACCATTCTAATTCTATCCTCTCAATGCTCAAGGTGATACTAGTGAAGTGACCATTGCAATGTTGCACTAGTTAATATTGTGATTCACGAATAGGTCATTACAATGTCATTGATATGCCCACTATGATGCCCCAAAATTCTAGGCAATCATTGGTCCATAACCTTGGGTACTTTGTAGAGGGATGTAGCTAGAGCCTCAGAATGAAACCAAGCTAATTAAAAGGATTCAAAAGTTAACCTTGACTCTAATTGGAAACCCTATTTTTGCTATGATATAACAATGAACAATGAATATTTTTGCTACAACAAATTTCCCTATGATGCCACATTAGCAATATTGCAATATCAATTGAAGAGTATATGCTTCTACGAACCAAGCATTTAACAAATATAATCATGTGCTCATTTTGAAGAGAATTTGATACAATATACAATGAGATAAAGCATAAACCTATTCCTTTTTGTTTTCTCAAATCAATTAACTTCTTCTTGAAGCAATAACTCAACGACATTATCCTAAGCAAAGCACAAGATAAGCAAGCTATTTGAGATTCCACAAGGTTCCTCTGTGTCTTAGAAATGAGACCACAATGTTATAAGACACAAGTTCACTACATGGGACTTGATGGTCTATCAAGGCTTCTTGACACTCAAAGGCTCACATATCTCTCAACTCAATTGCTTTATTTTCAAGTGTTGCCCCTCTCCGAATTCGCTTCTACTCCATGCATGCAAGCTAGAAGAAAGGAGAAGTCTTGAGAGTTCTACAAGTGCTAACCAATCCCCTAAGTACTAGCATTATGGTTTGGATGGTGGAGAGAAGCTTTGACTATCTTCGTTCTTGTATGCACGCTCTGGAGCTCCTCTTGCTTCACACTCTTTGATCCCTTCATCTCAATGGTGTCATGAGTAAGCAAGAGAAGAAAATAAGAGATCAAACTCAAGATAATAAGAGAGGAGAAGCTCTCATATCCTCAAACTCAAGGAAGTTTGCATAGAAGCACATAATATCACTCTCATTTAAGCTCGAGCTATGGTAGATGGAGAAATAAGAAGAAGAAAGATAGGCACACAAGTTTACATGTATTGTGTGTGTTTGAACCTTACAGAAAGTTGGATAAAGCTTTCCAACCTTCTACATGGGTTTTTGGTTCATTTCTTATTCATATAGTGCTAGAAGCTTGGCCTTGGCCTTTGCAACTTTGCTCATGGGGTTCTATAGTTTGTACACTAGAGAACCTAATGCCCACTTTTACAAGGGACATTTGATGCTATTTGTAAGATTTGAAAGAATATCAAGAATGAGTGAGCCAAAATAGCAATAATGTAAAGATCAAAGAGCACACATGATCTTTGGAAGTGAGTAGAAATGCAAAACTAGATTCATGAGCTAGTATTTGAGCTTCAAACACATGCATTAGACATAGCTTGCTTTTTGGTGCCTGTGAGTGCACAACCATTGTCTTCAAAAAACTGGAAGTGAATTGTACCATGCCAACTCTTGACCATATATATTATTATACAGCAATCATGTAGATATACAAAGTATACACAAACAGAAAGGTAGCTTATGATCCACTAGTTACGCTTAGAAGCATGTGTATTAATTTGGTAAATAGGGAGAGCATGGCTCTTGTATCCAAAAATTATGAGCTGGTAGTTACACTTGTAGCGTGTGTATTAATTTGGTAAATGGGGAGAGCATGACCCTTATAGCGATAAATTTGGTTACATATCCACCATACATATTATATGTCACTCATGCAGGTTAATGCATGGCACACTTTTAGGACGCTATTGCTCGTTAACACGAACGATTCTATGCTTGTAATCATCCCTGTCGCAAAAGACATTGGCAGCACAAGTTATGTATGTGCCACTTCCATGGCTGTCTGTGGGGGACTCGGGAGACTTAATCAAGGCGAAGGCATGCGGTCCCTTTTGCCGCGCATCCCATGGCTCCACGTCAGGGACGACCTGTGCTCCCCCTCCATCGTCAACATCTGCATTCACACAACACGCACACACACACACACGAACGTGCTCTATCACATCCTGCTGCTGGTTGCTAGCAATCATCATCGCCCGGCCATAGCGACCTCCAGAATTCAGGTCATTCTTATTACTTACCTTTGCTTTAAGCATGCCGTTCTCCTGTACCAGCGATTGGGCCTGAAAATATAGACACATTGAATCACGCCATCTAGTTATACTCATATAGATGCAAAATCACATGTCAGACGGTTTGTGTGCACCTAATTAACCCTTGCTTTCGAAACCCAAGTCTTTTGCGCATCCCTACCTGTTCATTAAGTCCCTGCACTTGTTCCGTCAGCAGTTTGGTCTGCTCAACAAGTTGAGGCGCAATTGTTACAACAAGCTGATGCGTATACAATACATTTGTACCGTTCACCGGCAAATCTGCTGCATGCGGCTCCGAGTTTACCTGTCTTGATCTCACCCGCTCTACAGCTCCTTGTAGCTGGCTTTCCAGGTTATCTAGCTCCTTTAGACCTAACATCTGAAGGTCTTCGCCCATCAAACGCCTACAACAAAGCATTGTGTACTATTGTTGCTATCGCTAATTAATCCAGCAACGCAATTCGCGGCCTATTGCGGACACGTTAACAGGAACTGCAATCTTGCCATACCTGAGATTATCTTGCATGGCTTTCAACTCGCCGTTACGTCTTGCAGCTTCTTCTTTCCAAAACTACAGCAATAAACAAACCTTTGAAAAACGTGTCTTTCGCAATTCAGAGAGTCAAACAGAGAAATTAACATGGAATGTGGTTTTTCACAGTAGTTAATTGTGGTATTGGTTATCGTATTGGTAAAATGTAGCGTAAAGAGTAGCTATTTTGTTCAAGTCTAGTACGAGTATGTATGTATGCACACAGTAAATCAACATGGATTATGGCTTATCCTCCCTGTTGATATTTGCCTTTAATTAACTCGGTAAAACTACCTTGAACAGAAATTATGTTGTTGATCTCTAACAGAAACATTTAACTATGTACATAGACACCTACATACATCCTTGCCAGGGTGCTTCTCGGAGAGGTTCAGGCCTCAGTTCACTCTTACCCAAGAACCTTCAGCTAGATTCCAAGGAACTGCACGTAAAGGAGCCTGAACATCAGGATGGCTACATCTTCTAGATAAGCTTGTAAGAAAGATCAGCACTCTTTGAGAGCTGGATGGACTTGTCTCTCCTATACCAAGAGAATATTGTGACAAAACATATAGCAAATTGCTAAGTTATAAAGCCTTCCAATCTTTCCATTTAAAGTGGTTACAAAGAGACTCTACATCTAACTCAATTTCTATCTTGCTTTTTAGGCTTTTATAGGGGTAGCTGGCTATGAAGTTTGTTTCATGGGAAAACTATCTAATCCATTCCAATGGTCTTGAGTATAGCTTGTAACTTATAAAGCCTTGCAAGCCATACAGTGATGTGGTTGCAAAGAGAATCTTCACCAACACACGAGAGCTTGCGACCATGCAACACATCCCCTATGGGAAGACCACGGATAAGGAGCCTCCATAGAAAAATTCACCTTAATACGAAAGCTTGGCCTTCCACAATTGAAGCAGATGATCACACCCTCAGAGGCTTGTGGAGACGAGATGTAAGAAGCTCGGAAGATATGTTTTAGTAAGAGAATTATTAATAATACCTCGTCACACTGGCATAGGTATAAAAGGTGTGATAAGTGATTTTTGACATCTTTTACAATAATACAAGTACGGTCTCTCATCTTGCCTGCTTGTACTTAGTTGTCATGGCTTTTCTCTCTCCTTTTCTATCTTTCTAGTCTTTCTCTCTCTTGGTTACTCATTCTTTGTATTCTTTTCTCTCTTTTGCTCTTCTTTCTCTCACCTCCCAACCCTCTCCACGATAGGTATATTAGAGCATTGGTCTTTAATCCATTTAGTTCAATCTTTTCTTAGATTTCCTTCACAGGATAGTTACCTTCTTGTTACTCAAGGATAGGGTGTCAACTTGAAAAAATAGATAGGTGCACTAACCAAGAAGACCAAGGATAGCCCAATTAGAGTTAATTGGAGTACTTAAAGATAAAGTTGGTGGCATCTTGGACAAAATAGCAAGTTGTGCATCCATGACAAGCCATTTTGAAGGCAAAATAGTTAGAAAAAGGGACAATATAGTTAGTCAAGATTAGAAGTCCCATTACTTTTTAGGACAAGTCTTCTTTTTCCTCTTCCTTCAAGCTTTTGGGTGAAGCTTTCATGGTGGATGGCAAATATCTTTTTCTCTTGATCAGTAGCCACTTTTTCTTTCTTTGGAAGCATGGGGCAATGATTCTTTATGTCTTGCTAATCATTTTAATCACCAAACTTGAGGCATGAGGCTTAAGAGAATACCAAAAGTAGGCTCGAAAAATGTGTTGAATAATACATTGACTTACTACTCTCCATTCTCAGCTCAAGGTAGGCATCAAACTCTTCTCTATATCTTGCTTACTTCATGGACAAGTGTCCTATATCATTCTCAATTGGGATATACACCTTTGAACCTCTAATTTTCATTTTCTTTGCTGAAACCCTAAAACATAGTAGGGTAGCCATAGCCATAGATTTGGAAGCTTTATTTTGTTCAACAATTGGCTCCTTTTGACTTCAAAAGTTTCTCTACTATCATTTGGGAGTAAGATTGGCTTTAAGATTGAAAACATTACAAAGATTTTAGTATATTGAGCTTCTTGCTAGCTTCTTGAAGTCTATAATGGAGTTAAATTTTGGGGCTTTTGCTCAAAGAGCTTGAATCTTTGATATCAAGTGTTCAAGCGGGCTCCAAGTATTGATTCTTCAAAGATTTCATCATCTTTAAGCATGGATGGGCTGAATTCAATGGATTATTGGAGCTTTATAATGGATTATTTTGCTACATGAACATGGAGTTATTATCTTTAAAAGTCATAAGCTTATAGATAAGAAGATGGCTATAAATGTCTATGAAATAGCAACTAAGAAACATGTTTTTTTGTGTTTGAAACTTATGAAACATTTCTTAAAGTAAAAAATGTTCCTAAGAGTAAAAAATGTGGGGTTTTTTTGTGAATTTAAACCCAAAACATGGTTTTTTTATAAAAACCATTGGACAATGTTAAACATGATGATAATGTGCAATGACTTGTGAGGGCTCAAGATTTTGAATGAGAGACTAATTTTTATGGGATTTTGTTTAGTTATTGGACATTGTCAATCTAATTTCTATTATTGTCTTGACAATTGATTATTATACGACTTTAGTCTTATTTATGAGTTATTTATTATATATTTGATTCATTCTCGATTTTGACATTTTGTCAGTTTGTTTTAAAATGAAAATCATGATATTGCAACTTAAGTTAGTTCATATTGTAGATAGAATAGTTACATGTTTATTTCAATTTTCTTTGTATAATATATAATCATGATGTTTGAGTTCTTAACCATAGTACAGCTTGCCCAAAGACTAACTTTGATATAAATGACTAACTTTGATATAAGTCTATGGTTTGAGTTCTAAACCATAGTATAGCCCAAAGACTAACTTTGATATAAGTGACAAGTCAATAATGGATTATGGATATGTAACATATTATTCTCAATTGAGTCTATTATCACTCAAGCTCAGTTGGCCATTCTTTGTTTAAGAGAGAGTTTCATAGAGGTTTAGAAACTTTTTTCCTAGTAAACAAACCTATTAGAAATTCCTATATCAAAAAACCCATGTTTCTTATTTTACACCCTCTTGAAACAAACTTATGAAACACATTACACGTTTCTAATATTTTGTTTCCAAATATTTCTGGCATTTTTGGCTACTATGGACTATGACCAAGAGATGTTGCCTATTCTATTATGTGGTGAAGAAATAGTATAATTATTTGTATGGCAGTCACTTTAGAGTTCAAAGTGATCACATGGTCCTAAAGTATTTCCTTATTTTATATGGCAATCACTTTAGAGTTCAAAGTGATCACATGGTCCTAAAGTATTTCCTTATTTAGTCAAATCTCACTTCTAAGTAGCATAGATGGGTAGCTACCTTGCAAAACTATGATTTTAATATCAGTCATACAAGGATAAAGGACAATGTGATAGCTGTTTCTCTTTCTATAATGTGGGCATGCCAGGTTTCAGCTATGATCTACTTACATAGTAACTAGATTGAGGCGTTACAAGAGGCCTAGATTTTGGATGATGAACTCAGCCATATATTTTAGAAATTATAGCAAGTTCTCATGGAGAAAAACTCAAATTATTAGTTTAAAAATAGCCTAATTTGGTGTAAGCGCAAGATTGTTATTCCCTCTACTTCTTCTTTTATGCTGAAAATTATTGAGGACTTGCATTCTTTGCTTATAGCTAGACATTTTGGAGTGTTTAAGATCTATGATAAGATCAGAAAAAGCTTTCATTGAAATGGATTATGGAGAGATGTTAAGGACTATTTCATGAAGTGTATGCCTTGTTAGTAGAACAAGGATAGCACCCATAAGCTAGGTAATTTGTCATTGTCTATCCCTAAAGCCAAATGGACACAAATTACCATAGATTTCATTACTCAATTACCTACTATAAATAAGGATTGGAATAGCATTTATGTAATAGTGCATAGACTCACTAAGGTAGTCCATTTTATTCTTACACAGACCCAATTTACTACTTCGTAGGTGGCTAGTCAATTCATGTAGTAGATACTTAGATTATATGGATTACCATAGGTGATTGTGCATAATGAGGATACCAAGTTCATGAGCAACTTTTAGTGGGTGGTGTTCAACTCTGTGGATACTAAATTCGATCCTTCTACAACCTATCATTTGCCATTGCAGACTAGTGGCAAGACAAAAAGGGTAAATAAGTGGTTGGACACTTACATTTATCATTTCTATCATGATGTGTAGCATACATGGGATTCATGGTTGCATTTGACTCAATTTTCCTATAATAACTCCTTTCATGCTAGCCTTGGAGTTTCACCCTTTGAGGCTATGTATGGTTACAAGATGCCCCTACCTATAGTAATTTTCAATGAGAAGATCAATCCTCATGAAAAAGAAGAATTGGAAAGAATGCAGACCCTTCTTCAACAATGTAAGATAAATCTTAAAAAAGCTCAAGATCAAATGAAGATGTATGCTGATGAGAAGAGGCGACCCTTGGAATTATAGAAGGGAGAGTTGATTTTATTGAAAGTACCCAAGTCTCATTACTCTACTTTGAAGGATGGATCCAACAATAAACTTGCTCATAGGTTCTATGGACCATATAGGATCATGAAGCATATTGGAGACTTGGCATATAGATTAGAACTTTCCTCTTCCACTAAGATTCATAATGCATTTTATGTTAGTCAACTCAAATCCTTTGATGGTACCCAAGTAAAAATAGTCGATGAGCTGTCTCCTATGGATAAAGAAGCCTTATTCATTGTAGTCTTGAGGAGATCATAGATCAACATGAAAATAAGCTTTGTTCTTGCTCTATCATTGAGTATTTGATCAAGTTGAAGGGTTTACTAGTTAAGGAAACTTTTTGGAGAGACTGGATTCTATTTTACTTGAGTTTTCTTATCTACGGGATGCATCAGTGTCTAGGACATAGTCAACAAGGAAGCCACTTATGGTATAAAAACGGCCTAGATATTAGTTTGTTTTAGAATATATTTTATTCTACTTAATTTTCAAAAATATCCCATCTACATAGAGTCAAAGTACTCTTCATTAGCTATGTTTTGACATGTGGCAAGCCCTATTTGGATACTTTTATCAGAAGATATAACAGTTTTTGTTTAGGAATGAATGTTTCTACAACAAGATATCTATTCATTAGAGAGTGTTTCTTGAAGATCTAAAGGCTCCAATTTCTTTTGAAGACATTGCGATTATGTATATGGTAGAGGCTTTCCTTTATGTCTTCATTTTAGTCAACACGTTTCCATTTCTCTACTCCTTAGTCAACACTTTGTTTCATCTATCATTCTTTGCTATTGTAAAATTGTTTTTGTGGACAAAAACCTTTGGACAGGGATGGATTATAAGAGGTTGGAAAGACATGTTTTAGTGAGAAAATTATCAATAATAGCTTATCACATTGACATAGGTACAAAAGGTGTAAGACATGTAATTTTTGACATCTTTTATAATAATAAAATTACTATCTCTCATCTCACTTGTTTGTACTCAAATTTCATGACCTTTGTGTCTTCTTTTTTATCTTTCTAGTCTTTCCCTCTCCTCATCACTCATTCTCTCTCCTCTTTTCTCTCTCTTCTACTTTTCTTTCTCTCACCTCTCAACCCTCTCATTGACACAATAAAAGATAAAGAAATACCAAGAGAGGTGCTAGTTTTGGGACCAACAAACTCTCCAATGTCCAAGATTAAAGTGGTAGTGTGCATTTTAGTTTATGTGAATCAATTACTTGTTGTAATGATTGATTAATCAAGTCGTTACTACTCTCTCTAAGGAGGAAGGTTCGATTCACACCTCCTCCTTGAGATACATCCCTCCTAATAATAGAATCTAAAAGAAAATAAAATTAAATCTTTTGGTTCAAAATTCTACCAGAGTATCCTATATAATCGTTAAAAAATGTGATGGAAAGGCCTTAGCATATACATGTGCATGGATAGTGTAGAGGCGCAACCGCCAAGACCCACGGATGGCTTATTGTTCAAGCATGTCAAGGGAGCACTAATGGCTACCTCTCACATAGCCGACGCACTATCCCTCTCTACAAGTTTAGTGAGCTTACCTTGATGCCCGATTGAGTTGCTTCCTCTCTCAAGCACTTCGATAGTTCCACGATTTGTGATGCAAGCTCAAGCATCCTCAAGCCTCTTCCTCCAAGCTTCATTCTCCATAGCCACATACAAGAGAAGAGAAGATAAGAGAAGAAGAAGAGAGGAGAAGATGCAGAGTTTCACCTCCAAGTTCCCCCACTCTCACAAGCTCACTTCCTCACACTCCCTCCCTCAAGCACTCACAAGCTCACTTCCTCACACTCCCTCCCTCAAGCACTCACAAGCAAGCAAGAGAAGAGAAGGAGAAAACAAGAAGAGTCCACACACTGAAGAATGAGCTCACATTCACTTTTTGAACTTGATATACAAAGCCCTAAATCCCTTTTGGGCGGTCATCCCCTTATTCCCTGTTTTATATGGCCAGCTTCCTACCGTGCCCATCTACCTTTAGAATTTTCACGGCACTCTTAAAATAAATCACGGTGCGCATTGTGCTCTTTTACAAAATTATTGACTTGTGTTTTTTCTTGAGCGTGCCTCCTTGATTTAGGACTTTTTTACAATTCTTGTGTTTCTCGATTTTTCTTGTCATGCCTTCATTCTCCATTCTGCTTTTGCCTTGGCTCTATCTTCTGCTTTAGATTTTCCCAATGTTTCACCTTGTTTGCTTGTTCATTTGAGGGTTAACATTACCCCCTCCTAGCTAAGTGCCCGTCCCATGGCACATATTGGGGGATGCATCCGACTCTGTTGTTGGAGTAGCCAAGAAGCTCTTTGAGTTTGTGTGCAAATCAAGTTGGAAGGTGTGTTGGAGGGATTTATGGAACTCTAAGGCCCTTGAGTTGGAGATGATCCCTTGTCTTGGAGGGGTTTATGGACCTGAAGAAAGGCCGTTGAGGTCTGGTCATGGAGAGAGGCTGGGGGGTGGATCTGGTGTTGAAATTGAATATTGTGTTGGATGGATCCATCACATGGCCCTCTACAGTGACCTTCTTATGCACTATTTGAAATGAGCTTCTTTATTCACTTTTTAATTGAGGTTGTTGCGTCCACCCCTTGGTTTGTTGGGTCGGCATGGTAGGATGTTTCATGAGATGGGGAGCACATTGCATGGATGATGGGGTCGCTGAAGCTGGTGGGGGGGGCCTTCAGTTGTACTTGAAAAGAAAAGAAAGGTGCATTACTTGTGGGTGTGTGCCATTGTCGATGGGTGCATTGTGTTCCTGCTAATGGGATGGAGCTTAGGGTGAGAGGTCTAACCATAGGCAAGTGTTACCTCGAGTGTGTGTCCTGCCCTTGATGTGCCCCCTAAGAAAGAAGTGGGGGATCAAAATGAGGCTAGGGGGTTAGAAATGGAGCTGACTAACTGAGGCCATTGGGCGCACCTAACTTGAGAATCCCTAGGTGTAGTGACGGTAATCAATGTGTAGCTTGTGTTTTTTTTAAAATAAAATAATTTCTTGAATTTGGAGAAGTAGTACAAGATGACAGATTCGTTTTCTGGGTTCATGGGCGTGGGATGGGAAAGTTGGGGGCTTTAATGATTTGTTAAGGAAGTGTTTGCTTAGCATATACCATTTTTTGCCTATTCTAACGTGGAGAGGTGTGGTGGACAAGAATGGATGGCTACATTTGGTAAATTGGCTGTTGTTCATGTCTTCTAGAAGGGCCATGCAAAAGGATGGGAGTAAAGCATTGCGCAACATTAGCCGAGTCATGGCGCACCCATCTATTTCTACATTAATGTCAAAAAAGAGCAGCGGAAGATGGTACTCTGCCGGTGCGGGGGGTTGCTTGAGGAGAGTCTTAAGTAATCTAATATACTTACATGTTGTTACAAAGGCAAGGTCTGGGCAAGAGGAGAATTCCATTAGAAAATGGGCCATGGAGTTCCATAGATCTCATTATGAGAAAGCGAGTGCCTCCTCTGGCTTTGTGGTGTTGACATTGTAGATCCTCAAAAAGTCGTATCGACCATGGATGTCCGAGTCAAAATCTACTCCCACCCTTTGAGGATATGGTAGATAGGTCGATAATTCCATTCGAAGGGTAGGGAGCCACAAATTGACATCCACGCATCCATGTTGTCATTCCAGACTCTTCTCCTCCACTTAGGTTGGGATTCATAGCCCTTCATCGTATGGGGCACCTCCTCAACCTTGTTTTCCCTGTAATTTGGGGACACTATCTCCCAAGATGTTGGATTTTTCTCTCTTTCAATGAGCCATATTTTCCTAAACCTTTTTCCCGTGGTGATTACCTCCATTACTGCTTTGGTGGATAGCACTTTTCTCAAACCCACTGGATATTGGAAAGTGAAGTTGAAGGGTTGGCAATGATACTCTCACTGCTCCTACACCGACAACTCTATACTCCAGTTCATAGGTAAGCAATCCCTTTCTAGTGGGATGGGTGGGTATGGAACTGCATGTGGTTGTGCTTGAGCTCATTTGCATGCTTGATCTAACATTCTGGCTCTCTTCCTTTTTGCTTTTTCCTTCCTTTCCATTGTGGCATCTTGTTTTTGAGGGGGCTTTGGTTGGGGTGAGGGGGTGGTGGGATCCACTCCTCATCTTGTTGCTTTCCTTCACGGCTTGACCCTATCCCTCCCTCTTGGGGTTGTCGTTCCTGAAGTTCCAAGGCATCAATCTCCCCTCGTGTCAAGCTTGGTCCTAACTATTTCTCTTACTGATCTTGACTGATTCGATCGAGGCTTGCATCTTGGACTTGGGAGCACAACCCTTTTTTGATTACCTTTTAGGCTATTTTTAGTTTTCTTTTGAGCATATCAACTGCCTCCTCCTCCTTAGAGAGTGTGAATTCTAAGATTGTGCTAAGGAAGGCACATTGTTGGACTTTGAGTCTAGCTTGAGTGGCGTCTGCCCTGCCTTATGCTAATATTCGGCCTCCCTCTGCGTAAGGGTCAAGTGGCTCACTAGATCCTTCACTTGCTTCTCACTCTTGGCTTCCCATTCCCTTACCTTCTTTTTCATTTCTTCCAAGCCCTCACGTTGCCTTTGTGACAATGCCACTATCACTACCTCATGCCTTTTCCATTTTTATACAAGGTCCTCTTTTTCTTCTATTAGGCGCCTGATCTTCTCCTTTAGTGTTGCTCGTTCTTTCCTTTGTCGTTGCGTTCTACATTCTACTTCTTCTCTCTCTTTTTTCCATTCTTCTTGCTTTTGTGCTCTCTCTGCTTCTAGTGTGGCGAGCTCTTCCATGCCCTCTTGAAGTTTTCTCAAATGTGTTTCGAGATACACCTATTGTAGAACCAAGATCTTGTATTCCCTTTGCATTGCAACTAGCTCGTGGTTCACTTCCTCCAATCTTTTTTGCCACTATTCTTTGTTGTCTTCCTTGGCCCCTAGCTCTTCTTTCAGTGCATGGATTTCTTTGTATAGCAAGGCCACTTGGTAGGTCCTTTCTAGATGGGAGGCATTTTCCATTTCCCTTTCTGTTTCTAGTGTCACCATTGCCACCCTCTTCTCCTCCTTTTCCCTTTCCAACTGAGCGTAGAGCTCCCTGGCATGCTTGTTCTAGTCTACGGCCTGCGGCTTCATGGTAATAGCATCTACCTTTGGTCACTTGGGTCCCTGTTGAGATTCAACAATTGCCACAACTGATCTTCTCACTTCTATAGTTGGGGTTCTTACACTAGAGGTGGGCATTGGGGTATGTGCCTTAATAACTAAGAACTGCACCCATGCCATGAGGTTACTGGCCTCCCCTATGGCTAGGCACATGTCTAGCATTGTTGTGATGGTTTGGATAGTGGGCAAGAGGATAGGCGGGGTCGGGTAGAGTGAGGCTTTGCCCTTTCCTTTAGGGTGGAGGTAAGTCTTCTACTGCTTGGGCACTGGCTCCTAGTCTGTCCTGCCTAGGCAGGCACATTGCTACTAGCTCCTCCTAACTACACTGTTGTTCTATGAACATGTGCACCACTTGTACCAAGTCCTCCTCTTCTTTCTTTCTCAACTCCTCCTCTTGTTCAGTGGCTCTTCTTGAGTCATCCTTGGCTTTTAATAGGCCCATTTCCTCTTTTCTCTTCCTCTCTTTCTCCTACTTCTTCTTCATTGCCTTATTTTTTGGCATCTTTGCCTTCCATTTGCTGGATTGAGCTTCTTACTCTCCCTCTTCTTCACTAATCGTCCTCTCACTTGATGCTTCTTTGTCGTGATGAGGAGGTGACTTTGCAGGCATTTCACTTGATCCCTCTTCTATGTCTTGTGCCTCTTTTATAGCCTCTCGAATAAGGGCAGTCAAGACCACTCCATACCCTATGAATGCAACCTTGGCCAAGGGCTTCTTCCTGTCAGTTTCCTTTGATGCTGGGGATTCTCCATCCGCTGGTCTACTTCCAAGGTCGAGTGTCTTGGTTGATTGGTCTATGGTTTTCCTAACATAGCCATTCCAATCCACTTTATGCAACGAATGAGCCGCCACACTCTCTAGCACAGGCACGTTGATTCTATGCATGAGTAAATTGTACCTTAGGCTGAAGAAGAGGGTGTGGATAACCTTTGCTTGCAATATGATCTCCACATCGAGGATGTCCTGGATGCTTATGCCATCATTTGCCAAGAGACTTTCCTTCTTCATCCCTAGCATGGCATAGATGTCTTTTTATGCCACTTCTCTTTTATGCCGTTTTCACTAAGGTCTTACTGAGCGGGACCTACACCTGCTTGGTTCCTTCCCTGCTTGTCAAGGACACTGTCCCACTCTCCTTGTCAGGGTCATACGTCCTTAGGAATTCCACACACCTAGTGTGGTCCTCCCAAACTTTTCGATATATGTAACGGGGTTGTAGTGATTCACAATCCTCCTAATAACTTCTTATCTGGTCACCACCCCTTCGATGTTGTGGATGCTCTTAAACTTGAGTTGGTTATATGCCCAATTTTCAAGGGATAGACGTACTTTTCTCTTTCCTCTTCCATGAAAGGTAGGCAATGGGCTCGGTCTTGTTGCGACATCCTAAGCTCCTATCATAAGCCATGGTTTTCCATTAGTGATTTTCCACCTAGCTTTACATAAAGAAAATACTTCATGGTTGGCAAATAAACCTATTTTTAGTACATAATTATACTTTTTCCTTCAACAGTCTAAGTCCATTTCTTCCAAGTTTTATTATCAATTCCTTAGTCAGAAGTTGATTCGTCCTACCATTGAGGTCCCTCGTGTCCCGCATGTGCTATTTTATTTTATGGTTCTTGTTATGTTTTTTAGTTTGTTTCACCATGCCTTTGTTTCACCATGCTCCCCCCTCTTGGAATTGAGAAGAGTCCTTCCTAGGATTAAGGGGTGAGAGGATGAGGGCCGTTTAGCACACAATGTGAGTGTTTTACCTTTGCTTGAGCCAAGCATAGAAATTTGGATTATACTCGAGGTTAGCATAGCTATCCATGTTGAAAGGGTGGATGCCTATGTGCGTAATATAAGTTAGAACATCAAGCAAGAAGTCATTGAAGTCCATTCGACTAGAGACATGCAACTCCTCTTCAGTGATGATGCAATCTAAATACGGATGTTCCTCAACGTGGAACTTCTAGGGATTGGTTATGAATAGAAGGCAACACCTTATAGGAAGTTGGAGCAACATAGGTTGGGTCATATTCAGATGTTTTGATTATGCATCGTTATTTAGCATTGGTCATTATTTGGTATCCTATTTTCTCCCATTGCAATCGTAGAGTGTATCATTTCCGCAAAAAGGAGTCGTGGTCGGTAAGTTGTTTCAACTCTGCGATTTCTTGATTTGTGGCCAGGGTTGTATTCTTGGTATACGATGTAATGGGGCACTACTTGATAGCTTGCTCCTAGGGTATCTTAGTTGCAATAAAATCTTGAGTTGCTTTAGAAGCCTTGACGAATACAAAGTCTAACTCTTCCCAAGAGCAAGGGAGTGTTCGTACTTCCATTGCTATAGGTTCGTCTAGCAGGCCTAAATCTAGTCATTCATGGCTTTTATCCAAGGTCATGAAAGTAGCGTCCAAGCATCTGAGGCAAGCAACCAAGTTGTTCCCTGTACTTTCAGCTAAGTCCGTGGCCAAGGGTAAGATTGATCGTTGCTCATAAGAGGGTCAAAGGCCGGTGGGGGGTTGAGGCTTAACAAGATTAGAGAGTTCAACAACGAATAGTCATAGTTTGGGTTGTTCTTTAGGTCGGCATTTGGCCTCACATTCAATGGGTTTAGTGGGATGTGCGGTTATCATGCCACTAGGTGCATTTGAGATGTGAGAGGTATCATTAACGCTAGAGCTGGGCATTTTGCTAGTAGTGGGCTACGATTTTGGGTGATAGATTGGTTCAGGCCCTGCTGAGCTAGACTTTGGAGGTTCTACAGACTTAGTGATTTGATTCTCTTGTGTTGTGAGTGTCTTTGGCATGATGTTTCATGTGGTCAAGTTTCAGGGTGTTGTTTGAGTAGGGCCTTTGGTTGTTTTGGCTTTAGGTAGCCAAATCCAGAAGTTGCCCTCATAGTAGCCTTGCACATGCAATAAGCTCTTAGGGACCCATCACGGCTTGACCATGCGTCAATGTTTATGGTTCCGCCTTGGCCTCCTAGGTTTTGGGTGTGGATTGTTAGCCTTGCAAGGCCATGGTTTTCTATTCCTAGGTGGCGCTCCCTGTTTAGGTACCCATTGGAACTGCGGTTCATGGGTTTCAGTGGTGGTTCTAGTGGGTTGCTGGCTGCGATACTGGATAGGTTGTGATAAGTCAGGACCTCCCTCTTGAGACTTGGCAGTGGGCTTCTCTACCTATGGCTTCATGGACTTAGAAAGAGTCACACTGCCCTTGCTGAAAGCTGTAACTCTGTGAATGTTACCCACGGCTAGGTGGATGCATTGCGACTCATAATCGACAATGCAATGAGCTTGCTTCTTGAAAGTTCGTCTCCTAACATA
The DNA here is from genome assembly GCF_053477565.2 of Lygodium microphyllum. NCBI lineage: Eukaryota > Viridiplantae > Streptophyta > Polypodiopsida > Schizaeales > Lygodiaceae > Lygodium > Lygodium microphyllum. Next base: position 23,409,004 of record NC_141159.1, read on the forward strand.
TATTCTATTCCTGTAACATCTTTAGTGTTAGGCAACACATAGAAGATTATTAGCATGGTCTCAGACTTGATAGAAACTGTAACCTTGCACTTTTCCAGAAGTTTGTAGGGTCGGCCTCCATAAGGGGTGAGATTAGCATTAGTAGGCTACAACTATAGTTTGCCAATTTGGGCCAAATGGTCATGGGTTAAGATATTAAACTCAGGTCCCTTGTCAATCAATGCGTTGATGGTGTATGTGTGTTTGGCAGTGATCATCATGCATAGGTAGGCTGGTGGTACTGCTTCCTCATCCTCACTGTCCATCTAACACCATATTGAGGAATATGGGAATTTTCCATAAGTTAGGGACACGTGGTCAAATCTTTGGATTTGTCATAACTTGAACACTATAACTTCAAATTGAGTGTTCTACAGCTCAATAGATTCCATATTTCATGTGCTTTCCAATGATAGGTCACATCATATGGTTTTGAGAAACTTATGGATATGCTATCCAGGTGCCACCTTTTCAGTATTCAAAATTTGGGAATTTGGAGATTCCTAAACTCACTAATATTGTGTTATCTCAGTGATAGTGGCTACTCGTACGTTGATAGGTAGCATTGGCATTGGGGGCTCATGCAATGGGTGTGTGGGGGAAAAGTACTTCTTGATGTTGCTGCCATTGAAGAAGCCTATGCCCTTGCCCTCTAGGGTTTCAAGTTCTACCTTGCCAGTTCGGCCAATGGTTTGAACATTGAAAGGTCCTAGCTCCCGGAATTTCGGTTTTTGCCTATGTCCTTTGACTAAGTAGAGTAGTACTAAGTCACCCTGTTTGAAGTTGCGCCGCTTGACATGCTTATCGAACCAGCTTTTGCATCTTGCCTTCTTGCATATGAGCACATGGGTGGCTAGAAGCTGGGTTTTTGTTAAACATGTGAGTCCAATCAAGCTTTCTGTCCGTGTCCCCTTCCAATCCCATCTTTCTTGAAGGGCAATCCTGAGGCTTGGAACGAGGAATTCCAAGGGAAGGATTGTATCTATACCATATGCCAATCTAAAGGGGATCTGTTCTACCACCATCTTGTAAGCCATGCGGTAGGCCCACAAGGCCACCATCAATTTGTTATCCCAATCATTGCATGATGTAGCGAAGACCTTGGTCAAGACATTCACTAGGATTTTATTTGTTGATTTAGCTTGATTGTTTGCCTGTGGGTAATATGGTGAAGATTTTTGATGGATGATTAGAAAGGAAAACAAGAGGTGAGCTATCACTTCATTGATGAAGTGGGTGCCTTGTTCGTTAACTAGTTTGATGGGGCAGCCAAATCGTGAGATCACTTGCTCCCATAAGAACTTAGCGGTGGTCCGAGCATCATTCTTTCTTGTAGATCATGCTTCCACCCATTTGGTTAGATAGTGAGTGGCCACAATGATGTATTTAGCCTGTGAATATTGTGTCATGAGACTAATGGGGCCGATGAAGTCAATACCCCATTTCTTGAAAGCTTGTCATGTAATAATTGGGGTTAGGTCCATGCGATCTTTATGGATAGGTACTTTAGTTCGTTGGCACTCATCACAATGCTTCATGAATTGCGTCACAACTCGAAAGAGGATAGGCCACCACAACTAGGACTGCAACACTTTGTGAGCTATCATGTCTCCATTGAAATGTCCTCATATGACTCTGCCATGTGTCTCTATCAATACATCATGTATCTCATGCTCACAAACTCATCTGCACAGTAGTCCATCTTGTCCTGACCTATAAAGTTAGCCATCTATCAATTGATAGGGTTGGATTTTCAAGATAAGTCATCTAAGTCGGACCTTTTCTATCGGTAGCCCGTGTTCAAGCACTTGAACTATGTCATCTGCTAATAAGGTATCATGTCAGCTCTAAACAAAGATTTTTCATTGGACAAGTGGAATAGATGCACGTTTGGCAGCTCATCCACAATGCCTTGCCTAGCCAATTCTCCCATAGGGATGTGAGATAGATGGTGATAGGGATGTAAGATAGATGGTGAACCATGTAATGTTGTTTTCCCTTACGCACTGTCATAGGGAAATCAAACTCCAAAAGCAGAAGAAGCCATCTAGCAATGCATTGTGTAGTGCACGGTTTGTTAACCAGATACAACAAGGCTTGATGATCAACAAAGAAAGTAAAAGGTGTAGCTAGAAGGTAATGCCAAAATTTCTTTATAGCAAACACCATGGCCAAGCCCTCTCACTCCATTGTTGAGTAATTCATTTCAATCTCTGTGAGTTGCCTGCTAGCAAAGCTCACCGCGTAATCCAAGTTGTGTTCACCAGGTTGGCATATCATTGCTCCTATGGAAAATTTCGAAGCGTCAATGTGCATATGAAACATGAGTGTTCAATCTGGGGCTCGTAGAATTGGTGCTGTGGTTAGAGTATTTTTCAATTACTCATGTGAGCATTGGCATTCCTCTGTCCATTCGAATATAATCAACAACTTATATAGAGGCCTAGCAATCAATGCATAGTTTAACACAAACCATTGATAGAACCCAATATGTCCCAAGAAGCACTAAACACCCTTGTAATCCGCTGGGAGTGGAAGATTGATAATGACCTTGATCTTTGAGAAATCTATGGCAATGCCATTCTTTGACACCACGTGTCCTAGGATACATCCATGCTTCACCTAGAACTAGCATTTCAAGGGGTTCAATGAGAGGCAGTATAGCTGACATTGTTCAAAGACCGCTTGGATACGGTTTGTGTTCTCACCAAGTAGAGTGAATGCGCGAGTCATCCATGAAGACCTCTAACTCCTTTCTCAATATGTCTTTGAATATTGTACACATCAGTCGTTGGAAAGTGGCTGGTGCATTAGTCAATCCAAAAGGCATAATAATGTAGGCAAAGAATCCCCAGAGAATGTCAAGATTGTGGGAGAGAAGGAAGGAATCTCACTTGTAGCTTTCTTGCTTGCACAATGGGGGAATAAACACAAAGGTGGAGGCTGAAAACAGTTTTCCTCTTCTTAGTTGTGTAAGCCAAAAAGAACTCAAGTACAAAAGAAATAGAAGAACCCTATATATGGGTCTCAAACCAAACTCAACTAACTAAGGTGGCATACTAACTGAGCCACAAACTAGAGTAGATAAGGATAGCTATCATCTAGCTATTATTCATGGGTGGTGTACCAACCGCATTTGCAACTGACAAGTCGGTGATATAAATGCACAACAGTCACCTTGGCATATCACGAGTGCAGCTCGATATCTCAACACTCCCCCTCGAGCTCAATCCCAATTCCTGCACACCAAGTAGGTCTCTAAACTTGCGCGGCTTCTCTGTGCCCAATGCCTTCGTAAATATGTCAGCTACCTGATCCTCTGTGCTAACATAAACTAGATCAATAAGACCTAGTAAAACCCTCTCTCGCACATAGTGATAATGCACCTCAATGTGCTTTGTTCTAGCATGATAGACTGGGTTATTTGCCAAGTGTATACTGCTCATGTTGTCACAATAAATGACAATTGGCCCATCTGTAGGCTGATGCATATCATAAAGTAGCTTATGCAACCAAGCTACCTCACATGCAGCCATTGCTGCACCCCTGTACTCAGCCTCTGTGCTCGACAGGGCAACTGTAGGCTGTTTCTTGCTGCTCCAAGTGACTGCAGCACTCCCAAAAGAGAACACATATCCACTAGTAGATCGTTTGTCAGAAATACTACCAGCCCAATCAGCATCAATGTATCCATGCAACTGTATCTGAACCCCAGTCTCATAAAATAGTCCATATTGCAATGTGGACTTCACATACTTGAGTATGCGTCTAGCCGCATCCAAATGTGGTTTCCTTGGAGCCTGCATAAACTGACTTACCAATCCAACAGCATAGCTCAAATCTGGCCTGGTAATAGTCATATAAATCAAACTTCCTACTATGTGTCTGTACATAGTAGGGTCTTCTAGAAGCTCACCTGCATCTGTGCTCAGCTTCACATTCTGCTCCAAAGGAACTGAAATAGGCTTCCAGCCTGTCATCCCATATTTGGACAGCATGTCCAATTCATACTGCCTCTGCAAGAGCTGTATCCCACTTGGTGATCTAATCACCTCAATGCCCAAGAAATAACGCAGCTCTCCCAAATCCTTCATCTCAAACTTCTGCTTCAATAGCATTTTCACATGAAGGATATCTTCATCACTGTCACCTGTCATAATCAAATCATCAACATAAATGGCAAGTAGCATAATACCTTTCTCTGTTTTTCTCACATAAAGTGAGAAATCTGCCTTGGAAATCTGAAAGCCAATAGTGACAAGATACTGTCCTAACTTGTCAGACCATGCTCTAGGTGCTTGCTTCAAGCCATACAAGGCTTTCTTCAACCTGCAAACAAACTCAGGATGAATAGCATGCACATAACCTGGTGGCTGCTCCATATAGACCTCTTCTTGCAAATCACCATGCAAGAAGGCATTCTTTACATCCATCTGATATAAAGACCATCCCTTTGATGCAGCCATAGCAATGAGTGCTCTTACGGTTGCCATCTTTGCAACCGGACTGAATGTTTCTTCATAGTCAATGCCGTATGTTTGTGCATACCCCTTGACTACTAATCTTGCCTTGTATCTGTTCACAGAACCATCTGCATTGTGCTTCACCTTATAAACCCACTTACAGCCAATTGGATTTTTACCTTTAGGCAAAGGTACCAATTCCCATGTAGCATTTGCTTCCAAGGCATCCATTTCTTCATCCATGGATTTCTCTCATTTTTCTCTTCCCATGGCTTACTCAAAAGAAGTGGGTTCTGGTTCCTGTATCACTTTGACCATATATGCATAGTGAATGGCTGTAAATCTATCATATTTCAGCCTATCCATAGGATACCTAGCTCTCGTAGACCTGCGCAAAGTAGGTTCACTCCCAGCTGCTCTCAAAACATCCCTGGTCTTCCTTACTCCAGGTGTAACAATAGAAGGAATACCCAACTCATCATCAATGCTCTGTTCTGAGCCACTGGATTCACCATCCACATAAGAGTGACCTGCATTCACATCAAACATGAGCTGATCAACCTTCTCTTTTCCTTTTCGTGATACCTGCATACCACTATCTGCATTGCTTTGAGAAGATTCTCCTGATCTCAATCTGTCTGTCCATGGTGAAGAATGTGAACCACTGCTAGAGGACGCTCCAGGTCCACTAATATTTTGTGACTACTACTGTGAATTCTGTGCAGCATTACCATTTTGTGCATCTACATCATCAATCAAATTTACTGGTTTATACCAGCTACTCATCTCATAAAAAACAACATCTCTGCTCACTGTAAACTTACGAGTAGAAGGGTTATAGCATCTATACCCTTTTTGCTGCAGAGAGTAACCAATAAAGATGCACTTCTCAGCTTTTGGATCCAACTTGGATCTCAACTCATCTGGCACATGTACATAGGCAATGCAACCAAAAATTTTCAAATGAGAAATATCTGGTTTCCTACCAGTATACCTCTCCTCTGGAGTCATTCCATGTATTGCTGCAGTGGGAGTCCTGTTCATTATGTAGACTGCTGTAGCAACTGCTTCAGCCCAATAAAAATTTGGCAAGTCTTTTTCATTGAGCATGGCACGAGATACCTCTCCAATATGCCTGTTTTTTCTTTCTGCAATTCCATTTTGTTGTGGGGTATGACTGCATGAATATTGCTGCTTTATGCCATGCTCCTGCAGGAACCTTGCAAACTCATTTGAGAGGTACTCTCCCCCTCCATCTGACCTTAGGCATTTTATCTACATGCCTGTTTCTTTTTCAACCATAGCTTTAAGAGTTTTGAAATGCCCAAAAACTTCACTTTTCTTTTTCATAAAATACACCCAAACTTTTCTGCTATAGTCATCAATAAAAGTGACAAAGTAATGACAGCCTCCAAGAGATGCAGCTTTAGTAGTCCACACATCAGAGTGGATTAATTCCAATGGCTTCTCACTCTCTTGAACATGTCTAAGAAATGGTTTCCTTGCCTGTTTTCCAAACTGACAGGCTTCACATACCTTATGCATTTCTGCAACCTTGAATTTAGGCAAACGTGCAACAATATTTTGGGCCTGCATTAGTTTAAGTCGCTGTACATTAACATGACCAATGCGTTTATGCCAGATATCAATATCTGCAACTACACCGGTCCCATGTGCAAACATTGCTGCACTCAATTCAGACATGTCTGCATCCAATGTAAACATTCTGCCCTTCTTCTTTCCTTTTGCTATCAAGCGACCTTTATTTTTCATATCCTCAACAAAGCATCCATGAGGATTAAATCTGACCTGCAAGCCCTGCTCAACCATTTAACCAACAAAAACCAGATTCTTGGTGATATTCGGGACATGAAATACATTGGACATGTATTTCTTTTTCCCATCCTGCATAGACAAAGGAATTTTTCCAATCTGCACAATAGGATGTGTACTATCATCACCAGTCTCCACAAATCCTGGTTTTTCCATTTTCCTTGCAATCTCAATCCATTCTGCATGACCTATCATGTGGTTTGATGCACCTGAGTCAACATACCACAGATCGTTGCTTTCTTCTGCACTTGTCACAGAATTGTTCATGTGCTGCACCATAAACAAATGCTCATTTCTGTCATCACCCTGTCTACTAGAAGATGCATAATTTCCTTGTTGCAATTTTTCATTCATGATGTCATTCTGCTTTTTATAGCAGTCTTTAGCCATATTACCCATTTTACCACAATAGTAGCATTCAACATTACTGTTTGCATTTTGGTCTCTTTGCCATCCACCACGACCTCTTTGGCTCCCCCTGCCTCTAGAGTTACCACATCCTCCTCCATAGGACTGGTTTTCTTGAGTTTGCTGCATATTTTGATTTCTACCACGGCCTCCAAATCAGCCTCCTCTACCTCTGCCTCTATCTCTTCTAGCATTTGAGTAGAAGACAGTTTCTTTTGAAGTTCCTCCTGAAGAAGATGCACCGCCATTTCTCTGCTCCTCAGAAATTAGAAGAGCAATCAACTCCTCAAAATCAGGAAATCTTTCACGATTTGAAATGGATGTCTGAAACTGTGCATAATCCTTTCCTAGACCATTCAAGGTCACTGAAACTAAATCATCATCTTCCACTGGCGACCCAATGAAAGCAAGTGCATCTGCAATCTTCTTCACCTTCATGTGGTAGTCATTGATGCTCATATTTTCTCTTTGCACATTGTGCAACTCTTACTTGAGCTACATTTTCCTGGCTTGCGTATTTGTGCTATACATCTTTGACAGAGTATCCCATGCCTCCTTTAGCGTACTTGCATCCTGAATATGCACAATCATAGAGTCTGAAATGCTGATAGACAGCCAGTACATAACTTTCTTGGCTCTCTCATGCCATGCTTTAAATGCCTGCATTTGCTGTTGATTGGGAACATCAGGAAGAACTGGTTCTTCTTCATTTCCTGCAACAAATTCCCAATATCCTTTTCCCATAAGGAAATTTGTCATTCTAAACTTCCATGCTTGGAAGTTGTTCTTGTCAAGCTTTTCAATGACAATCTGTGAAATAGAATCATACGCCATTACAGAACACTGCAAAAAATTCTGTCACTACAAAAAACACAGCTTCAACCTCACAAGGGAAAATCTGCAAAACTGACGAAAGTGGTACTTGACTACACAGTCACTTCCTAGTGACGATTTTGCATCAAAAGGAAATAAGGATGATTCTGTAACTCCCAATGTCTCTACGCACAGGCATACGATGCAATTTCTACAGTAACTTTTCACTGACCTGTAGAACAGTGGTCGCACAGCATAAAACTGGGCCATTTCTTAAGTGCGTGCAGAAAACTTCTGCCTCCAAAAGAGGTCCCGAAATGGCCTCAAATCAAAAAAGTAGGGTCACCGCAAGGACGTCTCAACCTGAGACAATGCACTCTTGCACTTTTCGGCAGTGCTACCTGCAGAGACTTGCTCCCAAAACAGAAGAATGAAAGCAACACTGGTCCTCTTACTAGAAATCGTGAACTTGGCTTGCTTTCTTGAGCTCCTTACCACGAACAAGGCTCTGATACCATGTCAAGATTGTGGGAGAGAAGCAAGGAGTCTCACTTGTAGCTTTCTTGCTTGCACAATGGGGGAATACACACAAAGGTGGAGGCTGAAAACAGTTTTTCTCTTCTTAGTTGTGTAAGCCAAAAAGAACTCAAGTACAAAAGAAATAGAAAAACCCTATATATGGGTCTCAAACCAAACTCAACTAACTAAGATGGCATACTAACTGAGCCATGAACTAGAGTAGATAAGGATAGCTGTCATCTAGCTATTATTCATGGACGGTGTACCAACCGCATCTGCAACTGATAAGTCCGTGACATAAATGCACAACGGTCACCCTGGCATATCATGAGTGGAGCTCGATATCTCAACAGAGAACATGTCTAAAAAATTGTAGGCCTCCTTGTCGGCTACTCTCTCAAGCATGTGCTCTATGCACAACAATGGGCAATTATCTCTCTTTGTAATTGCATTTACCTTCTTGTAATTGACACATACTCTAATCTTTCCATTGCTCTTTAATATGATTACTATGGGGGAAACCTAGTCCGTGTGTTCAATTTTGTAAATGAATCTTGCTCTCATTAGCTTGTAGATTTCTTTCTTGACAGCATGGACATGCTTTGAATTAATGGGATATGGTCATTGCTTGACGGGTCTTGCATCAGGTGTCATGGGTATGTTGTGGTCACCACACTAGGGTCCACCCCTTTAACTTCTTCTAGGAACCAAGCAAACACGTCTATATACTCTCGTAAGAGAGTAATGAGACTTGTTTCATCTTGCTTAGCCAAGTCATCCGCTATAAAGATAGATTGTGGGGTCTCCCCATCCCTAGCTAAATTGATATCCTTGACCTTGGCGGGTCCCTCGATTGGTTCCCTTATTTGCCCTTCCCATTTGGCTCCCACCAAGATCACCACCCTATCTCCCTTTTTGAACTTTGTGAATAATTTTGATAGGTCTTTTTATTTTCACTATTCTTCTATTTGCATCTCTTTAGGTAGCTTCTGTCGTTCCTCCCTCAACCATTGGTGCCATAGGTGGATGGGTAGGTCCCCCTTAGTGCATCTACTCTTGGGAGGTCGAGGTATTTCAGGATCACTATCTAAGCTGACTTTTGATTTGGGATCAAACTCTCCATCTTCTCTAAAAGAGAGGCTCTCCCCTGGCGGTTGTAGCATAGAAGGTGAGTTCATTCGAGCAGTGGTGCATCATTTGGCAGGGCTGGGCCTGCCTGCTCATAGTCAATTGCACCCATGTGCTCCAACTAAGTTCGTTCATAACCCTTGCATCTTTTCTCTACTCTAAGTGCACTCTACTTGCATGGTATGGGGTCTATTTGTATTAGTTCGATCATATGTCCCCCAATGTCATACTCTAGGGCATTGACTTTCTTTTTGCTCTCATCACTGAAGGAACAATAGTCCTCATATTCATGATCAGAGCTGTCTTTGTCCAGTTGCTCCTGATTCTCCTAGTTCAGACTATTTCCTTCTTTTTGGTCGAGAAGTAAGGCCAAATTATATTTCAAGTTCAAATCCTGCACCTTGGACCATCGCCATTCAAGCTCATTCAAGAGATCTTGGAGTGGCTTAAGATTCATCGCTAGATTACCAGCCAACTGATTGGTTAAATATCCTAGGATCTCCTGGAGCTTGCGTTTATTGATTGAGACTCTGAAGGCAACCTGATTAGGTCCTCCATGTAGACTCTTAGTCATCATACAGACTGGTACTGAAGGTGTCTCCTTGAAATTACCAGTTGCCTTGAAAGTTTCTTCGTACTCCTCACTATCTAATAATGATAGGTCGATGGTGGCAAGAACGTGCATCCAATCTCACTTGTCCTCAAGGCACGATATATACTTGGTAAGAGCTCCATAGGATCTCCTAGTCTGTGCATCGCTCTTCAGCATGGTGGAGATGGCGTCTAGGTCGATTGGTGTGGTTTTCCAAGCATCCATCTCCACTCTCATAGCTTCTGTTTGATTGCCTAAGAAGATAAGACCGTTGCCCCAGTCTTCTACGACTCTTGCATTGCGCACCTAGGGTTAGCCTAGCAGGATATCATAGTTCACTCTCTCATGACTATAAATTCAACCAAGAATTGGATCCCTATGATCTTTACTGGAAAAAATTTTAACACTCCAAATAGCTTCACCTTCATTCCATTTGCCAGTGTGACGTTAAATCTAGTAGTCTTGATCGATGGGTTGCCCGAAGTTTGGAGTACTGTATGACTTAGCACACTCACTCCTATCCCTGTATCCAAGATCCCATTTCTAGTGACATCCCCTAGTACTAAGACCAGTAGGATTGCGTGCATTTATGTGCCTTCCCAAAAGGCATTGATGTGTAGGGATTTGGACATGGAGTTTGACGTCAGACTTGGTATTTGAGTTTCTGCATCGTGCTTAGGAAAATCTGTGGCAACTGGCTCATTTGGTTCTTCAACTCCAACCATAGCATTGGGTGCTACCTAAGCAGGTCACCTAAGCTTAGAGTTATAGGGGTGGTTATCAGTGTATTAAGGAGGTTGCTAGCTGCTTGCCTCTCTTCCAACTCCACGGTTCTTGGACAATGGCCTTGATTGGCTTGGTGGCATGAAGCATTTAGACTTTGTTTGGGTGGCCCAATTCGTGGTGCTATCACCTCCCTTAATCTTGGTCGTGGGGGAGAGATTGGCGTACTTATGATTGAGAGATCATCGATCTCGTACTCTACTATAGGTTCAATGTCCTTTAGGTTTTCTTGGGCCTCCTTCACCCACGCCTTCACCTTTTTGATGGCTTCGAGTTGGTGCTTCAGATTGGGGTACTTCCCGACCTTAGCACTTCTCTTCTTAGTTGTCCATGGAGTCAACATTTCTTCCTCTGCATCAATGAATTTTCTTCCAATTGGCAGTGTTGTGGCACTTTCTTAGTTGTCCATGGAGTCGACGTTTCTTCCTCTGCATCAATAACTTTTCTTCCAACTAGCAGTGTTGTGGCACTTTCGGTTTTAAGGGTAACCTTGGCATCCAGTCTCTTCTTCCTTCATGTTTGACTCTTTTTCCCAATTGAGGTTGCATCAAGGTTGCTAGGACCTGGCAATGATAAGACAATCTGCTTCATTTGCGCACGGGTCATGACATGCAACAGGATAGGTGTGGCCTCTCCGTCGAGTGTCTCAACAGCAAACAACCCCAAAGGAACCGATGGCTTGTTTGCTAAACTAGAGGATGGTGTCCGCCTAGGGAAATCCATAAAGAGATTAGTGATTCCATACTCAACTCATCTCAAGTTAGCCTTATCTTTGTTTGCTTGCTCCCTCTCGGGGCAGCACAAAGAAATATGTCTTGGGTGAACTGCAAGTCCAACACATGATTGACTATTGGGCTTACCCTCCTAGGCCTCTGCCTCTCCCTCTTCACAATGCCATCATTGGTATTGGTTGATAGTCCATGGAATAGCATTGCCTTCCTTATCGTATGGCATGTATGGGTTTACATAAGGCTCGTATCGTTACTAGGCTCGTCCACATAGTGGTTGGAGTATCACTCAGTGGGTGGGTCACATAGGGTCTAGGTAGTCTGGGATGCTCGTAGGATTTATTCCCATCCGAGGGATAGTAGGTTTACGGTCATTTGGTTCTGGGAGAGCCAGTGGGGCTCCCTTTCCAAAGAAGTTCGATGGCGTGTTCATAAGGTGGGGCTGACCGTAAGGCTGCGGGTATGGGAGCCTTTGGGATAATTCACAATGCATGGTGTCATGGTGAAACTTACCACAATTAGCACAAGGTCATGATCTAGGGTCCTGAAAATCAGCTGGCAAGTGAGATCCGCCACAATGCACACATTGGACGTGTGGGTATGTTGGTTGTCTCATCATCTCCTATAGTTTGGCTATGTCCATCCTAATCTCCGCTAGCTCTTGTCCCCGACTCAATGTCCTTCCCTTTGTCTTGCATGCTTAGGTCTGCTCTCTCACTCAGCATTGAGACTCTCTCAAAACTCCTAGCATTGGACTCTTCTTGATTTGAGCCTCTGGAGCCGCTTTCCTTGATATGGTCATCTACTCTAATAACTTCTTTAAAGACCCTGGCCAGTGTGCCTCGCTGTAAGCTTGAGTTGCCGGCCAAGGCTTTGTAGAGCTCTTCACTTCGTATTTTGTTCACGAATACTGTGGATACTACCCTTTCGGTTTGGTTTCTCACCCATGGGAATTCTCTTAAAGAGGCTCCTCACATGGGTCACATAATCTCGAATATCCTCTCTCTCTTTCTACTTAATGTTCATAAGTCGCACTAACAGGTTCACATTATCGCTCCAAGTTTTAAAAATGTCTTACTGAAAATATTTTTCAAGCCATTGAAATCGACATGCTCTACAGCATCTAGACTTGTGTACTAGGTCCCACCCTTGTTGCCTAGGCATAGTCCAAAGGCTTGGGAGCATTGAGTAGGATCAGTGAGGCCGTTGGCCTCGCAGACCTACTCAAACTGCTCCACAAAGTTGTATGGGTCATCAGTAGCTTTGTATTTATCAAACTGTTTTGCTACCACACGGACTTTTGATTGGCTCTTAGAGCCTTGGATGACTCCTAACCTTGTCAATAGCGATGTTGCCAATGCTACAATGCTTTGTTCTACGGCCATGTTATCTAGTAGCTGCTTATTTAGGAGCTCGCTCGGTGTGAGATCTCCTTCTAGCGCTCTCTCTCTCTAACCAATTCCTAATTGTTGCTAGGGCTAGCACCCTCAAGATCTCTCGCATTTCTAAACTCTGGGGTAAGTTCCTAGATTTTTTATCCTAGTTGTATGCAGCTAGGCCTTGCAAAGCTCTGTGGGCCAGTTTTCTTTCCTCCTCTAGGTCTGCAAAGATGTCCTCAACTGGTCTACCACGCTGTTCTAGCTGGGTTTGAGCGTCATATTTGTATGCTAACTGTTGGAAAACCTCAAGAAAGTCTCCTAGATTAAGCTCCTCATTGCTTCTATGGCATGAGCTACCCTCTTCTATGTCTAGGACTTCCTGTATTGCCAAGTCATTGATCACGTAGATAAGGACAGGTAGATCCACTTCTGCGATACTATTTATCCTTGTTGCATTCAGATTTTTGGTTGTGTCCTTTACTTGGTCCTACTTTTGGGGATTTGATCTCCCTTCTATGTCCATGGGTCTTCTCTTATGGTGGGTTCCTTCAAGTGCTTAAGTCCAGGTGTATTCCTTAATACACTCAACTAGTCCTCAATTTAGCCTCACTATGTGTGTGTGTGTGTGCATGTGTGTGCTCTTTCTGTGCATTGTACGAAATCAAGCTTTTAGCTTTTCTCCATCATGCTTTGAGGGTTGGAATTCAGAATGAGTGAGAAGACAAGTATCTAAACAACTATATTGCTCTTGTCATGGGTTTAGCTTGATAGGCTTATATGCCCACTTTTTGGTCAGTTTTTGGCCATCCTTGCTGGTTTATAGGATTCTCTGCTACTCCCTTTTCCCTATCATTATTTGAAAGTGATCTAAGACTCCACTCAATGTTATTGTCAAGCTAAATTGGTAGATGGTTGACTAGCGCCTCTATGCTTGAGTCTCGCTGATTCCTTTGTTCCTTCTACCAAAAAGACTTCTCTAGAGTTTGTGTGGTCTTCCGATGTTGACACAGCCAACGTCTAGGTAGTTTGGTCCAATGTTTTAAAGATTATTAAAATTCAAACTCGGCCCAATAGGTCCAAATTGCAAGGGCCAAATTTCTGATTCAGCTCGTCCGAATGGCAGAGGGTCAAAAGAGAAAGGGCCAAATGTAATTGGTTTGAGTGTCGAATGTCAACAGTTCGAATGCCATTGTCTGAGGGCCGAACGGCCCACGGCCGAGTCAAGTGGGCCGAATGGCCGAGGTTCGAATGGTGAATTTAGTGAAGCCGAATGTCAACTTGTCAACCGAATTATCAAGTGTCTAAGTAAGATGGGCCGAATGGTTGATTTGACCACGCTGAGTACTAAGCATTCAAATGGTTGATTTGGATGGATTAAGAGGTGGGTGTTTAAGTCAAGTGGGCTAAATGGATGAACAACCGAGGGCCGAGTAGGGGTTTGGTCGAGTGGCCAAATACAAGGTGGGCCGAGGGCCAGTTTTGAGACTCGACTCAAAATTGTCGTCACTCAGACGCTGAACGCGACACATTTTTCACCAAGATTGAATTTTGCCGAGTGATCAAAGCCTTCGTGTTGCTCGAGTACCTCCAGATCCTAACTACACATGCAAGGGGAGGTGTGGGAATACATGTAGGCAATGAACTCATCGGCGACGAGATTGAAGCAAGTCCACATAATGAATTCTCTCTCTCTCAAGCAACCAGGGTTTCAAATGAGCTTCCCCTTGGTCTCCTAGCTCGTAAACCCCTCCTCCACAAAGTTCTTGCCACTCTTGCCCCCTTGCTTGTCAATCTCAATTGCATTTAGCTCTCCTTCCTCCCATTTTTCACAGATCTTTGCCCTGTTTGGCCTATTTTATAGCAATAAAGCCTACACTTTTCCAATTGATTTTCTAACCTTAACCTAGTCTAAATGCAACAAGATTCGAAAGCAAGATACTTAACTAATTTCTCCTACTAAACTAACCATCAAAGATAAAAAATACTTACTTGTAGCACGGATTAAAGACCCAAAACCTCCTATCTAGCTCAAGCTCTAGTTCGAGGATGGAACCCTTACTTCGATGCTCAATTTGAAGCATGCAAGTGCTCAAGCTTGAATCTGTTGGTCCTGACAATGGAAGAAAAATGTAGAGGCGACAACCACCAAGACCCATGGACTGCTTATTTTTAAAGTGTTGCAAGCGAGCATAATGGCTACCTCTCACATAATCGATATAGTATCCCTCTTTACAAGTGTAGTGAGCTTACCTTGATGCCCGATTGAGTTGCTTCCTCTCTCAAGCACTCCGATAGCTCCACAATTCGTGATGGAAGCTCAAGCATCCTCAAGCCTCTTTCTCCAAGATCCATCCTTCATAGCCATGTAGAAATGAGTGGCTATGTAGTTGGCATATTGCTATCATTACATCCCTTTATATTTGAAGCCTTTGTGAAGATTATGACTAATATATTCTCCGTAAGTACACTTGGGAGGCTTACTTTTTGTGCAAAAGGCAAGAAAGACAAAATTAGCATCCAAAAGAATGGTGACAATTTTCTCATAGCTAATCTCTCCAATGACTTTGAGGGCTACAATAGTCTCTCTATATTTTATCCTTTTTTGTGAGAGTGTTATGAAGAAGAGCCTTCTTATTATCATCATCTAGACAAGTTTTAAGAGTAGTCCTACATAACCCTAGATGTATCTTTCCCACAAAAGATAAAACCAAACCCTATCAATTGGGATAGTAAAATATTTACATTAGAACAATGGGAGTCCAAAAATCTCTTATCCAGTCTACTATTCATTTTCCAAAGGAACTCAGAAATGTAATAATTAGGGTTGTGTAGGAAATCACTAAAGTAAAATAATAGCTAAGGAAAAAGGTGGTTAGAGCATAAGGCCTAGGATTCCAAATTATGGTACCGAGAGCAAGAAGATTATTAGCATGACAAAGTATTTGAGGTACCCAAAACAATACAAGGCTCTAAATCTCAATCAAAGTGGTGAAGAAATCTCATGGATATTAGCATAGAAACTTGGGTCTCCTTTTATAGTGCACTACCCCTTGAGAGAGAAGATTCCACCTATGCCCTACTAGTAGAGACACGGGGACAATTACCATAATGGGCAGTGTGGCTTTCTCCTTATCTTCAAAATCAATGTCCATAGGGAAAATTATAATCTCAATGATCTAAGAAAGAGACTTAGTGCCCTCCTTCAAATGATTTGTGTCATACCTTTTAGATTTCCCTAGTCAAGCCTTTGTTATCATATGTAACTATTTAAGGATACTCCTCACATTGTTAAAGAAAAATAGAGTAGCAAAAGAAGAAGGTATGCATGCTCTCTTCTTTGATATAAATGTAGGAATAGATAGATATTCCATATTTAGATTACTCCTTTGAGAAACAATGCTACCAACTTACTTGAGTTGCTAGAGAACATAAATATAGGTAGATTCATTAATTATAGTAGTTCCTTCAATCCAACTGCAACACCATTAGCAACAAGGTTAGCCCTCAAGAGTTATATGGTGAGCTAGGCCTACATTGAAAAGTCTATGAAACCATTCTCTTTAGCAACATAAAAGAGAAAGAAAATTGAAAAACAATATTTAAAAAAACATAAAATTGATCTAGCATAGGTGCACCCATGATCACATCACATATTTAGACATTAAGATAGTAGTTGAAGTCATGCTCTATAAAGCACCTTGCTATCCTTCTTTATTTGGTCTATTTTGGACAGAAGGGGGAAACAAAACAGGAAAAAAGCATAGTCTTGGTGGATGAGAAATAATATAGGTGGTTTCCAAGTCATCGAAAGCCAAAATTTGGTGCTTTAAGAGTCATTCTATAGTTCTTAAAGTACTTCAAATATAATAATGGCATTATTAACCATTATCATTCTATAAACAAACCTTTGTAGCAATTACATCAATCCCTAGAAGCAAGTGTAAATTATCTCAATCTCTAAAAGCAAGTGCAAATTATCTTTTGGTTTCTTTTGGCCTCTTTATATTAAAAACTAAATTTAGCTAATATGTGGTTTATGATTTCAAAATGGAGAATGATGAACCATGGCTTATGTAGTGATATTTTTAAATGTCTTATTAGGTTGTATATTTTTAAGTTTTGAGGTGTTAAGTGAATTTTGATTTTTTTTCAAAACACAAGGGATTTGGATGGTACTTTGAAGACTTTCATGGATTCTTGGAGTAGGATTAAAACTCTTATGAAATGGAGTGCTAAGGAAAGTCATTTGAGAAAGCCCCTTTTTTAAAACAAATTTATTTATAGACTAGACTATGCTAAAGTTAGAGTAATAGATACTAAAGCATTAAGCCATATGCTCTCTCTCACATTTATAGAAGCTTTGCATTTGAGAAGGCTTAAGAAGTAACAAAATATTGAGAGGACATGTAGTAAAGAGACAATATTGTAAGGTTAGTTGACTAAGTGATGGGGACATGATGTTTAGATATTATTATTTTGGGTAAAATAGAACTATTAAAGGAAAGCTAAGTGATAGGACTCCGAATAGGTAAAGGATGGGCCAATTAAGAATACTAAGAGAAATTTCAATTCAATATTTTCAACACTTAATAGTTATTTTTAAAGTCCATGTTCTTTGATAAACATGCATGCATCTATACACATTCTCTATAAAACATGGTAATTCTTTTCCTACCTATTACATTTAGAAGTGTATTAATTTTAACTTTTGAATAATATTTCTAGCTTGATGAAAATTGTTCAAATGTTTACCTCAATTGAGCATTCTAAATGAGTTTGACTAAACTTTCCAGTGTTGCTTCTTTTATATCTCTCCAACACTTCCTCCATACTAGGTAAGTAGTCATGTATATTAGATCTCTCTCTCTCTCTCTCTCTCTCTCTCTCTCTCTCTCTCTCTCTCATGTACATATGCATGAAATTTTACACCTAAACATGCATAAGTAACACGTGGAATAAAAAGAAAATCATATGAGAGTTTCTTAAGTACTAATACAATAAGTCACTTAGATATACAATGAGATTTGAGCCATGTATATCAACAATTGGTTGTATAAAAGAATAGCATGTCAAATGAAAAATATGTAATTTAGAGATACTATACTAGATACCACCAAAGTTTACGAAGCAAAAATATTCTTCCATTTTACAGTAATAATCACACTAGATTAACAACCCTCATATTGATATTATAGTAACTAATATGTATATCTTATAGAAAAATATGGGATTATCATTATGAACCTTACTTTGCATACAAAAATCTACATTGCTAAAGTAGTTGATGTTTGAGCATTGGATCAAAATAAAAAATAAAATCATATGATTTACTTTTCATTCATAGAAATACATGAGCTTAAAGGCTAGTAGTTGATCTTTAGAAATAAGAAAATATATATGATTCTTTCGATATTATTTTCCTTCTTGGATAGATAACACATTAAAGACTACCATGTTATTATACTTTGTAATAATATCGTGCTTAATTTTAGAAGTAAATAAATATTTCATTATGCCTTTGGGGATGCAGCGTGCAAGGTTTGAAGTGAAGCACCCTTATAACTCACTTCAAATCCAATCTACTATGCCCTATCACTAAGTCATTGGTATATCTTGCTTATATTTAACAAATAAAACTTGATAGATTCATCACCTAAGTTTGGTTATCCAAATGTTCCTTCCCCAAATTTCATAAACAATCTAAGCATCACATGCAATACCAGTATAAAAGAATGTAAAATGTGTACCTTAATTAGAGAAATTTATAAGATTCTTTGAATTGACATTCAACTACTATTTAATATAAGCTATTATGGAAAGGTGTAGCACTAGCTTAAAGTTGATGTATATGTAAATGCACTTTGAGATCCATGACAATTGCTAAGAAATGATTACAAATGAGATAAGATCCTTGCTGTATTGCCCACTTTGAATAGACTTAAATTGCTTTGCAATTTAGTAGTCTCACACTTGACAACTAATATAAGTACTTATCTCAAACATGTGACCCTTGAGAAGCATGAGCTATATTAGAAACCAATATAGTTGTTTGATGAATGTGATATTAAGATGCTTCTTACACTAATATGGTGTGAAAGTTAACAATACTAGAGTTCAAAAATACTAAAATTATGATTGGGATACCTCAATGGGATATATATTAAGAATTAAATGCAGTAGTATGTTGTCATGAGTGACCAAGTTGTCTAAGCATTACAATGCAACCTCTTATACGCATGTATTCATGCACTTATTTGACAAGATTAATCACCTTTCAAGAAAGTTTATATTATCTAATATGAGTGATACCATGATCAAGGCCATGTTATTCGACTAGTTACATATTATTCTATTGAGTGAGCCTCACAAAATGTTATTTATTCAAATTTTAATTGCCACATGTTAGAGGCAATCAACATGATCCTAGAAAATGAATCAAAGAATGAAGTTGAAAATTCAGCACAACCAACCCTTCTATCTACAAGAGTCTCTTTAACTCCAAAGAGACTTACTTACACTAGCACTATTGCTATTGCACATATATCATTTATTTCAAAAGCCTCTTCCATCATTGAACCTTATTCATACAATGAAGCAGGCACAAAGAAAGAAAGGAACTTAGCAATGGATAAAGAATACAAAGCCCTTATGGACAACAATACATGGAAACTTGCTAATCTACCTGAGGGTAAGAAGGCCATTGGATGTAAGTGGGTCTATAAATTTAAGTTGAATACTAATGGTTCAATTAAGAGATAAAAAGAAAGGTTGTGCTAAAGGGTTTGACAAAACATGTGATAAAGATTAAAATGAAATTTTTTCTCTAGTCATAGAGATAACAACAGCTAGACTTATGATTGGTCTTCTTGGTCAGTATGGATGGTCCATGCACCAATGGGTGTATAAATACTTTTTTAAATGGAGATTTGTAACCAAAAGTCTATTTGCAACAACCATGAGGATATGGAGATGCCAACTATCTACAAGATATGTAGGCTAAAGAAGTCTCCACATGGGTTGAAGCAAGCTTGTAGATTTTGGTACATCAAGATAGACTCCTTGCAAGCTCATGGATTTTGGAGCAATAATGTTGATCCTAAACTCGATATAAAGTAGGAAGATAAGGATACTATAGTGATCGTTGCCTATGCTGATGATTCCATACTCACCAATAGTAGTAATGGGAGCACAAGTACTATCAAAATATCAGTTTGAAATGGAGCATGACATGAAAGATCTTGGTGAATTAAAATATTCTATTGGACTTGAAGTTTTTTAAGGGATAAAATTTTTATTTTTCTTTATCAATATAAGTATGTCACAATTGTGGGAGAGAAGGAAGGAGTCTCACTTGTAGCTTTCTTGCTTGCACAATGGGGGAATACACACACAGGTGGAGGCTGAAAACAGTTTTTCTCTTCTTAGTTGTGTAAGCCAAAAGAACTCTCATACAAATAAATAGAAGAACCCTATATATGGGTCTCAAACCAAACTCAACTAATTAAGGTGGCATACTAACTAAGCCGCGAACTAGAGTAGATAAGGATAGTTATCATCTAGCTATTATTCATGGGCAGTGTACCAACCGTATCTGCAAATGACAAGTCAGTGACATAAATGCACAATAGTCACCTTGGCATATCACGAGTGCAGCTCGATATCTCAACACTCCCCCTCGAGCTCAATCCCAATTCATGCACACCAAGTAGGTCTCTAAACTTACGCAGCTTCTCTGCGCCCAATGCCTTCGTAAATATGTCAGCTACCTGATCCTTTGTGCTAACATAAACTAGATCAATAAGACCTAGTAAAACCCTCTCTTGCACATAGTGATAATGCACCTCAATGTGCTTTGTTCTAGCATCATAGACTGGGTTATTTGCCAAGTGTATACTGCTCATGTTGTCACAATAAATGACAACTGGCCCATCTGTAGACTGATGCATATCATAAAGTAGCTTATGCAACCAAGCTACCTCACATGCAGCCATTGATGCACCCCTGTACTTAGCCTCTATGCTCGACAAGGAAACTGTAGGTTGTTTCTTGCTGCTCCAAGTGACTGCAGCACTCCCAAAAGAGAACACATATCCACTGGTAGATCGTCTATCAAAAATACTACCAGCCCAATCAGCATCAGTGTATCCATGCAACTGTATCTGAACCCCTGTCTCATAAAATAGTCCATACTGCAATGTGGACTTCACATACCTGAGTATGCGTCTAGCCACATCCAAATGCGGTTTCCTTGGAGCCTGCATAAACTGACTTACCAATCCAATAGCATAGCTCAAATCTGGCCTGGTAATAGTCATATAAATCAAACTTCCTACTATGCGTCCGTACATAGTAGGGTCTTCTAGAAGCTCACCTGCATCTACACTCAGCTTCACATTCTGCTCCAAAGGAACTGAAATAGGCTTGCAGCCTGTCATCCCATATTTGGACAGCATGTCCAGCCATACTGCCTCTGCAAGAGCCATATCCCACTTGGTGATCTAATCACCTCAATGCCCAAGAAATAACGCAGCTCTCCCAAATCCTTCATCTCAAACTTCTGCTTCAATAGCATTTTCACATGAAGGATATCTTCATCACTATCACCTGTCATAATCAAATCATCAACATAAATGACAAGCAGCATAATACATTTCTCTATTTTTCTCACATAAAGTGAGAAATCTGCCTTGGAAATCTAAAAGCCAATAGTGACAAGATACTGTCCTATCTTGTCAGACCATGCTCTAGGTGCTTGCTTCAAGCCATACAAGGCTTTCTTTAACCTGCAAACAAACTCAAGATGAACAGCATGCACATAACCTGGTGGTTGCTCCATATAGACCTCTTCTTGCAAATCACCATGTAAGAAGGCATTCTTTACATCCATCTGATGTAAAGACCATCCCTCTGATGCAACCATAGCAATGACTGCTCTTACGGTTGCCATCCTTACAACCGGACTGAATGTTTCTTCATAATCAATGCCATATGTTTGTGCATACCCCTTGACTACTAATCTTGCCTTGTTTCTGTTCACAGAACCATCTGCATTGTGCTTCACCTTATAAACCCGCTTACAACCAATTGCATTCTTATCTTTAGGCAAAGGTACTAATTCCCATGTAGCATTTGCTTCCAAAGCATCCATTTCTTCATCCATGGCTTGCTCAAAAGAAGTGGGTTCTGGTTCCTATATCACTTTGACTATATAGGCATAGTGAATGGCTGTAAATCCGTTGTATTTCAGCCTATCCACAGGATACCTAGCTTTGGTAGACCTACGCAAAGTAAGCTCACTTCGAGATGCTCTCAAAACATCCCTGGTCTTCCTTACTCCAGGTATAACAACAGAAGGAATACCCAACTCATCATCAATGCTCTATTCTGAGCCAATGGATTCACCATCCACATAAGAGTGACCTGCATTCACATCAAACATGGGTTGATCTACCTTCTCTTTTCATTTTCGTGATACCTGCATACCACTTTCTGCATGCTTTGAGAAGATTCTCCTGATCTCAATTTGCCTATCCATGGCGAAGAATGTGAACCATTGCTAGAGGACACTCCAGGTCCACTAATATCTTGTGACTGCTGCTATGAATTCTGTGCAGCATTACCATTTTGTGCATCTACATTATCAATCACATTTACTGGTTTATACCAGCTACTCATCTCATAAAAAACAACATCTCTGCTCACTGTAAACTTACGAGTAGAAGGGTTATAGCATCTATACCCTTTCTGCTTTGTAGAGAGTAACCAATAAAGAAGCACTTCTCAGCTTTTGGATCCAACTTGAATCTCAACTCATTTGGCACATGAACATAAGCAATGCAACCAAAAATTTTCAAATGAGAAATATCTGGTTTCCTACTAGTATACCTCTCCTTTGGAGTCATGCCATGTATTGCTACAGTGGGAGTCCTGTTCATTATGTAGACTGTTGTAGCAACTGCTTCAGCCCAATAAAAATTTGGCAAGTCTTTTTCATTGAGCATGGCACGAGATACCTCTCCAATATGCATGTTTTTCCTTTCTGCAATTCCATTTTGTTGTGGGGTATGACTGCATGAATATTGTTGCTTTATGCCATGCTCCTACAAGAACCTTGCAAACTCATTTGAGAGGCACTCTCTCCCTCCATCTAACCTTAGGCATTTTATTTACAGGCCTGTTTCTTTTTTAACCATAGCTTTAAGAGTTTTGAAATGCCCAAACACTTCAATTTTCTTTTTCATAAAATACACCCAAACTTTTCTGCTATAGTCATCAATAAAAGTGACAAAATAATGACAGCCTCCAAAAGATGTAGCTTTAGTAGTCCACACATCAGAGTGGATTAATTCAACTCAACTAACTAAGGTGGCATACTAACTGAACCACAAACTAGAGTAGATAAGGATAGCTGTCATCTAGCTATTATTCATGGGCGGTGTAACAGCCGCACTTGCAACTAACAAGTCGGTGACATAAATGCACAATGGTCACCCTGGCATATCACGAGTGGAGCTCGATATCTCAACAAAGTATGCTAATGATATGTTCAAGAAGTTTTATATGTATTCCTATAAACTAGTCTCTACTTTGAATGCATGTCAATCTTAAGCTTGTGAAAAATGATGGATATAACTTGTAGATCTCAATGTTTATAGG